>NW_024573929.1:563307-1163307 GCF_900044065.1 Fusarium mangiferae
TGTCGGCGCCATAGTCTCATTGGATCAACCTCATAGATCTTTGCGGCGCGTCGGAGAGTTAATTTTCGGTCATTTTTAAGGGCACGAAGTGCGAGAATAACATTAGCTTCACTATTGAATTCAGGCATATTGGGTGGTGAAGAAACAGTTGACGACGTAGACATGTTGTAGGTTGAGGGATTTTTGTAACACTCACGTGTTTGTAACACTCGCTTATCATGGACGTTAGCCTAATCTTGGACAATCTCAGAGCAATCTTCACGTTATTCGAAACTCCGCGGGGATCGTTTTCTCAACCTCTGTTCCTCCAGCGATGTCAATTTCCCAAAGCTACAAATACACAATGCCGTCCCAAAACTGAAACATGAAAGGAGCGAATAGTTTCCCAATAATCCACCGAGACTGTGTTTCGTAACCCTTAATCATGTTTCTCGCCAGTTTCCTCAGCCCCGTCCTTATCTTCCTGCTCCTCAGCTTCCTGTTTCTCCTCCGGTTCTTCTCCCGTCACGGTTTCCTGGACTGTCTCCGCAGCCTCATCTTGAATCTCCTCAACACGCCCAGTGAGAAGCTTCTCCTGTTCCTCAAGAGAGCGTATGACAGGCTGAGCATTCAGTTCGGCAGTCAGACGGTTGTTGATCTCCTCGCCCAACTTCTTGCGAGCCTCTCTCTGCTGATCCGTCAACGGCACACCCCGTTGTTGGCCACCACATGGACACTGTGCAAGCCAATCCGGTGCGATAAACTTCTGAGATCTCTTGCCCGAGCTAATCACACTCTCCAGAACAGCAAACGATAGATCAAGAATGTTGTCCCTGCCGAACGAGTCAGGATCTATGAGCAGCTGAACTCCTATTCCGAATGCGACGGAGAGGATGGGCCCAACGCCCGGGATGAAGCCCAGGCCTAGCTGAGTGATACGGATGAGCAGGTCCCTGAGGAACGGGTTGTGCTGGTAGGGTCTCCATCCGATCTCGACGCCGAAAGTGGCGCTGAGAATTCTGGCGAAGTCCATCTCGCGGAAGAAATCCGGATGGTTCGTGATCGACACAGAAGATCTCCAAACCAACGACGAGTTGGCCCAAACGACCAGCTCCTGGCCACGCTGCTTGGATGCGAACAGCCCGAAGTCCGGATTGCGTAGCTTGTGTGGGATGGAAAGATAGGCAATGATGTCCGTAATATTGAAACCCCATGTGAGACCATCATGCCAGCCAAGGCCGTTATGGGAGTTGAGAGTCAGTGTTCTTGAGGCCCCAGTAGTACTGAGCATCTGAAGTTGGTTTCTGTGTCTGAAGTCGATAACGACATAAGTGCACAGGTGAGGGAACGCTTGGTCTGTGTTGAACGCGACAGGGAAGTAGATGGCTCTCAGGGGAATAGTAGCATCAATCCACAGCCACTGGGTATCGCGGTGCTGGATTTCTACCGGACGAAGGATGTATTTCCTGGGCCCTCCCCTCTGGTGATCCCGGCATTCATTCCAGTTGAGGCTGTTGGGATGACTGTGGATTCTGAGCATATCCGACGGCGACTTGTTTCTGCTCTCGCCCACCCAGAATCTGTCCCAGTCCCCGAAGCGCGTGCCTCCAATTCCGGAGGGTGTGCCATGCTGCCAACGTGACCTTGTATGGGATCTTTGGGTCACGCCACTCGCTGGCCATCCGTTCCAATAGTACTCAAGAAGAACAGTCCTATAGAACAGATTCTGGTTGTTTGCGTTCCAGTGAGGACCATATCTTAGAGAGCTTCTGACGAAGTAGCACTCGCCTTCTGGGTAGTATGAAGCCATGGTAAAGAGATATAATAGTGAGTACAGTTGGGTGTTATGAACGAATGCCTGTAATGATTACTCAGAACTTGGAAGAATGGATGTTCTCTTGGAGATTTCTGGATTTGACATTTGAGAAAGCTAGGAAAAGCTGTCTTGATATAACCGTCATCTCCCACCACAACGCCTTCAGAGTCAACAAGCACACCAGCTTCCATTCCCAAGCCCGGTACTGCCTATCCATCATTCGGTCTGCAGTCAAGCGTGTTTGTGGCAGTCGACAACCCCGCACATGAAGCCATTTCACATCAGCCGGGGTGGCACAACTTCTTGACCGTTATGCTGCCGTACGAACTCGTCGAAAAATGAGAAATACCATCTCAGTTTCGGGTTCATTGCAGAAAATTAAAGCATCACGATTTCGAACGGCCCGAACGTTGGTTCCACCTAATGCTGTCAAACGCACGGGATGAAGCCAATTCGTTGAAGTTTCGTGGGGGTGGAGAGTGAGGACTGCATGTCTCACTTCTCTGAGGATATTATCGGCACTTATGATCTTGGCTGTAGTGATTTACAGTGTCCAAAGCCATAGCCTTTTGAGTATGAATATACTTCCAGCTTCCTGGCTGCATATATAGACTATAAGGATACTCCCTTAAAATTGCATATGAACTTATCATGTATATCAGTGAAACATTGTTACTCACAGATATCACATCATGCTCAAGAGAGGAGTAAGACCAACCGCCGCGGTCTGAAGACGATGGCCTTCAATACCGTAGTCAGTGTAGGTTTGATGCTAGGGGAGGAATTATAAGCCGTAAGAATAAAGTTTAAGTAGAGTTGTATTGCAAAATGAGTTGTTTGTAGTAAGCTTGATTAGGAAATCCCCGACGGCCCGGACTTCTCGGACACTTTTGATGGAATATTCTCCGTCACTAGATTTTGACTTTGACTCTGACTCGGGAAACAGTATCCTGCATGTCTTTATTGCGACTGGCTAATGCAAAGTGATCCCTGAGGATCGCGTATCGTCGTGGCAGGACTCAGCCTCACAAGAAAAATCGGAAGCCGGATGAGACGGATTTTGACCTTGAACCAGTGATAGCCTCGCTGAATTAGTCTGAGGCTATGGTGAGCTTTATTTGAAGAGACTCGTTGGGTTTTGGGATCAACTTCATATGCTATCTATCCTTCTTACGCTATCGCATCTGAGCTAGACATGGAGTAAGATGCAAACCTCACTCTGTTTGACTTCTTGCAGCCCCGCTCTCACTCAATCTCGCCCTCGATGTCAACTCTCACCGCATCGGCAGATACAACTTTTCCAGAATCCTTCTTATTCCCGCGTGCCTGGGCAAAGCTGACTGCAGAATCAGATGCCAACAAATGACCTCAAAACTTCTCGGCATTTATGCTGAGGCTTAGCCTCTGGAGGCTGAGTAAGAAAGCTATCCCGCAGCAAGTTAGCAAGAAGAGAGGTTTTGAGAGTTTAGTGCAGGGCCTTTTTATCTGTCTACCAATTACACCCCGGGCAACCCGAGGGATCGTCAATTGACAAGATAGGGCTGTAGTCAATGCTACTACGTGGCTGGGCTGAAACGGCTATACGGCGGGAATATTTAACCTCCAGACATGAAACGGTCAAGGTTACTGAGTCATCTTGACTTACTGTCCAGCCAAAACACTTAGCTATTTTGAGTGAAACATATTAATATGTTTCTTAGTGGTAGAGAGAACTTTCGAACTCACCTTTGGTGAAAATTTGCCGCAGAACGGAATTCCGTTTCTGTGTGACCTCCTGCCACTTGCAGCATAAATCCATGCGTTGTCAGCGTCCCGCCCAAGACTAACCAACCATGGGGGTCCCCTGTACCTCCAACCAGTTTCTCACTGACGATCTGTGAATGGCCATATCGGATATACCAATTTTAGCAGTGTCTTTACTACAGCCTCGGGTTAAAATTCACGGGCTCAATGTGACTCTGCCTCATTGAGGATTCTGTGGTAACGTAGCAAGAGGCTGGCGAAGAAAATATCATGGGGGCGGAGAAACGGAAGTAGTATAAAGGGAGGGTTTCCCGTCGATATGGTGTTTTTGTTCATCAGACAACGACATACAAATTCAACTCAGACTTAAACTTGCTCTTCATACTCCTACCGCCAAAATGGTCAACTTCATTACCACTTTCGCTATCTTCCTCACCGCTGCTTCTTCAGCCCTTGCTGCTCCTCAGCCTCTTGAAGCTCGTGATGATACCAGCTGCATGGACAATCTCCCAGGCAATACTCTGGCCAATGTACGTCTCGTCGTCTAACTCTAATCAGCTCCAACCTGAATCAAGTTACTAACCTCTTCAAGGTCAACGAGGCAGTCGAGTGCATCAACTACCTCGCCAGCCTCGGTGACCAAGCCTGCGTAGCTGGTGTCTCTGGCCAGTCCTTCTGCAGGCGTGGAAATACCCAGATCACTGGTCTCGCTGTTGGACTTAACAGCGACCAAACTTCTTCTTCTCCTTGGTGGGCTCACCTTCATATCCCGTGTCTGTTGAGTCTTTGCTAATTCCGTTCTTAGCCGTGATGTTGCTCGAGGTGCTGGTCTTGTCATGGAGTAAGTCTTCTTCCTAGTGTAGCAACAGTTGTCACTAACGATTCCCAGCCGCTGCACACGAGCTGATGGAAAGGTTCGAGGACAGAACCCTGCTTGGGGCAATGGACACCTCATGGTTGATATCCGCAACGTTCCTCAGTAAGGGAAATATTTGGCGTCCTGCCGATCGCTTGGTCTTGACCTCAATGACAGACATAAGAAACGATGGGTGGCCAGAGTGATGGGTATAGCTTCTCGTATATACTAGAATACAAAGATCATATGATTGTCTCTCTCTGAACATCTTTCATGCCTCAACTTCTATTATGCTAGTATGTAACCTAAAAATAATGACCATAAAATTTGTTTGGACTGCTACATATCTCACTACTGTTTTTATTTGCTTTAATATTCAATCCTGCATTTCAAATTTGAAGCTACGTGATTGGGTTATCACCCTCACACAGAGACCGACTAAACTTTGGCTCTCTTGGACAAACTACATTGCAGCCGTACAACATTCTACTTAAACAATTTACTGTTTTCTTGCCTAGTAAATGATGGATATTTTTATAATACATCTCATAGGACGAGCGATCAATTGCCGGTTTCAAGTTAAATTTGCTTACACCGACCCCACAATCTCCGTAGTCCATGTCCGTGTCCGTGTCCGTCCACCGCGTCCGTCTCGTCTCATGCCAACCTCCACCTCCGACCGACTTTTTTCCCCCATCTCAATCCCCAATCCTCTCTCCAAATCGCCTACAGGCTGTTGACACCATGGCTACACCGGCGGTGTATTCCTCCCTCGATAAAGAAGACCGAGTCGACGACAAAAACCCCGGCCTAGCAACAAACTACCCCATCTCCCAAGATACAGACTTCAAAAGATTGTATAAGTTGGATAGTTGGCTGAAATGGTATGTCATAGCTCTTGGCATTTACCTAGCCGGTGCCATATTCTGCGTAGTGTGGTCTTACACCGGCGCACTCCTCGATAACGATGCTTCAAAACGTCGAGTCTTTCGCACAGGCGATTCCGTGCCCGTTGATCAGCTCTACTCCGGTATAGCGCTCTCAGCACTCCTCGCCCCAGCAGCTCTATTCGTTCAATTCGTCGTCTTTGATTTTCGGAGGTTGCATTTATTCGCGCTCACGACGCAGCAACCCGTTGCGATTAGAGATCTAGATGATATTGCAGAGGGCGTTACGCTGTTGACGCTACCGGCTGTTATGAAGTACTCGTGGTGGTATGGAGTCATGCATACCTTTTTGATTCTTACAAGAACGCTGCTTGTGCCAGTTGGAACACTCTCGCTTACTGTTGGGCCGTATGGTCATTTTAAGGAGGGCTGGGGTGTCGTGGGGGTTCCCATTGCGCGGGATGCAGTGGGGAGTAACATCACTGCGCTTTCGACTGCGATGGGTGCGAGTCCGGACTTGGATTTTCACCCATCGCTCTCGAAGAATGATACCTTTTTGTCACAGACGGTGTTTACGTTTGTGGGAAGTCTTGTTTCGCAGAATGCGCTGGCGAATGTCGACTCTGGTGTCTTGGGGCCTGTGCCCACGCATAACCTCACGTTTGCTACAAACACGACTTACGATGGATTGGTCTTCTTCAACTGGACCGCTGCATGCGAGGCTGCTACCGAAGTGACCTACACTTCTTACAAAGACGACGGCAACACGATTTACAACTTCACCCTCCCTGATAACAGCGTCGAGAGCATCGAACTGCTTTCGCAAGGCTCGCAAAGAATTCGACTCTGGAGTAACGCTTCAGTCCACGGCACAAACAAGATCCCAACCTCAGGCACGACGTACTTCCTCTCAGCTACAAAGGCCATCCCGAATGTCAACGAGACTGCTCTGCGGAACAGAGGCAACGACAAGAGTTTGGTGCAAACAGACGGAGGAGACTGGGTCTCTCGCACGAAATGCACGCCCTCCATCAAATGGCTCGTCGGCTCGTGTACCTTCAATGGCACGATAATGGCATCCTGTACCGAAGCCCCAGGGTCCAACCAAACAGCGCTTGACACGGAAGCGCTTGATGCGCTGGGAGTGTACATGTCTGCTATTCCGTGGTACATCTTCCGCAACCAGATCGGTATTGTTGACGATACCCTCGATGCTCTTTACGCGATTCCCACGGCGGAGGACTTTGGTCACTTCTTTGGCAACATGGCTCACGCAATCGTGTCGATCAGCACGGCTGGGTATTTTGGTACTTCATCTGTTCCTACGCTCTCCCACATCACCGAATCAGTGTACATCGTGCGCTGTAGTATCCTTATCGCTGTAACAGTAATGCTGTTCCTTTCGGTATCTGTCTCGGTCATCGACATCATTCGGAATAGGCTGAAGCATCTTCCTCAACTGCCGGCTTCATTCTTGGCCATTGCGTATGCTGTGAGAGGACCGTGGTGGGATAACGAGCTGAACGGTTATAGACCGTGGGACAAGATGAAGACGAGAAGCGATGGAGCGGAGGCGGTCATGTTTGGTGTTGACACGGAGGATTCGAGATTCATCAGGCTTGCACCGTCCGTTGCACCAATCCGTCGTTGATTCTGGATATATAGCGCTTTTCATGTAGCTACTGAGCAACTCATTTCCATCCCTTCATTCTTCAATCCTGTCATTTAACCATCCTGGTAAACATCCGTGATTCAATCATCACCGCGAAACCAAGCCCTCCCTTGTCAGTTCCAAAAACACGAGTACATCCTTCCATCACTCCTTGGCAAACTCTCCCGTAGCAAACCAGTCATCAATCCCCTCAAACCACTTATCAACCGACGCGTTGGTCAGGGCATCACGCCAGGCGGGAGGTCCCTCGTACGGCAGTTTCGCAAGTCTGAATGCGAGAGGGCGGGTGAAACTCTCGTCGAGCCAAACACCGCGCTTGATGGGCGTCTTCGTCACATCAATGATCCGCTTCATGTTGTCACCAAGCTCGTTGGGGTCGGACTTGAACTTGTTGTAGATGATGACGTCGAATTCGAGATCGCCCATGTATTCGCCATCGCCTGCGAAGTTGGCCTCCTCGAAGTCCATGCCGTGGCAGGACCAGCTGAGGAACTTGGCGATAGTGAGGCGGATCATCCACTGGAGGCTATGGTATATTAGCTGCGCTCAACAACAGATGTGATAGTGATCAAGGGGGAGAGTTGAACTTACAGAGCATCGCGATATCCATGCAACTTGCCGCCAGTCTCCTAGAACTTGAAGCGCAGCAGGTTGGTACGCTCCCCCTCCGGCAGCCCTGCACGTGTACCCTGAAGAGCATTGATGAAATCGATCAGAATGAAGTTCTCCTTCGGGTCCATCTTCGACCTCTCGACGTAAAAGTCAAAGATCAGAAGAGGATCCATCCAAGGGTCACTCTTAATGCAGAGTCGCACAGTGAGTTCGGCCTTCCCATTGGTCGTGGGCGCCATCCACATAGCGAAGCCATGGATGGCACAACGGTTTCCGTCCTCGTCGGCAAAAAGAACGTTCTCATTCAGCTCGAAGAAGAAGTGCTGGCGGCATTCGGTCTCACCGGGCAGCTGGTAGTACTGCAGAGACATGCCGACGAGGCCGGTGCGGGAGACGACAGCGAGATGAGGGTCCGTCTGGCCGAGGATGTCGGATAGGGTGAAGGTATCACGCGCAGGAGGAGGGACTTTCTCCCAGTCGCGCTCCTCAGTGAGGAGGGCGGTCTTCCAGTATGTGTCGTGATTCTTGGTAGGGTCGACACCAGTGGAAGGGTGCATAGTGGCATGGGCCCGCTTGGACGCATACTCGGCAGCCTGCATCTTGGCGGTCTTGTAGACAAACAGAGACTTCTATTCGTATACTTAGAGGGTGATAGAGACCGCGTCCAAACACGGTTGGTGTTGGTTGTGTGTGGATCGAGTTTGCATGCAGGTCGTGGAGGAGGGAGACGAGGGGGTTACGAAATATTTTACACTAGAGTTGGATGCCTACCGATAGACAAAAGGGTCATGTGGGATCTTTAGGGCCCGGTATGGCAGACTACCCCTCTGTCAGTGCAAGGACACTCACTGATATTTCGACCTTGCTCCCCTTTTATGACATAACTGCCAAATATCCTTGGTCTCCTCCACTCACGCATCTTTCGTCTACTCTCATCATATCTACGGCGTCAATCTGTTTTATTTGTTCATGATCGCTTTCCTTTCTTTCATATCCGAAACAGCTTGCCTGAAGTTCAAGCTGATTGCTCCCTTGCAAACACAATCGTCATGAAAGCGACAAAAGACAACATCATCCAAGCATGACTTCTTACGTACCCAATCCCTCTCATCCAAGCTCTTCTGGCTGCTTCTCTTTAACAACACGAAACCCAGCCAGCGCTAGACTCAGAATCCGACTCAGAGTAGGAGTCTGAATCTCTCGCGCGGTTGATCCGCGTCAAGAAACTCCGAACCCGATCCAATTCCGCTTCTCCTTCAGATCCAGTATCTGAGTCTGTGCTTGAATACAAGTCCGTTTCTTCAACATACAGTCGCACAACCTTCCCTTGCCAACTCCTCTTCATCTTCGACAGTCTCTTCGCATAATCTAATGTCGACTCTTCAAGCCATTGGGCTCTTCTACCGTAAAGCAACACCTTGGCTTCTATGTATCCACCCCACGGAACCTCTTCCCGAACACAGTTTGCATCGGCTTCAGCTGAAAGACGCTTCTGGTCCATGAACCGACCACAAAGAAGCCATTCCCTGACTGCATCAGTTCCAGCGACTAGAAAACAGCTGGTGAACCCGCTCTTGCTCATGTACCTCAAGGATGCCCCATTGCGAGCGAGAAGCTTGACAGCATCCAGGCTCCCGCAAGCACTTGCATTCATGAGTGCCGATCCAAAACAGGAACCTTCAAAGTTGATATCAGCACCCATCTCAAGGCAATTCGCGATAATGTCAACACGATTCAAAGCGGCTGCGTGGCATAAAGGGCTCCAGCCGCGCGATGGTTCAAGATTCAGGACTTTGCGGAACAGATCAGCTGGCATTCGTTGTCGAAGCCGCTCGAATGAGGATGTTAGGAGGGCAAGACCAGAAAATTCACACCACTCCAGATGCCACGGAAAAGGAGTCGTTCCGCTCAGATCTTGTTCGCGGTCCAATACCCAGTCAACTAGATCTTCTTCGCCCAAGATGTGATGCATCATACTCCGACCCGCCTCATCCTCACTCGTGAGATCAGACTTGAGCTTATGCATACTGTCCAAAGTGTTGGGGGTTAGTCGCAACGCCTCGCATTGTGCCGAGAATCGTGACGTGTCTGATACAGTGAAGAGCTTCTTCGGTAACCGTGAAAAGCTGATAGGGTGCGCTTCATCAAACAGATCATCACCAAACCATTTCATCAACGACGGTAGCGATCCGACCCTGCACACTGCAGCTGTCGATGCCCCAAGCGAGACTAGATGCTTTGCCATACTATCATCTTGCGAAAATATAAGTGGTGTCCACCCATTCGAGTCGGCTGCGTCGATATCCGCTCCCCTCTCTACCAGAAGTGAGACTGCCTCCTTGTTCCCATGCCACGCAGCCATGTGCAACGCCGTCGTCTTTGCACGATATGTCCAATCTTCAAAGCTATTTTCATAAAAGAACCTACTAGGAAACAAGCGGTTCAACACGTCTTTGAAGGCTTGTGAAGATCTGTGGACTGGTTAGTCACTTGTCATACATCTCCCATTTCTGCTTACCCGATGTAATGAAGGTGTCTTTCAGCTTCTTCAAGCAATATCTCAAGGCCTTTCGTGTTACTTTCTTCTATTGCTTCATGGAATGGAAGCTCACGCCCGAATCTCAAGTCACCGCCTTGCCTTAAATATCTCAAGAACAATTTCGGCAGCAAACGATTGAGGCTTCGCAGGCCAGCAGCTATTTCAATGGCACTTTTCCCGAATTCATCGTTATAATCCGCTTGCAATGCACTGGCTCCTTTGCCCAACAACCATTTGCCCATGGTAAAGTTGTCATCCTCCAAAGCTACCAGAAACGCTGACAATCCAGGCCTTGATGGGAGGGGGACATCAACAGAGCACCCTTTGTCAATCAGCTGCATCATACTTTCATAATCATCTTCTTTTACGGCCCTTTCGAACGCCAATGCCAAACGCTCTGCTGGTTCCCCGAATTCTGCAAGTTCTTGGATAGATGAAATTTGTTTGTAGCCAACCCAGGGAACCCCTTCCAAAACCTCATAGATTTCTTCGAATTCAAGGTCGGAGGAAATCCTCCCTGGGCTCATGCCGTTTTTATCCAAGGTTTGAAATGCGCCATGCTCCATCAAGCATTGGACGACTTGTAGATGTCCGCCGAACACAGCCAAATGCAACGGACTGAAGCCGAATTGACTTTCAACCATTGTGTTGAATCCTCTTGTCAGAAGAAGCTTCATGACATCTAAGAAGCCATTATAGGCAGCTATGTGGACCGGAGAAAGCCCTTCATCTGATAGTAAAGACTTTTCTGGCTCCGAAACTTGGTGCAATATGTACTCTAGGCAGGCAACGCTATTGCAGGCCGAGGCCATATGTATTGCGTTTCCGTTAGTGATCACAACCTTTGGACCAAACTCTTGGAGTTCAAACGTCACCGGATCTGACCATCGAAACGAGGTCCCGGCCTCGCTTGTGTGATTTGCAATCTTCTGCAGGAATGCCACATTATCGGTGGCTATACACGCAAGTACTCCATTAACGACTGAAGGACCGCTTACATGTAGGTCGGCACCTAATTCTAGCAGTCGTTCTGCAAATTGTAAAGAGGATTCTTGGAGATGATATACAAGAGGCGTAGCTTTATACGAGCCTGATCCAACATAGTTTATGTCAAACCCGTGTTGCACAAGTGCCTCCGCCAACCAAAGGATGTCCTTTGCGTCTTCTGATGTAGCAAGTGTATGAAGAGGCGATGCATGATCTTTTCCAAAAGAAGATTCCACTGTCTCTCCAACACTGCAACGTTCCAATAGTTCCCTGAGAGCTGTCGTCCCGTCTTCGGTCTTGCAAAGATCGATCGCCACGGGAGCACGAAATACAACTTCGAAGGATGTTTGGCCATCGACAAGGTGGTGGAGGTCAGCCCCCTTCTCGTTGAGTAGCCGTATCATATCGAGGTTGGCATTCTTTATCACATCTTGAAACAACAAGGATATTTCGTCAGAGTTTTGCATGCCATCCCAGTAACTGGTTTGCAAAATAGCATCGCGAAGCATCGGCATCAACGAGAAATGGTAATTGGACAGTAGTGGCACCAGTCCACTTTCTTTATACTGTTTCTCATGGCTGCGCATCGCTCCGAGTTCGAACACGATCCTCATCATGGTTTCGAATTCTTTTGAGCTGGTGTATTGTTCTTTGCTAGGCCCTTCATTGTCAGGTAGGCAACACACAAAGCTCCACAAGCTCTGGGTCTCGCTTGATCCAGTGTCATTCAGGGTGTTGGGGAAGAGGGCTTTGATGATATTGTTTTTTGGGAACACGCGATTGTCGAGCGAATTGGTGATGTACGTCTCAAGCGGTAGTCTGCCATCAACTCTTGAAGTAAGCGCGTCTGGATAAATCTTAATCAGTAACTTCACCTGGTCCAAAGAGACCCAAGCTTTCAGTTTGTGTACTGGTGTTGGTTCAGCTCCTATCATGCTGTCGAACTCAGCAAATTTCCCCTTCAGATAGCAAACGCTTTGTTCAGTCTCTAGGCTCGTGGTCATCCCTGATGCCCTGCGGTAACCCTGCAAAAAACTTAGAATTTGAAGGCATAGCTTATTCAAGTCAAGGTCGCGATGTTCGCTTTTTGGGCTCTCTCCAGCGCTTTCGAATACCACAATCAACGGCGTCGCGCCATAACGTGACCTCGACTGAAGCCCCTTGATCGTCTCTTCTGTAGCCAACTCGAAGATATCATTGATAAACTGATAGTCCAAGGGACGGTCCTGAGCCCAGTAATGTAAGATGCTGTATCCATCTTGGTCCTGGCTCATAAGAGATATTCCAAGATCCTTCAAGACCTTGCAAAGGCGTAGCCTGCCATGACGCTCACACAAATGAATTGGGAACTTGCCTTCCTCATTTCCGGTATAGGGATCGAACCCCGCAGTAACCAAGGCTTTGAAGCTGTCAAACGCGTTGTACTTGATTGCCAGGTGTAAAAGCCCATTGACCAGTCCCGAGTACCGAACTTGATTCTTTAGTCGCCTGTCCTTAAAACAGTACTTGAGCAACGCAATATTGTCGCTGCAAATAGCTGAGACTAGCTGGGAAACCAAAGCGTCGTCCGACATCAGGTCACAAGAACCAACCAAACTCAAATCTCTTGTCAGGGAGAATTTACATTCTTGAGCCCAACTCCAGACAATCAGACCCAGCTCAGCACCCCATTCGCTACTGTAGGCTCCAGTCGAACTGAGGAATTTCAAAAGCATGCGAGTCGACACTTCTGCCACATAATTTGATGTGCTAGTAGCCACGAGCCATTCTTGAAGAACCTTGACGTCAGACACAGACGGTGTGATATGAGAACATAGGCACCGAAATACAGGATATAAGTCGTTAAATATCGATGCAAACAAGCAAGTGATAGAGAAAACAGAGAGCGTGTTGGGGGGGATCAGATGGTCTGAAGACCGCGCTCCAGCATGCATCAGGCAGTCAATCGTCATATCTCTACGCTGGGCCGAGGGCAAGAACTTATCTCTTCCATTGGTCATAAGAGAGCGGTGTTTGGCGTTTGTCCCGCTCATTTCTGCCAGCCCAGGGACTGCCAAAATGGATATGAATGCAAGGTCGAGAGGTGTTGCGGCATCGAGTTTCTCGTTCACATCCGAACCATTGCAGATCAAAAAGCCGCATATCTCGGGAATATTCAAAGCAGCAGCCATGTGCAGTGGCTGAAAGGAAGGATTTCTCACTGTTCTCCAGGCCTGTATTTCGCTAAGTGCTGACTGAGTGCCAGTAGCAAACGTAACCTTTTTGAATACCTCAATAGCCCAGCACATGAAGAATGCTCGCTTGCGAGACTGGAACAGAGACTTCACTAGATCTAGAATTTGTGAGTCGCCTAGCCCATCCTGTGTGAGTTTGATCCATAAGAGGGCGGCATGTCTGTAAAACGGGTATGTCTCGTCTCTTTGACCAGTGGCAGCGATTTGTTCGTGCGGGTTGTTGGGCAGCTTGTCAAAATTCTCCATTTGGAGAAAACGCAGACACTGCGTAGCAAGAAGCTGGTTTGTCGTGTGCTGAGCAATCCGGTACTTTCCAAGGTTGGTACCTTGAGATATGGCGTTTTCGTCTTCCAGGAATTCGCGGACAGAGAAGTGGGCAAATTCGAAGTATCTTCCATCCGTAGATTTTCGTATGAGGCTGCTGCACCTTTTCAATATTTCGTATTCTGGTACGACATTGCCTTCGTCTATCTTTCCCTCTGTTGTTAGAGTTGAGACCGCTTGCCGCAGCTCAACGATCGTCAACTTCGGCTCTGCTATGGCCATGAAGTGAAGACACATTTGAACCATGTTTTGTACTCCAAGAGAGAACTGATTTACCTTCTCGAGGAGGCGACGATAACTCTCAGGTAAGTCGGGCGGGAGCTTGCTCAAAGCTTCGCGGCGCTCCTGGTCGTGAGCACAGTTGCCCAGGTAGTCCAGCTGGCAAACTACCCACCTGAACCTAGATCTTGTTATTTTGGCTCGTATTGGACGTTCATTGCGGTCTTACATCCCATCAGCCTTTGCCACCAAAGCGCTCCGGATCTCCTCTTTCATATTCGCACTGGTTAGCTGAAGTTGTCGTGTGCGAATCCTCTTGTCAATTTCGGCATTCACATAGAGTTCCACATCCTCGGTATGCGCTGCGATTTGGATAGGCTCGAATTCTTCTTCGAAGCGCACACGAATGTTGACGTGATCCCGACTGAAAATAGCCATCGACACTCGCTCAGCGTTGTCAGCTAATTGGATCAGGTTGTCGACAACCTCGTCGGTCATATCGTCACACTCATCAATACCATCAACAACTATGATGGTTTGGTCAAATGTCTCACACATTTTACTGATTTGAGCTCGTAGTTCGTCTGAATCGGCAGTCTGCGGGAGTCCTTCTGGTGGATAAAGGCTTTCGTAGTAAGCGTCCAGGACGTCATATGATTCATCATTTTGACGTGCAAGTTGAGAAGCCAGTGCACCAAGAATATTTACTATGTTCCACGTTTTCGAATCCTTGTAGTCACAAAAGAAGAACGCCACTCCTGTCTTGCGAGAAGCGCGATTGAGAGAGAGAGCCTCTTGAATTACGGAGCCAGCGAGGATGGTTTTGCCTGCTCCTGGTATTCCAGTCAACCATAGCTTGGAGCCTGGTGTTTCGAGCCAGCGAACAAAAGTTGGTGATTCAGTCAGCCAGAGTCCTGTCATTGAATGACGAAGCCTGATGCTTGTTTGCAGTGCGGGCTGCGGATTCGCTTTCATGAAATGATCCAGAATACGCTTTTTTCGTTTGTCGATGGCTATCATAGTGTTGATCTCAATCCTTCTCGCCACCTCTCCTAAAACGGTAATCTTTCTGTCTATTTCGTCAGATTTGGAGAGCGATAGCTGTATCTTCCGCATCGAGTCAGCAAGAAGGGCGACGCTGATGGTTTCCTTATGCCGAGACAGCTCGGTCAGAAGCTCTTTTGTCTCTGACGATGAGAAGGGCCATTTGAGTTGTCGTACGATCCCGTCGAGCTTGGATTTCTTGAAGCTTTCAGAAGCTTTCTTGACTCTTGATTCGATTTTGTTGAATGTCTTGTAGCAGTGATTTAGATAGTGGTTCCTCAATGTCGGGTCAAAGGATTGCCCTTCATCTTCCAAATCTGATGCCAAGGCCTCAAGGCGTCGCAACACGCTGGAGAGATTGTTGATCTCGTCAAGAAGGCTCTGAATTTCATCCTTCGCATCTTTGGCGGCTCTGACGAATTTGTATGTGGTTCTGAAGATAACGTCGGCTAGTGAGATCAAGCCGGCAATACTGGCTGCCAAAGAAAGAGGGTCGGCCATGGCGAATGGCTGTATAGAGTTATCGCATCTCTGTATATATTATTCTATGGAAGAAAAGAGTTGAGACAAGTCCTGCCTTGAGGGATATCATAGCACCCCGCAAGGCGCAGCTGATGCGAAGGTAAGATCATGCAAGTCCTGTCAGCCCTCCACTCACTTCATGCAGTAGGTGCCCTGCTGCAGTTTCTGCCTAAAGCAAGCGCACTCAACTCAGCCCGAACCAGGCCTTTGAAAGCGACAGAAATATTCTTGTAAAGGCCCTGCGTTTTAGGTAATGACATGCAATACCTATCTATCGGTAACAACAGCTACGTAAGGTATTGACATATCTTAACGCCCTTGTTTTTTTGACACTCAGCCGGCCAAACTGACCAGGCTACAAAATCTCAAACTCTTTAGGCAATTCTTTCTCCTGTACCCAAGCAGCAATCCCAGAAGCAAACAACTCTGGAAGTTGTAAATGCCATGGATGATAAGCATCCCTCACAACGACAGCCTCATTCTTGACTCCCGTCTTCTCTCCTCCCTCTCTCAGAATAACTCCCATATCTCGTACAGGATCAATCTGATCCATCTTCCCTCCCGAAATAACACAAGTTCTGACTCCAGAATCTGCAACTGCTTTTACTTCCTCCATGCTAAAGGTACTGAGCTCCTTATTCATCGCCTTGGACCTCTCTGGTGAATGGTTCTTCTTCCCTTCGGCAACCCATTCTTCATAGTCAATTCCCTGCCGTCGCAGCGATGCCTCGAGTACACCAGGAATGCTCTGTATGCAGTTCACAATCGACATCGCCATCGGGTGCTCCATGAACCACTTAAACATTCCTCTGTATGGGTAAGCACCTGTTGCGAACGTCGACAACACGACGTCGGGATGGCGAGATGTGAGAACGAGAGCGATGAAACCGCCCAGTGATAGACCAACAACATGTGCTTTTCCGCCGTGTGCATGCTTTCGAATGACTTTGCATACTTCATCAGCAGCTGTTGCGAGGGTCAATGGGCGCCCGATGTCCCAAGACCCAGAGTGCATGGGAAGGTCGACGAGGATTAGGTGATAAGAGGCCAGTGATTGCTGGGGAGCAACCAGCTTCCATTCGATATGGCTGCCTCCACCACCGTGTAAGAATACTATTGATTCTTTCTGGTCCTGGTTGCGCTCCTCAAAGTAGAGTAGCTTCCCATTGTCAATTGGTACCTTAGACATGTTCAGGGTAGTCCGGAGACCAATTATTTACACAAAGTATGGCTTCTCGCGATAGCGAATCATAGAGATCTCGAAAAAGTTAACAGGAACGGGAACTAACTGGGGCTTGGCACGTATTTAAAGTAACTGCAACGAGCTTTAGAAAACCCAAACTCTCATGACTGTTGAGCTTTCGGGTAATCGGCAGACTTTTGTGATAAGGGACCAACACGCATTACGTATCACAGCTCAACATTGGTCAAATCAATACGAGACCATTACCCTGGAAAGACTCGGTTCAAAAGTTCATAAATCCTCTCAGATAAAGGTCAATCGGCTCGTTGTCCTCCAATAACCCGGATTTGGACACTCTCATTCCAATCCATTGCCATGATGAACGCAGGGGGACCAAAAACAGGGGTAATCCACGCCACAGCGCATGTGGACCCACCCCCATCACAGGCTAACGTTAACTCAAGCTACCCCAGATCCTCACCTCGAACCCTCAACCTTACCCCTTCACCAACCCATTCTATCGACAAAATATCCGACTGCCAACATGGCCGGTATCAGACTCCGCGATGTCAGCGGGTATCTGATCTTGCTCATCGCCATCTCGACCCTAGGGTCGTTGCAGTTCGGGTTTCACTTGGTACGTTTGCTCAGATCGCCGTGACAATAGCTAACTAACTATCTTAGGCTGAACTCAACGCACCCCAGGATGTTATTACATGCCGCAAGAAATCGATCTCCGCCCTCGACAAGATCAAGGGACTGGTCTACAAGCCGAAAGACGACGATGCTGGTTCTGGCTTCATGCCGCACTGTATCCCCATGGACGAGGCTTCGTTTGCGACGATATCTTCCATCTTCATGCTCGGTGGGCTGTTGGGAGCTTTGGCCGCTGGACCCTTCTCGTCGAAACGCGGACGGCTTCCTGCGATGCGCATCACGGGTCTGCTCTATTTGTTCGGAGCAGCTGTTGAGACCGTCGCAGGAAGCGTCTTTGTCATGGCGCTCGGTCGCTTGTTTGCTGGTATCGGTGCTGGAGCGTCGACTGTCGTTGTCCCTCTTTACATCAGCGAGATTGCACCACCCAAGGAACGTGGGCTGTTTGGCTTTATGACGCAGATCTCGATCAACTTTGGTATCCTGGTGGTTCAAACCATGGGATTCTTCCTGAGCTACGGCAGTGCTTGGAGATGGATCCTCGCTACTGGAGTCTTCATTGCGACAGCTCAAACTCTGGGTCTCTTCGTTGTCCCAGAGAGTCCATCGTGGTTAGCGGCGCAGGGAAATGCGCCCAAGGCCAGGCGGACCCTGCAGAGGATTCGTGGCAACGGCTACGACATTCATGAGGAGACCGAGACCTGGGACTCAGATGACCGTGATGCTTCCGAGGAAGATGGCTTGCTTCAGGCGGATAGTGCCTCCGAATCACCATCGAAGAATAGGACTGAGCATCTTGGATTCTTCGAAGTACTCAAGGACCCTGATACCAGGCCTGCAATCGTCGCTGTCGTGGGCATCATGTTTGCCCAGCAGCTCTGTGGTGTCAACTCGATCATCATGTACTCCGTGTCTCTTCTTGCCGATTTGCTGCCTGTCTCTTCGTCACTGCTCACTATTCTCGTTTCCGTTGTCAACTTGTTCACTACTATCGCGTGCGCGCCTCTTCCGGATCGTCTCGGTCGCAAGACTTGCCTCCTTGCCTCGATTATCGGACAAGGAACAAGCGCTCTCATTCTCGCCATCTCGATCATTTTTGGAATCAAGATTCTCTCAGCCCTCGCCGTTGTGGCGTTCGTTGGCTTCTTCGCAGTTGGTCTGGGTCCAGTACCATTCCTGATCTCCTCTGAGCTGGTCGGACAAGAGGCTGTTGGCGCCACGCAAAGTTGGTGTCTCGCAGCCAACTACGCAGCGACTTTCCTTGTCGCTCAATTCTTCCCGATCGTAAACTCAGCTCTTAACGATTTGCTGGGCGGTCACGGATGGGTTTACTTTATCTTCGCAGGCCTGGCCGCTGGATCTGCTATCTTTGTGTTCTGGAACGTGCCAGAAACAAAGGGCAAGAAGGATGTCGATGAGGTTTGGGGCAGGACAAGGCGCGTTGATTAGAAGCCTGCGACAATTACTGCCTTGACTTATCGTCATTAAAGGTTCACGATTGCTATTGTGCGTGGGGTACGCGCGCGGAATGATTTCTTTATTTGTATTCAAGCAGCGTACTAGGCAGTCGCAGATATGGCTCTACAGATAGAACGAAGCGCCTGTCGATTTACCGAAAGATCTTCTTGCTGCGGATCATCTGCTCCAGCTGCATGATGCCCGCCTTGACTCCGTCGACGATGTAGACAAGGTTACCGTCAGCCTTGCCGTACTCCTCGATAGCAGTCGATCTGATGATCTCCTCCAGACCAGCCATACCACCGCACCCCATGAGCACAACCGACACTTGTCCCTCATTGAGCAACTTTCGTGTTGCCTCCTTGAGCTTCTCCCTTACCTTCTCCGGAGGAACAGTGTGAAAGTCGCCCGCCGTAAGCCCAGACGAGAAAACGCCAGCAAACTTGTTATTCACGCCGTCCTTCGCCTGCCCAAGAAAGTTCTTGACGCCATGCGACAAGTGGTCCTCCCACCACTTCCCAGTGGTGACAATCCCCCATTTACCTGCATTATCGGGCGCAGCCATGAGCGAAAGAGACGTGAGAATACTCGCCTCAAAAATCCCAGTCACTGCAAGATGTCGATACCTAGTCAACTTTGACACCAAGCAATGAACGCTGAAACACGCGACGAGAACGCCGTCGTACTTATCCGACTCAAGCTCCTCCTCGATCTTGGGGTCATCGAGGACGGCCTGCGTGCTGCGGTCGATGCCCTCCTGGTCGTTGATGCTGTCTGGGGCGGAGTGGGGAGGGGCTGTGTAGGTATAGATCTCAACTGACTTTTGTGACACATCAGCCTGTGTAGAATTGAAGACTGTTTTGTTTTAGCTGTCTGTGTATCATACGTCTGGGAGTGACATTTGGCGGATGGCGTTGGCCATGCCGTCAGTCATGATAGTGGATGAGTTTGGGTTTAGGACGAGAATGCGGAGATTCCGTCTGAGGAAACGGAGCTCGGACATGATGGCTGATACAAAGACTCGACGATGAATATAGTGATATATATATAGCTTGATGAAGCTCTAAAACTGTGCCTACACTGAAATCTCTCACTTATCTTTGAGAGGGGTTTCTACATGACGGAAGCTAGACAGCTCGCGGGCGCCACGTGATCCGCCTCAGCCACCTCTGACGACGGTCGGCCACTCGAACCCCACTACTGACGACCACCTCAACCTCCTCTAAGCTGAAGCTCCCATATACCAACACGACACCTCCTCGGCCTCACAACCCTCCCAATACACATCCTCCGTCGTGGCCCATCACTATAATGTCTAACCCTCCACCCATTGGTAAGCTCTCTCCCCCCCCCGCAAGCTCCAGAAGCTCCCATCTCTCCCCTGACGCAAGCTGACCTCGAACCTCTACCGCTTAGTCCTCGACGGAGGTACCGGTTTCCTCAAGGTCGGATATGCCGCGCAGAACTTCCCCGAGCATCAATACCCCTCCATCGTAGGCCGACCGATCCTTCGTTCCGAGGAGCAGACCGATAGCGATGTTGTCATCAAGGATATCATGTGCGGTGACGAAGCTGCCGCCGCGAGGACAATGCTCCAGATCAGCTACCCCATGGAGAACGGCATCGTTAAGAAGTGGGACGATATGGAACATCTTTGGGATTATACCTTCTACGAGAAGCTCAAGGTCGATCCTACGGGCCAGAAGATCCTCTTGACGGAGCCTCCGATGAACCCTCTTAAGAACCGAGAGAAGATGTGCGAGGTCATGTTTGATAGATATAATTTTGGCGGTGTCTACGTCGCCATCCAGGCCGTCCTGGCTCTATACGCTCAAGGTGAGTTTCCCCAGAGGCTTCAATACTTCTTGCGCAAGAGTTGGTGTTGACCAATGCGGTGTAGGTCTTAGCTCCGGTGTCGTAGTCGACTCAGGCGATGGTGTCACACACATTGTGCCCGTCTACGAATCCGTGGTCCTCAACCACCTCACGAAGCGATTAGACGTTGCCGGCCGAGACGTCACGCGCAACCTCATCAAGCTGCTGCTGCGCCGCGGCTACGCCCTCAACCGAACCGCCGATTTCGAGACCGTCCGCCAGATCAAGGAGAAGCTATGCTACGTGTCGTACGACCTCGAGCTCGACAAGCGCCTGAGCGAGGACACCACTGTGCTCGTCGAAGATTACACCCTGCCGGACGGACGTGTGATCCGCGTTGGCAGCGAGCGTTTCGAGGCGCCCGAGTGTCTCTTCCAGCCTCACCTCGTCGACAGCGAATCCCCCGGCCTTGGCGAATTCCTCTTCAACACCATCCAATCCGCCGACGTCGACATCCGCTCGTCTCTGTTCAAGGCTATTGTTCTGTCTGGTGGTAGCAGCATGTATCCCGGTCTTCCGTCGCGACTGGAGAAGGAACTCAAGCAGCTGTGGCTCACACGGGCGCTGCAGGGCAACCCTGAGCGATTGAGCAAGTTCAAGGTGCGGATAGAAGATCCTCCGCGACGCCGACACATGGTGTTCCTTGGTGGAGCGGTGTTGGCCAACATTATGGCGGACAAGGAGAGCATGTGGGTTACCAAGGCGGAGTGGGAGGAGGAGGGTACTAGAGTGCTTGAGAAATTGGGACCGCGATAAGAGAGAGCCTCTGAGCGTTTGTTAGAGGGGAAGGTATTTTGCGTTCAAGTCAGTTTGTGGTAGACAGCAAGAAAAGACGTTATGAAGACCATGTTGCCTTGACTGGGGGTCTCATTTCTGTGTTGGTGTCAATTGAGCTGATTGACCATCTCGGATGCATTTCAATGTTGAGATGATTGAGAGCGATAGCATGAGAAGTATAGTTCATGATCATTCCAAAAGCGTGTCCAATGTAACCATCACCAACAAGCTTGACACCAAAAAGCCAGCTTAGTCATCACTGATATGTGACAAACAGTCGCAAAGTTCTGGAACACGAGGCATGAATCTCAATCATACCAAACCCATTCTCACCTTTATCTCGTGTCGCAAACCCTCCCATCGCCAGCGCAACCGATCGCCTTCACAGCCAGACTCAGACTCATAGCCATCTTATTCCCAATCTCCACAGGGGGCTCCGCAGCGATTACCCCATATCGCGTCTCTCGCCCCAAGGGATAGAGATCCGCGCCGCAAGGAGACTGGAAAGTGAGTACAGCGGCTGCAGTTCCCGAGAAACCTTACAGTGCCGTGCCGTTTTTTTATTAGAGTCTGCGGCGCCAAAGTCAAAAAAGGGAGAAAAGGGTGCAGTACGGGATACACAACCTCGTATGCGCATCCTATCAACTCTCACGCGTCGTGCATTAGAACGAGGAGGCGAGAATCTATTACCAACGGTCTATTACCTATTCCCTTTTTTTCCCCGCGCGGGGAAACCTTTTCCTTTTTGAATTGATACCAAGCGGCGTACACTACACTACGGACGGGCACATCCAATCTCCTCTGCTGTGGGTGATACTCCACCCGCAAATCATTGATTTGAGAGAATCCCGCTTACGGGGGACAGAGAGGCAGAGAGACAGATAGTGCTCGGAAGGACCGTTCCGTTTTTTTGGAGGGTTCCCGGACAGTAAATGAGTGTAACGAATCCGCCGACGGGGGCTTCGGGCCCGGGATCCGTTGGCTTGGGTGCCGTCAGGGGGAGTTTGAAGAGGAGTGTTCAGGCGTCTTTTGAGGGTGAGTCCGTTCTATTTCTATTTCCCTCTCTAATTCTCATCTTTTTGGGTTTGTCACATCTCACGAGCATATATCGCCTATCTAAAAGTTCCTTGTCTCCTATATCGGTCACACTGCACTGCACTAGTCTAGCTCAGCCGTTGCATGCATTTTGTATCTCTTCCGTGTCCATTCAATATTCATTCTCAATTTCCACGTACATAATCTTGTCGTCAGCTACTCTGATTTCCTTTTTTCCTTTCTATCGTCCTTCTCCTCTTCTTTAGAGTCTCACTTTTTTCGCCTCACTCGGGGTTCACGCCGCAAACTTGTCCAAAGAGGGAAAAGATTATCTATCCTGAGGTGTCGACTTTGAACAACGACTTGCCTGACTCGAACTCTCCTCAACCCAGCTCAGCTCAGCTCAGTCTCGGTTCTTCCGAGCTATCAACAACTCAACGTCTTTTTAAAAGTCTCATCGGCTGAAGCGTCTTGTCTTGTTCTGTCTGCCATCGTCATCGCTTTATTTAATCTTCGGTATCTCGTTCTCTTTTTTCCGTCTTCGGCGTCTAATAAGCTTCCGTTGCTTTTTTGTCGTTGCTGCTGTGGACCTCAACCAGCCTTTCACATTTCGCCTCAATCACTCACCATCGCCATCTCACTCATCTTTCTGTGCCAATGCCGAGTGGTTAAACGCACGCTTCACCAACCGAGACACAGGCCTCGATACTCGGCGATGCCTCTCCGTCCTCACATCGGCCTCGGGTTTCCTGCTCACGCTTACCAAAAACGTCATGTAGAACCTCACGATCGCTCAACTGGGTATCAGCCCAAAGTCCGAATCACAGATCGTTACCGCATCATTGGCTTCATCAGCTCGGGTACCTATGGACGGGTCTACAAGGCTGTTGGCCGCAATGGCAAGCCTGTGGGTGAATTCGCTATCAAGAAGTTTAAGCCCGACAAGGAAGGTGAACAGATCAGCTACACGGGCATCTCTCAGAGTGCGATCCGTGAGATGAGTCTGTGCAGCGAACTTCACCACATCAACGTTATTCGTCTCTGCGAAATTATGCTTGAGGACAAGTGTATCTTTATGGTGTTTGAGTATGCCGAGCACGATCTATTACAAATCATCCATCATCACACACAACAGCCACGGCATCCGATTCCCCCGGCAACCATCAAAAGTATCATGTTCCAACTCCTCAACGGATGTCAGTATCTACACATCAACTGGGTTCTTCACCGTGATCTCAAACCCGCCAACATCATGGTCACTTCATCAGGCGAAGTGAAGATTGGAGATTTGGGTCTAGCACGTCGATTCGATAAACCACTTCACTCTCTCTTTAGCGGAGATAAAGTTGTCGTTACTATCTGGTATCGGGCTCCCGAACTTATTCTCGGTTCATATCATTACACTCCTGCCATCGATATGTGGGCTGTAGGGTGTATTTTTGCCGAACTTCTTTCCTTGAGGCCGATATTTAAGGGAGAGGAAGCCAAAATGGATAGCAAGAAGACGGTTCCCTTCCAACGCAACCAGATGCAAAAAATTATCGAAATCATGGGTGTGCCAACGAAGGATAAGTGGCCTCTATTATCAACAATGCCCGAATACAACCAGCTCAACACTCTTGCCAACTCCATGGCATCATCTCATCACAATCACCACAACCATCATCATCCTCATCACCACCATGGCCACTACGGATCCCGCAACCCACCGCCCCCTCCTCCAGGCGGCTCAAACCTCGAGAAGTGGTATTACAGCACCATCAACCACACCAGCGCCCCCGGCGGCACACCACCACTTGCCTCTCTCGGCTCAGAAGGCTACAAGCTCCTCGCCGGTCTTCTGGAGTACGACCCCTCAAAACGTCTCACAGCTGCACAAGCTCTCCAGTCTCCCTTCTTCTCAACCGGCGACCGTGTCAGTGCGAATTGTTTCGAAGGCTGCAAGAATGAGTATCCTTGTCGACGTGTGAGTCAAGATGATAACGATATACGGACGAGTAGCCTTCCGGGTACGAAGCGGAGTGGATTACCGGATGACTCGTTGATAAGGCCTGCCAAGAGGCAGAAGGAGTAGGATTCCAAGGTGGTAAGAGGCCGTGCCCGACGAATTGTCCATCCTTGGGTCATTCACCCATTGATCATCCGGCTTGAACCATTCATTCGCCCTCCAATGGTTTACTGCCAGATTGCTCACCCACTTCGTGTTTCTGCAGATGGTGTGCAACGCATTTTCCACATCGTCAGGCATGAAGAGGATTGTATCAATAATTACTGTTTGGCGTAGTACGGCGTTTATGTATAAATGGATTACGGTTATCAATTTTGGGTTGGGCGAATAGATAGAGCGGTTGTTATAGCATATACCCGGCGTTCAATACAATGGAGATTAGTTCACTACAGCTTATTCGTAATACAAGTGAAAGTTGTATGGTCCGTCCTAGAAAGGATAGTAGGTGGTAATTCTCACAACCACCCTGAACGGCATGCAACAAGGCCTGAGCCGATCAGCTATGTACCAGAGTCAAGGAATAACTATATAAGATAGACCATGAGTAAGTGCTGTGAACAGCAAGAAACGAGCAATCAGATACAGCCTAGAGAATGGACTGCTAAGAACAGGGATCCATGGAAAGTTTAAACATAGTCGTATTCATCTCCCTTCACCCCAATTGCCTACCCTCAACTCATCACTAAATCCATATCGTCGACTCACTCTTCTTCCCCCAACCATCTCACATCACCACCCCAAGAAGTAAAAAAAAAAGGGTGCCATATCATTAAGACAAATATCATAAAAAAGGGGGCCCAGTGACATTATTTTTAACACAGATTCTCTTTCACCAACGATACGGAAAAACTCAAGGAGCGCATAAAAAACAGCAACGGCAAAGATTTCAACAATACAAAAAAGACTTTCGAGGTCGACATGCCTCAGATACGTCTGCCTATCTCTTCTCTCTCTCTTTTCCCACAAACTGCCTGCTCCACCCGTTGTGAATTATCTATCATTTTGATTGTGTGTGTAAAATTCCTCCCCACATCCCCCCTTCATCAACAAAGAGTTTACTTCCCCCGTGGGAAATAAAATAAAATAGAAGAATTAAGAAGAAGAAGAAAAAAGAAGCAAAGATATGATAAACAGTCCGGGTATTTCAGCAAATTCGGCGAGTTGTTTTGGTGTGAGGAGCTTGGAAAGGGCGTAGATGAGGGTTGAGGGGTGATGTCTCCGTATGGAGAGGAGGGCTGTAATGATCCCGAGATGTGGTGTGGGCGAAAGTATCCTCCTTTACCGCAAGCGTGGTATAGCTTGTAAACTCTTAATATCGAGATGCAGGTTCGGGAGGTAGAAAAGAATTCGGGATCGTTTCGAGATAGTGAGATAGTGGAAAGCCCTCGAGGTGAAGACGGGAAACGTCGCATGACTCGCTCCTCGTCTACTTCTTAGCCGGAGTCGGAGGGGCCTTGACATTGTTGGACAACCACGCCAGACCCTCGAGAAGACCCTCGCCTGTGGTGGCGCAGCTGGGCACCACGTACCAAACCTTGTCCTTGAGCTTGGAGAGCTGAAGAGCCTCGGTGACTTCTTGGGGTTTCATAGCTGTACCTTGTTAGCGGAATCGTACAACGGGGTGTCAAAGGGAGACATACCCTCTGCCAAATCTTGCTTGTTGGCAAACACGAGTAGTAGACTGTCCTTCATCTCGCGATCGTTGATGATTCGGTGAAGTTCTTGTCTAGCCTCCTCCATTCGGTTCCTATCAGAAGAGTCGATAACGAAGATAAGACCCTGAGTACCTGCACCCCCAAAAAGCATCAGTATTGACTCCATTCTTCGGGACCGTTATAACTCACCGCTGAAGTAATGCCTCCACAGAGGACGAATCTTGTCCTGGCCACCGACGTCCCAAACGTTAAACTTGACATTCTTGTACGTAACCGTCTCGACGTTGAAGCCGACCGTGGGAATCGTGGTGACGTCCTGGCCCAGCTTGAGCTTGTAGAGGATAGTTGTCTTTCCGGCAGCGTCGAGACCAAGCATGAGGAGGCGCATCTCCTTTGATCCGAAGATCTTGCCCATCATCTTTGAGAATTGGCCGCCCATGATTGCGGCTTGTGTAGAACGTGTCCGGTTATGTTTATTCGGTATGCGCTCGTGGGTGACGGTGGTGTGGTGTGATGTGATAGGAATACAAAGGGAGTTGAGTTGGGTTGCCGTGTCTCGTTTCGAAACCTGTTCGCAGCGCAATGTGTCAGCCTCGCTTCTCGCGTGATACCAATGATACAACAACGATCTCCGATGCAACGAGAAGACAGAGAATGGCGTGTCAGATTACAACAGGTGTTGATTGATGTAAATGTTGCTGTCTGACGTGACGTTTTGTTCGCCAAAGAAAAGCAAAGAGATCTTGACAAAAGAAATCAAGGCTCCAGCTTTCTCGTATCTCCCCGCTGTTGATTCCCACTCTTGTCGTCTCCCGAGTCGCCGTTTGTTGATTGTCGCAGATAGAAAAGACCCTATACATACAATACACCTTGTGCTGTTCGTTGGCGCGTATCGCAACGTTTGTTTGTTTTGTTTTGTTTATCCGTATCGCACGATCGTTTCGACAAGAAGGGCTCCGAAACTTGGCAGTGTCTTTTCGAATGAAGACGTAGACGTAAACGTTGGAATACTACAGTGCCCTCAGAGAAATGGATCTAGTATCAAGCATCAATCAAATCTGGACTCTTCTCTTTTTCCCCCCGTCAGGGGAAAAAAAAAGGGACGGACGGGTCAATCCCTCTTGTTTGCTGCTTCCCTTCCCCTGGCCCTGAGCTCCTCTCGGCCTAGCGCCCAGCACGGGGCAACCACGCGGGCGGGGACAATTGACAGCCCCTCAGGGGGCAAGAAAACACCGAACCTTGATATAAGGTGTCAAAATAAACTCAGCAAAAGACATCCTAAAATTATGTAAAATTACCTAAGTCTTTTTATCACTTAGGGTTAAGGTCCTGGGTTTTCCTTCCTCCCCTAGCAGCCCCAATCCCTTATGACGATAGGCCGCTTGGGTCCCCTGTCCAGTCCCTGAAATGAGATACGGTCACTGTAAGGTACCCGGGCGGTCTGGCCTGGAGTGAGTGACCTGACCTGGCTCAAATTCCAGCCATAAACAACCTTACCGACAACCATCAATCAGTCCGTTTGTCCATGGCAAGGGTCATCAACACTAATAACCTCCGAGGCTCTTCTCATTAGCGTAGGCCTCAAATCACTTCACTTCGGTCCTTCGGTCAACTTCATATCGTGCGTGCCCAATATCAACGGTAATAATACTCGATTGATGCTTGCTATTGCGTCGTAAGCAACTGCTCTATGGACTGTTTTCCTGGATGCCTATCATATCCACTGCAACGCTATCATTAAACGCACCGGAGCATATAACAACTCCTAGCACATATCTCCCGGTGCAGTCGGGCTTATGCTCGGTATTCAATCACAAACCTCCTCTCCACCTGTTGTAGTGTTGAAGAGTCATTCTCCCCCTCAAACTTGAGATTGACCTTGCCGTCGCTGTCCATGCTATGAACCTCCGCCTTGTAGAACGTGGTTGTGTTAGGATACAGTGCTAGCACCACCTTGCCTGATTCCCAGTCCTTCAGCGTCGATGCTTGACTCTCAGGTGTAATGGGAATCATACTGCTGGCACTTGATCGGTACTCCTTCTGTTTGCTCTGGTCTTCGGGTTCTATATCGAGGACCTTGTATCGTCGGCTTTTGCCCTCACCCATCACCTGCGCGACCTCACCGAGTATCCAGTCTGATGTTGTATCCCCATTCAACGCTTTGGGCTTGAATGCAACTGCGTCACCTTTTGAGAAAACAACTTTGGACTTGTTGTTCCCTGATCCGACACCGCTTCCAACTGACCCCTGAGGCTCGACACTATCGGCCTTTGGGGGCATGCTGTCGCGGTCGCGGTCTCGTTCTCTTTCCCTCTCGCGTTCTCGTTCACGTTCTCTTGCTCGATCACCATATTTTCTTGCTGATCCTCCAATTGGACTCGGCACGGGAGAATCACCAGCCCCATCAAAGTCGTAGAGCGAAGATGCTGCCGCCGCGCTGTCTCGGGCATTCCTCTTACCAGGCCCCGCTGCTTGAGCATCCTGCTGTTCCTTGGCGTGCACCACGGCGCGCAACACTTTGAGCTGCTCGATAGTGTTTTTGAGTGCTGACATGTTAGCCTCCGAGTGCTTAACCCCTGTCCGACATAGCTGTTCCATCTCTTTCAACGAGTCACTCGGAATTTTCTCCAAGTCCATCGTACCGACTTGTTTATCCATCGTGACAAGCTCCGTAAGACTGTCATTCTCGGCATTGATTCCGGAGACAATCTCCCCCACTTGACTCTTGCACAGCTCCCATATCTGTACCTCCTCTCCATGTGAATTACCATTGTTGCGGTTGGACGCCCGTCCGCTTCTGTTTCGTTGCGACATCTCGCGGTTGTGGCGCTCCGGCTTCACCGACTCCGGCCGCGGGGTATTATGTTCACTTCTCGGCGACCTCTTCGGCGTGCCCACGTCTGAAGTGATATCCCGACTATGGTTCTTGGTTCTCGACTTTGTCGGGCGGTTTGGGGTGGAATCTCTGCTCGAAGGATCCTGTCGCTTCGACCCTGATCGCTTCGGCTCCGGCGTGTTGGAGGACTGGCGCAGAGACTCTTGAAAGCTATTCTCCCTTGAGTGAGTACCGCTTCGCCTAGGCTTTAGGGGAATCTGGTAGTAGGGTCCGAGATCTTCTTGGAGGTTCTTGAGTTCGTCCCGCGCAGGCTTCTGCCCGTTAGCCATCCTGCCCCGATACCACCGCCTAAACAGAATGTTGCGATGAGAATCAACCCGAGGAAGGAAACATTATGACGACGAGACGACAATGAATAAACGAAAGCAAGCGCAATTGGAAAAAAGAAAAAGAAAAAAGGGAATTGAAGCGCATAAGATTCATGAATTCAATGAGAAAAAATTGGACTAACCTGAGTTAAGAGAGGCCCGAGTGCTCACAGGCCGAGGCGGGATGGTATGGGGAAGGAAAGGCGACTAAGACAGAAGGCGCGTCGCAGATGAGAAGGGATCGGCAAAGTGAGCAAAAGAGGAGAGAGGCTGTGACTGATTTTATAAGTGAATAGAGTTATTATATCATGTCATGAAGTAGAATAGAGTTGAGGTATAATTGAAAGCTTATTATTGTTGGTTCAATAGTGTAATCGTCGGGTATCATGTCGTGTCAATCGTGATGGTGCTTAGTCTTTCTCTAACAGTTGAGGCTGGTGATCCAGTGCCAAGGGAGCATCCTCCGCGGCAGAACAAAAGGCGGTGAGGACAAGTGGTGCCGCATTTGGAGGGGCTTGAGGGGAAGCTTCCTTATCATGACACCGATAAGGGTGTGAATTCCAATTCCAACGATTATTGGCACTGTACAATGACATCTGATTAACTGTAAAGCATGGTGTTGAGATGTAAATGGACAGCATTGATCAGGATTAGAAGCGCCTTCAGGTTCAAACTTACACACCATGTCCCTCGGTCTTCAGGAATAAGGTTAGAGTACAACACACACCCATGCAAAAGTCAATATCGGGCCACAGGAGGCCATCATGAATCTTTATTCCTCATTAAAAGTATATCTACCACAAACACCAATTTTCACACTCATATCATTCCCATAGCATCTATAGCTTCTGCTTCTCAGAATCATCGATCTCACAAAACGCCTTGAACGTCGTAAACTCATCATCCTCGCCCCCCTCACTCTCAAGCACAAGCTCAGCCGTAGCACCCACAAAGTACACGTACCCCTCCTTCATCTCATAGCTCGTAGGCCCAACAGCGATTCTTCCCTTTCCACTCGTGCAGATTACAATGCTAGGTCCCTCAATAGGCTCAAAAGTAGCCTTTGCGCCGTCACCGCGAAGCAGGGTGCGCACGACGCTGAATTCCTCGATGGGCGGGTCGTAGAGCACTACCCCTGAGCCGGAGCTGTAGGCGTTGCGGTTGAGAGTTGCGTAGGGATATTCGGTGGGTGTCATCTTTTGTTGCTCAATGGGCGCAAAGTTGTAGGTCAGCATGTCGACGAGGGTTGAGACGTCCTTGAACTTGGGTGTGAAACCAGCGCGGACAACGTTGTCAGAAGCTGCCATGCACTCCATGATGTCGCCGGAAATGTAGGCGTGAATGTCGTCGGCGACAAGGAACAAAGCCTCACCAGGTTCCAGTGTGACAAAGTTGAGGAAGAAGAGCACAAAGCATCCAATGTCGTCGCCAAACTCGCCGTGTGTTCGCTTCACAAGCTCAGCGAGCTTCTCGCCAGAAGTAGCAGGGACACCACCGCCAGCGAAATCAGCGCCCTCCTTCTCCGCCTGCTCAACAAGCTTGGGCATCTGCTCAGCAATATCCTCGGCAGACGACGCCATGAGCGCGCCAAAAGCCTTCTTCAAGAACTTCTTCTTCTCATCGGTAACACCCTCGTCACCATCTTTAGCAACCTGCGCAAACTCCTTCGCAGCTTCTTCGCCCACGAGCGCTCTCAGCGCAGGCACTGTGTCGAGGAAGTGAGCGATCTCATTGAGGGGTCGGAAACCGCAGAGACCCTCAAAGGGGGTAATGGCGATGGCCATTTCGGGCTTGTGGTTGTCATCGGGGTAGTTCTTTGCGTCGCGAGCGTGGAGTTGCTCGGCGAGTTTCTTGTTGGGGTGGGCTTGGATCGAGAGCGCTTTTGCGATGGAGAGCACCTTGAAGAGGAAGGGGAGCTTGTTGCCGTAGTGGGAGGAGATGGTTTGCGAGAGGAGGGACTGGTTGTCCTCGCAGAGATCGAGGAGGGTTCGGCCGGTGTTGAGGTCTCGAGAAGGGTTCGAGGGATGAGTTCCCATCCACAACTGCGCAGGCAATTCTTAGTATGGGTTATAGACACACATCATGTAGATGCTCACCTCTGCGTATGGAGTATCAGACTCGATCTTCAGGTCATCGGAGGGCGTAGCGGCCGCAAATCGCGCAGCGGCAGAATCGTTGCCCTTCTTTCCCCAGGCGTACGAGTTCACGCCGCATTGCAGACGAAGTAGAGGAACCTGCATGTTTGCGATGTTCGTTGTTGGCGGTGAATGCGACAATGAAGCTATAGCTTAGCTTGGAGGGGTCAAATGTCTAAAATCGAAGCGCAGGTCTCTGCCTTGGATGTAAAATCTTCTAAGCTATCAATCGCAAAGAAGAAAAGAAAATATCAGGAATTGCAAAGTTGGCCAAACAGAAAACAGATGATGACAGCAGTTATGACGGAGCCCGTGGAGGGGAAGTCACAGCATTACCCATCAGTTACGTTAACCCCCCATCACCCAAATTTAGCTTCCCCGTCCCCTCACCCTTCAGTGAACCACCTGCACTCTAACCGCTATAACGACGGGACACGAACGTGGTGATTCCGGGCTCTTGTAGGAAAAAGTACCGGAGTAGCTCCGTTTTTAGAACGTCCAAGAACCCCGCTGTGGGCCTAAAACTATCGACTCGCCATACCAGGGGTTTTATATTGCAACTCAAGGGCTATCATTTGGTGTGATGACAACTATTCGATAGTCTTGTCTGCGGCTTCCAAATATACCAACTGTCACTCAGAAGACGATTCATAGCAAGATTGGTGAACATTGGGTACACATCATAAAGATACATGTTATCGAGGAGCAGACTCACTAACGAGTACTAAATGCTCAAGGTGCTGCATACATGTACACAGGTGCTTCGTCAAACGACGTCAGCTCTTTCATCTAACTTAGCTTAGACAAAGTCCAGTCACTCACTATCCATCCATTATCCGACCAGTTCCTACTCTCAATCTTGACTTTCACCATTTTTTGTTGTCCGAAAATAAAGCAATGTACAGACTTATGCACCCAACAGAACAGAACAGACCAAAACACCTCGTTTCCCTTCTCCCAGAACTTCGAGGTCTGATAACTCATGCAGTCCGGGCCCAATGGTATGACTGTGTTCACCCACGCAGCAACCTGCTTTCCTCTCTTGTACCGAAAGACTCCAAAATCAAGAGCTGCAAGGCAAGGCAAGACGAGGCAAGGCCCTGGGGATAAAACGCCAGAGGAGGTCAAAGCTAGGAAAAGAGCGATATGCTGCACACTTTGACGACCAATCATGCAAATAAAATGGAAAAAGCAGAAAGAAAAGAAAAACACGTAACTCATGTATCGGGGTGGGAGATAAGACTCGACCGAGGCGCCACTGTAGCACAAACCAACGCTTGACGTGCTTCCCCGGTGAACGCTGTGCTCATCGTCTTGCGAATTTTCTGGAGGACTAACAGGCTCCCAAGTCAAGTTGTTCCGACGGCGGGACGATCGATGAGTAATTCGTCCATGACAAGCGAGCTGACATTGGTTGGGCATTCGTCCCATCACAACATATAGTGTGCGTTTTCGTGCCTCGCCAACGACCTCAACTACGTTGACCACGTAAAGACCAAAACCATTGCAACAACATACAGTGAAAAGAAAATGGCAATGGCCAAAATGCCTATCCAAATGAAAACATAGCGCACTGTAAAACCTCAAAACCGTGTATCAATGCAAGCAAACAATGTACAGTGATACTAGCCGCAGCTCATCCGAGTTGTCCTGCTTCGTATCAAATAGATCTCAAGCTCGCAGCGTCCCCGTGGCCTTGCGGTAGCTGTCTGCGGCGGCGTCTGCCCCAACGCTTCCAAGATCGCCAGGAGGCATCATGTAAGCTGCAGATTGGTGCGTCATGTAATGCGAGTTGCTGTGGCCCAGCGGGAAGGATGATATGCCACCGCTGTTAAGGGTGGGCATGTCACGACGAGCAGTAGTTGGAGGTGCCGCAGCGACTGAGTTGGTTGTGTCTATGTAGCGGTACGTCATCTCAGGGCCCTGACGCATGGAATCGGCCGGTCCCAGCACGGGTGCATCCGAAGAGTTAGCGTAGGAGTAGTAGTCGTTGCTTTGGCGGCCGTATTGAGAAGCGAGGTTCGTAGGATACGAGGGCAGACAGCCCGAGGTGGAGGACATGCTTGAGGACTCGTAACTCGTGTAACTCGAGGGCGCCTCGGAGGTGCTGCTCACAGGCGACGTATCCGATGTCGAAGCTTGCGACGACTTGCTGCTGCTGCTGTAGATAGAGCTACCAGAATCGTTCTTGTAAGACGATCCCATCGAGTTGGGTAGCGCAGTCCGGCCCACTGGTGCGGGCAAAAGCCTGTCCCCCATATTGACGCTTGCTGCCATGTTCTGGAAACCAAGGCTCTTCGAGTCAGTAGGGAGGTTCTGATAACCCAGGCTCTTGGTGGAGTCTGGCATCATGGTCTGGTACGCGAGGCTTGCCGAGTCCGTAGTCACTGGAGCAGGTCGATGTACCAGGCTCGTGACACTGTTTGGACCACTGTAGGCGTAGTTTGGCTCCATGTCCACGCAGAGGGCAGACTTGCCTGGGGTTCCAGAGGCGATTCGATGGCTGATTGCATATTCCGAGTCATGAACTGAGGAGTAGGGTGCTTGGTACATGCTGTTGTAGTAGCTTTGATCATCCGCGTATCCATGACTCCAGGTTGCAAGGGGGCAGTACGGCTTCGCACCATATCCATAGGTAGTAGGGGCCCGATAGACAAATGGATCACTGGTGTAGGATGGCACGCCATCAGCATACGCTGGGGTAGTCGAGGGCAGGGACGATATGGCAGAGCTTCCTCTCGCCTGGTACTGTCGAGAAGCTTCAAGGTTGTAAGTAAAGCCTTCACTCTTCACAATAGGTGCTTCATGAGACGAAACCTAGTCCATAGTGTAAGCAGTAAACTACACAGCATCACTCCACGTGGAAACATACTCTGAGGAATTGGCAAGGCTCGTGGCCTGCATTCTTGCAGTTGGTGCATGGTATTCCGTTGCCAACATCGCCACTGCAACGAATCTTCCTCTTTCGACACCGACCACACTGAATCTGTCGTTAGCCCGCTACACAATTATGTAAGTCTCGCACACACACCACACACCAGGTAAGGAAGGGAATGGGGGAGGTTTGCACTTACTGCTACCGCGATGCGCTTCCTCTGGGGAGTCACATCGTCGTCCCTCTCGCTCATGATAGTTGTCCTCGTGTCAGGATGAATGGGGTAAGCGGCCCCCCGACGCTCCGGGTATGAGAAGATATTCACCCGGCTCGGCCCAAATCGCCGCGGATCTGTCGAGTAGCAGTTTGGACTGACCATTGTGCCGGTCCAGTTACGGGTACTCGAGTAGTGAAAACGAAGGACTAGAGTCTAATTCAAGACTCAAAGTGGCTGTATGTCGAACTGCCTCATAGAGATTGGCAATCTTCCTTGTTGGGTGATGCCTTGTCACAGGAGTAGTCTCAAAAGAAGATCCCACGGCTGTCAAAAGACAAAGCCCAGAGCTTGAAGTCGTTCCCGGATTGCAAGCACTCGTCCGTCGGGACTCTCGGCAACTAAGGGACTCTAAGTAAACAATGGGTTTGTTGCCGTGGATTTGCTGAACAGTTGAATGAAAGATTATGATTACCAGTTCCCGTCAACTTCGGCTTGACAGAACTCGGAGTTTTTGAGGAAGCAGAAATCAATGAGACAGAAAGAAACAAGAGATCCAAAGACCAGCAGATCTGCGGTCGATGGCATCCTGATATACTCCGTGCCACTCACTGACTTAGACCGCTCCTGGGTATGGCCGTTTGGATAGTGTTTGCTTCGCCCAAGCTCAACGACGACTTGCCCTTCCTACCAATAAACGGCCCTAATCTTTGGCAGCACCGAGTAGATCCACATCAATCAGGGAGTATGGAATATCGAGGCACCTCCTCCGGTGCTTTGTGCAATGGAGAGACACCTCGTACAACAGATGACATTTGCCCAGAGCCCTCCCTCAACGTCCTCCTCACCTATCAGTGCTACGCAAAAATTGTCTGGCTGGAGGCTACTAGCTTTGCGAGAATGCCACGGATAACAACAGGTGGCTTGCATGATGGCAGGATTACCATGAGGCAGCGATCCATCACTATCATGGCATTGATTGAGCGAATCCAAACAGCGAATCCAAACGGGCTTCCAGCCTAAAATGGCAGCAGCCAGATCTAGTTGATCGGGCTTGGGCTTCCCCAGATCGTATGAGATGCAGATGGCCTCGCCTGGGCTGGACTATTCAGAACCTGAAACGAACATCCCCACACGGACTGCCTCTATTTGGGGTGGACTGAGTCGTGTTGAAGTCATAGAAATTGCTCTTCAAGTACACAGTTGAGGGTGCGACTGTGCTGCCATGCCATACGACACTTGAAGCGAGACGTCGGCCGATAAGCAAGTCCGTACAGATCTGACACTGCAACAACCGAGCTAGTCCAAGATCCCAATCCGTTTTGTTTGTCAAACAGCTCCTGTTCCTGTCTTGGGACAATGGAAGCACTCAAGCTGTAGTCAAGACGAGACCGTCTTAGCCCATAACAGCAGACGGATATTATGTCTGGGGCAGTAGTTGGCAAACCCCACCGAGACACAAGACCTTGACAGACAAGGTCAAGCCTGCAATGGAACCACGAAGCCCAGTTAGCCCAGTTGTGAATCCAAACGATTGACTGATCTAGCCTCCGTCAGAACTTGGAGTGCAGAGATACCTTTCGCTTGTCGCGCAACGTACGCTAGTCGTCAAGAAATGTAGCGACTTGCTGCTTTTGATCCAGTTGTGTAACAGGCGTGCACTACAGTAATCGACAGGTACTTCGGTATATGAAGCACGCACAGTGGGCTTTCAACCATGGAGCTCTGGACCTTGTCCCTTGCAATTGTCTTGTCTGATCTTGTCTTATACACGGGTCATCTACAATCCATGCTAACGATCAACGAATCTCGATAGAATCGCAGCCTCTTGACCCGGTACCTGGGTGGTGGTGGGTCTATAACCCTTGCTGGTGTGTGCGGTAATATCGAAGCCAAGATACTGTTGCAGATACCAATGTTTCAACAACAAACACCTGAAAACGTGGTTTGCAAGGCATCAACCCAATGCTGGTGCCCATGGAAAGAAACTCTTCCCGTCAGTCCAGGGGTGAGACTGAGGCACAAAGTCACCTCACACATCACAACAGCCATCTTAGGCCATTGAAACGCTGTTTGACTTGCTTTTGACGTTGCTCCATGAATTTTCTTTTCTCACGGCGAGGCTTTGCCTGTGTAAAATGCAGAATTCTGCTCCAAGCCCCACTCAAAAAGCAGTATCCTGTGGCCTGCGTTTGCTTGTATTGGGTACTCTGATGCTAGAGGTTGGTCCCAACACAAAAATGAAAGGCAGCACACAAACGGCGTAAGAGTGGCCACAGCTTGACGAAAAAAGGTATGCCACCGTGGCGATGGTTACACAAGAATATGCCCCCACAAATGAGCTGAGTTGTCCGGCGTTAGATCTGCAAGATCATGATACAAAGGGTCAACTTCCCAGATGCTCAAGCCAGCAACATGCAAAAAGCAAGGAGTGGCAGCCAGGACTCTTATCCACATTGGGGACAGGCCGCCAAACGGTGCGTGTTGGTGTGAGTGTAAATATAGTATGAAAGCCAGAGCCCGTATTGAAAGAGCCAAGAACGGGCATGCATTGCAGAAATAAAGCCAACCACTAACCACGTCTAGAAACCACGGGAGCCGATAGGATATCTAGGTCCGATGACTTGCAGTTGGAACAAGCTTGAGTCTACGGCTGCTCATCGAGAACAGATTTCGGTAAAGACGCCACGAGAGACGGACAGATGCTCTTCTACAGGGATTTGCTACCAGTAGCGGAGGTCTTTCCCTTGTCGTTCGTGTGGCGCGATGTCTTGCTTGCATCAAACGCATAGGGCTTCGAGCTGACATCCTTCGTGGGTCTTCCAAGGCTGAGGCACGATTCCACATCGGTGGCACTGTTCGAGTGAATATCCCCAAACAATAGAACTGTCTCAAGTAGTAGAGGCAAAGACAAGGTCGTTTGTGAAATCTCTCGTCTCCAAGCCATTGACCGAACGAGGCTTGTGCGAAGAATCTCAAACTTGATGCAGTAGACATCGTTCGATGTCTTCACTTCATATCATAGCTGGATCAGACAGCCGTGCTTTTGAGTCAAGGCGGTTTCAATTGGTTCTGGGGCAAGCCTTCTCAACTCAAGAATTAAACGTACATCGTATTGCGGCTCATCAGTCATGGCCAGACGCATACACAGTACGGCGAGATTACCAGCCTCATGAAGCACGCTCCCTTCTTTCCTCTCTCGTTGCCCCACAATCTGTGAGAAGACAACGCCAATTCTCAACAGAGAAGACAGCCCGTGATGATACAGCAAGCGCAGCATCCAGGGCGGAAATTTCTTTCAGCAATAACCCGACGAGATGCTGTTCGCCCAAATGTCATTTAAGGGTGTGACCCATGAAGCTGCGTCTACCCGCGCTGTGCTTCCACCAATAAATACTATTGGTCACTCATCCAAGGGGTTCACCTAGAAACCTCTCGTGGTCCACTAAAGGACGAGGATAGACTGCTTGATGGCTGACCAAAACTCCGTTCAACTGGGATTTTATACCCTTGATTGTAGCAATGATCTGTAGCGATCCGCAAAGCAGTCGCGGGGAAGCTCGATATGAAAATCCGGAGGTTGGATCACATGCAGAGAACAATCTGAAACTGCTTCCTTAGCAGAAACATCACAAGGCCACTGGCCTATATTGATTCTATGTCGGCTCCCGTTGGAGACTGAAATCGCAGTCAAGCCCGCCCCATGGCCGCTAAACCTGGCGGACGGGGCTTTGGCGTCTTGCAGTTGCACATCTCGACAAGTTTTGCCTGAATAATTTCATGCTTGGGCATGGCGTGTCGGCGTCACTACATGGGCCAAAGTACACAACACTGACCGATCAGAACTTACTATCTTGCCGTCTTATTGACGGATGGGTCTCCGAGCTATGTATGACCAAAGCTGCAATGATGCAATTGCTAGGCAACATTGCTTCTGCTTCGGTCATCGGTCCTCGAAATCCGTAGCTCGTGTTGTTGAAAGATATCGGAGTACCTCAACGTAGTACAGCCAATCTTCTCCAGTCATTGTTACCAGTACCGAGCTCATTGGCGATCTGAGACAACCGTATTGATCCATCTACGTACCCTGGGCAGCAGCCGCATCCCTCAGCCCGGAGCTTGTTCAAGGAATCTTCGTTGACTAAGACAGCCCAGGTGACAGGGCTCGGGCTCGATACTTGTCGAATAAGCCCAAGCTCGACCGTAACAAGCCTTACTTGGGGTGTTACATAGTCTTCGATGTGGTGAATACATGGCGGTCTCACCAACGTGCCTTGCATTGATGAGCTGGAATTTGTGCCCGCCCGTGTCTCTAGAAGGCACAGGAGAAGCAAGCATAGCCGAGAATGACGGGTTTTTGATCTATAGGTAGAGAAGCAGAGACAGATTCTGGAGTGTTCGACTGAATGACAGACAGCCAGCAAGCTCGTACAAAAAACAGTATTTGGATATAAAGCCAAGCATATCGTGGGTTGGTCTATAATGTATGGATGCTTTGACGAGAGTGGATTCCTCTTGCTGGGCGTTGTGATCTGCTGAACGTCCAAAACAGACCTCTCGGGTATGACAACGTCAAAAGTGTTGGTGGTAGCTTAGGGATATCGCCGGCAAGCGATGCCATGGCAAAAAGAGATGGGGTAGGCCCGGAGATCTCATCCAGAGCGACGCCGTCGTCGCTCAACAGCGGGAGACAGATCCTCCCCGCCGACCGACGGTCATCGGTACATTTCGGTCAGAATAACGTCGCTCATGCGTAGAAGGTGTTCAGTGCGTGCTCAACTGAGCAGCCCACGTTGTTTTCCGTTGCTTGGGGCAGATGCTCCGGTGAAGGACCGTATGTGAGATGAGAGGAAGTTGGTGTTTGCATATCACGAAGTAAAGCATTGGATTCAACGAGGTTCTCTGTCAAGGTAGCTGTCAAACTCGTGTTATGGGGATATTCCATTTTCCGTGTAATGCCGTACGATGCATTCCGTATTAAAATTAGCTGAAGCTGTTGCATAGCAGAGTAACGCTGAACGCTTGCCGTCAATGGTATTGCGCCTCAGTGCGCCAGTGCTTTTGAGCGTTGCACTGCTGTGATGCGTTTCGCAATCCACCCAGTCCTTCCTTATCTCCTTGACCTGCGATCATAATCGTCCCGTCCATATCGATCCCTTTCTCTACCTCGGTCTCGGCGATCATGGCCACGGTCCCGATATCGGTTCCTATCATGATCTTTATCGCGCCGGTCGCCTTGACGGTCATCTCGCGGCTTGCGATATCGATCCCGACTTCGATCTCTTGGACGCGGACTCCGACTCCGACTTCGTCGACGTGATGGCCCTTCATCATGATGGGATTTCGGAGGAGGTGCATCATCCGTCTCCTGGTTCTGTCCACTGCGCCCCATTTTGCCTTTCATTTCCTCTTCCCCGTGAACCATTCTGTAATTACCACCTGTAATCCTTTCTCCCTCATCTCGGTATTGTCGGCGCTTCTCGAGCTCATCCACACCTCCCCATCCGCCTCGATGAGCAGTCGCCCTTCGCTTGCTGTTCGTATCTTTTCGCCACACATCGCTCAGTTTGCTGACACTCTGAGAGAAGTCGACATGAATGCGGCGATCGTCGATGAGAACGTCCTGCATCTTGAAGTAGGCTGTCTCGCATGACGCCTTGTCTTCGAATTCAATGAATGCATATTGTAAACTGTCGCCAGTCTTTTGGTCTCTGATAACTTCGCAACTCAAAATCTTGCCGAAACGGCCAAAGATGAGCTCCAAATCTTCGTCGCCAGTCACGGGATTCAGTTTACAAACGAATAAAACGTTCTCAGGAGGTTTGACCTCTGCAAATGGCAAATCTCCCATCATTTCCAGAGTGAGAGCCTGCGCCTGTGCCTCGCGATTGCGACGCCTCCTTTCCAACTCTTCCTCATCGACACCGTCATCTGCGTGTAATGCTGCCTCGTCTTCGATTCGAACAGTCTTCAACTGCTGGGCGGTCGGAGGGGGACTCGAGCTCGGTTCCCTCAAGCCAGGCGGGTCAGGGTAGGGATCGTCCAGAATAACCGTATGCTTGATTCGAATGTCGATAAGCGGGTAGCCCTTCTCGTCGACAATCGCCTCATTGATCTTGTCCAGCACTTCAAAACCTTCGACAACTTTTCCAAAGACCGCTGCCCTTCCATCCAAATAGTCCGTGTCTTCGCCCAATGTGACAATGAACTGAGATCCAGCCACACGTGTATCAGGATCGGACTGGAGGGGCGCCGTAGCCATGCTGACTGTTCCTCGCTCCAAGTGTTTCAACTTGGGGTGGAAGAAGGCCGGGAATGTTCGTTTCGCCGGGTCGCCGGATATATGACCCCATATTGAAGAGCCACCATCAGAATCTTTGGAAAGAGGGCCGAGAGGATCGCCGGTTTGGAAAGAGAAGTTCTTCTGAACAGAATGGACAGGTGAAAAGTTGTAGTATTTGACCTTGCAGAGTTTCAGAAAGCTATATCATCTGTTAGTTCAGCGACTCGGTAATAGAAACAAGGTGGCATCGCGATGACTTACTTTTCGCAAAGTTTGGGTGCATGGTCGACCAGAAGATCGATGACAATGTCGCCTTCACTGGTCTCCAAGAGAACTGACATGACAACGGATGGTATCTCCTCTCTTACGCGATGCCGAATTAGTTGATTGAATGCGAAAAGAGATTATGAAGAGAAAGACGCGTTGTCCCAAGAATATCTAGATGGAAGGTTGTATGAGGTAACTGCTCCAGCCACTCACTGCCGCGAAGCTTTCCAGAAGGCCCCCATACCTAATGGCAGCCTTCTGGAAAGCGCCACAGGTGGCGCTTTTCAAGTTACATAATCACACGATGACTTCAAGTTCACCAGACCAGCATCTCATTGTGGGCATGTCATATCCATTCGTGACAAAACTTACGATCTGTATTTGCATGTGATTTTAGGGCCTTACACAATGTTTCTCGGTAACACCCACGGACGGGCTGCTTCCTCAAGCAACGTCTTCGTTCTCGTTTCAACGATGCTCAGTCTTACATCGGATATTCCACTTGGACGTTCCTGACATATTGAACAACATTTTGATGTTCTCACATAGTCTCCTCAATCAGTTTTCTGTACAGTGCGCCTTTCACAGGGTCAAATCACTCCTCCCTACAAGACAAGAATCTACAGCAGGCCTAACAGGCCCAACAACCGATACTCTACCTACCTATCATGTGGATCAAACGGCTCTCAGCTTTGATCCTCATCCTTGCTTTACCCAGCCCACAAGAACCGCTAAAAATGACGTTTTAGCAAGAACCCTTATCCTTTAAACAAAAAAGTTTTCCTCTTGTTCTGAGGATATGTAGAATGGAGTGCCAAGGGGGCGTATACATGGAGCAAAATGTCCGGATCGCCGCCTGTCAAACCCCATGACTGGCAAGGATTCTTGTTTCTAGGTGAGACTCTTTGTTTCTGGAAGGTGAAGATATCCTGATCTCGATGTTCCTGCGCAGTTGACATGTTTACGTCATATCATATCAAGACTCTGGGGTTTGACAGTCTGGGATAAAGCATCATATGTGCCTTGTCAGAAATGTCTTGGCTGTTTGAAGAAACACCGTTGGAGGAGCGTTGTTGTTTTGCTGTGGCGATCGACAACGGGTTTCAAGTCATTCTCATCGGTGATCTGAGGTGACGTCTCGGTGAACCGCGTAGAAAGTCATCCACGGGAGCGCTAGGGTAGACTTCCCGGCACGTCTTCGAGGCTCAAAGTGGATGTGTAAGGATCATGGCTATCCTGCTTCATGTAAGACGGGAATGACATGGTTTCCCCATAATGACAACCTTGCTTCGCCTTCAGCAATGACTGTTCACCCGGAGCAACTGCTCAACGATCCTCATCTCAGTCAAAGCTGAAAGGCTGTTCTTTATCCAGTGATGTAACAATCACTAGAACCAAACCGCCCAGGCCACCCTACAGCATCATAGCATCCGCTTTGCCTTCAGCTTGTGCCGTGCTGTAATATATCGAAAAACCTGCTTGCCCATTAACGTCACAGTTCCTGACAGTCATGCTACAGTACCACACACTCACCTACACTCAACATCTTTCACCTCCGGTGTGCACAACCTTCGTCGATCCTCAGGCCCAGACCACATCAGCGGTGTACGCAGTGGCAAAAAGTAAACTCCCCGATCGTGATCGATTGAGCCCAAGCGCACTGGTAGCTCATATCAGAGACATTCTTAGCGCAGAACCGTTATCACAAAAGAAGCGCCCGGGCGCTTAATTAGTTGAAGAAATCTTGGGTTAGCGAGTGTGCACGAGATGATCTTCATTTCCCCCAACGGGTTTTTGATGCAACAGGGGGGAGGTCTCAAAGGACGATCTCTGTGGGTGAGACGCGTGTTTGTCGCTCGCTATCTATCTATGTAGATTTTGCAGTTCCAATAACAGCGAGCGGGGCCGGCCGGAGGTGCATTTGGGGGAGAGGGGGAACTTCGGGGTAGACAAGTGTAATTGGATGTTTTGCATTTTGGGGTCATAGCATTCTTGGAGTTTATGTGGTAGCCCGGGTGATGATACCCGGGAATGCATTCACTTTACACAGATGGAAGCTTGAATAGATAAGGCTGTTTTGCGAAATTGCATTCATTTGTACTGTTTGATGCTATCGCTAACAAGACTAATGACTCCTCCTCGGGAGATCTTCATGATGGTAATGTAATAAACTTGTGGCGTTTTTTCATGCCTCCGAGATCCAGCGTGGCTTTCGCAAGAATGTAAATGAAAGTTTAAAGATAAAAAAGCCACGGAGAGCGGATCCCTCGATATGCAGGTTGGTTGGTTCTGCAGAACCTAAAAATGAAGTAATAGACAAGAAGCGAAGATTGTGTGTAAGTCAAGTGGGTATGGGGAAGAAACAAAGACGAATAAACCCCCAAGAATTGCTTTTTCGCAAAGCATGCTGTAGTATGTCCCTAGTCCGATATTGCCCAGAATGTGTGTACCAATGTGAGCTTTTCCCTTCTCTTCCCAGCTCGAGTTGAGACCGTAAACGCCTTCGCCAATGCAGATAAAAAAGACAAATGAGAGGTATTAGAATTAATGCCAAATTTTGTTGTGTTGGGGGGGCCGTATGTTGCCACCGCGCAAGTCTACCATTGACATTGCGTGAGTATGTGTCGACATGATGTGATGGCGAAAAGTACACGAGTAAATATTTTCAGTTTTACTCGTTTCCAGAGCTTCGTCGCCTTCGTCCGCTGCGAAGCTCTTTCTCAGTCTCCATGAGTCTTGTCTGCACCCATGTTCTAAACGCCCGGTCGGCGCGAACACTACTGCAGTTGAGAAGCTCTGTCAGAGTGCGCTTGATGCTCTCGTTGACCTCCGAGAGGCGCTGCTCTTCTGCTGAAATCTCGTAGATGGTCTCCTCATCGGGAATCGTGGTGAGTTCATTGCGGTCCTCCCAGCCGCTGCAGCGGGCGTGGGAGCGCGAGTGGTGTCGTCCGCTCCGGGAGTGGCGCTTCGGTGAGGGCGGGAGCGAGAGTGATGAGGAGGAGGAGGATCGGGTTGGCGATGTGGATGGTGAGGAATTGTGGGAACAGCTTGACATGTTGAACTCGGGTCGGATCTGGTCGAGGCGATCGCATAGTTCTTGGTGTTGCTCTGTCAGAAGCATGTACTTCTGAAGAGCAAGGGTATATGATTGTGCGCCGGTGGAGGCCATTTTTGATGCTGGACTTGTTGAATATGAAGCCGGTGTGCTACTGATGCTCGATACTGATGTTGATCGGTTGTGCCCGGAGAAGAAATGGGGTCTCACGTCTAATGACGAGACCATCGAAGCGATTATGTAGTAATTGGGAGGATGATGTATAAGATTGGGCCGCGGTTATAGTGTCGTCGCCAACACTTAGAGTCAGGTCGTCCAGTGTATGAATATTCTTGTGACCTTTTGCCGGTGCAGTGTATCGTAAATGCAAGCTGCAATGTAAGATGTAGGTACTAGGTGTCGATCGTCGGATAATACGTCGTGGTTGCTCAAAGCTGAAGGGGGCCAATCTCAAGCTTGCATAGAAAACGTGTGGGTGGTTATATGATAGGAGCTTGGAATGTCCACGATACACGAGCAGTCAACTGACTATATGTGAGAGTAAGATGGATGAGTATGAGGGATCAAGAATTGATGTGACGGGTGCTCGGTATAGTTATACTGAAGCTTGTTGATGGATGATAAGAAGTAGTATGATGCTCATGTTATGGGGGGAGCAGGGTGGTTCATTAATAAAGATATGGATTGGCACTCCCGCTAGAATACAGTACCTACACTACGCTGCGCTACGGTCGATGCGGTATGTAACTTACGGGAGGGGTCAGCAAATAGATTGGAACTGGACTGAACTGATTGAATTTGACTGAAGCTTGTAGGGGTAGGTTAGAGTAGGGGTGAGTATCAAATGTACCAAGTACGAGATCCAGGTACGCCAGTCCCCAAGCCTTGGAATGGGAAATGAAGGGGAATCTTCAGGTCTCGACCAACGAGTCAGCACCAGGAACCGCCATGTCTGAAAGTAGAAAATACAATACTCATCCCCCCTGCCCACCATTTAGAGCCCTTGTCCACTGTAAGTCTAGCTCTCACACTCTGCATTTCTTCTCTCGCGCCTTGCTTGTTCATTATGAGTTAAGACCGTGTCGTTCTAGCCGCTGAACGGCAAACTTGCACTCACTGAAGCTAGCCCGAAGCCACGGGGGAGGGGGCGCCGGCCCCCTCCTATTGGGACACCTGGGAAATCAAGACGAGAGAAGAACAGGGATTGACAGAAGATCCTGGGCATCAAGCTTTGGTTGTGGATCCGCTGGCGATGTGACGGGATGCGCTGCGATTATGATGTGTGCGCTGTGGGTGGTGTGAAGCCCTTTTTTTAGACTGCCATTTACTGCACTGTATCCAGGTTGGCACAGTGCTATTCCCGGTTTGCGTTCCGAAGCTCTTGAACAAAATGGAAGGGTCTGATAAGTTCTCACCGGGTTCTTTGGGTTGGGTTACCTTGATGAGTTGTCGTTGACAACGTTAATCGCCCTGTGGCTCTCGCGCCATCATCCACCTCAATGAGCATGATTCCAGATGTTGATATCGAGACATTTCATGTCTTGCTACTCCCAAAAACGGTTGGTTGCTTATAAGCTCACCCAACTAGCAGCTAACCGATGTTCCAGGACATGAGACAGCGAGGTTTTTCTTATTCATGAGTTTCCGATTCAGACTCGATCTAGAGCTCTTTTCCTTGCTTGATGTTACTGTAGATATATCATAGCGTACGTGGAAAGTGGATTGATTCCCCATTGATATGGAGCACCATGCATTTCACGATACTATGCTTCCCCGGTTGAGCCCGCTGCAGAAGGCAAAGAAACTTAGGACCCGGAGCTTAAGGGATAAAAATATTTAGGTAAATTAGGTTAAGCTTAGGAGGCTCTTTGCTAAATTTATTTTTGCACTCTAATTGCAAGTCTGCATAAAGGCATGGGTCAGACCCGGTCCGGAGTTTGAGCGAGAGATATGGATATGGCTGATATTGAAGCACGATGCAGTGCTTGCCTGCTTACTGCACACTATACGAATATTGATTGCTTGGCGGTGATATCTCCTCCAATAAAGTACAACACCGCAGCTGTCAATTCCCCCTCACTATCCTCATGCGATTGATAGTGTTCTACAAGCAGCAATTCTTAGGTAAAATAACTCGTCCAATTCTTGTGCCGAGGACCTTGTGGCGCCGGGGATAGTAAATGGTGCCCGTGCCATGGACGATTGGTATTGAGCCCTTTAATTCCTGACCGGCATTCTCACAAAAAAGAACAGTGGATTCTGCTTCTCCAGGTCTTTTCTGCAATCTCTGCAGCTTACAGCCTAGAGATCCTTTCCCTGGGGTCACCGCCTGACCCCACGTGCAGAATATTCTGCAGCCGGTGAAAACAAGTAATTGCCTGATAGAAAGAACGTTGCAGTAGTTCCAAAAACCGGCAATGCAAGAATAGGTCACGATGGGGAAAATGCGGCGTGTCTGATGAATATCCGCACGTACTCTAGATAGAGGATTTGCACATGGAGGGCTTGGGTGCTGCACTGTGCCGCTGAGCTGGGGTGATAAGGCTCCAATTCCAATTCAGTTGGTGGATGGATGCCCTGTTTCCCGGGCTGCAACCCTCTAGGCTCCCCCCTCACTCAAAACTGTACTGTATGTAAGGCAGTTAAAACGGCTACAGGCGGGAGTTTTTCGTGGGTTGATAACGAGGTATCGTGGGGTGATTTGGTGTTGCGAACAGGTTCCATCGTGACGAATTGCTCGGCCGCTTGCGGACTTGATACACTGGAGCTATGGAGAAAAGAGACTGTGACAGAACAGGCACAACGCGTAATCCCCAATTCCCCGTCCTTGAAAAAGCTGTGGACTCTTGCTTGAATCCTTGTAATCCTCACGATAACGATCGAGGTGCTGTCCCCTGCTGCAGAGTAAATTGAAGTCCAGGATGAGCCCCTGCAAGATTAGAGCTCTTCCCGAAATAAACAAGGGAGCTTATCCTAGGTCGCTTTTAAGATGAGACGAAAAATATACATGTTTTCGTTCTTTTTCCTTGATTCACAACTCAACTCAACTCAATTCAATTGATGCAGCATGGATGGATCATCAGTTGATGTTCAGGGGCGTTGCGCTCTCCTCGTCGTGATCGACTTGCTTGCATAGCCGATTACCGACGGATTGGTGGGAAAAGACACATGACGTTTCAAACACCAACATCACCTCATAAAATCCGCAAAAAGGAAGGTTTTTTTTCTGGGGAATCAATCGTAATCAACACGAAACATGCCGATAGCTGTCCGTTGATCACATTCGTGGCTCAGAGCTCTGAAAGCTTGCTCAAGCTTTCACCTGATCTGCTAGTTCATGTCAATCGATCACCGGAACAAAGACTACAAAACTTCCGATAAGAAGCTTTCTCACGTAGGCAAGTCTGATCGGATCGGCTTTGCATACATAGCACAAACGTTAACTGTCATTTCCTTGCCTTTGATTCGTTCCATGATGCAAGTGTTGCTCGGCAAACTACACTTCTCTGTCTAGGGTAATCGTCAGTGTGTGTCATTGACGGCTAGGAAAGTCTCTTTTGATATGCCCATTACGCAAGTGGTATCAAGTCTTGAGCATCAAGTGACGATGAGCAAAAGCTTCTGTTTGGATCGTGCTACACTCTGTACGCCTACGACGTACATCGACGTAGTATCAGGGAATTGAGGTTGCGTGTCAGCCTGCTTTTCGAGACAACTCATCTCCTCCATCGTCATCTTCAACGCCTCTTCAACGGACGGCTCCAAGAGGTTGATCATTCATGTATAGAGCACAGTGCAAAGTTTGTCCCATCCAAAGCTTCAATCTATTCGAAGACATTGTCAACATTCACACGGCCTTCTCAGCACTACTCCCCGCTAAGAAGGTGGGTGCAATGACGGACTATCGACAGTCTGAATAAGTGCCGTGCCTGAGCGTACATTCCAGTCCGCGGCCTCCACCGTCACTCTCCCGAGCCTACTACACCCAGATCATCTTCAAGTTGAGGCCACTGATCCCGTGGCTCTTTGTCCGTCCATCCCCAAGGGTGCCACGTTCTTGGCTGGCAAGAGAGCTACACCCCAGGGCATCTGACCAACCTGACGGGATTCCAACTACCAACAGGATGATAAGCACCTGTCGCCATCGAACGCGGGGCAAAGCCAATCATCAGCCAAGATCGCCGGCTTGTCAACTTCTAGATTGTGCCCTCTGGAGCCAACCCTTTTCGCCTTTCCCCGCAACTCAAACCCAATTGCCTTCAGGGGTCTCGGAGGCTGATTCTGGCGTCCTACGGAGTAATTGAGCGTCCAATGGCCTCGAGAGCCTGGGTCAACCTGTAGTGCAGGTCTGTACCTGGGAGGCAACAAAGTGGTTGGGGAGTTTGCCATGTCTTCCATCTGTGCAATTGATCACTTCTTCAAGACAAACAGAAGTCTGTTAAAGAGGTTCATCGGGTCAGCTAATCATGGGCCCATGCGTTAAGCCAAAGTTAAGAGGTATCATCATGGTTGACACGCAGTGGTGTGACTTTCCCCATACCCGAGCTCAAGTGACATATCGAGATCATGCAATTGCTATTGCCCGTTGCATCTGAGTCTGCCAGTCTCTGATACGTCAAAAATCCCAGGACAAATACAGCCAGTCGAGCGGCACCTAGCCACGAACTGCATGGCCACAGCGCTTATCGTGAGCCGATTATCAGTCGAGTGGCACGACGCTTCACAACCAAGTGTAACTGTGATGTGTTTTCTGTAACAATAGTTTGGCAGTCGAGTCGTTCAACCTTTGTGCTTTTCGGATCTCCCGAATTATCAAGATGCCGCATTCTGTATAGGTAATTCATGGTGCGACATCCGAATGTCGCTGGTTGACGCCGACTTCACAACTGGAATGCAGAGGAGTCATCCCTTTGACAGACTGCGCTATCCTAGCTGCCGCCCTCTATTGATATGAATTGAGTATAGTGTCTGTATGGAATCCAGGGGCCCGGTTACGTTCTGGACACTTTGCAGATATGGATAGCGACATTATCGTTGTAAAAAGGACCCTGTTGAACTTCCCGCTTTGGGATTGGGAATTGTATCACCTCGACGGCGAGTCCGTTAGCTTGGCACTGATCCAGAAACGCTTGAAACGTCTTCTCGTTTCGTTGTGTCGCTGAGATGAAAACCTCCACATGTGGATGAAGGTCAAATACCTCACGCAGAGTCCCGATTAGGGCTCTTATCACGCTCTTGTCGTAAGTAATGTCGGCGCCTAGCACGACATCAATAGGACGCCCACCATTCCACTTCTCCTCTTCGGTACCCATGAGAGCGTGTCCCCATTTCACGTCCATTGGAGTTACTTGAGTGGAATCTTGAAGGTCATTGAGAAAAAGGTTATCGGGGAGGTTGTTGATCACATCGTCAGAGCCATCTGATGCTATGACATGTTGAGAGCCGAGGAAGTTGGCGCAAAGGATAGAAAGATATCCTGTACCAGCTCCTAGTTCCAAGACTCGCTTTCCCTTGACAATGTGTCTGTTCTGGCTAAGGTATGAGCCTAAGTGAAGAGCAGCTTCCCACGTGCGTAGACCAGTGGTCCCTGAGCCTGAGATGAGAGAGTGGTTCTCGAGAAGGGTGATATGAGGCGCCTGCTGGCTTGGTCTTGAGCTGTCTTCACATAACTCAGAGAGATGGTATGTGACATATGACTTTTGCTGAGCAGAAGTGGCTTCTGAAGGCAATGGGTTTGCAAGAAAGAGTGAAAGCGCAGCCATCAAGTCATCAGATACGCCCTGGGTATGTCAGCAACTGGTGAGAAAAGGAGGAAATGGAGTGATGCTAGCGACAATGACTTACATACTCTTCCCAGTCATCAATGCTAGCTTCAATTCTGGACATGAGCTCTTTGAGAACTCGAAGTTGAAACCGTGGTGGAGGTCCATATCTCACAGCTCCATCAGCGAATAACCTCTCATAAAACGCATCTTGGACCTGAGAAGTCTTCAACAGTGAAGCCTCTGGATAGTACAAGTCAGACTGGAGCTGAAGATACTGATGACAGAACCGGTCAACTTGTTTGGAACTTGACGACATTTTGGAGGCGAATGGAACGGTTGCTTGTAATTTTGTTGATTTCGTATATTTCGCATAAACTACGTGAGAAACACCCTGGAATCATCGCAGACTCAACTCAATTGTGGACTTGGAGTGGCCTGACGACACTATCTCCACCAAAGACTGGAGTTGAAACTTGGACATCTCCAACTTGATTTGAGAGGCCGAAGCCTTTGGTAATACCCGACTATTCCCAGGCTCTCCCAACCGAAGATTGTCCGACTACTCCCACGTGATTTCAACGTGAAAAAACCCTTGTGTGGTGGAGCCTCAAAATCGAGGCATCAAATCGCGCACATTCAAAGAGATTAGGGTTGGACCAAATTAAGCGACCAAAGTTGGATTTTCAGTGTGACAACTTCATCAACCACGATCTCACCCATCAACGCCCAGTCTCTCCACCGTCAACTAACCCCCAGAGACCATCACGACAATCGGCAAAAATGGCGGACAACGACTCCCCCGTCACCCTCCGAACTCGCAAGTTCATCCGCAACCCTCTGCTGGGCCGCAAGCAGATGGTCGTGTGAGTGATACCCTCAGATTTCTTGATGATGCCGTCCCTATACTGCGTCTACCGCATCGCGTTCCTCGATACCATCACCTGAGTCGATGCTTGAACTCGCCTGCCTTTTTTCCTGCTCGATATATCGCTGTTCTGCACGATTGTACGCCACATAACGAATTTATCGAATACCGTTCAGAAATTAGGACAGGCGGGCATAAAGCATCGACGATGGGATACGATGGGACACGACATGGGGACATGTCATTCTGTGCTTGGGAACTTGTGGGCTGACCGGCGATTGCGTTTAATAGTGACATCCTCCACCCCAACCGTGCCAACATCTCCAAGGAGGAGCTCCGTGAGAAGCTCGGTTCTCTCTACAAGGCCCAGAAGGACCAGATCTCCGTCTTCGGTCTCCGAACTCAGTTCGGTGGTGGCAAGACCACCGGCTTCGCTCTCGTCTATGACTCCCCCGAGGCCATGAAGAAGTTCGAGCCCCAGTACCGATTGGTGCGGGTTGGTCTCGCCACCAAGGCCGAGCGTGCCTCCCGACAGCAGCGTGCGTTACAGTCATTCTCAGAAGCTTACAGAGGGTTAGTCAGGCTGACAGACAACTACAGGCAAGCAGCGCAAGAACCGACAAAAGACCCTCCGTGGTACGGCAAAGGTCAAGGGTGCCAAGGCCAAGAAGGAGAAATAAACGACTCGATGACTTGGGTTGGGCTTGTGTATATCCTCGGGCTGGTTGGGGAGCAGCTATGGCTGCGTGCATGCGGTGGTGCGTCCATTTACGGTCCATCCTCGTCGGCGTCGGCATCAGCATAGGGTACAGGGACTTGCTGGGCGGACGGCGAGGGGCTACTCTGGACTCGATGAGGAGGACTGCCTTCACCGGCGTCTTTTCTCAATTACACTAGCATGAAATCAATGGTGTTCTTCGGGTTTCGGACCAAAATCAAAAATAACAACGTCTCTGGTTTACGCGGGTTTTCACATTTGGCTCTACGGTTCGTGAATGCATGACTTATGACTAGATCACTGTGAAAAAGGTATGCGAGAGAAATACAGAATGTTCTAATCAATCAGATGCCGCCCAGCAGCAAGAGGGTATCAACACATCTATCCAAAACTCCAAACTCCGCCCAATGCATCTTCATATCAACTCCTCACCACAATCCTCCATATATCAACATTGCCAACCCCAACGCGATCCCAACAACGACCTTCCAGTGCACAATCTCAGCTTGTCGGCCCTCAGCGCCCGCCTTGTACACGGGGATATGCCATCCACAGCGCTCCTTTCCATCTCTCGTCTTGCATTCGTAGTAGGTTGTTTGCGCCCAGCCCATGCTCGCGAGCTGTTCTGCTTGGTCGGGGGCGGCTGTGACGGGAGGGTTGAAGACAGATGGGTTGGCGTCGTTTCTCTCTTGTCTCTCTTCGAAAAATGAACCGCCTGGAAGATTGGGAAGACCTGTTGTGTCTGGGAGGCCGGGGGAGAGTGTCGGTGCAGGTTGAGGTTCTGGGGTTTGTGTAGGTAGACAGAAGCCCATACTCAACATAGCGAGAAGGGTGAAGATATAGTTGAAAGGCAACATGATTCGGTCTTGTTTTGTGTTGAAGTTGGCTTGCTTGTATATCAAAATTCCGTGTAAGTTGACTGATTTCCGAGTCAAAGTGGTAGATAATCGTCTTAGAAGGTTGATATCGTCGTTATATACCCGTCTTAACCAAACGGTTCACAGTTCTCCAACGAACACAACAGCAAGCAGTAGTCACAATTTCACAAAGCAGAACAAGTTGCAAAAAAGGACCGACAAACCTCACGTTCCATACCCCGAACAATATACTTATTTCCCCTAAGAGAGCCCCATGATGAACATTCAAACCACGCGACAACAACCAACGGCTCCTCAGTAAAAAGTGCTCATGAGACGCTAGAACAGAGACAAAAATTAGGCTTAACTGGTAGATTTCAGGCAAGATGCGAAAAAGATGGTGGGTTGTTTCGCTGCATCATCTGCCTGCTCAAACGACTTGGTTGGCTGAGGTGCCCTGCTCGTGATGCAGCTAAGACTGCGCTGAGACAGGCACTGGGGCTAAAGGACGGGTTCGTGATGGTCCTCACATGAGACGCTGGGCATTAAGAATGAGAATGAGAATAATGATTTGAGTTTCGTGAATCTTGGCCTTTTTTTCAAGCTTGTTTCTTGTTTGTTTGTGCCACTTTTATTACGGTGCAGATTTTTAACCAGCTTCGTCTTTTGTCTTGAGCCATTCGCTGGGCTGACACGCTATGCTTCCTCAACGCCATGTTCCCTAAAATACAGAATGCTTGATACATATTTTCCCTTACCAATCCTTTCCATATCCTTGCTACTCGAACTGAAATAAGGCGGTGGAGCGCCCGATGCAAAAGATGCTGTCTCATCCGTTCCAGTATTTCCATAACTTGGAACCATCTCGTGTCTGTCAGAACTTTCGTGTGGTCTTCCTACGGCCCTTGATCTGACTATAAGCACTCGTCGACACCCCTCGAGCCACTGGAGCAGATGTCTGTCCACGTGTAGTTCGGCTTTGTACGGTTGTTGTCTTCTTCGCCTCCGCCGCGGGTAGACTCTTTCCTCGACTTCGCGTGTTCACTTCGCTGTGTTTCTTCTGCACCCAACCTGAACCCTGTGGCAGTGGAGTATCCTGATAAGTCTCGTCCTCGCTGTCTTGGGCATAGTCCTCGGCATATTGGACTGATGCTGGACTAGAGCTCAGTTCGATAACCTGGCTGCCCTCTGGGATGGCGAACTGTGATTCTTGCTTCACTTTCTGAGATGCCGGTGGTGTCGCAGCATGTCCAGGTTCAGATGCTTCAGGCTTGGACCCCTCGCTCTTAATCGAGCGTACCAGGGGGCTCCCCTTTTGAGATTCAGGCTGTGTCGCATTTGGTAATAGGCTCCGTAAAGATTTGTTGCGATCAGGTGAACGATCAGACTCCTCGCCCTCATCCAGCTTTCGCATCGCCTCTTCGTAATCCCCATCTTTCTTTTCGGACTTAATAAACTGGGGCACTGACATCTGACTGAATTTAAAAGGACTTTGTGTTTGCCTTGCTGTATGAAATATTTCCTCCAGTGAGGGAAAGGGACTGCTACTTCTTGGGCGGGACTCGTTCGTCACCTGTGGGCTGGCGCTTCTCCCGTGGAAATCATCAACTATGCCCCCTTCGACTGATTCTTCAATTCGCTCCTCTGGAAGGTCGTCAAGGCCGCTAACTGATGGGGGTTGTCGCCCACTGCGAACGCTACCCGCAGATGAGGGCACCACTAACAGACGATGATCAACAAGTGCGTCGTCCTTTGTCGGCAGTGGTGGCAGTTCTGGCGACGGTATAGTATCAGGAATAACTGCGTCCCAGCTACCTTCAACTGTCGGTACCGGCTCTCCTTCAGACTCCTTTGCATCTTTCGCTCTATCCGACTCATCAATACCTGTTTTCTCCTCCTCATTATCTGTTTTACCCTTATCTGAATCACGCGACAAAAGGGATTGCAACTGGGACATGGATGCTTGCATAGTTTCCTGGAGTTGGTGGAGAGGACTGTCAAATTTCCTCAACAGCCCAGCAGGCTGAACAAAGCTGCTGATCGGACTGTCGTTTCCGGACGGCGGAAATTCAAGTCGCGGAGGTTGCTGGCCAGAAGGGATCGATGTCGATTTGTCAGTTCCTGAGGGTTTTTCTTCAGTTTCCTGTCCCCTCAAATCGGCCTCAACCTCGGCTCTCACTTTCTGTGTATCTAACTCCTCAGCCATAGTCTCATTGGGATCTGTTTTCGCGCTAACCTTGTTGTCCGACGTGGAATTTCCATTCTGTACGGTTTTGTTCTGTTCGGCTTGAAGCTTGATGCTCTTAGCAGAAGTTTCCAGCATAGCAGGTGGCGGTGCTGGTTGGACCAGTCTTGGGTCGGACATTTCTGCCCACGGAATCTCCCTTCGGCCGTCGTCCTCTTCGTCTTCATCAAGGTCTGGTGCTTCGAACTTTGCATAAATCCGTTGGCCTGTGTGCTCATCGTATTCCTTGTCGTTTCCGTCTCGGTCCCTCATCGCTAGAAGGACATGCATGCAGTTCTCCTCGCTGATCGAAAGGATAAGCCCGGTCATGGGCACCATTTCGGGCTGCCAGTTAGTCGCCTTGGACATAACTAACTGCTTCCAGGTGGCAACCATTCCTGGTTTCATGTCGGACAGCACAAGACTGGGCAGCGTACTGACATCTGAAGGCAGCGAAGGGAGATCATCTGTGTCTGTAAACTGACTCTCTTCAGGGCGATGCTTGGTTGGGATGTCATCATAATTCAACACAATGTCTTCATCACCGTCAGCTCCTGTGCCACCAAAAGAACCCTCATGGGGCTCCTCTTCGTCGTATTCTCCATCATAGCCACTCTTGTTCTTTCGCTTCTTCCTTTGACTGTTGTCGTTCCACTCTTCATCGCCGTTCCATTGCTGAGAATCCTCTTCGTAGTAGCTATCATCGTTGAAATTCTGTGATGCTCTCTTTCGCTTCCTCATTGATCCATATTGTTGTTGAGGGTCCCATCGCTGCACGAATGGGAATGGTGGCTCACTCAACACAACATCATCATGACAGCATTCGACAGCTCGGTAAGAGAGCTTCTTTCGCCATGCTTCAGGGTCTTCATCCGGTTGCTCTTCTGCTGGCTTGTCATCGTTGGCCTTGGCTTCTTGAGCTTGGACTCGAGGGTTTTGCAGAGGCTTCACATTCTTCATCAGACTGTCGCGAAGCTTGTCTTCATCTGCTTTGGTCTTTGGGTTCTTTAATCCAAGAGCACCGAGGAGAAGTCGTCGTCCGGCTCCCATGTCGACTTTGTGGCGGCGCTGAGCAGGGACAGGCTCTTCTTCGACTGGTGCTACGTCTTGGCTCGTAGTGGCGGCTGATGTTTCCTCTTCGACTTCGACTTCAACTATCATAGGTCTGGTCTCCTTGTTTGTTGCATTTTTGGGTGGGCTTGGGTCATCCTCTTGCTCATCACTCACGGCACTGAGAAGTGCCCGCTTTCTAGCCAGAAGCTCAGCTTCCTCGCTTGCAGTGCCATTGATAGACGGCTGAGATTGTGTATCCTCTAGGGCCTGCATAGCCTTGAGTCTCTTGGCATCTCGTTTTCGGGCATTCCTCTTTTGCGTCCTCGCCATCCCAGTTCCAGGCGGTTTCGGCCCTTCAGAGGGTTCTGACGCTGCTTTGCCAGTTTGGCCATTGGTCTTGGGCTCAGCGTTCGCCGGAGGTTGCGGGGGCGGCCGCTTCGTTTGAGGCTGCTTTTTTGATGAAATCTCCTCAGGCTCTGACTCCGAATCGGTTTCACTTGAGCTGGAGTCTGAGTCGCTTGAACTGTCGCTGCTGTCATCCGAGTCACTTTCAGCGGCGCCTTTGGTAGCCTCAGCGCCGCTTGAATCGGAACTTGAATCTGAATCCGAGTCGAAGTCACTCGAGTCGGAATCTTCAGAGTCTTCTTGGGTGGTTTTGGTTGGCCGCGAAGGTGTCGGGGCCGGGAAATCAGAGTCATCACTAGAATCATCATCCGAATCGTCCGAGTCGCTGTTCGATTCTGAATCCGATCTCTCTTCCATGTCCACATCGGAGTCAGCGTCAGAATCAGAATCAGAATCGGAATCAGAATCTGAACTACTGCTAGAGCTCGAGGTATCTTCCTCCTCATTAGGGACTTCACTAATCAGAGGTCTTGATGTTTGACTCTGCGACACGCGTGGCGTACTGGCAGGCGCTGGTTCTTCCTCAACCTCCTGAATCAGTGGGCGCGTTGCGTCCTTAGGTTCCGTCTGACCAGGGAGGAGCAATACTCGATCCTCTGGGTCTTCTTCCTCATCGGCAGGCTGATCGAGCGACAGCGCATCTGAGAACCCAGGACCAAGAAGGACTCGTTCAAGGGCTTCATCGTAGCTGATCACGGGTTTGTTGGCTTCGGATAGTTTTTCGTACGTTTTTCGCAGATCTTTGTTTCGGTTCATCTCGTCTTGTAGCGTGGACACTGGTGTCAGCGGAAATGCAGCTCGCAGAGCAGTGATCTTATCGAGCCACGAAACGTCAAATCCCTGCGTAGGCAAAAGTACTTGTGGATCTTGGCTGTCGTCTCCCGAAAGAGTTTCCTGTTCCTTGGCAGGCGTTTGCTCGACTATGGCATTGTCTTCTTGTAGAAGTCTCAGCTCGTCAGAAAGATCCGCATCCAAGTCGTCCTCGTCGCTACTCTGAGCGTCGTCTTCGTCCTCCTCGTCGACCGCAGGCTCTGCGTGGACTTCTTCTATAGGTTGGTAATCGGTTTCGTCGTCAATGTCTTCATCCTCGTTCTCTTCTTCGAGTTGATCGCTGTCCATAAATCGTACTCTCAAACGAACACTGCCTGGTTCCTCCATTTCAGGGGCTTCAGAGTCTTCGAGCAAGAGCTGCTCCGACTGGTCTTCTTCGTCCACATATGAACCATCATTGTCATCTTCGTCAAGCTCTTCTTCGTGCGTGATACGTGCTCGTTTTCGAGGGGGTAGGTCAAGCGCTGGACGATCGCGTGGTGCCCTTAACCACGGCCTTCCAAATGCAAGCCCATCAATAAGATGCTTTCCATCGTCAGATATTTGGTGTCGGCCGCTGAGTTTTCGTCGTCGTAGATCATCGGTAGAAAGTGATCTTATTCTGTGAAACTGTTAGTATGCGAAAATATTGTAGGGAAGCTGGGGGTCGTACAAAACTTGGTCATCCTCCTTCAAAACTTTGCCAACGGGCTGGAAATGTAGCAGCTCGAAACTATCGCCCTTGCCATCATACAGCTCGACAACATAGTCCTCAAGGCCCCAGTCGCCACTCTCGAGCGGCACTACCTCGTTGACCAGCGCGAGGAGTCTAGCTACAGTCAAATCGTCGTTTGCGACGCAGGGCCATACGAGCTTGACTTCGGGGACTGCATGTCTGCGGATGACGAGCCGTAAACGAATCGTTGTGGACATGATGGGGGGTTCTTCTGTAATTTATGATAGCATGATTATAATAGCGTCGTATAGAAAAAAAAAAAAAGAAGAACCAATAAGGTGACGAAATGCAAAATTTGGCGCGAAAAGAAGCTGAAGATGCGATTTTGAGAAGCTTGACACGCGCCGACAGAGAAAAGAGCTAGGCCTGTAAAATCGTCACAGTAGCACCTTCAACGGCTAGGCCCGACCCACTATCAACGACAACCTTTTGGGATCGACCATTTCGGAAATGAAAGTGCGGAAAGGACATTAAAATACCATACTAATTTCTTAGCAAACTGCCTGCAATTGTTGCGTAGCTTGAGAAACTCTCATTATTTATAGGCCCAGATTACTCTTAAATCTTCAAAGACATGTTTTTTCCAAGAATGTCCGTGTGGGTGTATAGATGAACCTATGATGAATTCAACACCAATGGGGTTAGATCTACAGAGCCAAGGTTGTTTCAATCCCGAATAACAAGCAGGTTGTTCTGGCAAAAAAGAAAGGTCTTATGATAAATGATAACAGTCTTATGATATAAGCAGCTTCTGGTATCCTGAACCTGTACACCAACAATGCACCAGTGATTGCAGGTCGTGATGCAAAGCGCAGCTCCCGAACATTTTGGGTGTGTGGTTTTGTCTACATATACATCAAGCTCGCCGCCAACGCCGTCAATCATTCCCAAAGAACGACGATAAACTCCATTCAATGATGACAAGAAAGAGCTCCTAGCCAAATAACATGTTCCATATTGGTATATTTCGTTATGTCTTGAGAGTCTACTGTGGGAGCGCTGCCATATCGAGCATATGTCCCATTTTCTCAATCTAATGTCCATTGTTAGCTGACAGTTCATAAGAAACTTGTCCGTCTTATTATAACGTACCTTGGTCTTGAGATAGCCCTCCACCTCTTGACTCCTGAACCCTCCCCGACCCTTCCAGGACAGAGGAACCATAGCCACCCGCTCTCTAACCACAACCTCCCTATTAGGGCCCTCAACCGCGCGAATCTTGTCAGGGTTGTTGGTCAACAATCGAACCTCTGGCTGCCCAAGATCAAGCAACATAGCCGTAGCCAAGCCATAGCTTCGAGCATCAGCAGGATGTCGAAGCAACAAATTCGCTTCAACAGTATCAGATCCCAAATCCTGAAGATTATAAGCCTTGAGCTTCTCGCCAAGACCAATTCCACGACCCTCTTGTCGCAGGTAAATAATAATACCACCAGCCTTGTTACCAGGTAGACCCATCAGACGAGCTGCTTCGTCGAGTTGTTCACCACAGTCGCATCGCGCTGACCATGCTGTCTCACCTGTGTAGCACTCGGAGTGAATTCTTACCAGGGGAGGCTGTTCTGACGGCTGCGGTGGCTGTTGCTCTTGAGGGGCTGCTGACTCGACACCACTGGTTGTGCGACCGGGGAACAGTCTGCCCGTGTATGCGCCGCGCACCATGCGGTCCATCTCGGTCTCGCCCTCTCGAACAGCATCTAGACTCTTACTTCGGATATTGTTGCCAAACACAATAGCAAGGTGTTCCTTGTTATCCACATTATTGGTGTACAAGTGTAAGAACATCTCTGTGCCCGCTACCGTGGGAATACGGGCACGAACAATGCACTCAACCTCCGGGAGAGTCTGGAGGAGCTTGGGTTTCTTGGATCCGCATCCTCCGGAAGGAATGGAGCTATCGACTGGAACACCGCGAAGTCCGGCAGTCGACGGCGTAGAAGTACCGGGGGTAGAGGGAGGCGTGAATGATGGCGAGAGCAGTGAAGGCGGAGGTTCTTGGCCGATCGGCGTCTCGGGATCGGGGTGGGCGGAGACGGAAGCGGAGGCGGGAGTGGATGGAGCGGGGGAGAGTGATAATGAGTCTATGGATTGCTCAAGGGATTGTTCGTTGTGCGAGGTAGAAGCATCTGCAGCCTCTGTCTTGGGAGAGTAGAAGGAGGGCAGAGCTGAGCTGGAGCCCGCCGGTGAGCCTGTCATGGTATCAGACGGCATGTTCTGGCTTGAGGCGGGCAAGGACGGCGCCGCGATCGGGTTTTGGGGGATTCGGATTCAAGTGTCGCAAACTCGGGCGGAGCGGTTCGCTAAATGCGCATCGATCGGTGGGAGGTGAGGTCAATGTTGCAGAGAGAGGGAGAGAGGTAATTGGGTATACAGAGTGGTCGTGTGTAGCCTGTTGTGTTGAAGCAATGGATTGAGTAGTGTAATTCTGTGTATGGCGATAGTTTGAGGAACCATGACTTGATAGAATGGTGGGGTTGCTTGAATTCAAGGGTACAAAACGGGGTTGGTCTCATTAGTCATCGGTTTCTACGACATTTCCATCGCGCGCGCTCATGACAATTTGGCCGCGGGGTTGGACCCTGATTATATGAATTGTATCCCCGGTGGTGACAGTATGTTTACGGGTACAGTCGATGATATCAGGTTAACTATTGGACCTGATCAAACATAGTATTAGTTAAGAATATCTTCTGAATTAACAATATGCTTACAATTGAATGCTTCGATCTCGAGGACGGAACTTGCACGGGACAAGCGTCAAGAGAACCTCGGCGAAAGCGGCCGAGGCCGGAGAGCGGGGCGCCGTTGACGGGAGTCTCTGTCAGCATTTCCAATCCACCAATGAATCTGAGTCAGTAACCGAAACATGCGGATAATCATCCGCTCCTCATGTGAACTCTTCCAGTTGTGCTGTCGGGTAAGGGGAATTCCGCTATATTTGAGAACCAATATGTCATTGCGAGTTGATTGACTCAAGTCATGACGTCTTTGACTTTCCAAGCTTTAAGTTGTTGTCATGATCAATAAACCTGGTGGCCAAGGTGAAAGGTTGGGTTGGGCCTCGACGTGTTGATTGAAGCTATGCCAACATCTCACGATGCTTCAAAGTTGTACATGTAATAGTCAACCAAAACTGAGGAATCACAAGCACAAACACAGCAGAAATGATTTGCCAAAGTTTGATAAGTCACTATTGGCATGAAACTGTGCAATTACTATAGATGAACCTTCTGACTCTCGAAAAGGAAGAGCTTTAGGGTAAGCCAGCATCATGGTGTTGACAAACTCATGCCAAGACCACAACCGTTTACCAAGGATTCAACGGTCTCCCCGCCGTTTATTACCACGATCCCCTCAGACAAACATTACGGAAGCTCACGAGACCACCCCTCATCAGCGACAACCACTTCACTCCCTCGCACGGAGCGGCTTGTCATCAAAGAAGGGATGAAACAAGGCCAGCTCAACCCTAATGCAGGTCCAGCGTTACAGTAGGCCTAACCGCCGTGGCAGAAACTCATAGCTGTCACTCCACGAAAATAAGGGGATGAACCGGTTGTTTCTTTGTTCTGTTTCCCCTGTTTCATGAGTGCGCAGACAAACACGTAGCTAGCTGAAGCTGACAGGGCTGGCGTTACCTCCCGGCTGCACCCCTGAACACGCAGCAAACTGCCGAAGCGCTGGAGCGGTGTGATTGCTCGTAAGGTTTAATAACAGGACCTTCTTGGCTGAAGTATCATTGAGAGCTGCAGAGACAGCGAAGCAAATAATGTCGATCTCTGTGAATGAAGCATGACGTTGGGATAGCCCTGCCGGCCCGACTGTGCCTTGGAGATCCTTTTGCACGTGGCTTGCTCATCCCCACTGGTCAATGCTGGCCCTACGCGCCTTGGAAGAACAGCTCATGTTCGTACTTTACGGTTCCGAGTAAGAAAGAAGAAAAGAGTTGCAAGGATAAGATGCTGACTGCACGGGTGTGCTAGAGCTTGCAGGGCTGCGGAAATGCCTCATCAGGGGGAACTTAAGGCAAGGGCTGAGCCTGAGGGGGCTGGGAGGCTGAGGATGTAAGCCACATCACGCCAAGGGGCCATTGAAAGGCCTCCAAATGGAAAGGAACAGAATAACGTGGTGTTCCTGATCGCGATTGAGTTCTTCATCGATGTTTGTGAGTATCAGTTGGGGAAAGAAACAGACGTCAATAAGCCACGGCATGCGGTTGAGAAAATTACTTCGAGCCCTATCTCACACGTTGTCATAGATCTGTGTAAATACCGATTCAGCCACTCGACTTTTAAGTGTTGTGACATAAGAGGCATTGTGATAAATTGAAAAGTGACACATGCAAAAGCAATTACTGCAAGTTAAATCACTCTGAGGCCAGTTGAAGGGATGATGTCTTAGTGGTCTTAAGCGCTGAGGCTGTCACTTTTATATGGTGACACAAATGAATTGGCAAAAGTAAAGTGAGGTGGATGGTAATGTATTGACATTTCATCAAGTATGTACATGAGAAGTAGATGTAAAACAAAAACATATTTTCCTTCCTGTATCCTGTGTATCATTCCAAAAGTTTCATATCATTCGTAGCGAGTGATACGCCCCCTGCATCTATCTACTAGGGCGGCGATTTTCTATTGTGATCATCATAGCATGTAAGACATAAAGACATGCGTTGTCATCTACTGAGCAGCGACCTTCTTGCCAGAGCCGTAGAGGATGTTCTCGACCTTGAGGTTGAGTTTCTTGGTGGAGCCGAGACCACTGGGGCACTCAGGCTGGTTGCTGACGGCAAGGTTGAGGTGGCACTTCTCGTTGACACCGTACTTGCAGACGGGGTCGTTGATGTTGTAGAGCACGTAGTTCTGGGCGACCCAGCTCTTGGGCTCGCTGATGCAAGAGGCAACGTAGTTCATGGAGTTGGCGGCAGCGAGGGGAAGCTTGCCGTTGTCGAGGATGTCCTTGCACTTGGAGGCGTGGACGTACTCGTAATCCATGGCGATGCCACCGCCCTCCTGGGGGTCCTTGGCGGCAGACTCGCCGAAGCCAAGGTAGTTCCAGGCATCGTAGGAGATATCGTGAGCACCACCAGAGGAGTCGATCTTGAGGAGATAGACGGAGCGGCCCTCGTGGGAGACCTTGACGCAGATGTTGTTGCAGTCAACGGAACCGGGCCAGTAGGCGACGCGGTTGGTGTTGATCTTGCAGCCGAGAACTCCAATGCTGCTGGAGTACTGGTCGTGGGGAGTGATGCTGGCAGAGCCGGAGTCACCACGGGGGAGAGGGCCGGCAGAGACCAGGGCAGCAGAAGCAGCAAGGATGGTGGTGAGCTTGGAGAACATGTTGACGGTGTTGTAGTGAAAAAGTTGTTGACTTTTTGTATACTTTGGAATGTGTGTAGTTATTCTGGAGACTGGCTCGACTTGTTTATATCTCAACGCACGGCGGAGAGAGGGAATGAATGGGCAAGTTGAGTGTGTTTGTAAGGACTGATCTCAGATCAAGGTCTGGAGCGACGGCCAGCCGAGTGAATGTATGAAGATGTTGGATAAAAGGAAGGAATCTCACAAGAGAGTGTGTGTTGTATCAAAGGAAAGATCTTGCATTAGAGGTGGATGAGACGGGAGTTTATATACATGAATGAGATCGAGTATGAGACCAGAGCGGCTCTCCACAAGGTCCTGTCAACCGGAGGTACATCCTGAGATCTCGGGGAATCAAACATTTCAATTTTTGCACAAGGGATAGACTAGCCAGGGTGTGTGCATGTGTCTAGGAGACAAAGGGCTGCGTGTACATGCATCGAGGCGAAACAGCTTAGACGTGGCCTAGCAAGAGGGAAAAAAGTGACATCTGGACGGAGTTGAAGTTTATGGAGGAGTGGAACTCGGGTGCAAGCATTAGACCCATCAGGTCCCCAGAGTCAGAGTCAGTGAGAGGAAACAAACAGGCGACATGATTCGCGAGGACAGAACATGGGGGCAAGTTCATTAGTCAAGAGGACCATTGTTGCTATGAAGGTCCAAGTTTTTAGTTGTCTCCGCCCGGCTCGCTGCCGATGGGTAGACTAGTAGAGTAGAAGTGAGGTGTGGTAGACCCAAGGGCAGCCAGTGGCCGGGTGTCTTCTGGTAGCGTTCCGGAAAATGTCTCAGTGGATGAAAGTGAAGTCTTAGGCACGGTGCGTTAGTCAGGGACCCGGCACCGCGGCAGATGCACACACTCAAAGGTTTGAGGTGTCAGGCCATGGGCTCTGACTGGTTTTGTGCCTGGCACGATGCCACGCTGTGCCTGATCCTCCCTCGCCCAGTTGCCCCCCCCCCTGTTCTTGTGCCTGAGCAACCCATGCCAGTGCATTCAAGCGCTGTGTGAGCCTCAGGAACAGAAGCGCAAACCTCTATCAATTGCCGTCTGTACATACTGCACTCTCCGCCTCAGGCACAGTAATCGATCGATCGCATGGCTTCTTTAAGTCGTGCCAGTAGACAGTACTTCTAGAATCTAGAATAAAAGTGTGAGTGGATTAGTGTAGCAGTGCAGTTTTATTCGCGCGCTCCGTTTTCTCAGGCTATAGAGGTGAATAACTAAGGTAGGGTAGTTAGACGGATGATGGACTAGACGGAGCAGAAAACGGAGCGAAAACTCTGCAGGCCCACGATGCGTGCAGCATGCTTCACGCCACGATCGAGGCTCTCGGTTTTGTATGCCTGATATCAAGAAATGTCTGCCTGACAACTCAACGCCGACACTGTGATTGTGATACTGTACGGATGCAGGCACCGTCCAAAATGGTCGCGCTACACAACAGCACCACCAAGAAATGCCATGCCATGCCAAATGCCGCAGGTTCTTAGACGGTGGATCAGATGAAAACTCATCCAACCAACAGCAGCGTCTGCAAAGTCATCTAGGACTTGTCAAAAGTACCATTCTCCAAGGCAGGCTGTATGTTACTGTACAATATAATAATTTCGCCGATGAGTGCCTTGGAGTTGGACCTGGTGATGATCGTGATTGCCAAGCATTTGAGCAGTCAATGCCACAGACGGCTCGCAGCGGGAACCCGATAAGCTTGTTTCATTCATTATTCGTGTTTGTGGAGGAAACATGCCAAACATTGCTCTGTTTTCTTAATTAATTGTCGATCATGTCAATAAATCTGGGCATCTATTGACGGGAGCCTGCCTGTCAGCTTTTGTAATGGAGGGCTTCACAAGCAACATCCATCAAACATTGAGGGCTTGACCACGTCACAGTGAGACAATGCAATTTGACCCGCGTTCTTGTACTGTACTGTAGGTGCGCCTAAGGTGGTCTCTAAGTCAGGTCAAGTCAGGATGAGGCCATAACTACTGCTTCATCAACCGCTCTTCTTCCAAGGCACACGGCGAATCATAGACACTCATCTTGCAGTCGTCATCTTGGTCTTATTCCTGCAAGTATTGCCTGTACAATTGGTCGAACCACTGAGCCAAGGCTTCTTCGTCACTCTCTGCAAGAGATACTGTGCCCTTTTCTGCTACTCATTCATACTGTGCGCACCTTTTTTCCGCGATTGCACCCACAAACTGTGTCTTGTCGTTGTGGAGTTTCTTGGTGATGGGGGCCAGAACAAGGTTTTCATGTCTCCTCTTTAGAAGAAGCACTTTAATTAGCGGCTTTCCAGATTTTCGGGCTTTTTCTCGCCTGGCCTAAGAGAAAAAACCCACTCACACATTTCTGCACCTACACAAATCCAGAAAGTATTCCACAGGATAAAGAGCAAACCTCTCGACTTGAACGCCATTGGCTCGAGAACTTGTGGCTGAAGCTTGTAGGGCGGACCGCGAGACCCTTTCGAGACTTGACCGCGGCAGAGGCACCAGCCAAACCACATGGCACTTGACAGTTCCCATTCATCTTTGACTTTCTCTTTGACTCGAAGACCAAAAAGCCTCTGATTCAAAGCCTGAAACTCTGCGGCTTTGTTAACCAGAATAGAAAGCTGTTTCCGACCGGCATTCACCACACCATCACAACTGACACGACCGTTTATGACATCTTCCACGCACGTTTCTTTCGCCTCTTCCATGTTTCTGGTCGCCGTTCTAGAAAGTAAATCTCGGTTGAGATAGAGTTCCAACGCTCTACCAGCCTCCGAGTTACCTGTCCGCCGGTTCTGGCCGATCTTGTACCTAATCACATTCTTCCGTTATGTACGCCTCGTAGAACCGTCACAGGCGCCGTCCAGCACGCCATCATTGCTAGGTTATAGACGGTTGTCTGGTCATTCAACAATACAAGCTTCGCTTTGTAGTGTCTTCTCCACTTGACCTTCTAAACAGAGTCTGGATAACTTTGAGTCAGGCTTGCACATGTTGAGCGAGAATGAATGGATTGCTGTGATTCGGTCGCATGGTGCTTTACATGGTGGCTGCAAACATCAAGGTGGACTCTCAACACATTGTTTACCTTCAAGCTTGGTCTATGGTGTTAGTTTCTCGGCTCATGAATCGGCTCCATTGACATTCCTTCGTCATGCAAGTCAGGCGATTCATGGTATGAATAGCTTTCGCGGAAATCTAGACTGTTTGTTGTTCCGATAACGCAGAACGTATTGTTCGTTGTCGGTCCGGTCATCTCGCTGTTCTGCATCTTGTTGCTTCCTTTGAACCATGACTCTCGGGACTCTTCTTTCGAGCGCAGATGGACAAGACTTCACTAGATCTTCCTGCCGAACAATCCCTTGGCTTCAACGTCTGGAGTATTGCGGAATTGGCCCACGCTCGTATTCTCCGCTGACACTCCGGTGTTTGAAGGGCCGTTCCGACATACATTGGGAACTCCTGTATATCACCCCCACTCACGATCGTCTGGGGAAATACGAACTATTGATCCCCTATGCAAGCTTGACACTTCCCTGTGGACCGCAAGCAGATCGAGTCTTTGACAATGTTGATCGTGCATGAGTGCAGCCAACTTCTTAACGCTGGATACTTCCAGGTCGCAATGCCTCCGTAGTCGGTCCTTTGCTAGATAACTTGAGATGGTGTGAGGGCAGGTCTTGTGATGTTGCTTCTGAAAGTCCTGAGGAAGACCTTACTCGCTCGATTTTCATGTGTGGGCTATCATTGTTGGACTAGACGGACAACCGGCAAGTTGATCTCTGGACCGTGAACTCACAAACTCTCAAACCATCGTAGTGGTTGTTGTAGTCTTGGGCATCCACCAGGTGTCTTACTTTGCCGAGGCCGTATGTTTGTCCATTCTGAACTGTCTGTTCTCATCTGCGGTATTGAATTCCGAAGATGCAAGGTTGAAGTTACTTGTGAATTGTGTGTGCATCAGGCTAGCGTCTATCAGATTGTTGTCAATCAGCGCGGTGGATTGCCCAACAAACAGAACTTCAACAGCCAATTGCACATCTAATGTCAAAATATTACACGCCATAAAAACGTACCAGAAAAGTATACTGCAGAGTCTGTGGCCATAGAATTATCCAGAGGGCACATGGAATTAGAGCGATAGTGAGCTTTGCGTGCAAAACGATGAAGAAAACAGATGCTATAGGGTAGCCAAGATGTGAAGTCAAGGTGAACACGGTCAAGCCCCATCAAACTCGGTGAGTTCGCTGAGCTTTAGCGATAAGATAAGCCAGAATTTTATTTTTTCGAGTCTTCTCGGCTTCTTCAGCACCATACGACTGCGATAGCTTCGCAAACAGGCCCGACGATAACAATGGCGCCAATTGATCACGCCGCCGCCAAGGCTGAAAAGAAGGCGAAAAAGGAGAAGAAGCGAGCCCGAGAAGAAGATGCAGCTGCCGACGCCGAGCGAAAGCATAAAAAGTCAAAGAGCGTCGCTGCCGCAGAAGCACCTGAAGCAAGCAGCGATTTGAAGGCCGAGAAGAAAAAGAAGAAGAGCAAGAAGGACAAGCATGCCGAAGATGATGTTGCGCAACCAGAGACAGAAGAAGCTCCTGAGATAGAGGACAAGCCGGAGAAGAAACATAAGAAGAAGAAGAAGCATCACGATGCGGAAGTTGCAGTCACAGAAGAGGTCGACACCCCGGTTGTAGCGGATAGCGAGAAGAAGAAGAAGAGCAAGAAGAAGCACAAGGAAACAGAAGCGATAGAAATTGCAGAAAGACCCAAGAAGTCAAAGAAGGATGAGACCGCTGTTGAGCCCGAGGGGGATGCTTCACCCGCCGACCCTGACGCTATGGATGTTGACATGCCTCCTCCCGCCAAACCCTCAAAGTCAAGCAGCAACATTTACCAACCACCCGATATTCCCGCGAACCCTCAATTCCCCTTCTTCACACAGACAGTGTCACTCTACGAGCCTCTCTTCCCCATTGGCTGGGCGCAGCCTGTCACAAACTGCCAGCAACAGCACCTCTCACATCTCCGAAACAAGTACGTACCTTCACTGCGCGGTGTTCTCCTCGATTACAAGAATGTCGCTTTTGGTGAAAACCCTGGACGAAAGGGCGCGGCTACGGATGATGAGTCGCCGGCGACTGTCATGGCCAAGGGCGAGTCTGCTGTTGGTTTTGGCTGGATCACTGCTGATGTTGATCTTTTCGTGCCGAGTCGCGGTGCTTGGATGGAAGGCAGTGTCAACCTGCAAACTGAAGGACATATTGGTGTTGTCTGCTTTGGCAAGTTCAACGCTTCAATTGAGGCTCGTCGACTTCCTCCCGACTGGAAGTGGGTCCCCAACGAATCCCCAGAGGCCCAAGGCTTCGAGGAGACCGCTTCAGTCATCACCGCCGACGATCACGGCGTGGTTCGTCAAATCCACAGCACCGGCTTCTGGGCCGACGGCAACGGCGACAAGGTTAAGGGCAAGATTCGCTTCCGGATACGTAACTTCGACGTTGGCACCAGTGGTGAGACCAGCTATCTCAGCTTGGAGGGTACAATGCTAGACAAGGCTGGTGAGAAGGCCGTTGTCGCTGAGGAGGCAGAGACAGCCAAGATGCGAAAGGGCAAGAAGGGCAGCCAGCGCGTCCAGAGGAGACGTATTCCCGAGTTCGCGATGACGCGCTTCGCTGTAGAGGGAGAGGAGCAGACGGAGGACAACGAGGCAGAGAAGCGCGAGGTGTTGGCGCTGCCTGAGGATCTGTAAGAAGAGAAAAGCATGGGACTATAGGGAGCCAGGAGTTGTGTGATACCTCGATTTAATGATGAACACTGTTACCAAAAAGTTTGCGCTAATGCTAAAAGATCGCTGCCTCTGTCGTTACAAAGGATCCTGCCCAGTACTTATATACAAAAACGACCCAATCCTTAACGCCGAATACGTGATACATAAAGACTGCTCATGCAGCAGCCTTGACCATAGGCTCCCATGGTCGAGCCAAGTTCCAGAGATATACTTCTCCGACGGGCTCTTCGCCCAAAGCCTTGACGAGAATGTGTTGAAAGAGAGGGACGTTGGAGAAGAGAGGGGCGACGGGAGAGATTGATCCTCGATCCCAACCTGGAGAAAGACCATGCGCCCACGAAGGCTGCCGGACGAAATCCTCAACTTTATCGTGATATGCATCCCAATCATCAGAGTGATCATTCACAACAACCTGAAACCTCACACCCTGAATGTCAACAGTGATGCGCTGTACCATACTTGGAAATCCAGCCTCAGCACCCGAGCTCAAAATCCAGGTATAGTCTGCCTGATCACCATTACTCTCCCAATCATACCAAACCTGGGTTCCCATTTCAGAAAAGTCATTAAGAACAAGACGACCTTCCGCATCAAAGCTCAGCTCGCAATGTCGTGCATCAATACCTGGCAGTGAAGGCAGAACAATATCGCATGAGGAGGGATCGGACCCGAGAACGAAAGATCCAGGGCGTTTGGGAGATTTGTCGAAAGAGAGTTTGATGGCGCGAGAAGGACGGCTACCGAGGAGGTTTGGAAGCCGGGAGAGAAGGGTTGGGGATGAGGTTGTTTGCACAGCGCGGGAGATGTTGGAGGGCAGATGGGTTGTTTTGTCAGCGAGTGAATTTCGCGCTGTGGGGACTAGCCAGGCGATGATGTCGGACATGACGATGATAAAAGATTGAGATTGAGTGAGAGTGGTGTTGTAGAGAAGGTATATAGTGAGTGGAACAAATATGGTGTTGACGATAGTGGTATATATAGTATAACAAGGCTCAAACGAGAGAAGCCAAATACTTAAGATTGGTATAGTATAAAAGATTCCGTTGCAACAGAATAAAAGAAGAAAGCACGCTGAAAAAGGACTGTCGAGTTAATCTTGGTGGTGTTGACCTCTGGTTTATATCGTAAGTCAACACTTCACCCAACGCCGTTGCGCCGACAACCACTGGCCATCAATGCACCGCGCCGAACGCGACGCGAATACCATGAAAGGCTCAGATAGAGAAATACTCGAAAACACTTGTTTCAATCTGCTAGGCTGCTCTGCGTTGTGGTGTTTGAGCGTGGGTGAATGAGAGCCAATCATTTTTGGTGGTCCTGGAGATGGAGGTACCAGAGCCAGTGAACCAGAAGGGATAGGCACATGATTGAGGTAGAGAGGACAGAAGGCATTTTAGTCAATCGTAATTCTCTGGGAAGGTTTGGGTGAGGAGATTTGATGTGTTGTTTGGAGTGGTAGGTTGGAGTGGTAGGTTGGAGTATGCTTAAGTGAGTGGTCATGGAGTTGGACCCTGCATGCATTTGACTGACTCATAGAGTGTTTTGTTTCATGGACTGTGTCTTTGAGATGCTATCTCGAATAGAAACTCATGATAAGTATGAAATCTGTTTCTGAAGAGAAGCTTGGCTTTGTATCTAGGCTTACTGCAACTTGTTCCATACCAATTAGGCAAGCATCGACCCATGCAGTCTACGTCACTCGACAAGAACAGTCAAAACATGATACGTAAAAGGAGAAGGGGGTCATTTTGAGACCGGATCTGGGCGGCTAGGCTTCTCTCTTGGTTATTGACGGAGTGTGATTATCTGAGAGGCACGGCCTCTGACTTAGCAGCTTGTTGAGAAGCACAATGTCGAGTCCTACGGCAGCAACAAGAATGGAGTGAGTTTGAGCAGTTACCCTGAGAAAAGCCACCAAAATACACCATTTGGCTATATGTCATATCCATCCACAAGTCCTCAAGCGTGGTCCCTTTGTGGCACATTGTCCAGTTTACACTCGGCAACTGTGTGCACAAAAGGGAGACTATCAGGATTTGGTAGCCGAAAAACGATGGGGGAATTGGTATACATGTTAAATTGTATACTTGTTAAAGAAGTCTCTAAAATCATATAAGCAATCATTAGATTCACGTGTTTGTTGCCTTGCTTGTGCTTTGCCTTGCCACCTAATGTGCATGTATCATATCAAACTGGACAGCAAAGACAAACTGGTGACGTTTGTAAAGGCAATCATCTTGAAAGGATATTATAAAGAGTCCTCTTTCTTCTAGGCCTGACTTAATCTTATTTACTATTTTCCTTCTGATATACTATATAGTATTTACTTCTGCTAGAACCTTTAGCATAGCTTATAGGGGAATATAGTTAGTTATATACCATGTAAGGAAGGTTTTATTTTAGGAAAGGGGTTCCCTGAGCTTTTCACTTAGTCTAATAAGTTTCAAGCATTAATCTCAACAGACCTTGAAGTATCATGGACCTGTTAGCCCTCGAATGGGGTGTGAGGTGTTCTCCGACTTTTGGCACTGCAAGGCAGCCGCCAGACAGCCTGAGTGGTTCACTGTCACTTGCCAATGTATGCACCAAAAGTCGGTTGCGCTTTTCCTTGGGAATCAGCCGACCTGCCTTTTTTTTGCTTTACTTTATCCCCCTTCAATTCCTTGTCTCATCTCCTTCTCATTATCAACCTCCTAGGATGGATGAGCCCGACGACTACGCGATCGCTCTGAGCATCGCACAAGCAGTCGAAGCCGACGCAGAGCTAATTGCCGCTCTCATTCGTGAGGATGAACAGGCGAGACGTGACCACGAATTTGCCATGCAGCTGGAAGAGGACTCGGATGCTACGCCCGAAACAGATGACGAAGTTGATCCTGATGGGCTTGACGACGAAACTTACCATACACTGCACGCTTTCAACGTTGCTGTTCAGCATGCTTTCGAAGTTGCTTCTCAGCCAACAGCGAACACTGAAGTTGAAATGGAGCTCTGTGATGAAGGAGATCACGATGACATGAGCTTTGACGAAGAAGACGAGACAGAGTGTGGAAGCAACCCTGACGATGACTTCGAGGGTGACGCCGATAATCAGAGCGACTGCACAGCTTCCCAAGAGGACGTCTCCTACATGGATGAAGATGAGACCCAGGCAAAGGATATTCAAATCGACGGAACCCAAACCGAGGACGCCGAGAGTTCCAAAGAAGAGCGAGATGCCGATGAGCGCCCAGAAACCGCGTAGGTCGCGTCCCCCGCTCCTACCGAGCTACACGTCGAAGCAAAGGAGTGTCTCTACTGCAGCGACCAGTTCCCCAAAGATGAGGTTTACGAAGCACCCTGCTCCCATGGAATGTGCCAGCCATGTCTCATCAGAAGCATCCAAACAGCGATGAATGACGGGTCCCTCTTCCCGCCGAAGTGCTGCGGCCAGGCCATCCCCGTGAACGCAACAAACGTCTTCATCACCGGGGAGTTATTGGCCGAGTTTGAAGACAAACGAGAAGAGTTTGCAACAGCAAAGCGCACATACTGCAGCGATCGTGCGTGCTCTGCATTTATACCCACTCGGCTCATCGAATCTGGTATTGCCCGCTGCACTCGCTGCGAGAAGAAGACGTGCCTCAATTGTTTGAGCGAGGCACACGAGAGTACATGTACCGACGACCCCGAGTCACAACGAGTTATTCGTTTGGCTGAGGAAAAGGGTTGGCAACGTTGCGAACAATGCAAGAACATGGTCGAACTGGACCACGGCTGCTTTCACATTTGTAAGTTACCTGATCAAACATCCTCTCATCCACCTGTTGTTCTGTTCGTTATCTAACCATTGTTTTGATATAGCATGTCGATGCGGCTACCAATTCTGCTATCGCTGCGGCAACCGGTGGAAAATCTGTGACTGCCCTCATTGGGATGAGGAGCAACTCATGGCGCGAGCAGCAGCAAATGCCGTTGCACCGGCACTAGCACCGGCAGCAAGACAACGCCAGCGCCGTCAATGCCGTCACCAAGACTACGTTAGGTTTGACCGGGTTCGCCGTACAGAACTGTGCATCGACTGCGGGGAATGGACACGGCAATTCATTATGGTGTGCCAGTATTGTGATCTCGAGCTTTGCCTTCCATGTCTCTTGGTTCGGCGACGCGCGCTGTGAATCTGAGGTTGAAGTTGGTTTAGCTCCTTTGCTTCCTCGGATATCTCCTCCACTCGGATACAATTTGGTGGGGTTGTTAGTGGTTTGGTGGGAAGTCCCATACAAACACTAACGTTGACGCCATCAAGTCGCTTGACAACACCATCCGGCGAATAAAGCCATTACCTTCAATAGCGGTATTTCCGGTAGATATTTCTTGTAGAGATGAATATTCAAAGAAATCAATAATAAGAATTCTCATATAGAGAAGAATACCGAAAGACCGAGCCAGAAGGAAGGCATTGTACCTCCATCCTTTCAATTGTCTTGCAGGAGTGCACTTACATTGACGCCTTCGACGATTCATCGATATGCGACCTCCGGCTTGGATACAGCCAGTGCTGTTAGCAAGCTCTCTGCTGTCTCAGAGTATCAATGCGTTGTTCGACTACGCACCACAAGACCAGGCCATCCTATCGCCAAATGATGACGCTGCGCAGAGTAAGCCAAAGACAAGTCTTGGTGGGAAGAAGAACATTGTCTTCATTCTCACAGATGACCAAGACGCTATCTTAGACTCGGTCTCTTATATGCCCAAACTCAAAGAGCATATAATCGACAAGGGCACATCGTTTGTCAACCATTTTACCACCACAGCCATCTGCTGTCCATCTCGTGTAGCACTTTGGACAGGTAAACAACCTCACAACACGAATGTAACAGACGTCAATCCACCATATGGTAAGTTATATAGCCTCGAGCACTACTCGCAAAGGATACTGATCGAAAAGGCGGCTTTCCCAAGTTCGTCTCACAGGGATTGAACGAGAACTACTTGCCTGTATGGTTGAAAGAAGCTGGGTACAACACATACTACACGGGCAAGCTCTTCAATGCTCACACCATACACAATTACAACTCACCCTATCCTGCAGGATGGACAGGTACCAACTTCCTCCTTGACCCGGGCACGTACGACTACCTGAACCCCATCTACCAGCACAACCAGGAGCCCCCAGTTCAACACAAAGGAGTGCACACTTCAGACTTGATTTCCAAGTATGCACATGAGCTTCTCAAGGAAGCCATTGATTCCGAGAATCCATTCTTTGTCGCAATTGCGCCTGTCGCGCCGCATTCAAATGTCAACCTCAGACGGCAACCGGGACACCCGAGCGCACCTATTATGACCATTCCTATTCCTCTTGAGAGGCACTCTCATCTCTTTGAAGGGGCTAAAGTTCCGAGGACCGAGAACTTCAACCCTGACTCGGTATGTAGTACTGAGGCCCAGAACAGAGTCAATGCTGACGAGATAACAGCCTAGTGGTGTGAGCTGGATTCACAAGCTCGCCCAACTCAACGAATCCTCAGTCTCGTACCTCGATGACTTCTACCGCGCTCGTCTCCAGGCTCTCCAGGGTGTTGATGAGATTGTAGAGCAAGTAACTAAGCAGCTTGAAGATGCTGGTATACTGGACGAGACATACATCATCTACAGTTCTGACAATGGTTATCATCTGGGTCAGCACCGACTGCCCCCTGGCAAGGAGTGTGGCTTTGACGAGGATATCCGAGTGCCTCTTTTCATCAGGGGTCCAGGCGTATCTTCCGGCTCCATTGAGAATGCTGTGACTACACACATCGACCTCGCTCCTACGATTCTCAGACTCGCAGGCGCGGACCTTCGCAGCGACTTTGACGGAATTCCTATCCCGGTATTGCCCACTCAGGAGAACAAGCGACACGAGCACGTAGCGGTCGAGTACTGGGGCGGTGCCATCGCTGAGGGCGAGATTGGAGGCTTTGGTAGGTTCAGTCGGCCTCGAAGCTGCGCTTTAATATGCTGACGGCATGCTATAGATGGTAAAGGCCAGATCTTTGCACAGAATAACACATACAAGGGCGTGAGGATAGTGCATGAGGACTACAATCTTTATTACTCGGCTTGGTGCAACAACGAGCACGAACTCTACGACATTAAGGTATGTTTGTGTCATTACAGTTGATCAGCTTGATACTCACCTCTTGTAGACGGACCCAGGACAGTTGAACAACCTCTTTCCTCACGATGATGCAAAGGCCAGCACTGCATTCCTGGGGACCACTACTGGACAGGTCCTTAATCGCCTTGATGCTCTAATGCTCGTATTGAAGTCTTGCAAAGGCAACACGTGCATTGAACCATGGAAGATCCTGCATCCGGAGGGTGGCGTGGCGAGTCTGAAGGATGCTCTTCAGGCAAAATTTAACGCCTTCTACAAGGAACAAGTAAAGGTTCGGTTCGATCGTTGTGAGTACGGATACTTGGTTGATGCTGAGGGACCGCAAGTCGGCTATGAGTACCGTGAGGGCCTGGAGTGGCATCAATGGACTTGATGGGTTGTCTCGTGATTATGACCGCATTATTAGTTGTCAATAAAACATGGGCTATAAAATCTGGTGTTACTTAAAATAAAGCCAAGCTTCCATGTAAGAGTATATACAACAGGGGTTCTTGTCAATCATAACTGGCGATTAATAAGTGACAGATCGAGAGTCGGCCTTTGTAGGCATATGTTATGGCATCACGACTTTATCATCCTAGGAGTGGAGTCCCGGCATATGGCCTTGTGATGTCTTTGAGCTTCGCCAAAGCTGGGCATGCGCTGATACCGTGTTGTTCTTACGTGATGAAGACCTCGAGGTCCCAAGTTTGCTTTCCCTCCAGCACGTCCGAGAAGTTTGTGAGAAATGTCAAATAGGTTCAATCTCAGTCGAGCAGACGGCGCTCCTAGAAGGCCTGCAAAGGAGCATATGAGTTTCAATAAAATCCTTCAGAAGCCTGGTCATTTTGGGGAGCCTGAGATCCTTGCCGTGACTTCTGAACCGTAAGTCAGAGCGTCCACCGAACAACGGGCAGCAATGGAATGCTAGATGTCAATGTGCTGGTTGACCGGAGGTCGAATCTCGTGGATTGAGGATCATGTATAAGAGAAAGAAACAAGAAATCAGAAAAATACGGAGAAAGGCATTGTGCAACTATCTTCCCGATTACATATCCGTCTCTTCACCGAGGTGCAGGTCCGGAGCCGGTGGTGACCGGCCCCACCACCTCCGGCACGGACGAGGTTGAGGTTGTATCATGACAGGCTCGCAACGAATCTTACAAGATGACAGGTAGTATTATACTGAGCGAATAATACTTCCAACGTTGCAAGAAGAATTGTTAATAAAATCAATACTGCAAGAAGTGAATTGGTGATTTGAAGGCGGCGTGGTAATTCACGAGTGTTCATTGGACAGAAATCTATTTCTGCCGGAAATACAAGGCACAAACCGACGCATCCGACCTTGAGCCGAAAGAGCATCTCACGACAGTTCTGCCAATCCAAGACAACCTCACATCTCGAAGTCCAATTGATCAGCAACCATGGCTTCCGACGCTATCACCGAGCCGCGGCGTACGTACCGACCCGATAATCCATACTCGAGCGACTTTTCCCTACCGAATATCGACCGCTGACTTGCTGAGCAGAAGCGACCCGCGAGGAGATGCGCGATGCCAAACTCCCTCTGGCCTACCGAGACAGCTGCGCTCACCTCCTGATTCCTCTCAACAAGTGCCGAAGGGATACGTGGTACGCCCCTTGGAAGTGCTCGGTAAGTCAATTACCTTTGTCCAGAACTTGAGCCCAAGGAAGCCCAAGTCCGCGGCTACACCGAGCTCAGCCCAGCCCAGCCAAGCTTCAGCTCAACAAAAAGCCGATCATTACCGAGATATCAACACCAGTATCAATATCAATAAAACATCATGCTTACGCTAGAGGGATTGACTAGGATGAGCGACATAGCTACGAGAAGTGCCAGTACGTCGAGTTCAAGAAGCGAGTCGCCAAGATGGACGAGTTGAGGGAGTCAAAGGGAGGTGCACGAAGCAACTAGAGGACCAGACAAATATTCCCGGGTATAGGGCCGGGCCGGAACTGTACATTTTTACAAACAAGCCAAGCCAATGTGCTTGACAAAGAAAACCGGAATAGAAAGAGGCATTCCACCTGAAATGAAACGCAATCGAGAACAAGACGAACGAGAAAGACGAAATTGTGAAATGATAGCGGAGCCTACATGGCGTGAACAACTGGAATCGATGGGCTAATGGAAATAGGCAAGCGAGGAGGTTTAGGCAGAGCCTCATGAGATGCTGATGTGCACTTCCACGGCATAAGAGAGGGACCGGCAAAGAGTGGAGGAACAGTGGGACTTGGGAGTTGAATAGTGACAGGAATAAGAGCACGACTTGCAATGTCGCAGGACATCGTGGCGGAAATACCCTGTCTGGACCGGCACAAGACGACAAATACGCCGACGTGGTGCTGTGCCGGTTCCAAGAGGTCCAAGGGTGAGAATTATATAACGAGGCCGTGAGCCACCGAGAAATTGTGAAGTTGAGTTGGATATGATCAGGCAGGCAGAGTTGTGGTGTTTTCCATGATTCCCTCCCATCTGTTGCCTGAATAGCATCAACTTTTTTGTTCTTCAGTGTGTTGACCATCTATCGGCAGTTGGTTTCCGCAGAGCCTCAACACCAATATTTCCTATCGCCAAGTTCTTATCGGTTTCTGATCGACAGCTTGAGCCTTGACCATGGCTTTGAGAGTCACGATAAGATATGGACGACTTTTGCCGCTCTGTTTAGCCACTTGATGGCTGAGGCATGGTGAAACTGATGATCAACACGAACACCGGAATTCGTCGGCTCAAGAAAGACACAGGAGGATGATGCAGCTCCTTTTTTCTCTTCATCTTGCACGCGATAGGGCAGATGACGATGAGTCGTGGACCTTATTGCGAGTGGCATGGTCCCAGCGCATAGCGAGTCAGATCATGTTCACTTCAGCCTCACAAGAGCAAGTTCCAGGAGGCTCATGCGCTGAAAAGAGCCGCATGCAGGCGGTTCGAGCAAAGTTTTACGCTATGTAAGGTCCCACTCGCCCCAAAGCCAGGCAGTCAGCGGGTGGCTTGGCGGCAAATCCACATTAGCATCCGAAGATCCTGGCAATGGAACCACATTCAACGTGATTTCCTTTAGATGAGATCCACTACCGATCCATCAAAGATTCAGGCAAGCAAACCTTGTGTCAACGACGATCCACTACCGACCGGTTTGGTTCGGGACATGATTCTCACTGCCATCAACCGGCCCGGTTGTGGTTGTGAGCATCGACTCGGCCGGCTGTGGATACATATATATCCCAGGCTCGCGTCTTGGATTTACTGCCAAGACTACTACTACGGAGTCTCCGGTGACTTCACAACAACACAATTGGATCACCACACGTTACGTGGAACCACTATTTGATTTCTCTTATATAACAGTTTCTAACAAACGCTGACTGAAAATAACATGACACACATATACAGGGATGACAGAATTCAGGAGATACCAACGTAATGCTCTTACAAAGGGCGAAAGAATGATTCCCGCTGTCTAAACGAAAGAAATAACTGGATACTTTACTTCATACACGAGTCTGAGACCTGCTCAGAAGAGGGCATTGCTTCCGCAGTCGAAGACGCCCTGGATGGAACTGGAGTCGTTGGCAAACAGGTCCAACAGCTCCGTGATAGATGACCACAGACCAGCCGCGTTCATAAAGATTGAGATGGCAATGAGAAATGCGTTGACGCAGGTCAACAGGATCTTGGTGGGGCTGGCAAACATCTGGTGCCAGTTCATGTGGAACCAGAATACGGCGCTGAAGCCGAATGTGAACCACGAGATGGTAGTCGCCGAGGCAATAGACAGGATAGAGTCGAACACGGGGATAGCGTTGGAGAGGATGAAGCAGAGAGCCCAGAAGACGGTCACGATGGTCATCCAGATGGACCAAGAGCGAACATTGTTGGCAGTCATCTCGCTCTGGAGCTTGAAGTGCTTCATCACCTGGACGTACACGTACTTGATTCCGGTGTGGCCAAAGGCGAGTCCGGTGGACAGAACAGCGGGGAGGACAATGCCGTAGGCGATCTTGGCAATGTTCTCTGAAGCCGAGCCGAGGGCGGGCGAGACAGTGTATTCACCAGCAAGGCAATAGATGGCGATAGCCACGACAACGTAGAAGGTGATGGACACAACCTCCAACCAGGCAAGGGCAAAGCCAAAGTCCTTGACGGGGTCGATCATCTCAGCCATATAGGTGACGAAGTTGATGTTACCAGAGTAAGCGTAGCAGATCTTGAGACATGCGTTGAGACCAGAGCGGAAGTCGGGGTTTGCAACGATCTTGATGTCCTTCTTCCAGCCAACGGGCGCAGCGCTGGGGTTCTTGACTCCGAGGGAGATCATGACCAGCACCGCGGCGGCGATGACGGAGACCATGCAGGGGATGCCGGACTGCGAGACGAACTTGGAGGTTCGGGGCGCGCAGAGGACCCAGCAGCAGAGACAGCCAACGCCGATGAAGCCCACAGTGCAGATAGAGTGGCTGGAGATCGTGTTGAAGGCAATAGAGAGCGTGACACTCGCCGAAGCAGCTGTCATGATCACCTGAACCAACAGACCGATTCCAGAAGCGATAGCGAGAGGACGACCGCCAACAACTTTGGTCATGTCAACAACGTTTAACACATGAGGATGTCTTCCAAAGAACTGCTTCAGCACAAAAGCAGTATACCACGACAAAAGACCAATGCCAATAATAGCAATTAGACCAGGAATAATTCCCATCGTCTTGAGGACGCTGGGTAACGATAACACACCGAGACCGACTTGGTTGGTAAGTAGAGCAAATGTGGTGTCCCATTTTGTCATGTTGCGGAAGTTCTTGGAGCCCTCGCCGCCGCCGAAGCCATTGTCTACGACGGGGACGTTGTGGGCGGAGTGAAGATCTATGTCGTGGCCCTTTTCATGGTCGAGGGGTACTTTTTCTTTGCTGTTGGTTTTGCTGGAGTCGTGGCCTTGGTCTGAAGGGTAGATGTCGTTGTGGACGTCTTGAGGATATGTAGACATGATGGCGGTTATGTGCGTATGTGTTAAATGTGTATGTATATGGGTATATAAGTATATTGAACAGACTTTGCTTGCTTAGGGAGTACACATGAGTTATGATATATGATGGGTATATGAGATGGATGAGGAGAAAGGGGAGGATGAAGTGCAAGCTGAGTACAGAGATGGAAGAGGAATATATAAGATATCGAGATAGCAAGGAATCCAAGAAGCTAAGCATACAGGTTGGTCGGATAAGAGCTCGGAATTCCCTCATTAAGCTCCGCGTAGAGAATGGATTCTGGCCGTGCTTTGCTTGGTATTCGGGGGGAGGGTTCCACCAAGATAGGACTTGTAGCCGGCGAAAGGGCAGCCTTGGATTTCTGGGGAGACCCTCTTTCTTTCGCCGTACCTATCTACGGAGTAGTACATCAGTCCGTTGGGGGCAAACCCGTGCCTTGTTCTTCTCTTCGTACTTCACTTGGGCTATGAGGTAACAAGTCAGCTGTGATGATCACTCCGTCCCTCGAATCTCCCCATATGTGGATTCTCTCTCGTGAGAAGATACTGCACCGTAGAGTAGATGCAGGACCCTTGGGGCAAACACTCCACGCTCAGTGAGGGATTACATGGGGTATCAGTGATTCGAATTGGGCGTTTCTGTTAGGTATTTGCATGGTGCAATTGATGGAGTAAAAGCTGGGGACATGGGAAAGGGGATCAAAGTGGTGGAAACGCGCTAGAAGGCCGTCATGTTACGTACATGACAATCCAAGCCGATTAGCAGCAGCAGGACTGGACCGGTTTGGCCGTTGTTTTGGGGCTGTAAATCCGGGCCGTTAGTAATGACTGATCTGCAAGTATTGGGGGATACAATGGATAGAGCTGTTGTCGTCACTCGGTAGTTATAGGGTCTATCATGAATGATCTTCATCATGGTATCCAAGATGATACTTGATGATGTCTGCACTCTACTGTAGTATCTACTCATGATTTGCTTCTTCTCGTGAGTCTCTGGGTACAGTACTTGTTGATATCTTGTTCGCCTCTGAATTGTGGTTCCAATAAGCTTGGCTACACTCATCCGAAAAAGGCAATAAAGCTACAAGTTACCTAGTTTCAAACTTTTTTCCTTCACTGAATTCGAGGCTGACGGGCGCGTTACCCAGAGAGGGTTAAAGCCGTAACATGGACCCGAGGTGGAGATTCCCTTTCTGGCCTCTTTTTCCCATAGCAATATTTAAATATGTCTGATGTTTTGATGATCATGCCATTGAAGTTAAAGGGCATGGATTTGGGTTCTTGTGTTTCTATGAAAAATGCTCCTGTTGAGTTTTTGCCACGCCAAGAATTAGAGCGCGGAACAAGCCCAGGGGACTGCTGTTCTTGTTTTGGGGAAATTTGGAGAGATTTTTGGAGATGTGTTCAGATTTACAGGGGTGATGTCCACTGAACAAGCCCTATAATTGTCTTTCTCCTTCTGGAGAAATAGGTAACTGGTCTACCAAGATATGGTGTTGAGCAGCTAAATTAACTACGAGTCAACGAAACCACGTATTACTGAGGAATAAGCTTATTACAATGTCATGCAAGAGTCAGTCACTGCGGCTTACAGTATCCTCGGCGCGGAAAATAACCCCAAGCATCCCTGTCCTCCATGTCGTCATCCCTAATCCCTGACCACGCACCTTTGTTTTTGCCTCAGGGGTTTTGGTTCATCCATCCTGCACGCACTGCACTGCAAGAAAAGCAAAAAAAGACTTCTAGTCGAATTCTAGAAGACTATGGCGTGGGGTGTTCCGTGATACGATATTCGGTCTGAGTCCGTTGCCAAGAGAACACGGCCTGAACTTTTTTACTCTCGTGAACCTATTATTTGGAGTCTTTTGGCCTTGGCAGAAAAGAGTGAGATGGTATATTACGAGTCACTCGGCTTTTACGTACAATAAACAAGACCTGTCCATTGTCCCCATGGGACATCTCCATATTCCCCCATCAATTTCACCTCGGGATATCCGGGGCACTCCAGCTTTTCGTCTCTTGGCTATTGGAACGTAGCGTGTTTGAAGAATGTTCTGTCCAAACCGAAATATTATCGACAGACGTGACCTGTGCGTGGAGGTAATGCCGATGTCCTGAATCATGCTATTTCCTAAATGGTGCACTTCAGGCGCTGCCGCCGGCAGCTAGATGGGTGTCTTCCGTGTCACTGCCGGTTCTTATTTGACCCTCTAACCCTTTAGATCTGGTAATTCTGCGGCTTGCAGGGGTAGGCTGTGCTAATGCATCATTCGATGCGTGTTCATCACTTGGGTAGAATGGAATACACCAAGATCGTCAGTGTTTCTGGAAGGAATCGATGAATAACGGCTCGACTATCATCGGTTCAAGAGTAAACATTATAGACACCTCCATAGCCTATCAAGTACTACAGAGTAGAGACAGTGATATCATCTCTTTATCGACCCTCTGAATCGTCATGCATCAAGCCGCGTCGTACCGAAGCTTGGCTTCTCAACATGGCAAGTATCATCTCCCCAAGCATCCGTCAATCTCCCAAAGTCTTGGCCGGTAAAAACATCCGGCCTCCCCAAGCTCACTGCAGATCCTGAGTCCTCATATTTACAAAAGAACATTCAAAGCCCGTGTCAGCATCATGATAATAACTCTTGTAAGTAATAAAGACCGATAATCTGGATGCCTGTCACATCACCTCACAGCGTTGGGCCTCATGAGGGTCTGAGCATAATTCACGTCCCCATCGCTTCAGCGGAAAGAGTCGGTCTTTCTCGCCAGTTCTTTCTCCGCTTCTAAGGGAGCACTGAGGGCTTCATGTCCAATAAGCTTGGTTAGCGAGTGTTTTTGTCTGTGCTGATATCCTCACCGATGTGTATATGGCCCGAATGTTCTCCATTCAGGACCGGCTTCAAAGCCGGCGATATCCTCTTGCACAAGTTATGCTTTGCCACGATGCTTTAATTACGTATGGAGTCTTATCGGTTACTTGGTGTTGAGGTTCGGGACGTCAAGGGTCTTGATTCATTCCGCGCCGGGGAAGTGATGAAGAAGGTTGTTTCGAAGTGAAAGCAGGGACAGCTTTCCCATTGCGTGGATGGAGATCTTTGATGCCCTTTGAGATAACGCGTATCAATCTCATGACTAGATCATATGACATCCTCAACTATTTACGTTACCTGAAAGGAAAGTTGAGGTTTGCCGGTGTCATCAAGGCTTAGTATGGCATCAAAATCGTCAGCATGGTGGAGATGTTTGCGATTGTGGACAGTTCAAATGTGGGATGAAACGTTGAGGCTTTAATTGTTCCTCATAAGAAGTTGTGGGAATGATTTTCGGGCTCTAAATGATATCTCCGACCTGAGATATCCTTGTTAAGTGAGGTCTTAAATCACATCTTGAACCCAAATGTGGACACTCTTTGTCGGACGATGGGATGTTTCTGAAGTTGACTTTCTTCTTGAATCAGGGGAGCCTGTTGATCGGGTGTAAGGATTCCCTCATCAGATTTGGGCATCAATAATTAGTTCATCCGTCGTGAATGTTGGGCCAGGAGAAGGTCCCGAGTTTCTCTCAAGTTCTCGAGACTCCATCCAGCTTCGTGCATCAGGGTTATGGACTCAGCCTCTGCCAATCCCGGAAGCTATCTAGCTTACTTGCTATCCTCAATGACTTGACTTTGTTAGTCTCTTCTTCTTTTCATTCCACGCAGATGATACAGGTCTGTTTGGTGAGCTGGACTCAGTTGATTCTCGAAAGCTTCCCTCGATGCCTCCGTCGGGGTTCATAGAAGCTTAGTCCGGGCCGGTGCCAAGATATATGTTTCTGGACTTCTCTAGGAGCTCCTAAAGAAGATCTCAAATGGTTCCGTAAACTTGTTAGGCGAAAATGTGGAATTGACTCAACGAAAGCCTGATGGCTGTCTGAAGCGTCTCTCACCAAGCTTAGTATAATTAGAACGCATTGCACACTGCGACCCCTATCGCTCACTATTTGTGGTCTAAGAATACAGTGAAAACAAAAACTAGATATAAATGTATCTAGTGGCTGTTCTCTGGCCTTTCTATCTATGAAGTCTCGTATTGTGCCATGGCAAGGTCAGGCTCAGAGACTGTTCCCAGCCCACAAGAGACTTGACTGTCCCTCTACTCAACTCATTGTCCTTCATGACTCAAAGCTATCAAGATAGAGCATTTCATAGCTAGCTAGCCACTATCAGTCTTTCGGCTGGTTTCGCTTCACTCACAAGTGTCCGTTTCCACCCTTCACGAGCATGTCACGGCAACCGAGGAGCATATAGTGTATTCTTCATTCATAACAAGAGTCGCTAGAACATACCTCAGGGTTTGTTTAATGATTCCCGCAGCTAATATTCTCCGCTATGGCTAGCTCCCCATATCTGAGGCATTTCTCGATTACTGACGTGATGGGCTACGAGCAAGGCCGACCTTTGTCGGAGGAAACTGAAGGTGATGGCCCTAAATTTACCATCCTCTGGGCTGAGCTCTTGGATGTAGCTCCTCATTTGATCTATCAATACAGATTGTCCTCTTGCAACTGCCGCGATGTAGTATTTATGCAAGTATCAATTCTCATAGACAGGTGGGTACCTAGTTAACTTGGCTTAGCCAGACGATAAGCTGCCTCCTGGGTGCACCAAACATCTTAACGACGTCCGATCTGGACTGGCAGACACTCTAATACTCCTAGAAATAATTGTTTCGGTTTTTGTTCGCAGAAGCTGCGTCCTTACCACCAGTTGTATCAAGGAAGTCGAACCCACCATTGACTGACTCGCCCTGGGCATCAGATCACAGCCAATATTTGGTGATAGTTTCTATAAAAGCTCGTAACCTGGATGCTTACATGTGGAGAGACAGAGAGGAAAATATCTCGAAAGAAACTCATTTGCTCAGGTTCAACTCCACTGCTAATTCCACCCAAGTCTCTGGGTCTGGTCAAACAGCAGAATATCTCCCTTTTAAGAAGCTGTTTCATGTTGATACAGGTCCAGTCCAGAGACCCCCATCATTGCAAATGAAGAAGTTATCAGAGTGAACTATAATATTTCCCACTGTATATTTGGTCTCTGGCTTTCCAGGCTTAGTCATGTCAGTCGTTCTGTGAGGAGAGGTGACCTGGTACCGTGGAGGCAAAAGACGGGCACGTTTATCGCAGTGAATCGTCCACAGCTCAACTCTGAAGGACAACAAAATACACATTTTGATTAAGAATGATCAGATTAACCACAATATCTAGACTCAGAGTGCATGACTGGAAACCGCCGCGAGGTGTTGTGTCATCTCATCCCAGGCTGACATATAGGGTAATCCACGTCTCACCGCAGCCTCGTCCGCGGATCTCAACAACTCACATATCCATAGAGTATCATCCGGCACAACCGGAAAGTCAATACCTCAATCACCCCAAATACCACCCTCCACCAATCTCTCTCTAACCTCTTAACCATCAAAGCACACCTCAGACACTCCCGCCTTCAAAGAAACACCACATAATGGGCTCATATGACATCCCACCCCCCTCAGCACCACCATGGCTCGTCCCTGCATCAACAGCCTGCCTCTCCCTCGGCATAACATTCTGGCTGATCGCCTACGTCCTCATGATCCGCCGCTCACTAGCAACCCACGCGACGCCCGCACCGCTCGTCGCACTGGGTCTCAATCTGGGATGGGAAGTAGTCTACGCCTTTGGTGTATGCGAAGCGCCCATTGAGACGTACGGTTTCATACTCTGGCTTCTTCTCGATATGGTTGTTCTCTACGCTACGCTTAAAACAGCGCCTAGGTCGTTTGCCTCAAGTCCGCTCATAGCGAACAATGTTGCCTTGTTGCTGTTCCTGGTTTTTGTGGCGGGTGTCATAGGCAATGGGTTGTTTGTGTGGTGGTGGCTTGAGGAGCCGCATAGAGGGTATGGCATCAAATGGGGTAAGAATTGGAAGGGCCTTGAGGCGAGGGATACTACGGAGTTGGCATATTGGTCGGCTGGTGTGGCGCAAATGATATTCAGCGTCTCGGCATTGGCTATGCTTCTTCAGAGAGGCCACTCTGGTGGACAGAGCTATGCAATTTGGTGAGTCCTTCTTTTCCTATATGCAATTGTTGGTTTTTGAAGAGGGTGTGTCTCGATACAGGTCGTCTCGTCATCACATCTATCATATTCGTGCTCCCTGATCCCCAGAGCTCGGAACATTACTGCAAATCGTGTCTCAGGTGAGAGCGGTGTGCTGAACGAGATGGTTACCAGTAGGATTAACATCCACTTGTTGTCTCGTGATGACTACCCAGAAAAAGCAATCTCAGAACAAACACTGCATCGAAAACTCAGCCATGCTGACATCTCGTTTCTAGGTTCTGCCGCTTCGTTGGCACCGTCATGGGTCTGCCCGTCTCTTGCGGTCTGATGTGGTGGTACTGGCCCGAGGCTCACGGCTTCGTTTTCCATCCTCTTGGCGTCTTCATTACTGGCACCTCAGTTGTTTGTGATCTGGCGTATCCATTTTTGTTGGCCTACGTTAGAACCAGGGAAAAGGCCTTGCCTGATGGAAGTCTCGTAGACGGAAGACTCGAGGCTGAAACTGAGAAGAAGCAGAAATAGAAGGCATAAAGAAGGATCGAGTCGAGATGACCGACGGGCGGTTTGGTTGGGCAACAACCTGGAAGCCTCACAGACTAGTAGTTGGTTGTGCAACGTCAGTTGATTAGTGATGCATCCCATCGCGGAAGGGGTAAGCCACCAGCTAAGGGGGTAACAAGACAGAATTGAGTAATGACATGTCTGGTTTCAGAAGGCTTCGCCAAAGCAGCATCGAGGAATTCCTTGACATCTTGTGCAATTATGATTTGTCCGTCACGCCAAGAATTACTCGCAAATAGCGATGTTCATCGTGAGCACGATGCCAATCCCTCTCTTTCAGCTCGCGACGCGATCAAGCACCTCCAACGCTACAAGGCGCATCTCACGCGCGGTATCACTTGTGATAGCCGCTCACATTGCAACATCAGATCGGGGCACCGAGAATATCTCCTCTATTATGATCGATTCAACAGGGTTAACAACCAATAAGAGAATGACGGAAACATCTCTCAGCCGCCTTAGCTGAGATCATATCGCGTCAATTGAGCTTAGCTCTCCACAAGATCTTATTCTTCTCCTCTAGCCATAGCGGTTGAACGCAACGTGATGTGCGCCCTATGCAGCCTTTCCTTTAGCGTGACGGGGGTCGTGCCTGAGGACCTGAATCGTGGCTTTTTTGAGATGTGATAGCTCCAACGATGTAAGCCTCGTCCAACAAACAGATCCAACATTAACACAATGAATAAGAAAAAAGCAACTACTTGTTTGCTCATCACCTGACCTCGAGACAATGTGCAGCATGTCTATATCTTCAGTTCATTATCCAAGATCCATATGTTACGCTGACATTGAGAACGGGGCTAGGATTGGGTGCAGAACCAACAGTTGTGTCGACCAACACACCAATAGCAGAGCTGCAAGAGAAGCAAACTCGGTGGACACTTGTCTCGCGATAACCAGTTTCCTAGCAAAGAAAACTCACCGAGTTTGCGATACACCAATCGTAACGCAATCCAGTATATCGGTAACGAAAGAGAAGTCGCCAATATTCAGCGTGTACATGGCACGAGATCGCGATCAGCGTGACAACAAGTATCCATGCCTCGGCGCATCATGAAGCCGTAATCTACGGAATATGTTTGCTGTAATTACCTCCGTACTTCGGAAAGAGTTTGCACTCAGGCATTTCCTATGTCTAAAAACAGGGGAAGCGATTCATCGGGACAAAGCTGTTTGTCGAGATCGATATTCCGATCGAAGACATCCCCTAGACATCTGATCACTGAATGCCAGCCTTGTCGCAGAAACGCTCAATGCACCCATTGCACCAATAGACGTAACTTTACGTCAATGCTAGACAGACACCATATGGCCAAGTCACATGCTCGCTGGCTTGTGCGGGTGCAAGCATCATGGCATGACAATAAGGGGCCCAGGGTGTGCCGAATCTCCATCCATCGTGGAGAACAAAAAAAGGTCTCAAGTGCTTGCATGTTGGTTAGACTCGCACGATACCACGATCACGTTTTGCATAACTCCTTTTGGCCCGACGTCAATAACACCCGTCACTTTAATTCTCCGCTGCGACCGGGAGATTGATGACAGAATATCCGAGAGGGTGTGGCATTTGTCCGTGCAGTGCAGAGAGCAGAGAATGCACATAATGCCGCATTTTGTGGCATCATGGTCATGGTCATGGTCTCTGCGAGCTTGACCGGTTTGTGATAATGTACGTGTCTTGACTCTTTGGGAAGCATGAAATCTCGGAGTTTGCTCGAAAAGCAGTAACAGGGGGTGGAGCAGAGCACAGAGAGCCCATGTACCAGGAATAATATTAAAGAAAAAGAGCGTGTAAATGTAGAGCGGGTGAGGTGTATCAAGAACTGCAAGTCGACGATTTAGGAAATAGGTAATGGAGCGACCGTTTGAAAGTATGAAACTAGAGAAGGTATGCACTTACGGGGCTTGTATGCACGTGTCTTGCGCAGCGCTAATGCATCTATCCGGCACTTGGCTTTCCTTCCCTTTCCCTGGCCCCTGGCTACGATCCCTCTGGCGTCAGCGTCAGCATCAGCGTCAGACGTGGAGAAGAATGGATGGTCTGTGGCTGCCAGCCTTCAATTGGCAAATCCCCGACTTACGTTATAATTGCGATGCGATATCAATGATGCAACTCGCCTACTCTCCAGCGTTCAGAGCTTCCTCTTGTAATGCTAGCTTGCGCTCGCGATCCAGACGCTTTGATCTTGCTCAGGCACGAACGCTACGCTCTTCGCCACAGTTGACATCAACAAGAGTCATCGTCATCATGCACCCCCTACTAAAAACTTCAGACGAGACGCTTTACTAAAACTTAATATCTTGGTCCAGTCCAGGGTCATACTAACAAGGAAATACCCTGGATAGACGGGCCTCAGGTCCCTCTAGGCTGAGGGGATCATTCTTTGCCTCCCTCCAACAATTGCAAATCATAACCCTCACATAATGTATGTACATACAATTTGAGGGGATCAAGGCATTACCTGCACCTCGGTTCATCGGGTGCGGGTGCTGTCTGTCGATACATAGATGCAGGGTGCATCACCATGGCTCCAATAGAGCAAGCAGGTGTGTCGGCAGCCCTGCCACGCTGCATGCTGCATGTTGGCACTGCGTCGCAATTGGACTCTCCATACTCCATACCGGTGAGCCTTGTTGTGGGGTAGATGGCCTCATGGCGGTACTTTCGGGGCTTTCAGGCGCAGCAACTTCACTTTCAATCTCGGCGGCTTTTATATGTACGATCCTGGGGCATTTACAATTGGCCTATGTATTTGAGCCAACCGCCAACGTATGATGGTGTTGGTGTTGAAGTGGTCGCAGTCGCAACCATGAATCTGCATGCTGAAATGTCCCCCCCTCGAAATCCTTCAAGGCAGCTAGATACCGTCTATTCGGAACGTAATGCCTCTTCTCGGAAGACCATCCCACGCCTGAGCCAAGCTTGGAATCATCAGATGTCGTGGGGTCCAGAGCACGTGGGAAGATTGAGTTGATCTCTATCGCCCAGACAAAGGCTATCAACATGATGGTTTGGGGTGATAACATGGCGAGATAGCATCCGAGATAGTTTCAGAGTGTAATAGCAACCATGATGATGACCTTACCTTGTCTTGACCCGATGCGTATCATGATATTGGTGTGTTCAATCTCCGTCCTCCGTTCCCGATACCCCGCCATCCTTGCCCGCCGTAGAGATTTTGACGTGATGACACCCACCAAATGCGGGATTCGGGTTCGAGTCACAAGCCTCGGCGGCTGTTAAATGCTCTTTACGGCCAGGGCAAGACGAGAAAGGACAAAAAGACCATGTCCTGAGGAAACCACCATTTGATCGGTGAGAAGGGGCATCCCTTGCTCATCACACTGACCGGTTTTGGATCCTGGCCGCATGTGAAGAAAAGACGCTGCATGACATGCATCGACTTCCCCGAGAACAGTCACTTTTTTTCAAAGCCAAGCTTCATCCCGATTCGTTCTTCTTTTCCTGTTTTAATCTCGCGCAACCCGTTTTAGGAAGGGATATTTTTCCTTTTCTTTCTCTTCTGTAATTTGTATTTGCCGACCGTTGAACCGTGGATTGTGAAACGATGGGTGATAAGAGGCGCGAGAGATTTGAGAAGGTCGCAAGTAGGGGACTCTTCGGGATGGACGACCCTTATGATTGATTGATAAGAATTAGATTGGCCGTGTGGGGTCCTTGCGACAACCTTTAATTCTCTCATCTGTCTACGTTAGGTAGGTAAGCGTGAGGTAGCGGTAGTGGAGGGTGAATAATGCGACGATAGACAAGGGCCCAAGGTTTGCGTGATGATTTACAGTGCAGCGCTGTTATCATGGGTGTCTGACCCAGCTATCCGGTCTAGGTAGGTGAGTAAGAAAAAAGCTTGATAGCGAGGATCCAGAAACTCGCGAATGCCACATCTCCGGTCTCAAAGATTCTTGTTTCCCAAACTCAGCTTCAGCCTCATCCATCTTATCAAAAGTCGTGATAACGAACCCCCATGCCGTGACAGTTTGCCTCAAGGGATCTCCCACGTACCCCACGTCGCGGATCTGTCAAAGAATCGGTCTCCATTTTTGGACATTGTCATGACCTTTGACTGGGCCCCTTGATACAGTACGTACGTGGTGTTTACTTGCGCGGAGCGAAGCGAACGCGACGACGACGTGGCAGACAAACCGAAGCTCGGGGATTGAGTGCGAGACTCAGATTGGCTGAGGCTCCTCGAATGAAAAGAGAATGAGAAAAATCGGGGCGAGCAACGAGAGCAACACGTGCGGCTGTCTTGCCATATCCCGTTCTCCAAGTCTGCAGGATTCAATTGCCTTGCCTGTACATGCAGGCAGAGGCCCAAGGTCTAGAATGCGCAAGAGATTATCGGTAGATGTTGGTGACGAGTACGTTGCCTTGCCTGCACTGCAAGCGGTGAATGGCAAACTAACCGCGCTTTGCATAGAGTAAACAAACCTCGTCCCTCTCGCTTCCTACGCTTTGGCCCACGATGCGATGCTGTTCCTCGTCATCGTTTTGAGGGATGGGCAACATTATTTACAACCGTGCTCTGCGGAGTTGAACCGGGTTCAATGAACCCGGTGTCAAAGACACATGACGGCATGACATGTACACGCCCTCTGTCAACCTTAGTCAAGTTCGCCGAGGAGCCGTTTAGAGTATTTCGTGTCAAAACCACCACTAAAACACACATAGCATAGGCGGGCTGCTAGTCCAAACTCTGTTACCAACGGCCGGTGACGCCTCGTGCAGAAGCAAAAACCAACATTCCCTCCACCACGGGAACCATAGAAACTTATTCCCATTGAGAAAAGAGGCAACTAACGGTCTCAATGGCGTGAATCGCGCTAAGAGACACTAAAAAGCAAAGCGTCAAGACCGTGCAAATATCTCAACAGAATGTGACGTTTGAGCAAGAGTTTGAACGGTATGATGAGGCTTTTGGATATGGCTGCTAAGGCAAGTACATGAAGTGGGTAGAACAGGCTTGACTCAGCAGACCAGATTGAGACTCCCGCCGGCACGATGCGGTAGCGCCAACGCGTCAAGAAACCAACGGCATCAAACTAGCGGACGAAAGGTAAGGTCCAGGGGAAAAGAGATGGTGGGAGGCAAGAAGCGGACAACGTGGGGACTGATGAGGCAGAAGGAGAGAGAGAAGAGAGAAGTGATACAGATCCAATGCAATGTGATACCTGACTGACTCCCTTATTCAGCATCGCATCATCGCATCACTTTTGTATCAGTAGCCATCTAGTTTATAAGGATCTGCTTGGGTCGCACGCACACGCGCTGATGGATGGATCCCCCGTTCGGTAGATGAATCCATCCAACGGCGCGCAAATCACGAAATCGCACTAAGTTATCTCCTCTGACCGAAACCAAACACTCCCCTCCCCCATCAGACTTGCCTATCCTATTACAACAGAGACATGCCACGCTCATCATCGCAGAGGAGTTCTAGAGATATGTCAAAGGCGTATCAGCGCGGGTATTGTCAGCCTCGTGATTCAGAATGTCACTCGGCACATCATATCAGCAAGATTGAGCGGCCCGTAGCGGGATGGGTCCAAACTAAGGTAATACCGTAATCTCTTGTACCTTTGTAATTTTTTCCCTGATTCAGTATAGAACTTCCCGGTTTTTTTCTGCTCTTTGCTTTTTCTTGTCTCAATCAATCAATCTAGCGCATTCTAATGCCCAAATGGCTGATCTTCGAAACGACCGCCTGCAAGTGCTTCGTCGTCTTGGGCGGATCAAAACTATCAAGGTATGCGAGAGCTGACAAGTTTACTAACAAGCAATATTCTAATATTTCATTTCCTGCGCCTAACAATATGCAACTATCTTGGGTAGTCTCAGCTGTGATCAGTAGTAAAGATAGGGTTGGTAAAGCAACAAAGTCCCCCATGCGCGACAATGTCGGGAGGGACTGAACAATAGGTAAAAAAAACGCCCATGCCATCGAGTATAGAGAAAGAAGGTGTAGTAGAAACCGGTTTCCAATCCAATCCCTTGAACCCCCTCCCAAGTGATATCTTTGATTCCCATAAATGCCCATTTCCATGCATGCACCAGTTAGTCCAACAAGGTAGTAGTTGAGTTTTAATAAAAAAAATAAGCGCGCCAAAAATAAAAAATAGTAGTCAAGACTCCTTCCCGTGCCAGATGTGGTTGGGTTGCTTCTTCTTCTCTCGAGAGATCAATCCAAGAGGTGTTGCTTGATAATAGGCTGCTCTGATGACGGTCATAAGACCTCTCATGCAGATAATCATCGGAGTAGCGCCCGAGGCTGGTGGTGTGGCGTCCAATGTCGAGATGAGGTCCGAGTTGATGGGTGAAAGTGCTTGTCCTGTGCGTGGCATCGACCCGACGACTGTACTGTAGGTAGAGCTCCGATGGCCTGAGCTCTCCCCTGTCGGTGGCGAAAAGATGCACATTGCAGGTGTCTGAGCGCTTTCTTCAGTGGCCCCCATCCCCCCAGCTTTCAGGCTCTCCTCGAGGGCTGGTCCCGGGCTGTCGATCGGACGCCATCCCCCCCAAAAAAGGTACCAAAGCTTCTGCCATGCTTGTAAACGCCTCTTGCGAGTCAAGAGAGGGACGAAGTGATCCCCATCCCACGTCGGCCAAAAGAACGGGTTTGCACCCAAAGAGCCGAATTCTTTTCCTTCCAGATAATAAGATGATAACAGTAAAAATGATGAACCAAATGCTTTCCTGCGCCTTTCCAAGGTATCGATAAACTGTACTTTTTTCTGTGTTTTTGTTGTTGTTCAATGCTGTATTTCGTTGATTCATATGTCCACCTCCGAGTTCACGGTTCTGAAGTGGGGGGTGCCATGTCTCACTTGAGACGACCACCTGGTTAAGCACATCGCTTGGCTTGATGAACTTGCAGACGTCGACTGTTCGTCTCGATGGAGGGATATCTCGGCACCACAGGCGAGAGAGAGACGAATGAGGTTGTATCCTGTTGTTTCGACTCATCCGAGATGTCGGGTTTCGTATGTGAGTTTATGTGTGTATGCGTATGTAGGGATGGATAGATAGGTGAAGAGTGCCGCCTTATTGGACTTTGGAGTGGCAGATCGGTTGGCGACATATCGAGGACTCGACCTGCGAGACGAATCGCTCGTTTTCATTGCGCACGAACTTGGGGGGAGTAGGACAAGCGTGACTCGGGACGTTGAATCAGCTTCGCCCATGGATGATTGCTGGGTTGTTGGCGTTCGCGGCAAGCAGCTAGAGAACTAATTAGTACGAGTTGATGCATCAAAAGTTGGCCGTCGGTGGAGAGCATCGAGTCGGGCCTTGGAAATGTTAAGACATACCACAAATGTCGTCACCCCTGTGGATATATGGTTAGTGACTGTTCATGTATGTTGTGGATATGGTTATGTTGACTCACCAGTACTGCTTGCTCACAATGGTGGGCGGACACCGACGTTCTGTCTCGATATACTTGGGACACCATGATTCTACCAGATGGTAGTGGTGTTGGCAGCTAAGTTCCTTCTATAAAATGGATTAGTATACATCTTGCATATAACCATTCTTTATCACCGTGATATGGTGTCTGGTGATATGTTGTATGTTCCGACTTACATAGATGTAGTTGCACATTGTGACAAACCCGACCAAGTTGTGTCGATTCTAAAAAATCGTGGACCAGGGTATAATGAGTATGTGAGTCGATCAGTCGAAGATGAGGATGGCCAGGCCCCGTGGTTATATATGTATATAATGGGCAACAGTAGTGAACCCGCCAAACTCTATATCAACAAGTGAGTGCAGGTAGTAGAGTAGCGTTCAAGGATGCTGCTGATGTTGGGTAGCAATGACGGGCGACAAGGTTCCTGCTAAGACGGACTACGGTACAATAACACACGCTGCAACGTCTTGGTCGAATTGGAAATGGCTTCGAGGAGGGGAATAAAGAAGTATTTAAAGACAGAGACAAGATGGACCCAGAACAACGGTACAGAGGCTAGAGAATCCCTACGGACGGGGCTCAAAAGGAAAAAGGTTGTTTATTATGTATAACTTCGACAAGAGAAAAGGGCCCTTCCATGCCATACATACCTAGGTGACCCCTGTTGACAGACAGCCCCCTGCCATCGAGGGAGCCATAGCAGCATCGCGAGCAAAGCACACCCTCTCTGTACGTACATTGAATAGAAGGGGGGGCGTGTTCTCCTGCTGCTAAAAGTTTTGATGGTGGCACTTCCATCTCTCTCCGAGAAACAAGGGATTGGGGGGGGTGGCTGTCTGGGGTTGTTTTTGCGAGCTGAAGAGCGGGAGGGAGTGAAACAGAGGGTGTGTGACTGGATAGAGTTGCAATGATTTGCGCATGCGTATGCATATATCGAGAGTGACCCGTTTACTGGGATCAACTGTTTTAATCTAAGGCGAAGCTATCCTCCACCTGGTAAAAAAGTCCCCCAAGAATTAAAGGCCACTCACTAGGTACTCACTGTCTGGTGAAACACACAGACCAATCTGCGAGCCCTCACGTCCCTCGGCGTCGGCGAAGTGAGGATGAGTTTTGGGTTCTGCAATTTATTTTAGTTTAGAGGAAGACCCTGAGAATGAATGTTTGATGGAGATGGATGAGTCACCGAGGGTTGGCCGAGGCACAGGCAAGACAACGGTCGATGCTATTCCCAAATGACATTTCTCGTTACGAATGAGTAAACGATAGAGTAGAAATCACTGTCGCATATGCCGAAACAGCACTGGCCTGTATGTATTACTGGGCTGGGGGATCTAAACTTGGACCCTTCCATTTCACTCCACCATAATATTCCAGAACCACCAATACCGCCGGCAATCCCCTTCCCCTCACGATGATGTTACAGCACGGCCATCCATCCATATCCATCTTGTATCAGGTAACAGCACATACAACCTCACATTAAGTCAACATGCTTGCTCGCTCGCTCTATGCCTTACCTCATGGATTGGGTACTCACCGCAATACTCTGCCACAGCACAGCACAGCATAGCATTCTCGTTAACTAGTCTCTAGAGCGAGGAAACTGTCTCCAGGGCGGAGCCGCCGTCTAACTCACCTTGGCCTTCAGGGTGCTGCGATCCACAATTTGAATCAGAACTGTCTCTGTCTGCCCGCCAGACCGCGCCCTCTGCTCTGCTGCTCGAAATATTTCGTGACGGTGAGCAGAACAAAAGGTCTTGGACCCTTGAAAAGGAAGACCAAAACGTCCCGCCTTACTCCACCGCGAGGGGAGCAGCACCTCAGCAACGATGACCGCCTCCAAAGCAAGCAATACCAGTAGTTACCTACCTACTCGACTCTCACCGTTTTATCTGATTGGGAGTTGCATCACCCGAGCAGACACGGGCCGTCGGGCACGTGGAAGCCTCCCTCAATGAGCCAACCCCTTCGTGTGATCAGCACGTTGTACTGCCTAGAGCGGGATGCAACACGACCGTTTTGAGGGGTCGAGACCTCTCTGATATTGCTTCTTTGGAGAGACCAAGTCAACTTTTGCTAGTCATGGCATGCCAATTAAGGAGACTCGTCATTATTCGGGCATCCCTTGACTGACCAGTCATCAAGGTAGGTAGGTAGGATGCTGTTTTGACTGGCTGCGATAATGCTGGTCTGGCTGAATCAATAATAGAAACATGGTCTATCTGATAAAGGGCCTGCCTGCCTGCCTGTCTGCGTCAATGCACATCACATCAATGTAGAAAAGATTTTCTTGTGCTGCATTGCGTGCAGGTCAGGTTAGTCTGGTTTACTGCGGTTCAGTGCACGGCCATGTTTTGTGTCATCCATCGCTGTCTATTCTACTGAGCGAGGGGATTTAATTAATTAAGTAATTACTCAGGTAATTAATTACAGCAAAATATGGATGACAGAGCGAGAGTGATATACCTGTCTGACCCACTGCCAACGTCTCAGTCCGTTCTAGACGTGCCCTGTCCGTAAAGTTCCATTGGACTTGGTTGATGAGCGACACTGGACGCTTGGACACTGACGCCATTCTCTGCTGGGCTGGGCTGGGCTTTCGTATGGATGGCCCCTGACGAATTTTAGAGGGCTCAAGTACCGTCGTGATTCCATGACACACATGTCCACTGCCGGGTATCACCATTCGGAGAATGACCTCGTTTCGTTGCCCAAAACGACTGGGAGAAAAAACAAGGCTGTCTGGGTCATATGGACTGAGCTTAGACTCCTACATACATATGACCCCATACACGACAGCATCGTGCATGGAGTTAGCATTTTAGCACGCATATTCTGGCGCTCTGCTCCACTGCACACGTGGGCGCAATGCCGGTAGCGGTATGTCCTGTCCTGTATTGTCCTGTCCTGGGCTGCTGTCGGCTTGTCACTCAGCCGAGACGTATCCGCTACCGAGAGTTTGATGAGAGATCCCGTAGCATAGCATTTACAGGGCTCGTAGTGGTGCAAGGCCCCTATAAGCTTGGCCTGCGATGCTGTTATCTAGGCGCACCCGACCTCAACCTTCACATTCACGAGGACCGATATCTTGTCGTCGCCAACAACTCATTCAACTACTGCACAATCTTTAAGCCTTTCACCCGCTGCCCTCCACGTGAGTTTTCTACTTTCCTAATGAGGAACCGGTCAACAAGTTTCGACATGGCTATGCACAAGTTTGAGCCAGGCCTCGCTGCAGGCCTACGCTGTCAAGCATGAGAATCCCACCAATTGCGGCTAAACGAGCACTCATCCTTGCTGCACTCTACAGGGGGTGTTTGTTCTGTTTATGTCAACGCTCATACATACATATCCCGATTCTTTTCGTATACATAAATTTTTTCTTGATTCATGACACAACCAAACACAGACCAGGTTTCAAAAAGGAGAAACACAGCACATACATACTCTCTCTCTTGCAATGCGTCATGTTCAAGACTAAACTTAGCGAAAAAAGCCTTCCGCCATCTTCTGGAATACATAATTTCCACAATCTCCACAGTCGATCCGACGCCGTCTCTTGGTTGATACCACACCGCTATCCAATCAGCCCTGCAAATCCAGATTTTCGTGCTCTCCATGGCAAATTATCTGCCAAGGGGGACTGACGGGTGAGTCCTCTTAGCCTCTACCGACTGGCTGGACGACTTTGCCCGGGACCTAGGAAATGCCCCCCGAGCAAGCCAGACATGACATGCTATGGAGACAACTTGTCTCCATACAACGGCCATGTCCAGCTGTAGCTTGTGTTTCTAGTCCCCCGAGACTATCGTCGTCTACTCCGTGAAGAGAAAAGGCTCCTCTTCGCTCAAACGCATTCAATCTTATCTGGACGATACTATTCATAATCGCCAATTCTTTCTTGGTTCTCGGGCTCGCTATCTGGTCAGTGAACTCCCCTGCCTCTGACGCCAAGTTCACCCTAGCCTGAAGAACCTGGCCTCTGTTGCAATCGTCAACTCTGCCAAACCATAATGCCACTCTTCACAGGGGGTTTGGCCAATCACGTCGGTCCCAGCTTTCTTCTTTGGCGTTCCCAGGACGCGGGCTCGGGCCTCGGGATGTTCTGCTTCTGGTGGGTGTGACAGTCCCAATCCCAGCCAAGTTCCAGGGCCAGGAGCCGGCTCTTCTGACTCTCTCTTTCTGCTGTGAGAGACTCCCCTTCGTCAATGCAAATGTTTCTCATGCAAGGGTGACGACACTCGGTATTCACTTCAGCTGTCAACTTACCCGAGCTACATACAGAAACACTTTGACATGTCTGTCTCACTTCCTACATGAACTGCTAAAATCTGACAAGCCAAACAAAACGGCCGAAGAGAAATGCAAAGCTTAAACGAGACAGAGTTTACTGACACCTATCAGGCTGGGCATGGGCCTGCAGGACGCCATCTTGAAGATCAAACTCACGGTGCGCTGTAGCCTCTGTGGGGAGAACTGTACATACCTTAGCATACATACCTGGTAACAGGAGCCATGCCCATCCTTCTGTAACCCTCGCCAGGTCCAGAAACCTGTAACCCTCCGAGGACCTCTGCGGTCATGTCTCGGAGCTATCTCTTTAACGAGGTCCTTCTCAGGCCAAGTCCGCCACGTTCATCCTTCAGCCTGGAGATGAACGGCGCTTCAAATCCAGTCCACTCTTGTCAGACCAGGATCGTGCGGATCTCTCGTTCTTCGTCATCACCTGTCCTATTATCTTGTTGCTGGTCTGAGCTGGTTACCAAGAGAAAGGTTTTCCCTTCCCTTTCCATTCCTCCGGGCAGATCATGTAATCCCGCCTCTGCCGGGAAATCACACAGAGTGGAACTCGTTCGCCCTGGATCAAATCAACTGACTGGTTACCGAGCGCCTGGGTACGAACGATGAGACAACAAACGAGGAAACACCAGTCATTCCATCAGAGACGAAAAAAAAGGGGAGATTTGTCTCGGCTGGTTTTGCCCCGGCGTAGTCGGGCCAGACACAACAAGGCACTCGTAACTTGCTAGCGTATATGGATAACTGCGCATGCAATAAGCAGATACGAAGGCGAATGTTGCTTCAATAACACTTCACGCAAGAGGTGTGTGGATTTGTTACTCAGCAAACACTAATGTAAATAATGCAGACCGCTCTTTGACAGCTGTACGATGTCAACAACGCATGCATTGTGCATATGGAGACAATGCAGGTCTTGACAGTCTCGAACTTGGAGGCCTTTTCGCATCACGAAAACCCCGATATCTCGAACTTCGATGAAGCAGAAAATTCTTTACGCGGAAACCGCCAGGGCCGCTTCAAGCGCTGACGGGTAGAGATGCAAGGCACAAGCACAACCTGTCAACCCCAGACTTGGCACGTTACTTAACAAGGAGTGTGTCCGTGGCTTTTCTGTTCTCTGCGGAATTATCCCCGCTGCACAGTAGATTTGCGGAACCACCAGAGAGGTGAACTTGGTCGCTAAACTCACCGGTTTTACTAGTCGCCGCCAAGTTCACATGAGTTGCAGAAGTGCTTTATGATGGTTGCTTTGCGGGCGGCTTCTGGACCGGGCCGGGTGATGATAGGTTTAGGCATCATGCCATTCTTGATTGAAGATTTTGTTTCTCTTCTGCATTTGATGATCGTATTCGGTGTGAGTTTAGAGAGAGCTTGGGAGAGATGGAAGAGCCGGGACTGCGAATACCCTACATCGGATACATACGTGAAAGAGTCACTAGGATTAGTCTTTTGATGAAGTGACTCCGGCGCCTTGCGAAGGACAGGGAATTGATCATGCTATGACTTTCTTCTAACGAGACAGTCGCTCTACCGTTCACGCCCTATATGACCGGCCTACAGCGTATCAACATATCATGATAGGCAGATCTCGCCCAGGAACTCGTCATGATGATTCTGGCGTGAGCATCCATGCATTGCAACAAGGTGCAGTTACCAGTAACCTGGTTTATCATGATTCTTCAAGGATGATCGCAAAGGAAGCGATATTTGCGATGCAACATAGGCAACAGAGGGAAGTGAACCGAGAGTCTATGTGCCAGAGACTGTTTCTGGGCATCTTGAAGAGTTACTCTACCCACACCATTCGGCAGATGTCTCACCAGAGGCATAAAAGTATACATCTCGGCCGAGGAGGATAAAAAGCAATACTCTATAGACGGGCACAAAGTTGGCCTATCGTAGATTGATTGTCCCCCATGTCATGATGGAATCCTTGTCTCGCACCAAGCCTGCGGAACCGTTCTGCTGGAAATTGGCGAGATGGCGCAGAATGTAAAACCGCATGGTCCTGATCGCGGTCTTTGCCATCAAGAGACAGGCAGATTCTTCTCCCTGTGAGACAAAAAAGGTGCTCTCTTTGGGAGGGCCTATGCTCAAAACAAGACAGGACAGGGGTGTCTTGAGCGCAGAAAGGGAGAGACAGGATGGGGATCCTGACATTTCTGTCGCACATGCCTCTTCAGGAAAAGAAGGGTCCGGATATTTTCACTTTGGAGGAGAAAGAGACTCGAGTTGGTTTGGGTTGGGCATCAAGATCTTCAGAGGTATATCCACAGCTAAATCCCGAGGCAATGGACATCTGTGGGACTTTGCCTGGATCGGAAAGAGTTTACCCATTACCAAGCCGTTGGGTGAAAGCTTAATTTCATTCGTTCTATTACCGTGAGGTTATTAATTATTTCTCTCTCTGCCCTTTCGTTTCACGAGATTTGTTGCTTGGCTTGGCTTGGCTTGGCTTTACTAGACTGGAGACAGAGAGAGAGAGCCGACGTGAAGTGGGATGGCTCGCGGCTGTGCCGTTCTCGGCGTCGGGGTCTAGTAACGTTCCGTGTAGCGAAAATACGTCCCTTGCTTATGAAGACTTCCAATGGGGTTTGATATCGAGGGTATGTACTGGATGCCATGGCCTGCGGATGGATGCATAGTTACGCAGGTAACAGAGAGAGTAATGTACATACTGTACTGTAGAGCTGATGACGACTCAGTGGGGGGCGTGTATCTGTTACAGCTCAGGTCAGGTCAGGTCAGTCTACATATTATCTGCCGGTGAAGGATTGGTTCGATTCGGTTCATTCATTCACCGTCTGTCACTTGTCAGTTTCGATGGGGACGGAAAGCCAGGAGCAGGAGGTTTTAAGTTAAGTTATGCTACTTACGTGCATGGAAATGAATGCACGTCTTGATAAGTGCATCTCGGGTCAGACGTTCCGAAGACGCCTTGGATAGTTTCGTGCGAATTATACTCTCTTGGGAGTAGGAAAAACGTCGTAACGGTAAGTCTCTGGGCCAATAAACGCGTTAAAGTCATAGCGCTCTTTCAGCGACTGGCGTGAGGTGAGGTGAGGTGAGGTGAGTTGAGATTGATAGAAGGCCTTCTCGTACTTGTACCCCTGTCACATCGTGTAGGTTGGCGATCAAACCTTTCCAAGGATGGATCGTAACGGCATTCCTATTCCATTTCAGCCATTTGCTTTGTTATATGCACACATTGTCATAGCGATGTCGATTATCGACCACAAAGCAGGGCCTGTTATGTTTCATCGCCCGCTCGTTAATTGGGGGCGTCACCAAGACACGGGTTGAGAGGGAGAGTCAGCGAGTCGAGTCGTAAACTCAAAATAGACAGGGCAGGGCGTGTGCTGTTAGAGTTTGCAGGGATACTCAAACGGGCAAAACTGACGATGCTACTGGGCGTTAGGTGGTTTAGTGTCGGCACATCCCTCACCCAAGCACCTGTCTACGAGGAGCCTTCTAGAGTCTCGGTCCCAATCAGATACCGCTGAGGACCTCTGTGGCCTTGTGTCGGATGCATCGTTGGCTTCCCCTAGCGGGCACGTTTGACAATGGCAGACTCGACGTCCTCGTGTCTTCCACTGGGTACGGTAGCCAGCTGCCCTGGCCCTGCCCTGCCCTACCAGGCCTTGCGATAGTTGCAGTTACAGTTGCTCTAGTTAAACGAGACGTGGGGAGGGTTGCAATTGCGAGGTTCGGTCATATGCGAGGCTTTGATGAGAGTCAGTCAGTCCCTCCCTCTTGTTGTCTCTTTTCTCGTCGCGATGCGGATTGCCAATGACAAACTTCGGAGGCCACGCCGCGCGGGAATAGAGGCTAGCAGCTAGGGATTTTCAGGGCCCTGAGGATCAAATTCCTGTCTGGGAAATCCGAAGATGAGCGGCATATGATTTGCGCTGTTCCAGATCTCTGGGTCAGTTGGGCATGAATTGGGCTTCAACTTCGACGACGAAAAGATTGCCACTCTGAGAAAATGGGAATTGTTGGGTAAAATAGGGGATTTTGATGAGAGATGATGGAAGTCTGGTGTTTCATGAATGTGCTTGTGAAGTTTCTGCGTTATTGCCCCTGATTTCGTAGAGTTGAGGCTTGGTATGCTCGTAAGCCTCCTCACAGACTCTCGACACTTGGTGATGTGTGCTTGTCTCAGTGAAAAACGATGGTATGTATTAGTGAATTGCTTCTTGAGGCCTCCTCCATCTTGAAACAGAACAGTTGAAGCCCCTATACCGATACTGCATCCATCGCCAGCCCAGTTCCCTATCCAACTCGTGCCCTCTCCTCAGGTCACTGCCCCCTATGAATCTATCAAAGGCTCTATCTCACTCCGCAACTCAACCAGATGCTTCGCCAAAGCCTCCTCGCGATCCCGAAACGCCTGAAAAGACACATCCACAACTCCCGCGAACATGGACGCTGCGTTCCCAGCCCCTGACCACCGCGCCGTCGAACCTCTCAGACGAGATAAGAACTCCTCTGCTAGCTGGATCGTGAGAGACATCTGCAGAAATGGAGACGACTCTACAGCGAAGGATCCCACCGTCACGGCGGGTAGTTTCCAGAAGCTGAAGGTCGTACCTGTGCCTGTCTGTGTTGCTAGCTCTGTGTGTACGAGGCTGAAGACTCGTTGATACATGTCGAGCAGACGCACGTATGTTGACAAGATGAACATGGCATTGCCCGGATCACTCCCATCAATAGTAGAGTGATGCATCTTACTCCCATCATTGTTGGAAGGTGGTTTCTCAAGAATATCAGCAACACGTCGCGTGAGCTTGAACATATCCTCAATGGGAAACCCCTGACTTCTAAACCTCTCATCAACAGGACGACCCATCAGCGGTCCATCCTGGGGAGAAGGCAAAGCGGACGCCAGGTCCAGCAGCCGGGCGTTTATGTCAGACAACTGCGCCATCCAGTGAATCTGGGGAACCTCGTGCTGCTGCAGCGGCGACAAGTCAGCGTCGTGGCGGAGGGTGATCTGTCTGGGCCTAGGCCTATTACTCCTCTGCTGCTGCTTCGACTGCGTGCGTGACGCGCGCTTGTCAGAGGTGCTGCTGTGCTCAGGTGCACAGCTCAGGGGCACGACGTGCTGTTGGTGAAGGGCGTCACGCTCTGGTGCAACTTCACCCGGCGGCTGGTGATAAGGGTGTTCAGGTGGCTGCTGGTGCTGGTAGAGAGGTGCAGGTTCCCAGAATACAGGACGAGTTCCGGGGAACTCGGAGTGAGATAAATACTGAGGATTTGTGAAGAAGGCGAGCTGCTGGTCGAAGGTGAAGGCAAAGTCGGTGCTGTCGACTACAGGGTCGGGTGAGACAGGGACAGGGACGGAGACGGGGAGGATATGACTCGTAGACGTCAAGCTGAGGCTGTTGTCTGTGTCCGTGTGTGTATGGGTATGGGTATTGGTATTGTTATTGGGTATTATTGACACCGCTGCTTCTCCTTGACTCGGCTGTGAGTCGGTTGCATCCAAGACAGAAGAAATAAGAGGGCGATAAAGCAGAATGGTAGGGGGCACGTACCCGCGTCGGGTGAGACAAGACTCGGATCCTCTTGACTGTCTGTCCGTCGTCGTTTCGGCGAGCGGCGTCCACTCGAAGTAGTAGTAAGAGAAGAAGTCGTCCCGTTATCGACAAACTGTTGCTGCTGCTGCTGCTGCTGTTGCTGACTTTCCGCAAGCTGCTGCTGGTTCTTCCTATACCGTAGCGACGGACTAGACTTGCACTCCGTCTTGAGTCTGACGCACCGCTCGCACGCCTCGTCGTTATATCGTTTGCAGCTGAGTTTCTGCGCGTGGCAGCGATCACAAGCTTTCCGATGAACTGTCTCTGCCATGACATGAAACTTTTTTTTATTTTTCGAACAGCGGCAAAGAAATAAGGGGAACAAAGATGGGCGGTTTATAGAAAGGAGGGATGGAAGAATTGAGTGATGCTGCATTTTGTTTTTGGTGGCACAGTAACAGCTCTTCCCACACTTTGTGAATTAGGAAGAGGAGGAGGAGATGGGAAGGAAAAGAGGCTCATGCATGGACTCGCCTACGGAGCGTGTCGTGCTGCATCGAGGATCCTGTAGCTTTTGCCAGTGAGGCGGTTCCGATGCTGTCGGTATCCTCGTCGTGAGACCTTGTCAGGGGTATCCGATCCAATGGATCGGCGTCGATGAGCAAGATGAAGCAGATGAGAATCTGCTATGTATGTCTCGACGCCATACCTTGAGATATCATCAAGTGGAAGATATCAAACTCACTACTTTGAATCAAGCACTCATATCAAGTCAGAACCAGCTCCATTCTTCATTATCATCAAAGTCTCTCATCAATCTCAACAAGCGGTGGCGTCTCTTCCCTTCTCTGCAATGTATCACAACAGCACGCCTTGTGCTCCTCGACCATGTGGTGCAACACGAGGCACGTCTTTCCCTGCTAGCCCTGTCCTTACAGAAAGCCTCGTTTGGGCCTTTCCCTTTTTCTTCACCGCAGATTTGAGAAAGAGGCTTGATTGATATATCGGTTCGACGGTGTGCTTCATTGGAGGGTAGTTCGGCGAGCTGCAGTTGCGTGGAGGCGAAGAAGACGAAAGCGATTTGTTGATGAGTTGAGTCAAATATTGCGATTGTGGCAAGTCACTGGTTTGAACGGTAGTATTGTTCTTTTTTGGCTGATATTTCTTCCAAGCTGTCCTCTGTATGGCCCTCTACTCTCTTGTAACAACCTGCATACAACCACACCACTTCCTATGATCACTTCTCATGACATCTCCCATCATATCACCTCAGATCATGCCCATTCTCCACCGATAACTAATACGTAATACCTCACCAACTCAATCTCGATCGGTTCATCATCCGATCTCATCCCCACAGACAAGGGTATCAATATTTACTTTTTCTCCCCCATCATCGTTTAAAGTGACTGCATACAACGTCGTCCACAAACAGGCGAGACATTGGACGGTGGCGTCCAGTCGTAACTCAAGCCTTGCCTGGGAAGATAAAACACACACACACACACACACACATGTTGTCGCTATTGTCTCTCGTTACTTTTACTCGTGGCTCGTCTCACTGTACTACACGTGATACTAACACGTCGGCTATTTACCAAGACACTCTCTTAAGTTCTTCACGTTGGATATTATCGAGCCAGAAGCGAATGAAGATTAGGTTGAATAATTCTTTTTTGTTTTTGAGGGTGGTATCTGGTATCTAGTATATGCACTCTTTCTTCAATCTGAGCAAACAAAACATACCGCTGCAAAAAGCACAGCAGATCCTCAACGCCCTCGACATGCCAGACAATAAACCGATTAAATAAAAGGAAACCCATCATATGTAGCGCATCACTTTTTAAATATCACCAGTCTTAAAGAGCTCGAGGTGCTGGCGCTCACGGGGAACACCGTTCTCTTCGAGGAATGCCCTGACATTGACCATCCAGTCCTCAGGTCCGCAGATGTAGTACTCAGCATCAGCGTTGTCGAGCTGGAGAAGCTGTTCCTTCTGGAGCTTGGCAAGGTCGATCTTGCCCTTGAAGTCGTACTGGTCACCCTCCTTGACGTCCTCGAGGAAGATCTTGGCGGTGATGTTCTCGTGCTTGTTAGCAGAGTCAAGAACATGGGGAACGAAGCAGGTAGAGCCAGAGTAGCGAGCACCGTGGATCCAAGTGATAGGTCGTGAGGCGGTCGGGGACTGGAGAACTGAGTCGAGGATGGAGACGAGAGGAGTGGCGCCAACACCGGCGGAGAGGAGAACAAGAGGCTTTTTGGCAGCAGAAGTGTCGGCAGGGTCGAGGGAGAACTCTCCAGCAGGAGGGCTCAGCTCAAGCTCGTCACCGACGTTGTAACGATTGTGAAGTCTTGTGGAGAGAAGACCAGCAATCTTGCCAGCAGCGAGATCCTCAACAGCAGGCTCCTCAGTAGGACCCTGAAGCTTGACACTGATGCGGTAGTGGCCGGTGCCAGGAGCCTCGCTCAGACTGAACTGACGGCTCTGGAGAAGACCATCAAGCTCAGGGATGGGAATTTGCACGCTGACGTATTGTCCGGGGAGGAACTTGGGCAGAGACTTGCCATCAGTAGGCTCAAGGTAGAAGCTAGTAACAGAGTCGTTCTCAGCCTCCTTCTTGACAATCTTGAACTTGCGCCACGAGTTCCATTCGCCTGCAGCCTCGTACATCTGACCCTCGCGCTGAATGAAGATATCAGCGAGCTGGCCATAAGCAGCAACCCAAGCGTCCTTGATCTCAGTCGTCAAAGCAGAACCGAGAACCTCGCCAATGGCACCGATGAGATGTGTGCCAACGATGGGGTAGTGCTCTGGCTTGATGAAGAGAGAAACGTGCTTGTGAGCAATGCGCTCAACGGCGTGGGAGAGCTTGCCAAGGTCGTCGATATATGTAGCGTAGGCGAGGACAGAGTTGGCGAGAGCGGCTTGTTGAGCTCCAGTCTGCTGGTTTCGTAGAGAGAAGTAGTTCTTGAGCTCAGGGTGAGCGCCGAGCATGTTGCGGTAGAAAGTGGTGGTGATAGTCTTGCCATGCTCCTTCAGGATGGGAGCAGTTGACTTCACAATTGCTACTTGTGCTGCGGTGAGAGCCATTGTGTACTGTTTGTTTGGCGTTGAAGAGATGTGAGGAAGAGTTGAGAGGCTGTTGTAGTGTTGATATACTAGATGATGCCGAGAATAATGTCGTCAAACTGGCCATCCTTTAGACTCTTTATATACCAGGCCGGAGAACCAGTCATGGCGCGGAGAAAGAACATTACGCTCTTCATGACTCTCAAGGCCAAGCATCATGCCATGCGAAAAGAATAGCTCATGGACCCGAATACAGCGCCGTTCGCCGTGTGGGTTCCTGGATCACGGTCCGATCTTGATAGTGGTCTGATGGTTTTGGTTAGAGCATCTCCGCGGGGTGAGCCGCACGTCACCGGGATTGGCGTTGGGGCTTCTTTTTTTGGATACCGTTTTTTATGTTAGTTACTGCATTCGTTAATATGTTTCGTCGGATCCAGACTGATGGAAATGCAGGGCCCAACTATATCCCCAGGCTTGACGTTCCTTTCATGCTAATGCCCCGCCGTCTTGCGTGTAAGTTTGAGAGAGGCAGGGTAGAGCAGAGACGATCAAACACCCCTGTGTCATGGCTTTGCATACGTTGTATTGAGTTGTCTGGCAGTCAATTGCTCAAACAGGTCAGCTACTTCGTGCTGAAAGGCCTCAATTGCCCAGGGAAAAGTCTTGCACTTGACGGAGATGCGGAAATACCCAGCTCTTGACCTTAAATTTTCGATGCCACGAGCTTGGAACATTGAAACCTGTGACAAAGAGTGGGCTGACACCTGTAAATAAGCTTCGGATCACCCCGGGTTCTCGAAGATAGATCGGAACGGCTCTTGCGGCTGCAACGGGTCGAGACTGTAAATACCTAGCATCGACAAAACATCTGACTTTTGTCGTCAATCCAGAGTCGCATTTGCAGGGGGCGGAATCCCACCGCGCGAATCACTGCTGCAAGATTGATAAGCACCTGGATCTTGGTGGAGTTGCACGTAGAGCTTCCTCAATTAGTGTCTCCTTGTGACTTGTAAGGCATGTCAGGTCTGTCTATTCCGTCCCACGTCATGACCTTGATGCATATCTTGGCATGAAAGCTGAAAAAGGATTGCCCAGACAAAGGAACTATTCCGCTCTGCTTGACAATTGCTCGTCTCTTGTTGGTCAATGGATCGCCTCAGTTCATCCCTCACTCATGATACCCACTGCAACGGCACAACCCACAAACATGTCAACAACTCCACCATGATGCCAAGCAGGGCTCATAAATCTTTTTTCTCGTGTAAACTCCCATCGGCCGCGTGGCCTAATGGCTAAGGCGCTAGATTTCGGTTCCAGATCTCCCGAATTCTCTAGAGATTCCAGGTAGGTTCTCAATCAAACGAGCTTCTCCGCATCCAGACCCTAACTTGTCCAAAAGGTTCGACTCCTGGCGTGGTCGTATGATCTGATCTATTTCACATTTTTGGCCAGTTTTTAATGCTGGCTCCTTGCATTAGCCCTGAACATCACTGCCTTCTTGGATTCGCTAATAAATGTGTTGGGTATTATTGTCAGAGTTGTCTAATCGCTCAATTCACTGCCAGCTGGCAAACACCATCCGTAAAGGCGGAAGCGTCGGCCATTCTCTTTTGCAACAGACGGCAACGCTGCAACTAACGTAAAAAACCGACGAGATCCTGTCATCGCGGCCGAATCGCTTTGAGACGAGGTTATACCTTGCGAGGTCTGCGGTTCCGCCAATAACTATCACCGGGCTGTTGCACTGTCTCGATTGAACGGCATCCGGGGTGCCAATGGTCTTCTTTGGTTCCATACGGCCACATAGCAATCGTGTTGACCTCGTCTGGTTGACAGGGCTGTGGCTTCTTCCAGGTTGACCAACCGAGATCGCTCATCAGTGCCCGAATCACTGCTCGACCACTACTGATCGCCTTTTCCATTTCAGTATCGTTTTCGTTGTCAAGTCTGATCCTATAATCGTCCAAATCCGAGCCGGATGCTTCGAGCAAGGCATTGCGGACCGAGAACAATGTTTGACAGATAGTGCCCAATACCGCGTCGAGAGATGTGTAGACCAACTCATCTTCGAAACTCCATTGCTGCCTGGCTTTGAGGGCTGGCCGGAGGTAGTGCACCCGGCATTGCTCAATAGCATCGGCAGTCTTATTAACCTCTCTTTGGTCTTCCATGGAATTATCATCGGGTGATGGCGGCGCGTTGTACCAGGTCAACGTGGCAGCCTCGACCTCATCGATGAAATAGTGCGACTGCAACGGTTCGTGCACCATAAGTGCCAGTCTCTTACTGTAACGAGCGATGATTAGGTCCGTCACGCCTTGCCAGTCCACGATAAACCTCCGAGGCTGACGCAACACGTTGGCCAGGTACGCCTTGACGTCTTTGAGCTCCTCCAGAGTTGCCGAACCAAGTCTCTTCAGATCTGGGCGCCCCACGACAGTACTGGAGATGTTGATGGGGAAGAAGAGGCCGGAAACCATTGACGAGAAATCAATACGAAGTCGATTAGCTCCGACACCATCGTATCGCTCACCAACCGCTCTCACAAATTGGAACGTTGCCAAGCCGGATTTCCCCATGATACGGTCCATCAACTCTGTACGCATCATGCTGACCAGATCTAAGCTCTCCCCAAAGTCACACTTGATAATTTCGATGCCAATCTCAATTCGAACAAAACCATCGATGCCCCATTCAGATGCCAGTTTGCACAAATCATGAGCTCGGTTCCATTCATCCATACTTCCCCTATTGGTGTTGTTCTCGCGAAGGACCAGATCTTGGGAATCGAGTGTGCCCATGTCGGTTTTTCCAGCACTCATACCATCAATCACCAGAACTTTGAGGTCACGATTTGTCTGGTACGTGTGAAAGTAACCCCTCACGACAACAGGATCGTCATCCCCTTTTGTGTCAGCAACCTCATCCAACGGATCGTTGCCAGTGCCGGTCTTTATGTACTCGCTGCGGCGTCGTAATTCTTGACGGTCTTCGTTCTCTCCTGTCTGTCCCTCATCCGCATCTGGCTTCTTTTTGCCAGGAGGAGGTCCTGGCGGCGCTCCAGGGTGTCTTCCACCAGGCCGATACTTGAAAGATCGCGCAAAGTTTTCGGCGTGTTCGATGTCAAAAGCCAACCACTCGGGCCCAGTCGGGGTTACGTTTTGTCGAGAACCGTGGTAAAACATGGTACCTTCAGGCACAGTAGCCGGAAAGAAGCCAAATCCATTATGGTAGAGGGCAGAACCCCATTCTCGACCTGCGGAATGGATCGCATTAAAAACCATATGCGCCCTCTCTTTGGCATACTCGTGTTTTGGCTGGATTCGTTCACGGCCGCTCGCGACACCAGAAGCGAGCGCTAAAACGCCCAAAACCCCGAACAAAGCCTTTGGAACCATTCTAAATCGCTGAAATTCTCAATGTTGTTTCCTGTAAAATGAGTCTTACGTGACTCCGAGGTCAGGATGCCTCACATCAGCAAACATTGGAAAATGCCGGGAACACGTCTTCAGCCGCGCGGCCAGTCACATCGTAGATCCCGACTAGCCGGTTGCTGCTAACCCACTCCTGCGAAGAATGGTCGGAGACCGATCTTATCTTAGTGGAGATAGTTGCACCATCACCAGATTGATAAGAAACGGCTTTCTTTGGAGAAATAGGCCCGACATTGACTAAGTGACCGGTGGAAGTCATTTTTGCTGGCAAATTGGCTCAAGTTAGCACTCTTTGGCTACTTCAAAGGTCACCTTTTCCTTCATGACACTCACATGAGTGACTGTCAGGTTTTGGAGGCGAACCGCATGCTTGTGAAAGAGAGTTCAAATCGCAACCTGACGTATCGTATGAATCGAACTCGCTTCGTTAGTCATTGTGACTTTGGAACAAGTTCGTACCAATGTTGTGATGGTGTTGAAACGTCCATGAGGTTATGCAGTTCCAAGCAATGATTTCCTGACCGCGTGGCCTCATGCCATTCACAAATTTTATCAGGGACTTCAGGGACCAAGGTCCGTCTCAATCCATGATGACTTTGAAGCATGAGGGTATGGGGTTATGTGTTACCATAGTCAATGAGCAAGGGTTGCACTGAGCTCGACGGTACAGGTACATGCAGTACTTGCATCGTGGGTTCCACCGCTCTATGTTCTGCCGCCTTTTCTGTGAAACTCGAGAATTGAAGCACATGTAATCTCTGCACGGCGTCCGGAAGCTCACCCGTCCGCTTTGGATCTGTTGGGGGACCTTGTCCGACACATCCAATACAAAAGCAGATCCAATGAAGATGTTGCTGAGGCACATGCGTACTGCCGGTAGTGGGATGATTGGCACCTCTACAAACTAACAAGCTCACCGCCGGTCAGCGATCAAGGATGTTAGGGCTCGATAGTGATAGTTTCTATGATGAATCTTTGCATTGAATAATTGATATCTCGGTAAGAGATCAGCCATAAGCTCAAGATGCCTGAAAGGTCATCATACGATTGGGAGGGCAGCTGACCGAATCTTGAGACGGTGAAGAAATGAGCAAGCCACGATCTGTACAGAGGTCGTACGAAATGCAATACGTATTCGGCGAGGTAACTCGTTCTGGTGTCAAGTTGACTTGGAGTTGACTGGGAGAGATGTTGAGGCTGAGTTACGAGTCGCAAACCCTGAAGCATGTGTTGAGGGATGTTTGTGAAGTTCTTTGTCAAACATGTTGAGTTAAATTGTACAACGGTTAATTGAGCGGCGAAAGACCCTGGATTGATTTTGAACCACCCCAAGTTCGAGCAACACCCGCATGCTTGGAAATGACCTACATAAGTTGGTATTCAGGCTGAAGATGAAGTAGATAGGGACAGAGATAACAAGGAAGAGGCGAGTCCCTTGCATAATCGCCTGAGAGGTCCATTGTTCTATGATGTATCGAGATGGTTGAGGATCCATTATTAAGGTCGAGTGGGTGCCCTGGAGGATAGCTTCCCCGGGCCGTGAAAACTGGCCTGGCCGGTGGGGGATTCACCGGCGGTCGGGGGGCTTGTTTCCGCCCGCAGTTTCCTGCCTGCGGAAAACGTATCCCCGGACACTTGCCTCGTGGAACGATACCTACCCAGGCCTGGCATCTCACGCAATTGAATTGACGGACCCCACCGACAGCGCGGGGTTCGGCAGCGCTACCTCGTTTTAGGGCCCGTTAACACTTACAGTAGTGTACTTTCTAGGTGACAGCCCAGCAGTTGACAGCTGGAGCAACAGACCAATAAACTTACCCTAGATTTCCGAAAGAAGATATAGAGTTGATCTGGTGTCAGCCGAGCGCCAAGGTGCAGCACTCTTGGTGCGGCTACAATAAAGCCCCCACAGAATAGAATAGATACAATTCGGAGGTTACCTGCGTTGCTATCTTGCAACTCTCCGATGTAATTCGGGTAATATATGCAGAAACTTGGAGAATGATCTCTCATATCTTTCTGCCTGTGATCATGTTGAGAGCGACCGAAACAAGCAATGCTCTGAGAGTCCCCTAACAACATTCTTTCCTGTGCAATATTTATCACCAATCCCGCGTGTCTAACCAGCAACTGGCTAGCCTGAAGCGGGACAGCATTATACTTTGAAGCTCATTACACAACAGTAACTCAATGGACAGTAACAAGAATGAGTGATGCTGTGGCTGCACCCTTGGGGGGCTCACAAACCTCACCGAGTCCCTCTTTTCCTTTTCTGCAGTGTTCAGAATGTCACTTGTCGCATCTCATCTTCCCACTCTTCCCTCTTCTCCTCACTTTGTCCCCTTCATCAAAACTTACCAACAGCATCTGAATGCGACGCCGTACCTGCAGCAAGCACATTGGCAACGCTTAGATTTGAATATTTTCAATTTTGTGTCTCCAAGAAAGTCGTGATTCCTAGTCACTCTTTCTTCAGTCTTTGAACACCACAGTCAAACAAGGTCCACGATCCAATTCACCCAATCCGGTGATCTCATAGCGCATATCAGACCACCTCCCCATTACCTCACTTGGCCCTGTATCTCTCGTTCTCCTGACCCCCCCTTTTCCGTGATCTCGGGCTCTTCGGCTTTGATAATTTGTTTCGATTTCGTGTTTACAGTTGGTAACAAGAAAATCGTCACCTTGGGGTTGACGTAGCCTCCAAGATAAGATATCGGGCAGAACCTGCTGTCAACTGGCACGGAGACGGGCCATCGCAGAAGGAGTAGGTGCCACCTGCAGTTTTCCTACGCCCGCTCCTGCTTCCATCCATCCCGTGGCTTCGCAACTCACAAGGGCGGCAAGGGCAAGGCCTCATTCAAATTTCCTTCTTGCCTCCTCAACCAAACACGAGTCAACGTGATATAACGAAGCATTGTCCAAGCTTCTCCTCGTCTCCCATTCCCTGACACCACTCGTCTCCTCACCTTAAAGAATCATCACCTGCTCGACTTGCTCACCTTGTTTCCTCAAACGTAACTGGCTCTTCACCCCACGCCCAGTCTTTTAACCCTTCCCCGCCCCCAGTCGGCTTCCTTGTCTGTTTGTCTCACACGAGGCCGTCAAGTACTGTACATACATCACCACCCTCGTCAACCTCCTGCAGAGACCCGCGCTGACGGGGCCTCCTCCATTGTCCAGGTACCTCAGCCAAGCTTGACCTTGTCTTCTTTTCTGCAGATTGTCTGGCTTCCCTGCTCGGTCGCTGCCAACACGGATCTCTCAGGGCCTTCGATCCCTCATACTCTGCCATCTCACCCGGGGCGTCCACGTTTAAGCTGTTACTATAGCTCCACTACTCTTTCGATCCCGACCTCCTACTCACGACCGCCTTTCTGTTGTCTGTCTGTCTGACCTGATCAAGGAGGTGTACCAAGACTATATCTTGCCGCCCAGCCGCAGTCTTGTTCACTCTCCTCACTTCTTTTACTTCCATCCGTAGCTGTTTCATTTGGGCTTTCTTCTCTTCACGTCACAGAGAGAGCTCATTCTTTTTAATTAGCACCAAATTGCTACCCCGCCTTTACAACCAATACCCCGCCAATTGCTGCAATTGCTGCCATCATGAGTTCCAACAAGCCTACCCGCAAGTTTTCCACGGGCGCTACGTCGCACCGCAAGAGGCAGATGAGCCTTCTCGTCGAGAAGGATGGTCACGTCAATGCTCCTCTCCAGGCAAGTTTGCTCTTGATCTCCCGTGCTTCCCGTTTCCGTCGTATCATGTATCCCTCATGACAACTTGCGTCATAGCAATTGGAGCTCTTGAGACCCCTGTATTATGGAGACCGAGGTCGATCTCATCTTTAGCACATGAATTGACTAACGCAGCTCAACCGTAGACTCTGTACCTTGGAATCTCTGCCGTTTTCGCCGATGACCATACCGCCGTGATTGCACTTGCTATCCACGACACCGTCTATCTCAATGATTTCTCCATCAAGCATATCTCTCTCGACGAGGATATGCGTGAGGGCCAGGATCTCATTGCTGATCACATCATCAACGAGGTTGAAACTTATGAGCATGAGAACTTTGTCAAGTTCATTGGAGCTGGTCTCCCTGTCACCCTCAAGTACATGAGTCCTTCTCTGTGCTCCCGCCTTTGGCTTGACCTCGATATTGTACCTGTTGTGCTCCGACCCGACCACGAAGCCAAGGAGAAGAACTTCTGGGACGTCAAGCGCGTTGATGAGCAAGCAGATTCCATGGCCCGCAAGTGTATTCTGTAAGTTGGGGACAAAATCGAATGTCCGCGTGAATGGCAACTGACAATATTTGCTTCAGTAACTTTGGTCCCTCTCTCGTTCCTCACCTGCAGGTCGGCTACCGCGGTATTGTCCAGACAGACGCTGGTTTCCGTGTTCATCTCACCAACCTCCAAAACCACAAGGACACCTGCTCCAGCGCCACATGGGGTGCTATGCAGTTCTATGCCAACAAGCTCCGAGAGAAGAAGACTAAAATTGCATTCTTCAGTGCCACTCCCCAGGGTGGTGGTGTCGCTCTCATGCGACACGCTCTTGTCCGTCTCAGCCGTCTCTTGGGTGTTGATGTGACCTGGTATGGTATGTAGCAATACTCCAGACAATGTCAGCCGCCACGCGATTCTGACTTGATTCTAGTCCCCAAGCCACGACCTGGCGTTTTCCGAATCACGAAGAATCAGCACAACATTCTCCAGGGTGTCAGTCACCCTGACCAGCGTATTTCGGACGCGGAGAAGGCTGCTATCACCGACTGGATTGAGGACAATGCTAAGAGATACTGGCTGTCTGAGGGCGGACCTCTGCGCCCCCCTGAGGATGGCGGTGCCGATGTCATTATTGTAGGTCAATTGTTTCACTATGTTGGGATCACGCAAGTTAACAACCGGTGTAGATCGACGACCCTCAGATGCCTGGCCTCGTCCCCATGATCAAGAGAATCACACCTGATCGCCCTATTCTGTACCGATCTCACATTCAGATCCGAAGCGATCTCGTCGCCGTCGAGGGTTCTCCCCAGAATGACATCTGGAACTACCTCTGGAGCAACATCAAAGAGTCTGACTTGTTCATCAGCCACCCTATCCCCAAGTTTGTTCCTCACACGGTTCCCAAGGAGAAGGTCGTCTACCTCCCTGCTACCACCGACTGGATTGATGGCCTCAACAAACACATGAACAAGTGGGATACCGGCTACTATGCTCATATCTATAACCAACAATGCCGAAATCAGCGAATGACTGAGCTCGATTGGCCCAACCGTAAGACGATTTCTCGTCGCTTAGTAGCAAACAACTAACATCGATCTACAGGCAAGTACATTGCTCAAGTTGCTCGATTCGACCCAGCCAAGGGTATCCCCACTGTCATCGACTCATATGCTGAGTTCCGCCGCCGTTGTGATGAGGCCAACATTTCTGATGTTCCTCAGCTCGTTGTGTAAGTCCACGATGTTCCACTGTCAGAACTGCTGCTAACCTTGACAGCTGCGGTAATGGGTCCATTGATGACCCGGATGGTGCCATCATCTTTGATCAGACCATGGCCCAACTTGAAGATCATTACCCTCACCTCCTCGACGACGTCAGCGTCATGCGCCTGGACGCCAACGACCAGCTTCTCAACATGGTCATTGCCAATGCCCACGTTATTCTCCAGCTGTCCACTCGTGAGGGTTTCGAAATCAAGGTCTCTGAGGCTCTTCATGCCGGAGTTCCTGTGATTGTCTCCAATGAAGGCGGCATTCCCCTTCAGGTCAAGGACAAGGTCAATGGCTTTCTCGTTACCCCTGGCGACTACAAGACCGTTGCTGGACATCTCATGGACCTTTACACTGATCATGAGCTCCATTCCAGGATGTCTCGTGAGGCCAAGAATGGTGTCAGTGACGAGGTCGGCACTGTCGGAAATGCTCTTGGCTGGTTCTACTTGGCTGCTAAGTGCCAGGAGCTGGGCTGTAATCCAGGCCTCAAAGGTAATGAGAAGTGGGTAAACGACATGGCTCGTGAAGAGGCTGGTTTCCCTTACACTGAGGGCGAGAATCGTCTTCCTCGCCACTACACGCAGCGAAAGGAAGAGGAGCCGGTCCAGGAAAACGGCGAGTAATGTCTTGACCACCGTTGCTCCTTGTCTTAGATTCCATTTTATCCGAAAACGTCTGGGGTAAGAGAAAAAAAAAAGGGGGATAGACGCTTATATGTTTGAGGTCAAAGGATTGTTAGAAATGTTGTTCATGACTACGATAGGCTTATGTATGAAATGTTGGGCCATATGGCCGGGAACGAATTCCACTTATATTAGTATCAGATTTATGTCGGGCTTATGAAATAGCATTATGTTACATCAACCAGTGCCGTTTTCTCTAGAAGTCACGGTGAGTGTAGAGGCCTGTTCCTTTGAGATTTCAACTGCTGCCAGTCCATGGCTGTCTGCTGACTCTGACAGCCTGCACAGGATCGCACACCCTTTCATCATTCTCATTAACAACTGTTGCTAATACAAGAGAAGAATTTCCAGTCTATGCTGCAATCTCATGTGTTGGCTTGGTCTTTTGATCATGTTCAACCAACATCACACGAGGTCTGTACTTAGCAGGTAATAACAGGCCATAGGTACAGGCTTTCATCAACCACGAATCCTAATTACAATGATTCAGACGCAATCAATTCATTTGACTGTACATTATGGGGCTTCAGCGTGTCTGATCAGATGCTTCATGAACTGAGGGCACTGGCGCAGTTATTCAGTCGCAAGTGCCAGTGCCAGGCAGGTGCGAGGCAGTTGCGTTTGCGACTCACTTCAGAGGAAGGGACCTTTAGATGACGACACCGACCTAAAATCTCTGTTTTGTTTTATTTTGTTTTGTTCACCTCTCATCGCCTCATTCTCGAGTTGACTTCCCATTTGTTGTTCCCGTTTGTTATGCACAAAGGCAATCCTGTGCTACGATTCAAATCGGCTCTTTGATGGTCTTTGGCCATTTCTATCAGTGTCTGGAACCACTCACTCCTTACAGATCTTTCTTCAGTCTGAAAAGTTCTTCAACTAACTGACTGGTCATGTCTGCCTCTGGTCCTAACCCTGGTCCTGGTCCTGGTCCGGGTCCAGCCCCGGGTCCTTCTGTTCCACCCGCGCCTGATGTGACTGCGATGAATCCTGAGCGGGTTCAGATGCTCGCTGAGGCTCCTCGAGAGAAATCTCCCAAGCTGCCCCTTCATATCAAGAGAGAGGGGTCTTTGGCTCCTTTCAGAGTCACAGGCGCTAATGGAGATGCCTTGGGTGACTGGTCTAACCGTTCCTCCCTGGGCTCCCAGAAATCTGATGGAGGTTCCTTCAAGCGGTCCATCAGCGAGCTCATGATGGAAGCCAAGGAGAAGCGTGTAAAGCAGGACAAGAAGCCAAGAATCACTCCTGCGGCAAAGTACTACACCGACGTTCATCCCCTTGGTCATGGTAAGCAAGAATGCAAGCCATCCCAGCCAAGTTCACAAGCACTGATCGAATGCGTAGCTCCTATGCCAGACGACTCCACTCAGTACCTGACTTCACTCTTGCGAAACCGAAACTTGAACCTCTGCTTACAGGCCGCTCCGACCAAGAAGAATGATGCGCCTGGCAAACCCAAGACATATACCTTTCTCATCTCCAATGCTGGAATGGTCCAGCATGAGAGACTGTCCATGCTGGGCCATACTCGAGCTCTCCCTCTGTCCCTTCATGATCAGGACATCTCTTCTTCAGACGGTGCCATTACCCGCACCGTGATTGGCGAGTTGCTTGAGGATGTTTGGCCAAGACTGACAAAGAGTGACAAGTATATGTACGCCAGGCAACTCCGCAACCTCCTCCACAAGATGCGGAGAGAGAGCATGCAGAAGCCAAATTTTCCCCTAGGATCTATCGAGTCAGGAACTTACACCTTGCTTCAAGACAAGCATCCTGACCATACCTACTACGCAATTCGTCCAAGCCCCAACCAAAAGCAGTTCATGGCACTTCTCATGTCAACTTTGTATGAGTCGGTGCCCAAGGCTGTGTCCAAGGCCCTGATCTCTCAATTTCGGGTTGACTATCATTCAGTGCTCACCCATGGGGCCTTGTGCCCCAAGAACATTGTTGTCTCCAACAACCTTATCAGCTGGATCCTTGGTTGGGACTGTGCAGGGCAGTATCCAGTTTGGTGGGAGTATGCGCGGTTCTTCGAGGCGAGAACTTCCGAGGCGAACAGTGACTGGTACAGTTACGCAGCTGAGATCTTCGACGAGGAGTTCCCAGCTGAGTTGGCGGCCTACCAAGGAATTGCGAGATGTCAGCAGCCCTGAGTTTGGAGGCCTGCAGCATGGTGATTTTGTTTGCGCAAGCCGAGGCAACTTTTTTTTACCTCTACTGATACCGAGTGGATGCAACACGGGACCAACCTCGGAAGGAATCGGTATATTTTTCAGCAAATGATGAAGTTTTATATCTTGAAGACGTGTGGGCTGATTGATCAAGGCTATCGAAAAGAGTCCTACTCCTGGTTTGGCGAATCCCTATGGGATGTGATGGTGGAAACACATGATCAAGGGTGGCGGTATCAGATATTGTAGGCCCTGGTTGAAAGCTCGGCGATGAGCTGGGAAGCTTCTGATATTTAATAAAAGTGTTGAAAGATGACCGGCCTGAAGCCATCCTAAGATATACTGACCGTACCTAAGGATTCATTACTAAGAACATACGTCTCATTTCCTTGCCTCCTGGAGATTGTACATATCTACTCTTTTCAAGTTCTCTCATTAAACCTCAAGGTACTATACACTCGGTATCTTGACAAACAAACAGGTGATGCATGGTGACGAAACGTCGACCTTGGTTGCGTACACGTTATCGCTATTTTCCCCAACAACTCTTCCGAGCTTTACAACTCAGCTAACACGAACATATTTATTTCTCGAATCGCTTGGAAACAGTGCCCCAGTTAATGACCTCCCAGATGGCGCTGAAGTACTCAGCCTTGCGGTTCTGGTACTGGAGGTAGTAAGCGTGCTCCCAGGCGTCAATACCAAGAAGAGGCTCAAGAGTGCCAGTGACAGGGTCCTGGTTGGGTCGGGTGACAATGGACAGAGTGCCAGAGTTCTTGTCCTTGACGAGCCAGGCCCAGCCGGAGCCCTGGATACCAGCGAGGGTAGCGTTGGTCTGCTTCTTGAAAGAGTCGAAGGAGCCAAAGTCCTCATTGATAGCAGTCAGAAGCTTACCCTCGGGCTCACCACCACCGCCCTTGCCATTGGGAGCAAGATTCTCCCAGAAGAGAGAGTGGTTAACGTGACCACCGCCGTGGAAGTTGATCAGAGGAGCCTGGGCAGCAGCGGCCTTGGCGTCGTTCTTGTGCTGGGCCTCAGCGAGGGCGTCGGTAGCGTTGTTGAAGCCGGTGACGTAGGTCTGGTGGTGCTTGGAGTGGTGAAGCTCCATGATCTGGCCGGAGATGTGAGGCTCAAGAGCGCCATAGTCGTCTAGTCTTTGTTAGTTGTGATGATGGATGATTGTGGGAGCGGGAGGGGTCGTACAAGGAAGATCGGGGAGGGTGGCCTTGTTGCGGACGAAGCTGGTTGTGGCCATGGCGGCGAGGGGAGTTGAGCGGGCGCGCAGACCGGCGCGGAGGGCGGGAGTTGAACGGAGGAGAGCGGAAGCCATTTTGAAGCTGTTGATATTAGCAATGGACCAATGAAATTGAGTTTGAGGTTAGGAACTGAACGAGAGCAAAGCAATTTTCTTGACATGTGCTAGATGTGCAGTGAAAGAACTCACAGTATTATTATAGGCAAGCTTGTGATAGTGCAATTGACGATGATGTCAAAAAAAAGTCGAGTAGAGTCGAGTCGAGCGGAGGGAGGGGTTGGTTAAAGAGCTGATCGGGACGGCAATGTCGGGTCTGCCGAATGGGGGAGCTTGGTTCAATCTGTCGTCATATTTGGGAGAGCTTGGCTTGATCTGAGGCTTGGCTTTAGTGGCTAGTGTTGTGGCTTTATCAGTAAAACACGATGGAAGATGTTGGGTTGCAGTGTCTATGGTCTTCTGGATATTTCCTTTTCGATCTGATGGACATGATCTGACTGATTATCATCATTCTTTCCCATTCTCACGCTTCAATTGCTTGAATCTCTTTGTTGATGAGGTTGGTTTAGCTCAACTAGACATCACTATCAATCATGAACTTTGGGTCACTCAGCTCGGTCTTCTCCAAACACCGAACAGCGACACGACGTCAACAACCAAATTTTTGATTCCATTCTTTTTCAAAGCAATAAACCGAGTATTCCAGTGTCAATCTCCCAGGTCTCCGAGATCGCCGATCTCGGAATACCGAAGTCTGAGATGCTAATGACGCAAAAGAGGACCTCGTGAGTGTTGGCGGGCCATGCATGCAACGTCGGCTAAGTATGGAATCAATTGTCACATTTCTATTCTAGCCCAATGGACGAGAAGCTGTTTGTTATTCGTTCTTGATCAAGATGTTGTTCCTTCTGGTGCAGGGTAGTCAAGTTGAAGATTATGTCATCGGCGCGTCCATGTAATTATCGCCAATCCACTCTACGCGTCTCCCTCAAGCATACCCCAAAAGTTACAACACAGCAAAGATGTCGTACTACGACATTGACGCCATCCTCACGGATGCAGAGGTATTTCCCCCACGCCATGGACCCAACAATCACAAATACAAAACTAAAAATCTGCAGAAAGTCCCCTGCCACTTCGAAATCGACGTTCGTGACCTCGGCCATCTCGACAACTCCCCCCACGGCCTCAAAGCCCAGACCCCCCTAACCCTCCCCCTCTGGCTCGCCGAAATGCTCGCCCTCGCCTCAACACCCAACTCCTCCGCGCCCCTAACCCTCAACCTCCCCCCATGCCTCTCAACCACCGTCCTCGCCGCTCTGAAAGCTGATCCGCGTGCCGTTCCCCTCCGTGACCAAAGTCCTCACTTCTACGGTGTCGGCGTCAAAATGCTAGAGTTGTTCGACGAGAAGGAGATAGCGGAGGTCTTGAGAAAGACATTTGTTGTGAGGGCGGGTGAGGTTGGTCTTCATGCTAGAAAGGCTGATGAGGCGGTGGGGGGCAATGGGGAGGAGTTTTTGAGGGGTTTGGAGGAGTGGGAGAGGGGGTTGTTTAGGAGGGGACATGAGGGTGTTAAAGGAGCCAAGGAGTGGACTGATAAGGTCAAGAAGACATGAGTTGGAGGATTTAAGATACCCATGAGTTGCCTCACGGCACTACGCGTCTACGAACACAAATACACAGACATGAACCATGATCTTCAGTCCGTTGAGGGAATATTCAGGGATAAAAGCGTGCATTTCCAGCACGGTCTATTACTGACTCCGACTCCTACGCCTTGAAGCCAGCCGAGGTTCTCCTATCCGTAGGCAAACGGTACTAATCCATCCAACCGCTCAGTAATGTTCCAACCGAACGGAACGACAAGCCCGGCATTTCCCAGCATGCCCTTCAGATTCTACAAAAACCCCAATAATAGCTAGATATATCTCCCTGAACACCATTTCCCGGTCCTTCTAAGTACCCAAGAACGCAGCGCTGAGCGCTAGCAATTCCCGATGAAAACGCCATGCTCGGAAGCTCACTCATCCTTTGTCATGTACAGGATAGAAAATGTAATAAAAATGCAACCGACTCCTCTTTTCCTCTCCTGGGAAAGTCTCCCACCAGTTACCGTACCCGGCCCAGTATGTATCGTAGCCACGCGACGAAGCACTTTCGATCGCGTCGAGAATAAACGTATAGGTGTCGCACCGCTCAAGCGGTCGAACCTCGTTTGGCCGCCCATCTAGGGACACAGCCAGGTTTGAAACGTATCCACCAGTTTAGTCTGCCAAGGGACTCGCTGAAAATAAACCAGAGAAAAGGTTGTAAACATCGACGCCGTGACAGTAGAGAAAAAGGAAGTTGAAGAAAAGAGTAACGAAAAGTTGAAAGAAATAAGAAACAGCAGCAATCATAAAGCGGACTCTCCTGAAAATCATTATGTGTGAGAAGGCAAGTCGAAACATAAGCAAGAGGATCCTTGCTATGGAAATATTTGTGCGTGTTCGCCAGAACAGCACACCGAGCGGAGATAACAGTCTGATGAGCCATTATCGTATCAACTCATCTTGGACTCGGGCTCGGACGCGTGGATTTTTTTTGTTGATTTTTTATAGGTTTTCTTCTTTATGCAATCCTCATCCCTTGGGGCGCGAGGTGCTGAGAGACGACTCGACTCTGAGATCGATATCGGTAGCACGTCAACCGGTGGAGCAGGGATAACAGCGATACTAGAAGTCAACCTTCATCATCGTTGCTCATGCTCCAAAGATTCAAGCTGCCCAGAGGGCATTGTCAGCCATACTCATGTGAGACATGTCCTGAAAGTTGGCAGGGGTGATGGTGTTGGTAGATGAGAGGTTGGAGCCATAGGCCGAAGTGGCATGCTCGGAGAAGGCATAGTTGTCAGCAAGGCCGATAGGAGACCCGTTGAAAGGGGAGTAACCAAAGTTACCAGAGGCAGACGAGATGGGAGCGGGAATGCCAAGTTCGCCATTGACACTAGCCATCATGGCAGGGTCGGCAGCGCCATCGACGGTAAGGTCATAGCCAGTCTCCATGTTGAAGGGTGCCATGCTGCTACCAATGCCCTGGAACATGTCCATCTGAGGAGGCATGCCAGAACCGTCCATGTTGTCGTCGGCCATCTCATCAACATCGTCCTGCTCAGCCATGGGAGAGTCATTTAGGTCAACTTTGACCTTCTTCTCAACGAACCAAGCCTTGAGATCGTTCATGGGAGGCCAGTCACCACCGCCCTTACCACCTCGTTTCTCATCACCGTTAGCACCCTTCTTGCCACGGGGAGTCTTGGGCTTGAAGTGGGTGCGTCGAAGATGAGCGGCGGCGTTGTAGTAAGCACCATACTCCTTGCCGGAGACGCATGCCTTGCACTTGGACAACGGGTTGACGGCCTTGACATTGCTCTCGATGCCGACAGTAGCAGGGTCACGGCAGACGAACTTCTTGACAGTGCCCTCATGCTTGGCGTTGACGTGTCGGCGAAGCTCATGATCACCTCGGAAGCCATCGGGATGCTCAGTGCACTGGGTGCAGTAGACCTTGGGATGCTTAGGTCGCTGGTAGTTGCTCTTGTTTACAGGAAGCTTGGCCTCCTTGTTGGCAGCGGCAACAGCTTCAGCCTTGGCGACCTCCTCCTTGGGCTTCGGGGCGAGCTGGATAGTCTTGCCTGAGTGAAGGACACGCTCACGAGCTTCCTTAGCGCGTCGCTCGAGGTTGGAAGCATTTGATCGGACACTAGACATGCTGGTGTTGGAGCAAGATCGCTCCATGTCGGTGGACTCTGGCGATGTCATGAAGGTGTTGCCGTTGGAGTCGGTATACTGCATGTTGACAGCAGAAAGGTTGGCACCGAGACCGAAGAGGTCTTGCTCAGAGTTGAACTGCTTGCTAGTGGGGTACATGTTGACAGAGCTGGGAGACAGATCAGGAGCAAAGAGGGCATCGGCTTGGGACTGCGAGGATTCTAGGCGCTCCATACCGACGCCATAGCTGTCGAAAGAACTATTCTGGCGGGTCAAAGGGCTAGCAGCCTCGGCAGCAGAGGGACCAGAAATCATTGACGGGCAAGCAGAAGACATGGGATAACTGGACGGAATATTTGACGAGAGGTTGCTGAATGAGTTGTCTTGCACCATGTTATATGGAAGTCCGGAGTATGATGTGTCGAAGGTTTGAGGGACCTGAGCTGTCTCTGGCCACTGTTTCAAGAACTCGTCGGGGTCCATGCCAATGTTGAGTAGAGGCTGATTCTCCTGGACGCTGGGCAGTCGATCCGAAACACCCTCGAGAGGAAGATTGGGTGATTCATTTTGAGGAGAGTTGAATCGATCCATGGAAGCACTTAATGGAGCTATCCTGTTGCCGGTCTGAGAGAAAGGCATGTGAGATTCAGAACGATTTGAGACACTGCGGCTCATGGGGAGAGCGGAGCCAGACTGTTGAGAGAAAGCTCTCCTCTCACGCTTATGAGCCTGAAGGCCATTATGCCGTTCCTATTGAGATTATCAGAAAGGTGGAGATGGCACAAGGCTTAGGGTGTATTACCGTGATGGCGGACTTTACTTGGGTGGGATATGTAATTGTAGACTTGCTACGAGAGAGACCACTACTTCGTGCACTTGAGAGGCCATGGCTAGGGATTTGGAAACCGGGCTGAGCCAGAGACAAATTTTGTGCGACTTGATTTAAGACTGTTGGATCTCCTCTGAACTGACTTTGCACGAACTGCTCGAGCTGTGAATTCCGCGCGTTGGCGGCTTCTAGCTGACGTTGAAGCTCCTGAACAGTATTGGCGTTTTCTAAATTCATTCTTTTGAACTGAATAGTAGATGCTGCGATAGTGTTTTTCTTTTTTGTGTTTCTAGCGAGGCGAGGCGAGATATTCGGAGACGGGATAGCCTTGATACGATGAGATGTTCTGGTGTAAGTAAGGCGGGCGGATTCTGGAAGCTGGAGAATAGAGCTGGAGCGAGGCGAGCTTATTGAATGGTTGAGGGAGGACAAGATAAAACGGCTTGCCACAGGCGAAAGATTAAAAAAGTGGGATAGTAGCGAGTAGTCGAGGACAGACGACGAGACGAAGAAAAGAAGGTGAATGAGATGCGGATGGGATGGAGGATTAATAGTGAGCCAGGATCGAGAGAAGAGGCGGCCAGTCGTTCAGGATGAGGCTTCCAATCCCCACTCAGACCTGACAGGGATCATGGCAGGGATCTTGGAAGGATATTCAAGGGTGTTGCGCTGCGGTGTGTGTAAGGTTAAAGGAAGAAATCTGTCTGTCTGTCTGTCTGTGACTCTGTAGGTGGTCTCTGCTCTGTGGGTGGGCGGTCTAATTAGGCTTGGCCTGGCTCTGGCTGAAAATGCAGTGCATACAGCGGCATGCATGGGTGTGTGATGATGATGATGCAGCGTGCGTCTTTGGTGGTGTGTTTCAACAGACACTCAATCAATCAATCAGTCAATCAACCAAGACGATTTGGTTGTGTTAGGCAGACCTCTAGACTGTCAAGTATGTGATTGTGCCCGAGTGGTCTGATCAGAGTCTGCATCGAGATGAGGGGATGAAAAGAGACAATACCGAGTATCAATACAAACAAGTTCAGAGGATATTAGACTTGTCGCAAAAAAGAAGCTTGTGGAGATAACGATGATGATGATGATGATGGTTCTTCAACAGATGCCGTTGTTGTTGAGATCCATGGATTGAAACAAACTGAAAATGGGATGAGACAGGATACGAAGTGGACCAAGCCAGTATCAGAAGGGAATGGTGGAAGGCACAAAGGCACGCGTGACGACACCTAAAGTTAGCCAGCTCACTCACTGACACCTCCCAGCTCCAGCGCGTGGGCATCTCCTTGTACAGCGTTGGCCCCCACTGACCAGTCACCAGCGGTCAACTGCAACGACAAACCACCCACTATCGGAGTGCTCGGTGGCCGCTGAAGAAGACCCCCATCGGATCACCTTGGACTGAGGTGCTAATAAAACAACCCCCGGCGTAGCGTCTCATGCCAAAAAAAGAAGAGAGCCAAAAGAAGCCAAGTCGACTCCATGACCCCTGTCGCTGACACGCCCGGTGGATGTGAACGTTGTTAGAACCGCTGCGATTGGCAGCTCAGAACACTCTCTGCCCAGGTCTGGCTTGCTGCGACCACTACCAGCGGCGTTTCTGGTTGCGCGTACAACTCATCTATGCCATGCCATGCTATGCTATGCCGTCCACGAGATGCGTTGAAAAGAGGCATCTGTTATCGCAAGCAAGAGGCTCAGCTGCATCAAAAGTGGTGGGCTGTGTCTACGTTGTTTACTCGGGCATTTACATACGGTACTTGGATCTGTCTGTGCTTGATTCCCATAATCTAGGACTTTTCCACCTACAAGTCAGTCAGTCAGACGGCAAGCCGCATATCTTCTGACATCTCACCTCTCTCTTTCAGTTTCCGACGGCCGCCTCTCAACAAAGTCTACGTAATTAGCGGCACAGCATCATCATGACAATGAGAAAACAGAAAGAAAAAGAATTCGAACACTCACGAGAAAGGAGAAAAGAAGAAGCAACGTGACACAAGATCCCAACTTCAAGCTTCAACGCCATGACGGCATCACTTCAATCCTTGCTGGCTACAGGGTACGCACTACGAATCTACTGTAGGAAAAAGCAAAAACATGACCAAAGTGCCTACTGAGATGTCATGGCGCATCCTCCAGAAAACGACAGTGACAACGTTCATACCGAGCGGGCACCATGGGGAGGGCGGATCTGATCCGACACGAGAGGCGCAAACGAATTCCAAACCAGGCAATTCAATTCGTCTATCGTTTCAGTCACTCACACTCACTCAGCACTCAAAGTTACAGCACAGCACAACACAACAAGCGCGGTGTGAAAAACATGTCATCCGCTAACCCACTAGATTCTCTGACCGGCTGCAAGCTCCTGCTGTCAGTTCCCGGAGAAGACACGGACGGAATCAAAGTTTGTCTGTGTCTGTGTTGGCTCTTGTTCTGTTTTAGCCCGTTTGAAGATATTCCCGACGAGGGAGGTAATGTAAGTTTGATGAACATTACACGAAACGTGATGCCCATGAAATGAAGTTGCTATTTTCAGCCCTGCTCGAGACAATGAGAACACACAGACGGGAGATTAATGAGATTATCTCGTAGGCGAGATCATCATCTCGATTTCTACGGTATTGCGCAGAAGCTAATTCCAAGAGCCGGCTGGCAGCGGCGGGACGCTGATCACCAAATCTTTCCCTGCTTCTCAAACTGGGCGTTTCCACCAGGAACAATAATGTGCCGCCGACGTACGTGTTAACAAAAATTCAGCTGAGAAAATAAAATAAAAACCCTTGATCTGACAAAACATGGGGTTGAAGATAGAAAATGTTATCGATTTCTCCAGATCCTCAGGGATCGTTTCAATCGTGACGACGATATTCCTGATATTTTATTTTCATCGTTTCTACAACTGAGCTCTCACAAAAAAGGATGCCATCACCAGCGACGTTCCAAACGGGCTTGGTTTCATTCTCCAACGGGTAGAATCCCTGTAGGAATAAGCCCACACTCCATCTCCTTTCGCAACCCACCACTTTACGCAAAACGAGGCAATCAATCGCTGAGACGGGGCACTCATCGATTGGCTGTCGAGCGTGGCCAGGCACACCCACTTCCCATCTCGATTGGCTCCCGCGGTCGCATAGAGTGAGGCGGACGGGCGGCGCCATCCATCCATCGGCTTCCTAACGTTGGACCGTACTGTACTCTGTACCGGACGGGTTAGAGATAATCCTTTTTTCCCGCAGTGACCAGATAGCCAGATCAAGGACACCACCTCTTTGGGTTTGGTGCGGTTTTGCGCTGAGACTCAGACTACGAAATAACCTCAATGCAACATACCAGGTGCCCTTGCTTCAGCGATGATGATGATCTTCTTCGGATGTTAACACCACCGCAGTCTAGACCTAATGATCTTCATCACCCAGCATCTGACAAGTTAGCTGCTGTCTCCGTTTGGTTGGGGAATCGCCCGAGCATTGTGTGTCATGCAGGCATTCTGATTCTTCTGACTCGAACCTCAAAACCTTGGCGTTATCTACATGCTGCCGTGCTCTAACAAGAACAAAAAGGGAACCGTAGCAATTAGTGCTCGTCCATAAGTTCCCGTGCTAAAGTTTGCAACCCATCGCGAAATTTGTATCTGCACGGATCCGTCTTCCGGCTGCAATAGCTCCATGCCATAGTCTCAACCTTCGTGGCATTTTCTCCGAGATAGCTTCAGAACCTTCAGGCATCCACTAACCAAAATGTCTTTGCTCAGTTGTTTTCCTTGCGTGGATCATGCAGGCTCAACCCCCGTCTAAACTTGAAATTTCGTAGATCATGGATAGAAACGTTCCATTGATAGCTTCATGACCGTGCGAGCAAAGGCGCACGTGCAAAACAATGTCCCCATCTCAGACTCATTTGATGCGTTGGCACTTCTTGTTGATCTGACACGCATGTGATGTGCACGTGCGAGTTCATGTGCAATCTCACGTTATTCGAGTCAATGTGCGAGATGAAGAGGCTGAAAATACAGTTTAGATAACAACTTCAACTGCCATTGCTGCTTGCAAGCACTTCGCTAACACGCACATACATAGCAGCACGGAACCTGGTTAATGGCCATGCTAAACTCAATTTCCCCGGCCTAACGGTTATAGAGAGTTCAGTAGCGTGTGATAAGAATTTCATTCCCGAGTCTACATTGTGATTGTATTCAAATCCCGACTGGCGTTGGATCTTTTGTTTCAACTACCCTGCATCCTCGACCTCACATACAAATTCATAGCCCGCATATTGCGCGTACCTGATGCCAAAGCGTTAAGACTAACCCAAAGCACTAGGCCAATGGTATTACCTATAGCCAGGAGTTCCCATGCTTGAGACATTCATTCAACATCAAACCCGTCCCTAGGCGCATGAGTAAGTCCGACTAAACAAGCCTATACTAGGGCTGATGCATTGCGACGAACCGTTCTCCATACTACTACGCAAACTCCTGCCGGTAGTCGTCAGTTTGCGAGCCAACTCAACTCGGCACTCAAGCGAGACATAAAACTGGGATCTTCAACAGACCAAAGCTCAATATCATGCCATGATGAACATTTAGCGCTATCCCACAGTGAAAATCTACGTCAGAAGGGACCAAATATGAGGAGCGGCAATTTCTCCTCGCTGGGTATTCGCTGTCAAAGCGGTGCTCTAGCGGTCCGACAACTCACAGATCGAGAGATGAATCTCGTGAATCTCGTGGAGAAGCAAGACCCTTGAGCACCTAGATTCCCACCGTTTGAGCTAGCAGGCCCTGGAGGAAAGAATTTCCACTCGACACGTGTTCAAGTCAAGGGAGTTTCTCCTGAATGCCGGTTCTGCTCCGAAGCGAGGATGTTCCCAGGAGAGGCACGTGTTGATGAGTCTGTGGTGTTGATCATTGATGGCATTGCGATGCCATCCTTGAGAATTCCTAAGGCCCAATATTGTATCTCGGATAAGATTAGATTGTAATTCGAGGAATCATTAGTCTGTAGTTAGACCAAACTATACTGCTTCGTAGACACATTAACAGAGTCTGCTGGAGCTCTGTAGGTTGCTGTAACGTAACAATGAAGCTCGACGAATGTTTATGCTTGTGCTTCTGCACAGATTGGAAATTGAACCTCCGTCGTCTCACCGTCTCATTGATATTGACAGTAATTTTGTAATGTAATTCTCAGGAGACGAAGAGAAATGAGCTGTGATGTAATTGTCAGCCGCTGTCATCAACGGAGATATTATTAATAGTTCCAAAACACAAACAAGCACTGAACTCATTCTCGCGGCGTCACCGATACTCGGCCCCTCTTCGTCTCCTGAGCTCCGGAGTTTTCAGACCATGACAATGTCCCTGCTTCACCGTATCTGGAAGAAACTTGTCGGAGAACAACTGGATCCTCCCCGTTCGCGGTCTCGCTCACCTTTATCTGATACCGGTAAAATATCGGCTTAGTCATGACAGACCTGGGCTAAACTCCACAGCTCGGCTCATCATGACACCTCTCCCACTAACGCTTGGCAACCAGTAGAGCGGCATTGCTGTTACTGCTTTGACGCTTCATTCTCTGTGCTGGCACCTTTTGAGCTCTATGTGAGCTATCGCCGGCAAATCACGGCATAATGCGCCGCTTCAATTTATTCTTGCTGGCGACTGTTCAGCTTGCTGGAGCTCGTTCACCGGGCTTCAGCATCCACGAGGACTTGTTGACGTACCCTCAGGTAAGCTACCCCTCGTCAACTACCTTGTATTGAAGCTCAACATTTGGCAGTTCGAAGTGGTTTTTGATAGTCAATACATTTCCGAAAAAGATGCACATTCGTTGCTCGATAGCCAACATCCTACATACTCTGCCGACTTTGCGCAGTCAACACTTGACCAAGCTCGGGAAGCTGACGAGCGCGACAATGAAAGCGACAACCAGGGCCAAAATGGTCCGTCGCATACATATGAACTTATGAAACTCCCTCCCCACGAATATCTCTGCTCTATCCCTATTATACAACCCCCCGAACCCGAGAACAAGACTGCAAATGAGCTGGCCAAGGCCGAAGAAGCACGAGAGCTTACTCGCGCGACCGCAAGCGGATGGGAACTTCTCTCACAACTTGAAGATTCTTGTCTGTACTTTATGTCAGGATGGTGGAGCTACAGTTTTTGCAACAACCGCGAGATCGTCCAGTTCCACGCCCTCCCATCTATACCAAATGGCCAGCCTCCCAAGCGCGACCCCAACACCATGGACTTTACGCTTGGCAAGGTCCCCGCGATTCCCGCCAACGCTGCGCATCAAGCAAAGTTAAACGGCATCGAAAACCCACCACCAGCGGAGCTGCAGGTCAAGGGAGATCAACGATATCTGGTACAGAGGCTAGAAGGTGGAACGATCTGCGACTTGACCGGTAGGGAACGGACAATCGAGGTCCAGTATCATTGTGTGCCTGGCATGAAGACTGACAGAATCGGATGGATCAAGGAGGTCACGATCTGTGCTTATCTCATGGTGGTCAACACACCACGTCTCTGCAACGACGTTGCTTTCTTGCCTCCTGAGGAGACTAGAGCGAACCCCATTTCGTGCAAGCTCATCGTCGGCGAGAACGACCAGACTCCTCTACTGGATCAGGCGGTACCTGTGAAGGAAGCTGAGGCGCAGGAGCCCCTGAAGCAGGAGGGCGAAGAGGTCAAACCCGAAGAGGCCAAGCCGCAAGATGCAGCAAAAGAACCTGTTAACATCGGTGGCGTCATCGTAGGAGCCCGTAATGTCCTCTCCGGTGCCGACGAAGCAGGCAAACCACCTGCCAAGCTCTCTCCTCCACGAAGCTACTTCTCGAACACCGACACCGACGGCGAGCGCTTTATCGAAGTCGTCGCCTCCGGTAAGAGCAAAGAAGACGGCGCCGAAGTAAAGCTCCTCAGCACCGAAGAACTAGAACGCCTCGACCTCAAGCCCTCCACTGTTAAGGACATGACAGAGCGCATGAAGAAGCTCGCAGGAAAGTACGGGTGGAAACTTGAGCTCGTTGAGCTTCCTGGGGGTGAGAAGGAGTTGAGGGGTTATATTGACGCAGACGAGGATGAGCTTGCGAAGAATAAGGCCAAGTTGAAGAAGGAGAAAGAAGCACTGGACAAGGCCAAGGCGGATAAGAAGAAGGCTGACAAGGAGGGTGGGGAGGAGACGGAGGGGAGTCAAGAGGAGTTCTTCAAGAAGAAAGATGAATTGTAAGATGATGATTAGAAAGACACACGGCGTTTTGGGAGATGATTTGTTATCTCGAGAATCCACAAGCGTTACAAGCTTTGCTTTATCTATTTCTGACTGGAGTTTGATGTGTCGTGCTGTTCTTGCTGGACTGTTGATGCTTTCGATTTAGAGATTTCTGGTTAAGCCTCTGCATCCTACGATAAATATGTCTGATTATCTGGTATCTATTGGAATGATATTCATGGTCACCATGCTGAAGATGGGCATTGCTATGCTGGGGTAGCTACTGAGAAGATGGTGATTTGAATGAAGAATGTATCTCCTCTTGTTAAAAAAATACCCTAAACCGTGTCGACGAAAGACAGCGTTGACATGGTATGGGATCTCGCTGCATTAAATGGAACCTTGCAATCACTTGTTGAACCCTCTAAAGCTGGCTGTATGATCGATCCTGGGTTTGCGGTGGTAAGTCTATCACCGTATATCTTCTCTAGCACCATTTTCTACCTTGATGGAGAACTTTACGTACTCCCTTAATGTCCATGTCAGCTTCAGCAGCCAGTACCAGAACTGAATACTCGAGCCAGTATCAGTTTGGCTCACGGTTATATGCAAAAGGAAGCGGGAGACACGAGCCAGGAAATGAATCCTCTTCGTTGCCATATACTACACCAAAATAACCTCTTGTCCTCATGGAGGACAAATGGTTTGCTTTGGCATGCTCCGCGATCACAAACACTGCTTCAAGACGACTCCTGGAAGAGAGGCTCTTTAATATCGAGGGTCTCTATGCTCTCCTCGCTTACGTCTGTTGAGACACCTGGGAAAACGTAGTCGGTAAGTGATGGTGTGCAGGATGATCTGAGAGCTATATCTACGTCGAAGCATACCGTCATGAGGTACGACCTTGGTAAGCGCATTTGCGCCCATCGATTTAGAGTACCTGGACTGCTATACTGTGATTGAGAATTCATCACATTCGATTCTCTTCACACCCTCGATTCCGATGCGCCATGCGCCCTTTGTGATAAAGGACCCGAATGTCTACGCCAAGTCCTGTGAGTGATTGTGATAAGTGTGATGATCCCCCGCTCAGCCCCCAAGAGTGAACTACCGTGTTTGAGATAAACGAGAACCGTGGGACAATGTCTCGGTAGTCTTAGACAAAGTGATCAGAGACCTCTCTATTCATCATTCTTCACTGCGCATTCAGATTGGACACGATACGATCACGTCCAGAGGTGATAAGTATATGCTCGCTCATCAACCCGCTCAACTTCCCGCAAGACACGGCAAGTTGCCGGGAGGCAATATAACTAAATCCCACTTCTACAAAGTCAAAAGAATTGTCATGGTGACGACGATGCTTGCAGCCGGGTATTTGCAGTCAGCTGGACATACAATTGCGTGGCAAGGGATATGGAATGCCGCAGTCATATAAGTCTGGCGCCATGCCGTTGAACAAAGAGTAGTCTATGGATGGTCAGTTATTTAGTTCATGGCTGAACATCTTGGGGGTAGTTTGCGGTCTAGATCTGATGTAAGGTACAGGGCGAGGCACGATCGGCCAGACCAGGAATACCTTAGCCGCGATAGACCGCTTGAAAAATGTTTGCTCTTAATTGCACCACTCGCTGCTCAAGATTGTACGATTGAGTTGCGGCCAGCCAACAGGCGGTATGCAGACCTCAGCCGTTAAGCCAGGGTTCCACTTGGCGCAGATATAAACGAGAAGACCATGGTTCAGGAGAACTCTCTCGGGATCCAAGAGTTTCCGTCTGTTGAATGCGGTTGATGCTTTGAAGTCTGAGCGTCCCAAGTCTCACGGCAATAGCGGGAATGGCTTGAGTGAGACGGCCTGCGGCAATCGGAGTAGGAAATTTTGTCTAGATCCTGAACTAATTCCGTCAAAGGTTCAAGTCCAGTCCACAACTTTGAGTTTGGAGGGGCTTGGGTCGCAACGGGACGGAGTTTTCCTTTGAAGCCTGAAGCTAGCAAACATTCTAAGCGGACCGATGCATACGGATCGAAGACGGCTTCAGAGACCGCTTGTTTCATGGTGCCAGACTTCTCCTCTGGTGGGTTCTTCGCAAGAGTTGATACGAGATGGATCTTAACAATTGGGTGATATAGTTCTTGTGAGTGATAATTGATGCGGGTAAGACGAATAACCCTTGAGGGGGTTCAGAAGATGCTGGTTTAATGGCTGATGTCTAGGACAACATGAAACAAACACATTGGAGGGATTAATTAATTAATGAGTGAACCGTTTGCTCCCTGCTGCATGTTTGTTCTCTCTTATCAAGCCACAGCCGATAACCTTGATCGTTTAAGGAAAAAAGTCCTGCCACAAAAGCAAAGCAATTGGTCACATGAATTCTCAGTCACAATCACAGCAGACGAAGGAAGCGCCTGAAGGGAAAAGAAGAAAAGTGACGACATGGGTCAAGTTCCCCCCCTGCTCGGAGCACGGCCCGCCCGCCGGGACCCGGGGGTCCATGCTCCCCAGGCCGGTGGAACCGTTTATGATTGGTGACAGACCAAGTGCTGGAGGTGACGGGCGGGGATGGAGAGGTTGTTAGTGGTGTGAGAGTTCTGAAAATGGTTGGTTCTGAATAAGATTGAGAGAGAAGCTGACATTGACATTCAAGGTTAACAAGGACGGTTGATTGACTCAATGGCATGAGAGAGAGATGAAAGTCGAGATTGGATGCCATGTTTTCTCTGGTAACCATCTTGTAAATAAACAGCACAGGCCAGAATCGAGCTTTAGATTGGTTCTCGCTGCGAAGAATGCAATGTCGATTAAAAACAGGGCTCGTAAGCATTTCAGTCCTGTCCCCCACTCTTCAGCCGGTAATACCGTAAAACGATCCCTGGCCATCGCGTTATGTGTCTTACAACACACGTCGACACGTAAAAAACACGTCCAAGGATCCCGTCTGTAAATTAAGACGCGCCCTTTCCTTTCACTGCCACTGTAACTCAACTCGGCAGAAGTGAATCTAGCGTTTTATGTCAAGGGCTAGCTCGCAATACCACCCAAGACGTCCCGGCACTAACACGCTAATTCTGGTGCCTGACTTTTTGCTATGGCGCTAATGCGGGGGGCACCCTTAGACCCAACTCTCTCAGCGGGTGGTGTCCACTGTGCCATTGCCTGGAATGAATGAATCGATTCGCCTGAGCACCTCAGACAGAAGCAAAAAGTTGGAGGGTTGCCAAATAAGACCATTCTCAGACATACCCTTACACAAGCCAATTTCTCTCCTGTTTGTTCCTCTTCGTGATCTTCACAACATCGGCGTTTTTGTCTTTTCCTTTCGCCCTTGCTTGTGAACCTAGAAATCGCGAGATTGGATCGACGTCTACTCCGTGCGTTATCTTTGACCCTTACGCACTACGTACCCAACGTGCCTTTCTCCCTTGCATCGACAACCTCCTGTTCCTTACTCCCCACCAAGACCACGGGAAATCCGAATCTACACGAGCCCAACGATTGCCATTCTCTCCCTCGTAACATCTTTATTTTCTGATCATCGACCTTGAACCTGTTTGTCCAGCATCACGTCACCCAAGACGCTCTCTATCGTCTTCGGCTGTCATACCCTCCTGACGTAAACGAACCGAGATTGTACATACTCCTTTGCGACAATTGTCTTTGTTGGAAAGGCATTGGAAGCAGAGCCTGAACGTACTCTATAGGTCATCTGCAACCGAACGATCACAAAGGCGAGACAAGCTACACCAATCATTGCTAAATCAGCATCTTACGCATCTCATTCGCTTCCTGCGACAATACCCGAAGGTTGTTGGGCACAGTCCGCGATGAAGTGAATCAAGCTTGCTCATCGTGATCTAAACCCAAGACACGCGATCAATTCGATATGCCATAGACGTCTTGAACTGTGTCCGATCACCCTTTGTACATCTAACATCTGTTTGCGAAACTGAGCTTGCCCTTTGAGGTTCAAGCTGGACTGTTCCTTTACGTTTGGCTACGCTCCCTACGAATTCGATACCCAATCACTCTTGATACCTAATACCCTCACATCCTCCCACGATGGAACGACCTCCCTCGCGGTCTTCTTATGGAAGAACCGCTTCTCGATCCTCTACAAGTACAACCAATACCAGAGCTACAATGCATACCGCCCATAGCGCTCTGTCTTCGTCACAAGCTCCTGGATCCCCCAATCTATCACAATCGCAACACTCACACCGACTGTACCATGCGACTTGTCAAAGACCATCCAGTACCATTCCCCGAACAACGACACGGACGCCGCGTTTGACTCGAGAGGCTAGCAGCGAGTCAACACGACAAACCGTTATATCATCATTTCTTCAGGAGAAGCTTCAGCAGTCGCGCATGGCTGAGAGCGACAGATCAACGACTTGGTCGCGCAGCACTGATGTGAACTCCTCGGGCGAGTTTAGTCGGAGCCTCGGTTCTCCCATTAAGAATATGGAGACCGATGGACATCGACCTAATTCTGCCGCTGGAAGTGAATCCAACAAAAAGAAGGGACTGGGGGTAAAGGACATGGAACAGGTAGGATAATGAACACGGCATACTATACTGTTGAAGCTGGCTAACGGAAGCAGGTCATATCATCGCTTCACAAGAAGAACTTTGACCTCAAACTAGAACTGTACCACCGCCGGGAACGACAGAAGGCTTTGGAAGACAAGGTCGAAACCCTTGAGGTGGAAAAGTCACGAGCTGAAGAGATGAACGACCACTTTTCACAAGAGCTGGAAAAGCGCGATAAGGCAATTGAGGAGGCCGTTGCTATGATTGTGACTCTTGAAGCCAGACTTGAGCAATATACCAAGGAACGTTCCATCATTGAGCAGCTTGAAGCGGAAGGTCAATACGCCGCGCCCACATTCGACCCATGCTACGAAGATCCCAGACCCGCTACTCAATCGCCGGATATGATGAAGCAAATGGGAAGCGGCAAGGCCATCAATCGCATGCCGAGTTTCCTCTCCGACCATAGTGAGACAACGGAGAATCTGCGGAATGTCTATCTTGGGACCAGGGGTAGTATTCTCAGTCTTGCGCAAGTCCCTGAAGGCTCTAATGAAGCTGATAACGGCCGTAACACAGCCCTGGGAAGCCCAAGCCTGAGCGTTTTGAGCGAGAGCTCTTTTGTCAGCGTGTATGGATCCAAAGAACACGATAGCAGCGGCATACAAGATGTGGACGAGCCTCTTGCTCTTGATGGTGCTGATAGTCTCCCAGCTCAAGCTAGTACTATCAATAGGCCAAAGACGGCGTTTGTCAAGTCGCATGCCTCACCTAACAGATCAACTCGATCGAACTCTCTCTCGACTCACCAAGCGCAGTTTGATTCGATCAATAATGTAATCGAGTACAGCTCTCCTGCGCGAAAGAGTGATCGAAGCTATGCTTCAAAGAAGGTGGAAGAACGACCTCAAGGTCGGGATAAGGGTGGAGCCGATGTGTTTACTGGTCGTTCTGCTATGCCCGTCAACCACCGACGTACCAAGGAGGAGAAGCGGGAATCGCTTCGAAGAGTCATCACGGATGCTCCTGGTGGTGTCAGGCTACATGATCAAAACCTGCCACCAACGCCAGACACCATTTCTACGTCTACCTTGCGACGGTTCCAGAATTCCAGCGACACATTGTCCAAGCATCCCACAATGCAACGAAGCCACGGTGCTCTTTCGGAGACATCTGAAAATGAAGGAAGCATGGGAATGCACTCGGGCGTTCAGCTACAGGAACCCATGCGTGCAGTCAAGGCTTCAGCTCATATCATCGATCTGAACAACAGAGCTTACGCCGAGAACCGGGGAAGGTCTATCCAGCGCCCCCGGTCCGCTGACGAAACTACCATATCGAACCGACGAGGAAATGAATGGGATAGCGACACCGACGATTCAGACGTGGATTCCCTCGATTCGAGCCTCGATATCTGGATGCGCGAAAGCGCCAAGCCTAACAAGAACGGTGGACGAACCTCGCCTGATCTGTTTAGCTTTCCTTCGAGCGCGACTAAGGGCGGCTGGTCGATGGAAGCTATGTACGGCGCTGGAGGTGCAAGCATAGGCGCCGACTCTGAAATGATTAGAAATCTATTCCCCGTCCAGCAGGAACTCTTCTCGGTCTCACTGCCCCCGCCACCTCCCAATAGACGATCGAGTCTGAATGCTCAGACAGTAGCACAGCTTAAGATATCTAACCCGACTCGTCCACCTACCAATCCGAAAGCTTCTAAGTCAGGCCGTAAGAAGGGACATCAGAGGAGGAACAGCGACGACATCCAGATGAGAGCGGAAATGCAGGCTCAAGCACCGCCCGCTGGGGAACAGAAAAAGAACCATTATCCACCTATTTCAGGCCAGCCTGCTCAGAATAAGTTCGCAAAGTTCTTCCGCCGATCGTCAACAACTGCCCCATCCCCGACTCCAACGTCGGAGACTGGACCTACTGAACCACCAAGCAATGGACTCTCCTCAAGCGTTAATGGCGCATCAGGACTTCCACCATGGATCAGCCGAACAGGCGTGGCAGACGACGATCGAGATAGTGCGACACCACCACCAATTATGCGAAGCTCTCGCCATGGTCGACATACCTCGGCCGACGTGGGTGACGACTCCATCATGAGCCAGGAGCCAGGTACCCCAGGTACACCAAGGATGGACAGGGATACTTCAGAGCAAGTAGATAGCCCAAGAGCAGGAGGCAAGAGAAGGTGGTTCGGTCTCAAAAATAAACAAGGCTAGGAGATTTGGACTTATCACGGCATACAATTTGCATACACTGGATTTCTTAGCGGGGCGTCAGAATGCTCACACGCACCACAGCCGAGTGCTGGTATGATGTATCACAGGCACAACACAACCAGGCGTTGGATTTTCTTATTCGTAACATGGGCACTGCGGTTTGTTTTCTTGGGCGGATGGATTGGGTGGCTCAGGCAATGGATCAGGGGCGTATCTCGGCATTAGCTAAATCATGATAGCTTGGGAGCATCAAAGCGAGTTTAGCATAGATTGACAGAATCAATTCACATATTCAATGAAGGCGGCGCATGTCACATTTTATGAGCAGTAAAGAGTGAGTCAACTGAACTGTATTGAGCTCGTTCCGTTTCGCCTTGCTAATACTGGCAGTTCATCATTCGTGCCTCCGTCAAAATGCCTCCCTTATGTTCGGCCGTTGGAAAGTCAGTGTACAAGAAGAGAAGGTCGTTGAGTCGTCGTGGTCTCATGAAAAGAATGTTGGTGCTTAAACGAAGTTCCAATTTCCCTTGCCGCGTCCAATGTCCTTGGGTCCGATGGCCTGCTCAAAGGCAGCAGGGGAGACGTCGAGGTCGGTGTCCTTGCAGGCCTCGCAGCGGCTGTACCACATATGTTAGCAGAGTTGGTGAAGGAAGAGAGGTGGGAGAAACTGACTCAACGACAGTGAGGGTCACGGTACCAGCATCGCCCTGGAGGGTGATGGTCTTGCCACAGACATCCTGAGTGTCGTAGAGGTTGGCACCGACGGCAGCGACCATGTCGTCGACGCCGTGGGTTCCAGCGCAGGCGCCCTGGCCGGGGGTGTAGAAGGTGATGTCGCCCTCGGTACGCTTGACAGCCGGAGCTGCAAGGACGAGGGGAAGAGCGAGAAGGAAGAGCTTGGAGAACATCTTGAAAAAAGAGTGTTTGAGCTTGTGGTGTAGAGAGTGTGATTTGTGTGTGTTGAGGGAATGTAATGTGCTTGAAGGCTTTGTGTTGTATTGGTTGAAGGAGTGGAAGTTGTTGATGATGAGGGAGGAGGGAAAGTCAGGAGAGGAAAAGAGAGGTCTTATATAGTTGAAGATTTGGTGGAGAGACAGTGATTCACTGCCCTGTATTGTGTTGATGGAGGAACAATAGCGATTTATTCACATACCGCAGCGCGTGCTGATTCACTTGAACAACTGGCAGTGATTCACTGCAGCACGCCTTGTCGACAGAGAAGTTGCGCGTGTAATTGGATTATGAATTTCTGGGGAAGTGTTTTACTTGGTGGTTGTGGGGATGTGTCAATGTGATGCTATGCTACGGTGCTGACATTAACGTGTGGGGGAGGTTGTGATGAGGAGGGGATATAGAGGAAAAAGGTGATTGGAGATTGGGATTTGTGAATAGGGATGAGAGTGCCGTGGTGTGAAGCGGCTTTGGAGTGGTGATGTTGTGATGCTCGTACTCCCTTGAGGGGTGGTACTCTAACTGTTTCTGAGACTGGGGGCAAAACCATTTCACATTGTGGACAGAGGAATTGTAGTGCTATATGGGATAGAGCTGTATTATCATGAAGCCGAGTACATGCAATCTTCTCAATGCTTCAAAAGCTCTCTTTCGCCATCAGACCATTGGCCCGATCCCCCTTCTGCCACCGAGTCCCAATCGAGTTCGTAGCTACACTACTATACATCCAAAGACCACTTGGAAGCAAAGATGATGGGAAAGACTCACTTATTCTCCTCTACCGTAGACTATACGGCACGATTGACGCGCGGAAAGATGACAGCAATACTCATGGACGAAGACATTATACGAAGCGAGCAAGCGGGATCACGATAGCACCACCTCCTGCTACGACTTCCACAGCATTCACTCTGTCGGAGACAGCAGAGCTCGTTGTTGGTGAGTAGTCGCGGTGCTGCGTTGAACAAAGGGACTTGGAGAGTTGTTCGAGCCTTATTTGCGGATCGAAATGTGGTGCGAGAAGGACTTGATGTTGTCTGACAGATGGAGAAAAGGGCCACTCAGAAAGACCAGGGGAAACGTGGGAGTGATCGACGATTGTTCCGAGTAATGTGTGTGCTGGGATGTCCTAGAGCCTTGTGGAAGCACACTTCTCGACTCTCGTTTTGAGGTGATGGGGATGCTGATATAACAATAACTCATGGCTTGCCACGCTTTCTATTCTTACATTCACACATCTCCTGGAGCTTCCCCTTCGTGTTGGCGGGATCCTCCAAGCTAGGCCCCGGTCCCTGGCATGAGATCATCGCACAAGAACGCTGTGTAACATTACTGCTTGCTCGCTCAGCTAATGAGATCAGAGAAACTGGGAAGATATTTTAACAACGAAAACGGGGTGCAGATGGACTCGAGATGAGCACACATGCGTGCAACGAGAAAAGGAAACCCCGCGATCAGAACTGTGAGTGCTCTGGGGATACCATAACACTAAACACTCTTGCATTGAGGGTGAGAATACACCTATAAAAGAGCCTGCTGTTGATAGAAGCATGGTGAGGCCTGGACTTTTGAGTTCTCTACCAACCTCTGGATGTCAAAAAGCGAGAAGTAGAGAGAGAACGTGAACCGAGTTGTCTCGGGAGAGAAGACGGGAAGAGTTGGTGGTACAATTGCTGACATGCGTGGTTGTGCTACACGAAACTGGGGTTGGTGTCACGGTATTGGAGGGCCTCAGGGGACGATCGGAACATCGCGATACGCGTTGTTTGTTTCTTTTTACGGAAACAGAGAGCTCGAGATATGCTATCATAGTGTGGTCAACTCTAGAGTTGACAAAGCATGTTGTCGACGGTCAAGCATGTTGTCGACGGTCAAGTTTGTTGTCGACGGTCAAGTTTGTTTGTATACTCGAGAGGTGGCATCTATCTCAATGGTGATATTGGAACACAATCTGAATGCTGCAGTGGCGAGGCCCCTTTCCAGCCGGGGAGAAAAACGTGCACTTGAAACGTACTCAACCCCGGCGCAGAGCTGAGTTCAGTCCTTGAACAACTCCTTGCAATCGCATCCCGTTATGCATGGATCATTTCCGTTTCCACCTCGTAAAGAAGCAGCCTCGATATGCTCAGACCAGGCAAAACGGCTGAGGATGAGACATCTCGTGTTCGCAACAACGGCCAACAACCCAAATATCCAAGCTTATAAGGCCTTCGATTTCCCAATGGAAGATGTCCCCCAGGCAGAGCTAATCAGCTTCATCTTCTCGCCATGATGGTGTCCTTCCTCCTCATCTGCCTCCATGCAGCTCTTGCTCTCGCAGCCTCTACTTCACCGGCCAACACATCAACTGCCCTGAACAACTGTCTTGCCTCCAAGAAAGTTCCCTACATTCGCCCCAACTCAGCCCAATGGACTCAAGAAGTCAGACCTTACAACCTTCGTCTGGCCTACACTCCTGCTGCTATTGCACTGCCTACCACTGTTGATCATGTCCAAGATGCCGTCAAGTGCGGTAATCAGTACCAGGTACGAGTCAGCGCCAAAGGTGGCGGTCATAGCTATGGTTCCTTCGGCTATGGAGGCGAGAATGGCCACTTGGTAATCGTGATGGACTCTATGGACCAGGTTACGTTGAACAAGTACATGAGTTGTAACATCCAGGCTGGTGCTCGGCTTGGACATGTTGCTACTGAGTTGTATAAGCTTGGTCAGAGAGCTATTCCGCACGGAAGCTGCCCAGGGTAAGAAACGCACTTTGATCAACTATGTACAAAGACTAACAGAGATAGTGTTGGCATTGCAGGCCACGCCCTTCATGGAGGTTATGGCTTCGCCTCACGAACCTACGGCCTCACACTGGACACTTTCATCGGCGCAACCGTGATTCTTGCCAACGGAACACGAACTTACGCTGCAGATGGTGAAGGCGGAGATAACCAACTCATGTGGGCTCTTCGCGGCGCAGGATCTTCTTACGGGATCGTGGTTGAACTCGACTTCCAAACGATCAAAGCACCTGATACAGTCACGCCGTTCAGTATTGAACTGGACTGGAATGAGAACCAGGCTATTGAGGGATTGATTGCGTTCCAGAAGTTTGCTGTGAACGCACCGAAGCAGTTGAATATGCAGATCTACATTGGGCCTTCGGGACAGACCATTCAGGGTGTTTACTATGGAACTAGGGCGGCTTTGAATAACGCGCTCAAGCCTCTTCTTGGAGACATTAAAGCGCAAATCTCTGCCTCGAGTACTGGAGGCTGGATTGAGGGACTGAAGGCCTATGCTAACGGCCAGACCCTCGATCAGAGACGTCCATACGACCAGGTCAGTAATTGCACTCACTCTCATCATTTTTACCACTAACAACCTCATAGCACAGCACATTCTACAGCACAAGTCTCATGACTATAGCCCTCACCCGATCCCAAGTCAAGTCCTTCGTCAGAACACTCTTCGACAACATCAATGACCGCGACGCTCGACACTCATGGTACATCCTAATTGATCTCTTCGGCGGTCCCAACTCCGCCATCACAACCGCCGGCTCAACCAACAGCGCATTCCCACATCGTGACAAACTCCTCCTCTTTCAGTTCTCTGACCACGGGAACTACGCTACTCATGCAAACAACGGCTTCACGCTGCTCAAGAGATTCAGAGAGAGTATCACCAAGACTATGGATGATTCTCAGTGGGGCATGTATGCGAACTACTTGGATACGCAGTTGGACAATCTGGATGCCGTTGAGCAGTACTATGAGTTGAACTTGGGCAGATTGAGGGAGCTCAAGAGAACGTATGATCGGAATGACATGTTCTGGAACCCGCAGGGTATTCGACCAGCGACGAGAGGCTGAGAAGACCACGAGTGTAGTGCACTGGAGGAGACCGGTATTGCCGTTCTTTGTACATAGCTTCAACTTGACTTTGCCAAATAGCTAAAACTGTATCAAACTGGACCTGCGTCAGTTGTGGATGGATGTTCCTACTGTAGTTCCCCATATTGATGGTGTATCGAAAATCAGGAGTCTAATCCTGTGTATCTCGCTGTGGTGTAACATTCAGAAGGTATGGGATGAAGGACTCAGGGCCTATTTGACCGAGAAGATACTCCAGAGTCAGAACTGCCACCAACGTTCTATGATCCTCGAATCTTGAGCCTTCTTCAGCGTTTCCACCATTGCGGCTCTACACCTTGTGGAGGGGCCACCCGAGCTTCCTCATGAAAGATGCTGACCCTCGGAGAACTAAACCAGGAAAGAGAAGGATGGCTACCAGATAGAACTTGTTCGAGACCAGGCAGGAGAGCAAAGCTGGCAGCAGAAAACAGGAAAGCAAGGACATCACAAGAGGTGAAGACAACATCAAAGGTAGGGCTTACGGTTATCTCTTTTTCTTCTAGAACTTGAAAAGAGTCATATTGTTTACTAAAGCTAAATCTAAAGTCCATTGTGTTATAACCAGGTGAGATAGGACTGCTTACGAGTAGTGAGACGAATAACATGGCTTTCTTCTGGCATCTTTCCATTTCTGTCGTGGGCAATCTCCAAGAGCAACCCATAGGGACTCTATCCTGATGTCTCATGTGTTACTGTTGTGGAGATGAGACTGCATATGCCGAGCTAGCTGCTCGCTACCCACTGTTCGTTGCTCCCAGTGTAGCTGCTGCCCTGGACTTGTTCGATCCTCCTTCGTCCCAACGCAAAAAATGGACCACCAAGGCGTCGCGGACTTCATCAACGTCCAAATTCACGAACTAGCGGCATCAAGCCTCCCTTCCTGGCTGTTAAATCCCGACCACAAAGGGATATGCGGAAATGAAGACATCTACACGGAGTTAATTGATCGATATCCCTTGCACCTTACCTTGCCCCAGGACTTATCGATATCTTTCATACGTTCAAAATGCCATCTAAGGAGCTCTTCACGAATCTGCCTGGTATAACTACTGAGGCCATTTGGGGAGTTTACTGTCTGTGGTTTATAAAGCCTATTATGGGTCTGGTATAGATGCAGTCTAAGGAGTTAAATCAAGAAGTGAGTCTTATAACCCTAATGGCAGAGCACTTCCTTCTTTTGTCGATCGGGCTTTTAATGATGGCTTATATTGTTTTGCACTCTGGGCTTCTTTGTTGGATATCACTCCCTGAAGATGGCGATGCACCTTGACTACGCTCTTGCTCTGCCTTAAAGAGGGGCATTCAACCCTTATCTTCCATGCCTGCTTTGCAATGAGCTCTGACTTCTACCTTGCAGAATTCATCATCTGGCCTCGAAAAGATGCCTCTGGGGAGCCCCTGTGCTCTCATTCGCCCTGTCTGATCTATCTAAGTATGCAGTCGTGCTTTCGATGTCGAAGTCTCTGTGACACCAGGGTCAATGCCTGAACCACTCTCACGACTCCTATCGGGCCGTCCCAGGCCGCCCGTCTATACTTCCCAATCTAGCTCTCTAGAAAACTGTCAGGCAAACCGCCACTGTCCTGTCACTCCAGAGACTTTTCTAAGTATAGTAGATGGTCTGGAGAGTGATTTTGGGTCTTACTTCGGCTTCATCATCCATGGGATGCCGAGAATGGAGCAGTATCCATCATTGAAAGCTTTGCCTGAGTGAAACGGAAAATGTTGCCGACAAAGAGCAGCACATTCCGACCCTCTTCACTGAATTTCTCAGCCAGCGTAAGCTGTAATTATAATCAGTTAAAGTTCAAAAAGCCATGTCAACTTGGAATCTGAAGCTGTGATGGCAGAGGCAGCTCGCCGCTTATGTAGGGAAGTTGCCAAGTGTCGATCAAGAGACCACTGATTAGGGAAAGGCTTACTACATGGAGTGCAGTGGAATCTGCCGCTGGTTCTTCAGGCTCTGAGCACACATAGATAGAGGAGCTAACTGTATGCCGGCAGCCCTTTTCGTGTGTTTTTCGGTGTCCAGGTGTGCGTCAAGGGCGGCCTGGGACTTGGAATGGCTCCTCGCAAGTGTCATGTGCAAAGCGATTTGTAAATTTATCCTTCTCTCGGACTTTCAAAGCACTTTGTCGGGGTTCTTCAGACTCCAGGACTTCTTATCAGCAGTAACGCGCTGCTCATATGCGATTGGATCCTCGGTCTGTCGTCTAGAGCGGTGCCTGCGGGATTTCTCCAGGTCAATGTCGTGAGCTCGTTCGCGGCGCAGAGCAGCGTTGATTTCCAGTAACTCGGGTGGGAGGCGAATACCCCCACGGATCGCTTCTTTGAGGGCGTGGGGAGAACTGGGAGCCGACCCAATGCATGAAAGCATTGGGATAGGGTCATTGGGGTTGATGCTGGTTTGATGCGCAGACCAAGAACTGCACCGAGAAAGCCATGAATGATGGGTTGCAGTAGAGGGCTGCGTTAAAGACCTTAGCGTAACTTTGAATCGAGTCGTCCAGATCTCCAGGTCCTTCCATAGGTTTGTCATGAGAAAGCAGCTTCCGTACACGGACTATATAATGTACTGTCCATCCAGTTGGTGTCCCTTGTCGAGAGCATCTGAGGCAAGGAATACGCTCCATACGACGATGGAAACTCCTATATATCCGCCTTCTTTGTGACCACCTATCGAACGGAAGGAAAGAGTATCTCACGGCTCTGGAGCGAGTTTATGTCGGATCCGCGAACCTTGATCTCCATTCGCGTGTGAAAGGTTTGTCACGCGGCTCCTCGGAATTCAGCACAGAACGCATACCCATGGAGAGCGGCGATGTGACGAAAAGAGCAGTGAAAGCGGCATGGCAGAGCCACAGTTATCGCAGGGCGCAAGAAGATCGTCGGAAAGGAAGTCGTCAGGAAAAGGGCTATTGTCCGCCTTGCATATCTGATAGACTATGCCTCTCGCGCTCCAAACGATGGTGAGTTGAATGTTAACTTGTGTCATGAGCAAAGTTTTGGGCAAAGCCGGCGATGAAGAGACTGCGGAAAGATGAAGAAATGGTGTTTGATCTGTATAGGTTGGGGAGGTGAGGAAAAGCAAAGTGAGAGGCAGTGCCCCTTCGGCACGCAACCAACAACGTCTGAGAAAATAACACCACCACAATATCACGAGAGCACCTGACAAAGGTTCAAAGAATACCATCAGAAAATATTTGCACAAAGGCCAGAGTAATCGAGATCGGACATGATGGACTTGCTCTCAGCCAGGTACCTACTTACCTGTTTGAAGATTGCAAATCTACCACAAATTGATGTACCGCCGTCTCAAGAATCTGCACTGGCTGATTGGGGAAAGCCGAAACTCGTCGGATCTCTCCCGCAAGATTGACTGTAGTATATGGCCATTTAACATCGGCCTACTGTCTGTCCGGCCTCGGGTTTCCCTTAGCAAGAAGGAAAAGCAACGTAAGATGACTTCCAATGAGCAAATCCACCACGGAACTATCACGCTGTCTGATGTACTGAACGGCATCTGCCGTGTTACAATCTGAGTCTATCATAATTTAGTTTGAGTATGTAGTCTCATAGGTTTGTAGTGCTCGAGTGAATTGGCGATGGCCTGGGCGCCGCTTCAATCGAGGTTTGAGAGGATCAATACTTTGAAGTCATGTCAAGACGATTATGAGTTGCTAGCGACATTACGAGAAGCCATAGAAGGGATCTTGTCAAGTCAGCCAGTACGAACCCAAGCTGTTTGACTTGTTTCGTATCGGGTCAAGACAGCTCCAATCACCAATTCACCCCATCACATCACAAACTCGACTTTGATCATCCCACGTCTTCTATTACACATCTATCATAAACAAGTACACATAATTCATCCGTATATACATCTAGTTATTTTCAATCATCGTCTTCAACTCGGCAAACTTGACCGGCTTGGGCAAAAACAGGTCCACGCCCGCCGACATGGCATCCAGCCTCGCATCCGCGCTCGCCAGCCCCGTCAGCGCAAACACCGTCGTCCGCGGAACCTTGTACTCGGCCTCGAGCTTGCGGATCCTCTTTGTCGCCTCGATGCCGTTCATGACGGGCATGCTTATGTCCATCAGGATGTAGTCGAAGCGCTTCTTGACGGGTGCTCCTGGTTCTGCATCGCCGATTGTCGACTTTTTAAACGTATCGACGGCCTCTTCTCCGTTCTCGGCTTCCTCGTAGGAGAAGCCGCACTTCTTCATGAACATTGTTAGGAGGTTGAGGTTGATCTTGTTGTCGTCGACGAGTAGGACGTGTGCCTTGCCCGGCATTTCTGGCTTCTTTTGTTTTCGTGTATTTTGCGAAGACTTATTGTTCACCTCCTTCCTGAACTCATCATTACTCTCCTTCTTTTCGTTATTTTGGCCATTTTTCCGACTGTCGTTTTTTGGGTGGCTCTGTTCTTCCTTTCCTCGAGGTAATGGCGACGTAGTTGTCTCAGCCCAATCGCGTTGGTTGTTTTTATCTTGATGTAATTTCGAGTTCATCTGTTCTGTTGCGTCCTCTCTGTCCGGAGTGTTCTGCTCGTTTGGCTGTTTGCCATCTGTCTGCGCACTCCGGATGGGATTTCTGTTGTTATCATCTTCTCTGACCTCCCCAATCCTGTTCAGGCATCGGCTGAATACCTGGGCGAGCTTTCTAGGGCCACATCTAAGTACACGTTAGCATCTATACGACATTGCGCGCGGCCATGGCTTACGGTTGTGGAATGACTTCAACCACATCTGACAATCTGGCTAATGCCTTAGTCTGAGCTCTCGATATCTTTGCCGCTTCCTCTTCGTTCAGACTGATGATGATGATGGGGGCTTTCTTATTGCGACCTCCGTCTATCGCAGTCTCTTCAAAGCGCTTCTCGAGAGTTTTTGCAGACGGAGGTTCACAATAGAGATAGAAATCGGCTTTGGGTACATCTGTATCTACCTCTCTTGCAGCCTTCATGTTGAACCAACTCGAGAAGATTTCCATCAAGGCTTCGTTGCGCACCTCAACTTGTTTAGTAATAGTTTTCGAATGGAAGTCCTCGCTTGCTTCCAGGAGCACCAAAGACCTTCCCCGAAGTTGTTCAACCATAGATGCCATAGGCTCTTCCGGCTTCGGGCTCTCTTGAGGAACCGGCTCGAGACGGAGTCGGACTTCAATCTCAGTACCCTTATCCTGTTCCGACTTGACCTCGAGCGTTCCTCCAAGTGAATCCACAATCTGTTTAACGATGCTCAGGCCTAGACCGGTGCCGGGTTGGAAGGAATCTTCCTGGCTAAAAGGAACAAAGAGACGGTTCTGTTGGAAGTCCTCCGACATTCCTTTTCCGGTATCCGTGACTCGGATCAAGACATCTATTCTGGAATCGCCGCTGATCTCTTGCGCCCGTACCGAGACAAGTACAAAGCCTAACGCTGTGTACTTGAGCGCGTTACCGAACAGATTCATGACAATTCTTCGAAGGGCGCCAGGCTGTGTCTTGACCATCCATGATGCCCTCGGGCTAATATCCAGAAGGATTGATACAGGATGATCGGTTCCTGGTTCTGGGGCTACTTGGCTAACCTTGCCACCCAATATTGCATCGTCTTGTTGCTTCTTGGGAAGCCTTTTGAAGTTGTGACCAGTTGCCACGGCGTCGACAACCTCCTCGACAAGAATGGAGAGGTCTACTGAAGCTGTCATATTTAGGCTCTCCATGGAATCAGAAGAGAGGCTAATGACCTTGCTGTGCTTTGCACCCTTCCTTAAATGCCCGCTGCCGAGATTGTTTATTTTGCTGAAGTCAAGCACGTGATTCAAGGTATCGAGAAGTGTCTTGCCACAAGTCGCGATCGAGTTGACGAGGCCGGCTTCATACGAGTCGGTTACTGCGTCTTTGAGGAACTCAGCAGCGCCCAAGATGCCATGTAGCGGACTTCGTAACTCGTGACTCATACTGGCGATGAATGTGGTTTTTGCTGCTTCATTCTTTCGTGTATTTATTCGTCCGACTTGACTGGTGATGCTATTGCCGAAAGCTCGTAGGTAGGAAAGGTCCTCATCCAAGTTCATCATGCGACCCGGCACCGACGTCCAAAGGAAACACCCACCAACTAGTTTATCTTCGACATAGTCAAACAATGGCAAGAAGACAACGGCTTTCGCCCCAGGAATCTTCTTAAGGAGTTCCTTGTGATCAATCTTCTCTTTGCGCCGCTTACTTCTCCCGGCGGGAGCAGGGCTACCATCGCTCGCACTATCGTCATCAGATGAAATACCGGCCCCTTCTTCTGTAAACGTAAACGCCTTTCCTTTAGGAAAGAGTGAAAAGTATTTCTCGAGAGTTCCAATAGAGAAGGATGGACCTCGCTCGAGGTCCAAGGGTTTGCCCTTATCAGCCAACGAGTAAGCAAGAAGCTTGCAAGGTCTTGACAGCGGCGATGTCTCGGAGTCGGAGCTCTCTGTGCTGAGGGCATTGGGCTCAGCAGCGATTTGCGTCGGCAGTCCGTCAGCGTTAGTGGCATCACCCTGTTCTATCTGTGCCGCTCGGGTCAGGTGTTGAACGTTGGAGGCTGTGGCCCCGAAGAGCACAACTCCATCAGCGAGGATGGCAGACCGTAGATTATCGGCCGCGCGATGGTACATTCTTGATAAACCGTCCGTCTGTGGCTTATGCTTGCGAGGCGGTGACGTAGCTTTCTGAGATCGTTGGTTGGAGTCAGGATCGACCTTGCGCATGGTGTTGTGCAGAGAGGAGCGTCTCGTTGCCGTTATAGTCATGCCTGGGGGACGTTTAATCGAGGGCCTTTGAGGTTGATCCTCCTTCGACAAGATAGGGTCGTCACTTGAGCAGCCTTCGATGAAGGTCGCCAGTCCGCGAACAATGCGCTCGCCTTTAAACCTGTCAACTCGGTCGCGTGCCCATTCTAAATGTTCAGTGATAGCTTGCGCAACACTCTGCATAAACTTCACATCCTCGATCGATAGTCCATCGCGTGGTTGTTCGTCTGAAACAGCATACGCTCCGACCTTGTATCCTTTTCGTGAGAAGATGGGTACGCCAGCGTAGAAGCGCACACCTGGTTCGGATTGGACATACACGCGCGACTTGAAGCGATCATCGAGGCGACAGTCGGGAACGACAAGGCCAGAGGCCGTGTATGTTTTACCATCGGGATCGCGACCGATGCATGTATTGTGTAGGCAGTGTTCGCAAACGGCTTCTGGGCGGGAGAGAATGGAAGTTCCCACTGCAAGTAATTAGCCATGAAGACAAGGAAGAGCTGTGATTGTCTCAACTATAGAGATCGTCCAACCTACACCACAAGTCACTGTTATATTCGGTTATGTTGGAGTCTTTCTTGTCGTCGGTCTTGTTTGCACCAGGTTCTTCTTCGAGTGATCCCAATCGCAGATTTCGCGTGGCTTCGGCGAGAATGTATTGATGAGAAGAATCGATGAGTGAAACCATACAACGCTTCACGTTGAGACGAAAGACAGCGAGTTGCGCAAAAGCCGAGAGCGCTTTGTCGGAAGAGGGCTGAGGCGTGTGTGCGTCATTGATCTGAGATGGCGCGCTGATGCTGTCGACACTTCTGGCGACCTTGAGAGAGGAACCCTGGGCTATCTGCCAGCTCTGAAAGTAACCCTGCACCTCGCGTTCGCGTTGCAGCTCTGCAGAGCTCGACATTGTATCGTGGTATGAGAAGTCATGTCATGTCTTAGGTTGGTTTATTCGTGGGGATGATGTTGGAGAACGGACTGTCCAGGGACTGGAGGTAGGTGGTAGCCGCAAAATTTGGGTGGTCCCCCCTCTGTGAACCTGGTGCTCATTGCGTCATAGTTGCCTCCAACGTCACCTGGAAACGGTCCGTGAACTTGGGGTTAGGCGATTCTAGAATAGGCGCATCGCCCCAGAAATCGAGAATTCGCCTTCTTGTTGGCCAGTCTCTTTCATCTGAACCCGAAAATGAGGTCACGCCAGGCACCGTCACCAAAATAACAAGGCTAGAGGTCGATTAGCGGTGACCAAGAGATTTCCGAATGTGATTCAGCCATCTTGTCTTTCCCACAAAGTTCCAGGTTCCACGTGCTACTGTGCCTGTCTCGATTGAGCTTTTCCTTGTTTGTTCAATTCATGCATTCCTTGCCGAGTCAAGCTTTGCCAAGCGACAGGTTGGCTGGTTGCGGGGAAGAAGCCTTCTTTATATGAGAATACAGTTAGAAGCTCAATCTCCAATATCGTGGGAACAATCGCATCGGCAAAGTTTAGATCCGCCCGGTGCAAGCAATTGAAAGCAGTCGGCAACTTCGTACTCCGAAAACTCCGACCCCCAATTGCCAATTCAGGAAACTACATCAAAAGTCCCTGGAGAATCCTCCTTGGAGATAATGATGAGCCATCTCCATTCGACGATAATGCAGCATGTAACCCAAAAATCCTACAGCGAGTAGTCCCAGTTAATCAGCACTTTATTCGCCAAGCGGATAAATAGACCGTCATATCGCAATGTGTTTTCGCTTTCTGTAAGCAACTGTTTGTTCATCGATTATTTCCCTTCAAAGGATCATCATCCTCAACGACCAAGATGGCGTCCACCACTACTCACACTGCACGATCAATCCTTGAGTCATTCTACGAAGCTGAGCGCATTTACATGGCTTCGCCACCTGAACAACGCGACTTTAGCGGTATGGCAGCAACACTCTCAAAAGAAGTTCGCCTCAAACAATCATCTGGACTACCCTACGCTGGCGAATACTCTGGACCTGATGGGTTCCAGCAATGGGCGAAAGCAATGGCCGACTACTTTGACAAAGTCGATGTCCAGAACCCTGAAATATTCGAAAAGGAGGGCTCGAACCGCATCATCTCGCTCGGTTACTTGCATCTCAAGGTCCGCAAGACTGGGCAGGAATTGAAGTATCCTCTGTGCCAGGTCATCCAGGTTGATCTTGAGGCTGGGCTTATCAAGAGTATCATGCCCTTCTACTGGGATGTGTATGCTTTGAACAAGGCTATTGGTTATACACCAGAGCTGTAGATCTCAGGCAGCTGAACCGAGTCTGTTAATCAACACGACAGCGATCGAGCCAAACTTTGGCTCGATTATCGCAAGGGGTGAGAGTAGCAAAATAAATATCAAAGTCAAATATTTCTGCCCCGACGTCTTGTTTCTTGGCTACGGCTTCTGGATGTTGCATAAGTCTGCCAATTCATGACAGGGAACCTAGGGCGAAAAGTTGAGTTAACATGTGAAGGTGTGAAGCTGATGCGAGTTGCGCTATATATAGCCTGTATAGCAATATAGTTACATTGCATAGTGAATTCAGAAACAGAAGAGAAACTACTGATGATCTGCAATAATCTTATCACAGTATTCCGCAAACTCAGCCGCAGTCCCCGTTCCTCCCTGCTCTTTCGACTTGAGATTCTCCAACAAGTCAGCCCTCGGGCTTGGATGAAAGCGACCCCAAGGCAAGACAAACCTCCCTCCATCCTCAATCTGCAAATCCGGGGAGAGACCAGACCATAGGTTGGTATAAGCGCCGAACTTGGCATGATAAAGAAGCGGCGAAACGATATAGCCAACAATCGACGGCATGTGGCGAAGCAGGTTACTGTGGACATTTCCAGGATTGTGACAAACGCTGAGAATACCATGAGAGCCAATCTGATCTGCTAGAACGCTGGAGAGATACCAGTTTCCTGTCTTTGAATTCGTGTAGTTGACTTGCTGGTCTTTGGATGGGTTGATGACTTCTTCCATCTTGACTCCACCGTTTGGAACAGAGAGATCTGTGACGATGGAGGCCGTCCAGACTACTCGAACTGATGCTGGCGGCTGGCTCTTTGCCGTTTCTTTTAGAATTGGTACGAGAAGCTGCGTGAGATACCAAGGCCCGATGGCGTTCGTTGCCATGCTGAGTTCATATCCTTGCGCTGAGACCGAACCAGCTGGAGGGTTAGATACTCCTGCGTTGTTGAAAAGGACATCGAGCCTGGACTCTCTCGACTTGAAATCTTCTGCCGCTGTTTTTATGGAGTCCAGGTCATCGAGGGCTATCTTCAGAAAACTCAGGCTGCCGCTTGCACCGGGATATTGTTCCTTGAGTTGTTTGATAGATGACTCTGCTTTCTCTTGTGATCTTCCAGCGATGTAAACGGATCCACCAGCTTGATAAAGCATACGGCTCAATTCGAAGCCCACGCCGGAGTAGCCGCCTGTCACAATGAAGACGCGTCCATTCTGCGCGGTGAGGTCCTCCTCCGTAAACTGTGGATTTGGGGGAAAGAATAAAGAATACGTATTGCCCATTGTAATTATTCGTCTCAGATACTAACTATTAGTGAGCAATGATCTTGGCGGCTTCGTTGAGAGCGGGGATAGACTAAGTGAGTGTGACGTGCCCGAATTTGGGGGCGTTGGTTGAGGTGACGAATGCTCTATGCACGCGGCCCTATCAACGTCAAGCTGTGCCTCGCCTTTCACACTCTGGTACAAGCCTAGCGTTCATAGCGTAACATATCGATCTTCCATTCTTATCACTATTTTATGCAGCCCATATATCTCTACCCTCACATTCTTGCGGCCAACATCTCCACGATATGCGAAGTCAATCTCTCAGTCATCTTCAGCCCGGGATCATGATCTGGGTTAACCTCCGCCACAGTGAGACCTCCAACCTTTTCACTTCCAAGTAGTACCTTGAGAGCTCTCATCATATTCTCAAACTCCACGCCAGTAAAGTTGGGAACATTCGCCAAAGGAAACGTCCCAGGATCAATCGAGTCAACATCTAAATGAACCATAATTATATCGACTTTGTCTTGCAGAAACTCAAGTGTTTCTTTTGCGCGTTGCTCAGGATCTTTCGCCACGGATGCTGAGCTGACGACTTTGAAGTTACTGTCGAAAAGATACTTGAAGTGCTCTGGTTTGTTCCCAGGAAGAGACATGTTCGTGCCGAAGAAAACAGTATTCGAAGCATCACAGACAGGTTCGCCTGATGGACGAGAGAACTGCTCCATGCGTGGAAGCGCACCAGGCAACCGAACCAGATGTGCCATATTCATCCCAGCAAAGGTGCCAATAGAGCTTGGATCCGTAGGAGAGGTAAGGTCGGTATCAGCGTCGATATAAATCAGACCAATACGTTTAGGCTGAGACTGCGCGTCGGCATGTTTCCAGAAGGCAGAGAGGATAGCTGGCAGCATACAGCACTCGCCGCCGAGAATTAGCTGGAAATCAGGTTGGCCAGTCGAAGCTCTGAAGTTATTGCCGATGGTCCGCTCAACGTTCTCGCAGACCGAGATATTGATGTCTTCATTGCGCGCACTGCCTGCGCTGAAAGCCGTAGCAGAGAATGTTGCTGGTGCCTTAAGAGCTTGATGTTCAGAGACAGATGGTACACCAGCGTCTCTTAATTTGCCAACGATTCCGACGTCTCTGAAGGCCTGGGCCGCTTTGGATTTGCCCGGAATGATTGATCCACAGTCCGCAGGGACATAAGTGATTGAGACTGATCGCGATGCTGCCATAGTGTATCAAGTGACGTTCGTAGAATGTTGTGTTGGTGTTGCTGCGAAATGTCTAATATTTTATATCCACTTAATTAATGTCAATTGAAAGGCGCAAGACAGACCGAGTTAGTTTTATCATGGAAAGACTTTCCCTTTGAGCTTCATCTTACCCCATTTCGATGTGACGTAGTTTTGTCAGCCATAGGGCGCAAACCAAGAAATTTTGAACCCCGATGAGATACAATCAGCACTAACTGATATGAAAAATCGAAAGGGGAAACACATACCCTTTTTTGGACTTTTAGAATAGTGCGATGATGAGTAGATAGATCTATCAATCATCTGCTTCACACATAGGCAAATCGATTAGTGATGCAACACACGAAGAGATAGGCGTGACAGTTAAATAGCGTGAACTTTTGTTGATAAGAGTAATTATATACAAAGAAGACCATTGGCCATAGACACTAACCCAAGATGCCTCCCCGTGATATCATGATGATGAATTGAGCTTATATAGCTATCGGTCTATCCGAAAAGCTTCATGCTCATAGTGCGCGCAATGTAGCTATACCAAAGAGAAATACCTTTAAACAGCGAGGCTAGCAAGGAGGCCAGTGACGGGAAGGAGTACGGGAGCGAGAATGCCGTTGCCGAGACCAGCAAGGAGAGGAGTAAGACCGGCAACCAGACCAGGAACAATGGCGGAAATGAGGCCAATGACAAGGACGAGAACCTTGGTAAGGATCTGGAAGACGGAGTGGAGGATGGAAATGAGCTGAGGTCGGAGGCCAGTAACAGTGACGATGGTCTTGACAGCAGTGAGAACCTCAGAGACGAGGACGACAACGAGGTTGAGGACAGTGTCAACATCAGCATCGGCAACATCGAGACCAGCATCACCGGTGAGCTTGGTGACAATCTCAGTGAGCTCGAAGTGAACAGACTCAAAGCCAGGGATGGCCTTGGTAGCACCAGCGTCCTTGGTAAGATCACCAGCCTTGACCTTCTCAGCAATAGAGTCTAAACCCATTAGCACCAACCCAAATATCAAACTCAAAGGTCATTACTTACTCAGACCAGTGGTCTTCTTGTTGATGTTGCTAACACCGCTCTTGAGAACGGTGATGAGCTCCTGGGGGTTGGAGATAGCAGCACGCTTAGCAGGAGACTTGGTAGCCTTGTCAACGATCTGCTTCACGCCAACCTTGTCGACGATGTTCTCAGTGCTATGAAAAGCACCGTTGACCTGCTCAACAGAGCGGGTGTCCTTCTGAACCCCAGGAACAGGGGAGGCGATGGCCGAGATGGCGAGGGCGAAAACGGAGAAGAAAGTGGCCTTCATTTTGAATGTGGTGAAAAAGAAAACTGAAAGAGTGTTTTTTTAAAGGAGTGTGGTGTAGAGAAGAGTTGAGATGAGATGAGATGATTATGAGAATATGTTTGATGGGGTGAAGAGAGGTCTTATACAGAGGCATTCTGCAAAGGGAATATCCAAGAAAGAGATTGATATTGTCACCGGAAGTCAGTAGTCTTGTCGATCATTCTGTAAACGGAGTCATGATAGTTAGTGTGGTGTTGAGCCCACCAGGGAGCTGACGGCATCATAGATTCAGGCAAGATCCACGCCTTATGGGGCTCTGGGTGATTTCGACACTTGTATAGCAATCAAGACGTCGACGTTACCCTGGGCCTTTGTATTATTCTGACTTTACAGCTAATCGTCCTTCCAGTTTGTGTTTTGAGCTCTGAATATCATCAGACCTAATTGCAACTTCTGATTAGCGTAAGACGCTACTAGATGCCACAGACATGACAGCAAAGTGTTATCATCACCTCTCAAACAAAACATCTCAGCCATTTTCTCTAACTCTCTACGTCACTTTCCCCTTGTAGTCCCTATTTTTCGGAAATTTTGTCTCATCCAACTGTGGAGAGCTGGTTTAGCCTTACGCAGCCCGGTAGTGTCGATCTTAGCCGCACTGAGCAGAGCAGGCCCCTCCCCTTATGTTTCGATCTGCATCACTGACTTATGCTGGTGAAATTGCAGCATTTCGGTCCAGTGGAATCGACGATCTTTGACTTGTTTTGCAGGATCCAATCGCCGCTACTGCAGGAGTCTCAACACCTTTGCTTATGCGATTTCTTTTGCTTTTTGGCTGTGGTTTGATAGAGCAAGACGTGGATCAGGGAGAGCTGGAAATGGAGGACGTTTTGGTACCTGGTTGATAGTTCGTGGATTGCTACTTGAGACACAGATTAGGAACATGCCACTATCCTTGTGTTGTGACGAATTATGCCAAGTCTCCCTATACTCCTGCTTTGTATATATTTCTCCTAAACAGTAGCCTCAGTAGGCCTCCCACTGATCTACCGGAAGCCAGATTTAGCCCCACGTGCCCTTGGCTGATCGGCATTTCGTAGATCGTCACCGGGAGCTTGGTTGGACTGGAATGGAGAATGGGAGATAAGCTCTACCATACTCTGGGTATAGTTGCTGCTGATCTTGTGCTAAAGATGTCGCTCTCACTTTTCCTTACTATATGAATCGAAAAAGGAGGACACTGCCCAGTTGCAATGGGCCTTGGTCATGACGACAGTTGCATTACGGGTTGCTACCAAGGAACTGGATGCCGGAACTGAGATTGCCGAGATAGGATTTATGCGAGGATTGCGTGAGTAAAGGTGAGGGTCGAGTTCCACTGATTTCGACTCAAATGCAGCAGTTCAACCAGCCACTTTGTTGCAAGTTGGTATGCATACTCCGTAGTAAGTATTCAGGACAGTGAATGGGCATATATACATTCTTTGTCTCCAAGTTCCTGATATGCTCATACGTGATCTCTTCAGTGTCTTGGACAACTCCTGAATATACCTACCTATATGAAAGTACAGTTTGACGCATCCGTGACCCAAAAACATAACCTGGGGCGACAAGTGGAACAATTGGAAGTTGTCATAACTGGAAGATTCTTCCAGGACAGGCCGCTAAATTTTTCAGTGGACACGCACAAGAGACGAGGCTAGTAGTCTCACGGACCTGTACAAAAAACAATGACCCACGATATGCCTTTAGCGTGTGGAGTTTGTCTGAAAACCAACTCCTTCTCGACCACTGTAGATTTGTGTAAAGTCAGACTACTCAAATATCAATCCAGCGGATCTTCCGAATAGTCCCACAGTGTTTCTAGATGCTCAGCGCCTTCGGGAATGCGGCTTCAGTTGGTTATTCGATCAACAACATGGAGTCTATTGCTTGTCGTGATGAGATGAGATTTAATCAACAGGGAAAAAAGAGGATAAAGACCTTTATGTCCTTGAACCCCACGAATGGGAAAAAAAAAAGTCCATAAAGTGGTAATTCAAGTTGACAAATCTAAGCCCCTAAGTCGAGTACTGGGATAGTCTATGAACAGTTAGCAAATTCTCGCAAAATAGCCATCTCAACCAAAATTTGAGACTTACTCAATCAAATTACCGTCAGGGTCACGGACATAAATGCTCCTGATCCCTCCCATAGCCCCCGTTCTCCCAACAACCTTTCCCCCTTCCAGAACCTTTATACCCTCCTTCTCGAACCCCTCAATCAAGCCCTGCAGATCTGTCCCATCCTCAATAATAAAGCATAGATCAGCAGTACCAGGCAACGCAGTTCTCGCCTTCGGTTCAAACTCTTTACCGCGCTGATGAAGATTGATCTTGTGAGTGCCGAATTTCAAGGCGCTGCGAGGTGGAGACGAGGGGTCGGTTGCTGATGTGAAGGTCTCGGACTTCATGCCGAGATATTTAGTGTACCATTCTATAGTGGCAGAGATGTCATTGCATGTTAGGACGAGGTGGTCGATGTCTTTTACTACGGCGAACGAGGACATTGTGAAGATTGATGTTGAGTGTTTGGAGGTTGGAAGTGCTTGATCATTACGCAATGCCTTTTATGAATGTGGGGTACGGCGTTGTGTTGGAGAGACCGAGATGCCTCGGGGATGGCTGAGAACTGGCCGACGGAAGTGAACCACCGATGAAAGAAATAGATTTCCAGTCAATCTCTGTCAATCATTACTAAAATGGGTTCAAATTGAATGCGAAAAGCCCTCGGTTTTCAAACCTTGGCCAGCACAGTATCCCACTTCGCCTTTGGTTCAGCATCTTCATCCTTATCCTCGTCCATATCCTCATCCTCCTCCTCTTCATCCTCAGAGGCCGCATCCCAAGGGCACCAATTCACAGATCCAGATTGTTTATCAAAGAAACACCACTTCCCCCGTCTCGCTTCACATTCGATCCCGCGGTCCTTCAGAAATTGCATAAACTTGCCCGCAGGGAAATCCAAAAACGGCGTACCATCTTCTTCCAAGCCAGCGACTATACCATACAGATACACCTGCTTCAAGCATAGCTGGCTCGTCTCAGAAGATAAAACGGTTTGGACCATCTCAAGAAGTATCTCGCTTGCATGAGACCATGCCATTTCGTCCATCCACGTGTCTTCGCTGTAACCGTCTCCTTCGATATAATCAGCCGCTGGTCTCTGTTCCAGAACCAAGGTCTCGAGTGTTTTCATAGAAGCCAGTAGAATTCTAAGCCAATCCTCGTAGCAAGCTGACTCGGCGCGTTTTGACCAGCTATAAGTTGCGAAGTCGTTCGAAGAGCATGACTCTGCCGGCTGACCGAGAAGCAAATGCTTTAGTTTCGGTAACTTTAACTTGTAGTTGCCATAGTCTGTAAAAATGTTCCCCAAGGGCCTAGGGATGATCATGTCATCGACTAGACTTCCATAATCTGACTCGGAAACACTTCCATCATCTGTATTTATCTTCTCACATGGAAGAGGAGTAAAGTGAGGATTGTTCGATAGGCATGTTGAGATAGGACGGTCTAACATGTCGAGTTCAAGGCGTTCTAGAGTATCTCCCGCTCTAAGAAGCCACGCTGGTACTTCTGGTGGCATGTAGCCCGAGAGCTTGAGGAATCGGAGTTTCGGAGGAGATTCAATAATTTTAGGAACTTGCTCCTCAGTCTCTTGGGAATAGTAGTAGTCTCCGTATAATTCCAAGGTTTCCAGTTTTGAAAAATACGGCAGAAGATGCCAGACTTGAATGGCCTCAGTATCGACATTATCATTACCATTATCATTATCCACGGGCCTCCATGAAGGATCAATCACAGTACACAAATACCTTACACGTTGGGTGATCTCTTGCAAACGATTCGTGTTCTGTTTATGCATCCTCTGCAGGATCTCGAAGAACTGAGAAGCCTTCATACGCGCGCCTTGCCCGTTTCCCCATTTCTGCTTGGGGTGATAAGGCCGACGCGCCGGGTCTCTCGCCGGGGAAGGAGTCTTGAGCTCGTGTCTGGATTCATGGTAGCCTTCTTCGTGGAGTTCAATGTCACTCCAGAGAAGCGGTGTTGCAATTTCGTGGAGGCGTTTCGAGGTCCGAGCAATTGTGCTGAGATCGTGCGCCGTGATTTGTGAAAAGATCTGGAGTTGGATCTCACTGGGGAGAAAATCTAGTGTTGGGTATGAAGACATGGCGACCGAGAAAAGAATACAGTGAGTAGGCCAGATTTCGACAGCTCATCGCGCTTTAAATGATGCGTTCTATCGCCAACCTCGCCTAGCGCTTATGGAGCTGCCTTGTGAAGTGGATAACTATCCCGGTCATGTTCCCGCCCATGATCGTGAGTGGTGAAGTGAATAGGCAGCATGGCTTGGCGTTTTGGTGAGTATTGTGCATATTTACCAGCAATTTGGGCTGAAGTTCTCTGAGTAGTTCAACGGTTGTTGGTTTATCATTAAGCACAGCGACCCTTAGATTTAGCCTCGTCGCTTGCCACGCAGCGCCGTCTACTGAACCGATAGCGTATATGTAGTTATTACATTTAAGCTTGTTTTATTGATCCTTTATTGCCTAAATCCAAGGCTAAGCCCTMCCTGCCACTACATGCAGGTATGGCTACGCGATGTTAGCACATCAGCGCACCATATTCCAATTTTGGTAATGCCCCAGGGGTCAAGAAAACACCGGACCTTATTATAGGGTGTCAAAATAAACTTGGCAAAGAATCCTCTAAGCTTAGGCTAGATTCACCTCAGTAGTTTTTAGCGCTTAGGGCTAAGGTCTTGAGTTTTCTTTCCTCCCCTAATGCCCCTCCGAGCAAACGAGCAGAACCAAATCAGACGATGAAGAAGCAATTTTAGAGGGGTACCTTCCGAGAAAAGAAAGATCTTCATTCAACAGTGGAGTTTATTACATGCCTGGAGCGTGAAGATGTTAACCGCATGAATCACCATCCAAATACAAAGTCGATGATTCGGCGGGAAGCGGGCTGCATATGCATATGCATGGTGATAAGAGACTTGTCAGACGTCAAGAGTAGCCCCTCAACATGATGTGTGTTGCTGAACAGGAATTCACGTGAAACATATACCTGACCTTTCCTCCTGTTGGTTTCTTTGTGCCCTTGTCATCGTTTGTTGAAGTACCTTGATCATGTTCGAGGTAATGGATTTCCTTGTTGGGTTTGCCCTTGGATTTCTGATTTATATCAGTCTCCAGAAATTTGGCAATACCTTAAAGCGAGCTCCTCTTCCCCCGGGGCCGAAAGGTCTTCCTTTAGTAGGAAACCTGAACGATCTTCCGCCGCCGGGAGTGTTTGAGGCGCATCACTGGTTGAGGCGCATCACTGGTTGAGGCTCAAGGACATCTATGGTACGACCTCCAGCGATATGGACTACACTGCGAGTCATCTACTGACAACGGTCAGGATCTATCAGCTCTATCACGCTAATGGGTCAGACAATCATCATCATAAACAACTGGAAACTTGCATCACAACTGCTAAATAAAAGATCCGCAAAGCATTCTTCCAGGCCCAAGATTATGATGGCAGGCGAACTGTGAGTCGCCGTTGATCTGTGGTAACATACTGCCGCTGATGAAGACAGGGTTGGCTGGGAGAACTCACTTGGCTTCTCACCATACAACGATCGCTTCAGAACGCACCGGAAGAACATGGCCCGTATAATCGGATCGAAAAGGGCCGCGGCAAAGTATGACAGACTGCAAGAAGCTGAAGTTGCTCACTTCTTACTGCATGTCTTGGACGACCCAGAGAGGTTCATGGACCATATCAGAAAGTCGGTTTGCTCAGCTCAGAAGTCAGGGGACTATGCTGACATTGCTAAGGGAAGCCGGCTCAGTTATTCTGAAAATCGCTTACGGATATAAAGCTGAGCCGTTCAAAGAGGACATTCTCATCAAGATGGCAGGCCAGGCCATGGATGATGTAACAGCAGCCGGTGTCCCCGGCGCGTTCCTAGTTGATATACTGCCCCTATGTAAGACGCCTTAAACACAACCCTTGCCTAAACAAACCACTGACACTACCAGTGCGATACGTACCAGACTGGGTTCCAGGCTCGAGCTTCAAGAGACTGGCCAAGAAATGGGCTTCAGAACTGAACGATCTGACTGAAAAGCCTTATGCTTTTGTCAAGAACCAGCACGCCTCGGGTAAACAAGATAACTCATTTGTCTCACGACTTCTCGAAGTTGGAGAGTCGACAGAGGAAGCGAGGTTTACGACCAAGTGGTCTGCCTTGTCACTGTACGCCGCCGGGGCTGATACGGTACGTTGCTTGGTGGAGATTATGAGGAGCATTGGCTGACATGACAGACCGTCTCTTCCATTTCTCTTTTCTTTCTAGCAATGATATTGTACCCTGATGTCCAGAAGAAGGCCCAAGAGGAGATTGACGGCGTAATCGGCAACGAGAGACTGCCTGATTGTTCAGATCGGCCAAGTCTTCCTTATGTCAATGCGGTAGTCAAGGAGGTTCTTCGATGGAATCCAGTAGTCCCTATGGGGCTGCCTCATACAAGCACTGTAGATGATTTGTTTGAGGGATACTTTATTCCCAAAGACGCCCTGATCATGCCCAATATCTGGTGGGTTCACTTTATCAGTAGGTGGCCTCGGTCTAATAGTGTATAGGTACTTTGCCCACGACCCTGAGGTCCACCATGAACCGATGCGCTTCAATCCGGAGCGCTTCTTGTCTGCCGACGGCAATCAACCTGAACAAGACCCGCACAAGTACACATTCGGCTTTGGGCGCCGCGTATGCCCGGGGCGTGTCTTAGCCGACAATGCATTATTCCTCAACATCGCCCAGTCTCTCGCTGTATTGCATATTAGAAAAGACGGGAATGGTGCCCAACCTGAACTCCTATTCACCCCCGGGATGATCAGCCACCCCGAGCCGTTCAAAGCCGCTATTACGCCAAGGTCGCCACACCACGAACAGCTAATCCGGTCATTGGAGCAAGAGTTTCCCTGGGAACAGAGCCACAGCCATATCATAGAGAAGATGCAGCGCCAAGCATTGTGAACCCCGAAACAGCTGTCATTGCAAGGATCCAAGTCGATCAGAGACGATGCAGAATCTCGGTGTTACTCAACTTGGCATAACCACCTTATGCTTAAAGTTTGCCACTACTAATGAGCTTGTCCCCTGATCCCCTCAGCTCCGAGGCCACGGGCACGGTCATGGCCACTTGGTGCCCAAGGCTCCTCCCGGAAGCATCGCCCGGTGAGATTCGCGCCCCGGGAAGATCATGGAAACGAACGATACTGAATGGGGAAAGTGATATCGTCCCTTGCAGATGTGCTACACATGAGTTGTCAGGCAGGTGATTTGATTGAAGAGCATTTCGTATTGAGGGGTCTAATTTGAGGCGAAGGAGCAATAGCTCACGGTTGGAGATTGTTTAGGCTGGTTTTGCGGGCTGGTTTTGACTTGTTACAGGGGGCGGGCCTGGAGCTGAACTGGCTTTGACTGGTCCCGACCGATTGGCGTTGTGAATTGTAAACCGCGGATACGTAGTCACGCTTTAGCCTGGGGGCGGGTTTAGGCATTAAAGAAAAGTAAAAAAGTGGCAGTGAAATCTGACAAGTTCATCCTAACCCAAAGCTTAATTCTTCAATCTGCATCTGTCAGCAAAAGCGGGATAACTAAAAGTAATTGCCTCAGTTCTGCACTGAGGAAACAAGCAGTCTTGGCCTCGGTAGTTCCGTTCCGTGGTACGGAATTCGGTACTCATCCTTGCAAGTGCTGAGAGGCGTTCTGATGACCTCCCAATCAAGACAGCACTTACCATTGAGCAATCTACAGCAACGAGAACATCAAATTGACGTCGCATCGATTGACAATGCATCTCGATCATTCATCGCTGGCGGGCATGGAATTTTCCGAGGGCTTCAAGCTACGGGCGCTGCACTGTGACCTACCTACGCTTAATTCATGCATATCGCGAGTCATTCGCTTTGACTCTTGCTTCATGACATTTACTTTTTTTCTGCTTTGATTCGAGATGAAATGGCTGTGACATTTTATCTGACTGTTTAAGCTCTGCGCCAGACATTTGAGACGTGAATTACTGGTAAGATCGCAGCAGTCTCGACGTTTGCAGACTGAAGCTGTCACTCGATGATGATATTTCGTGGTTTTGCATGTAAACTCTAAATACCGGTCCCCTTGTCATTCATCCTTGCAGCATTTCTCCTGATGACATTGCTCTCTCCTGATGACCTCTCCCCAGCTTCCGGACTCGAACTGGTAGAATGTCACGACTTGACAGCTCACATACTTTGTGAGGCCGTGGACAAAAGGTTATAATTATATAAAGATTATTCCATGGGGGTCCAGGGATTTTTTAACCCAACGCGGTTGGCGCGTCGATAAACCCTCCATGGCCTCCCTGCTTAGTCTAAACTTTTACCGGCCCAACGGATGGGTGTGTCCGTGTCCGCGTTCTGGCTTTGTTTCATTGGCAAATCACCCCATGTCAGTTGGGAGGGACAGTTGAGGCTTGGGACTGACCGAGTTTTGTCTTCCGTTCCAACCATTGCTCGTCTCTAACCTTGTTCCAAGCCACGAGCACATGTTTGATGGCTGAGACATGAATGACTGACTGGCTAACGACTGCGGGCCTTGAATCATGTCCGGGCTTACGCTTGAGCTTTTAGCGGTTACATCCTTGAAGCATCAATTTTGGGTCCGTTCGCATGGCCTGGTCCCCCCATGCAGGGGGAGCTGATGACGATTAACTGAACAGGTTATTCGTATTAATGAATGCAAAAGAGCGGCCACTCATACTGTACACAAAATATGATGCGCCAGATCGACACGGGGAAACCATCCATATTAACGTAGCACCCAAGCTCTTCTGTCTCTGTCTCTGTCTCTGCCGCTCTTCTCCTCCCCCTTCGCCAAGAGCTGCCAACAAACGTCAACGTCAACGTCAACTGTTCACGATGCACCCGCACCAACTTCACTCTACCTCTCCTTAATGACCGTCGTACGTCCGTCGGAACCGCCGAAATCATGGCCGCTGAGTCTGGGGAGACTGGCCAGACGGGGCCAATTTCCGTGTCGTTGCCGGTCAACATGGCCATCGCGGGCCTCTTCGCCATAGCGTGCTACAACTGTCTCGAGATCCTCATCTCGCTACTGAGCCGCTTCAAACGACACGATGGGCTCTATTTCTGGAGCATGATGGTAGCGACCCTGGGCATCTTGCTGCACAGTATCGTTGTCATGTTGAGGTACTACAGCTTGGGGCCCAATTTCTTGCTCTGCGTTTTGACCTGCGTGGGCTGGTATGGTATGGTCACCGGTCAATCTGTCGTGCTGTATTCTCGACTACACCTCATCGTTGAGGATAAGTCCAAGACGCGATGGGTTTTATACATGATCATCATCAACTTCTTCATACTACATGTTCCGACGACCGTCCTCTTCCTTGGAAGCAACACCAAACACTCAGCCCGCTACATCGGCGCCTTCAACGTCTACGAGCGCATTCAACTCGCCGGCTTCTGCATCCAAGAAACAATCATCTCAGGTCTCTACATATGGGAAACGTCGCGGGGCCTCAAGCCGATCTTTGCCGTGCGCAAGAAGATGGAGCGCAAGATCATGCGATACCTCATCATCGTCAACATCCTCGTCATCCTCCTCGACATCAGCCTCATCGTCACGCAGTACATGAGCCACTTCAACATCCAAACAACCTACAAGCCCGTCGTATACAGCATCAAACTAAAGATGGAGTTCGTGGTGCTCAACAAATTATTGCTACTCGTCCAACACAGCGACTGCAATTGCATGCACATCGTCGGCGAACCCGAAACCCCACCGCCAGATCCTTCAAGCGTTGAATGTCAATCAGTCGGACGAAACTCCTCTACTCGAACAGGGAGCGACGTTCCCATCCAATCGAATGTCGCCCCAATTCAAATGAACCACGTACAAAAGTACAGTACCAATGCATCGTCACAGTCGGGAGGTCGTCACCAAAAGGCCAGCCCTCTAAACTTTCTCGACTACTGTGAGTAACTCTCCCTTATCTCGCCCTTCAATTCTAACGCATCGCAGAACAATTACCCCCACGCCACAAATACAATTCATAACTACAGCGCCTCCGTAAGCTCCTCAAACAGCCACTGAAGCTCGACCCTCACCGCTGTTACGAGTTCCCCAACTCAACTGCAAATGCCGAAGCCATCACCCGACACTGAGGCTGCCGCAAGCTAACAGCGCCACAAAGCCACCACGGCAATAAATAACTTTAGCCGTGTCGTTTCACTCATCTCACCATTCGTCATAGGGCGCCTGAGTTGGGCTGACATTGCGTCTTCTGACCCCAACTCAGTGACGACCTGGCTACATACAATATGGTCTTGGGACCAACCATTCTACTTACGAGGATGACGCCGCCCGAAAAGAGGCGCAGAGCGACCTCGAATTAAACAGAATTGTCTCATTGCAATTCGACATATCATTGGGTGGAGTTCAGGATTAAGGACAGTCCATTTACAAGGGGGAAACACGGGACCCGACCAGCAACATTGATACCCACTGATTCTCATATATATCATTCATGATCGTAATACAAAAGACTTATGACCAAATTATTCAAAATCTTCCACTCTCGTTTTTATCCTAGCTGTGTCCTTCCAACGAAGGACGAGCTTGTGATCATGCTCATGCGCTACGCGACGCCAAATTCGAAGCATGTCTTCCATAGGTGGCTGCAGCTTCTTTCCGATGATCCTCATACACGGCTCAACTTGGGCGCTGTTGTAAGAAACCCTGTAGCTTCCGATCACTCCGACATTGATAACCATTCGTTGCAGTCCGGGCATGTGAGAAGCTGCCTGCCCGGCTGCACAGAGTAGTTCATGTGCATAGTCTGGATCAACTGGACCCCTGAATTCATTGACGTTGAAACTTGAGTAGTAACCTCGCGACCGTCCACTCGGCGGTCCCCATCGTTTCGTTTTGAAGATATCAGTGTTCGGAACCTGCTTATAGGGCACTGCGAGCCACTTTCCGGCGGGGGTGATGGCAAGAAAACCGATCTCGTAGTTTTCGAGTTTGGACCAGCCGGGACAACCAGACAGAGCTTCTTCCGACGGGCCCATTATGGTCAGCTCGAAACTTCCCTCCGCTGAGAATCGCGTTATATTCTCTCGCTGCGAGAAGTTGAAGAGAGCTTGACTAAGGTGATCGTAGTCTTCTTCTGAATCTAGTATGCTCGTGGGCATATGTGAGTGATCCCTCGGTATGCCTCGTGAATAATGAAAATCGAAGTCGTAGATGCCTTGTGGCAAGATAGACAACGAACTTGCGAGCTCTACAGAACTGTCAGCGACTCAGGTATGCAGCCCATAGAGACCTTACTCTTTCTCATCTCATTTCTGAGACCTGGATCTTTCAACTCTCTGTCGCTAAGATGAAGTTTGAGCTTCTTCAGATTTGGCATCTTACTTGCAAAGATGCATGCTGTGTGAGGTTCGAAGCATAAACTCCACGAGACGAGTTCAAAGCTGCATGAAGCTATGGACGGCAATTCTGGCAGCTCCTTGCCGTCGTGGCTCATACCAAGATAGATAGTTGTAAGCCAAGGACCCTCTAGGGTATTTGCTTCCATCTCTTCAGGGCTGGACATGCGGCTCAGTCCAAATTCCCGAGGAATTGGGAAGCCGAACCGAATATCGATGTATGCTTGGTCATTCTCGTGGACAGGAGCCAATTTGAGGGCGTTGAAGAGAATTCTCATGATCTTGGCGAATACTCTATCGTAGCCTCTGTCTCTCGGGTGGGGAAAGTCGATCGCGCTAGTGAGATCGTCACCGTCCCCATCACCTTCATTTTCTTCGAGCTCATCCTCAGATGAGACATAGCCTGCATCATCTCTAGCTCTCAAAAAGTCCCCTCTTATATCTAGCCCAGGAGGGAAAATGATGGGAGTATCCCACGGTCGCGGAAGCGGAAAAGCAATGAGAACAGCAATGAAGCGAACATACCCGAGGCGCCGTTCAGTGAGGTACCCGTGCTGTGCCGCCTCAATCAACCTCTTGGGCGAGATGACAAGGGTATGGAAAGTGAAGGGCTCAAAAGCGAGCTGCCAATTGCGTGAAACGGCGGCGTATGGGGCAAGGGAATTGTGTCGTGACAACGTTCGGGGGATCTTCAACGTGTCATTAGAGTCCCAGACATCGAAGACGGTGTTGATGTCAATTTGCGGTCCAGACGCAGCAGCCTCCGCTGCGATCATGGAGAGGAGTTCAGTTGAGACGCGATCCATTTTGAGTTTGGGGAGCGCTTGCTGGCGGTTAGAGTTAGTCTAGACTAACGTAGATTGTTGATGATATCGATACGTAAGCGGGCGCGAATGGGAATAAGGATCTCACGTGATGGATACGTCACGAGTCTGACGGTCAACCAAGACATGCAGCACAATAGTTACACTGGAGCGCTACAGCCACGAACAGCTAGTAGATAGGTATGAGCGGTTCCCTGGGTAGCAAGAATACGAGACTTGAGATGAGAAATATTAGTATAAACTTAAGAAAAGAGTCCTCTTAGCTGAGGCCAAATTACCTAAGTCTTTTTATCTCTTAGGATTAAGGTCTTGAGTTTTCTTCCCTCCCTTGGGCGGTCCCCAAATTCTAGGCACATCACTCACTGAAGGAAATGACATTACAGTCAACAAAACCTTTTTTATTTTATGGTTTTTTTGAGGGCTTGAGTTCTTCACTTTTTGCTCAATTCCCCGACCCCAATTGCCTTTTCCTCTGAACCTTGGTCTTGTTCCTCTCGAGCTCCACACGAACTTGGGCAGATCAATCTTTCATGATTTAGGACACGGTGCTGGCATAAAGTGGACGAGTCAATACACGCGCTGCCACACTGCGATCTTCGTGGGTGACTTATCGCACATCGCAGGAACAATTCAATGGCCACAATCCGAAGATACGGCGTCAAAAATCAACATGAAGCCTCGACTCTTCTCGAAAGAGACATCATCCAGCTCCTCTGCGCAGGCCGCACCGATCCACACCATCTGCGACATTGCCCCAAGTCGTATGCAGTAGAAGACTCAGAGCATGACTGTTGCCAAATTAAGCCTGTGCAGAAAGAGCTCGCGCTTGTGCGTGAGGTGGCTTCCAGCAGCTAGTATCTTTAACACTAGGCCTATTGTGTGCCGTACCCCATGGCCTGCTGGTTGAGCGCATAGACAGAAGGCGAGTGCCAATTATTAGCAGCACCGGAATTTTTGCTTCCATCATTGCATAGATCATGGCGGGTTACTAGCGATTCGTCCTTACCCAACCCGCTGGGTCTTGTTCTCAGGTGTTTTCCTCTTCATCGGAGGCGGTGATGCGGTAGCTTCATGCTGCTGATGTGATCCCAGGCTTCTTTACCTCTACCATCAGTTCCCTATTGATAGAGAAGGGATATGCTTGGACGTTGTTGGTACTGACTGAGCCTAAAATCGTTTTCAGCGACCTTCATTGTGCCACTGTTCATCCTAGAAACACTGCAAATCTATTCTTTCTCAGGTACGCGACTCAGGAACGTTCTCGGTGATTTCCGTATCTCTCATTATCAGCCAAGAATATGCGAAACTTTGGACTGTTATGTCAGTCGATGGTATGCTTCCTGAAACTTAGTTTTGAGACTGCTATCTTGAGTTCAGAGACCTGATAGCTACTCATAAGTATTGACGCTTCGATAAAGTCGGGTGTCTAAGCTACGGAACGACTGGTTGAAGCTTGAAGACTGTCGGCGACTTTGGGGAAATTGTCTGCATAGTAGTGATCGACTCGCCACGTAGACGTGATAAATTCGAGTACAATTTACTCTTGGTGATAAGGGACTCAGAACCTGGCTCCATATCCTCCCATTACCAGGAATTCTGGTTTCCATTATGGTCTGTAATGTAAAAGAGCAAGATTCCGGTCTAGTCGAGTCGACTCGACTTGGCCGGCGCGGGCCTCGGTATGTGGGAACATCCTCGAAAAAGCCAATTGATGCCACGGAAAAAGAAAACCCGTTTTTTCATTAGGTTCGTTGTTGCAGCCATAGTCTCTGGGCTCCAGAAATCACAGCCCCCCTGTTTTCCGAATTGGGGCCAGGTCGGATTCGTCTAACCCGAAGTTCCATGTACAAGATCTGGAACGATACCAACGCAGTTGTCTGGCCCTAGGGCTCTCTAACATAGGAGGTTGTTGCAGTGCTGATGGTTGAGCACTTGACCAGACCGAAAGCGTTGATAATGGTTACATAAGTTGACAATTCTTTCATCACAGCAGGCCCCAGCTGCTCTCTGCCCAGGTAAAAAGCTGAAAAGAATTGAAGAGAGCTTGAAAATAGACAGAGAAACCGGAACAAAAAGGTCATGGTATCGTAGATAAGGGTTGCTATTTGTTGAATTTTCCTGCTAACTCTCATTTTCGTCCTCAGTGCAAAAGCCAACGAGTGTATGCATTTACACTAGGAAGCGCCAGTATGTATAACATTATGTCGAAGACTCCATCCAACTCTCGAGAATTGGGTGTTATTTGTTGAACTGCAACTGCACTACTATTTCAGCATGGCTCCCAAGGACGAACGACCTGGGTGTTGCAGTCTGGAACCTAGCTTGAGGCGTGGGGTCTTTGGCGGTCTTCGGCGCTGTGTAGTTTCCGTATGCTGAGGACAAGAGGGTTCGTCGCACTTCGAAAGGGGGTGCCCTGAGAGGCTCCGATACGGCCATATGGATTGGTATTGTGGCATGTAGTGAGCTTCTAGCACAATGGAAAGTAACTAGATAGTAGCAGCCAGCTGAAAAGAAAAGGTATGTGTGTCTCAACGCTTTGTTTGAAGGAACGTTTCTCTGGAGGGGTGTTGCGACGCCACCGCTCGTAAGTCGACACTCGGCATCCGGCGGATTGTTGAGGTGATAAGCTCTTATCTAGTTTGATAGATATTTGATCTTGTTGATGGACTTAATGGTGATCTTGATCTTGATGTTGATGGTTTTGATGTTGAAGTTGAAGTTTGATGGTCTTGATGTCTGATGATCCTGATGTTTGATGGTCTTGATTTTGATGTTGATATTTGTTGGCCTTCAGGTTGATCTGAGAACTCAGCAGTCGAGTTGTGGCCGATAAACAGTAGACAGTATTTGTTTGAATCATGCGTACTTGAGCTATTCTGTAGATTCCGGGCCTTTCTTTCTATTAAGACGTGAGACCGGAAAGGTTAAGTCGTCCGTCTTGCGATGTTGACATGCATGTACCTGAGTTATGGGAGAAATGGTAGACAGCGTATTGAGGTGAGGTATGAAACACAATGCCAGGTCCATCAACTCAGAATAACACTGTCAGCACACAGTTGAGGGCATATCGCATCAGCCGTTCCGTACATATCAGGTCGAGTTCGTCTTTGCCTCCTTGAAAAGGGAGTTGATCGTCGACACTACGTAGAAGTGCGAACTCATCGTCGACGTTTGACTCGGTCGTTGCCATCGATCCAGGTGTTAAGGGAGCCGTCCATCAGCGGGCCTCGAGACCTTGAAACAACACTGGATGCGACCTTGTCACGTGGGTTTTGTACGTTTTCCTTCGCAGTATGTTACGAGTGATCTTTTCCTCGGGTTCCTTGCGTTTTCCTTCGCCTCCTGACATCGTCCAAAGTTCGTCTCGGAAGGGAGCCGTCCATCGGCGGGCCTCAAGACCTTGTGAGATCGAAAATTGTCGGAATATCAGGGGTTCCTTGCGTTTTCCTTCGCTTACTTGACCGGATCGTAGTGATGAACCAAGTTCTAAAAAGGGAGCCGTCCACAGGCGGGCCTCAAGACCTTGAAAGAACAAGGTCACCAGTCGATTGAGTCAAGGGTTCCTTACGTTTTCCTTCGTATAAGTAATTATATAACACCCACTTGTGTCCTAGTGGGTGACGCGGGCACAGCATATCTCCAGCACCACCAGTCGGGTCGAGACTCTAGAGAGAAGGGGACCACTTGTCAGCTATCTCCACCCATTTGATAGCGGCACGGTGTGCCGAATGAGCGAAGCGCTCATGCCTTCGTCGGTCAGCAAGGGTATTGTAACCCCATACCCATTTCCGGAGAAGGCGATTATGCTTCTCTGCTTGCCTTCGATAATATCAGTAAGCTGTCAAACTTTTCAAATGGCATGTGAAGGACAAGAACTTACTCGATAGCGAAATGGGCCGTCTCTTCGGCAATGTCAGCCACTATCTTGCGCTCCTGCAGTGGGATATTCCCACTTGCCAGGAAGCCGGGCAACCACTGTAGATGAAGCCTAAAGGCCCAAACAGGGTTGTGGCCATTGGCCAATGCCGAGACCCTTTGCCGGTATCTCAGTGCCTCTTCGTTCTGCCATCTCTGCATCAACTTGTGTTGACGCCTGGCCTCCCCGAACCTGCGTCTTCCCGCAACTCTCATCCCATCATGCCGGCGTTTGTATTCGGCCTAGGTCACGGAACGCCCCATGATATGCGGCCTGAGAGCCGCAGCTCTGTCGCGGATCTCCTGTCGACGAGAGACAGGGGTAGGGGTAGGGAGAGGGGTGGCTAGTCCCATGGCAGCCAAGTGGGCTTGGTCGGCGGCGTTCATGGCGATGGTATTGATATAGTGCCAAGAAGAGGAGGGTACTTATAATTATCAAGTAATTAATTTGATAATAAAATCCAAAAAGAAAACCAAAAACCAAAACTCCCAAGCGTAATATGATGATGATGAGGGTAAAAGAGAGCTACATTCTACATTGCAATAATAGGTAAACAGGCTATGCTGTACCTGCCTCAAGTAATGGGCTTTGATAGACAGCCTTACCTACTAAGGTACCCAAGGTAACGGCGACTTGCTACAGTTACCTCCAAGTTTTCTTCTCCATGGAAAGAATGTCCCGACATTTATCATTACCAGAGATGCAAGAGCACACTCGTCCCATGCCAGTGTCCTTCTCCATCATTTGGCTTCAAGAAGGGTTCAAGAGTCAAGTTTGTCTTCGAAAATATGATCTTGGTGAAAGGTTAAACCTGTTGCTGACACTATCCCTGATGAATATTGACAGTAGATATGGTAACACAAGGCCGCGGGCATTCCAACCCTCACCATATGCTGGTTGGCCGCCAGACAACTTTTGGTGCTGTACATCATACCAGAACGTTGAAGAGCACCACATGTTTAGTGCGCCTGGTGTGGTTGGTGGTATGATGATGGGTACTTTGAAAGAGGATGGCGGAGACGATGGATCCAATACCTCACCTAAATTACTGGTGTCTCTTTGTGCCGAGTCATAATCTACATACGATGACCACACCCTGTCAGTAGATGTAAAACAACTTTCTGAGATGATACGATTGATCGATTGATCGATTGATGGTCAAAGCTTATCATTATGACATCTCAACGAGACATATCTACCAACACGCTAAGAGTTCCCAATCAGCCTTTCCTTTGGGAAGGCAATATGCATATAACATCAACAGAAGTTCATGACACAATTTGAATTGTCATAAATTCCAATCCTTAATGTAGCGGTGACATGACCTTGATGTATAGAGGTAACGCGCACAATGCACCAACTATCAGGTTTGAGCTCAAAATAACGTTTCAAGACTATATTTCAGGTAGCATACTAACTGATATACACCCAAGCTCTTCGCGTTATATTCTATGGGAAATTTACAAAGCTGGAGCTCTTAGCGATGGAGTAATCAATCATTATACTATGCAAGGGCGGCACGGAGAATTATGTCGATACAGAGATATTACCATGAACAGCCAATGACAATCACCACTAAGTTCTCTCTGCTGATTTAAGTTCTCAGCCACAAGTCTTAACTGCAAATGACACATCTAGCTTACAACTTATACATTATATAAAGATGTCTGACCAATTGCTACAGCAAAAGCTGATATTATAAAACCCTAAAAGATGACTTATTTGTCCGCCATCATTGGTTATAAGAAGGTGCCTTTGACATGTCTCTGGAGACAAGACAATCACCACAATGCCACATTATTATCTCCTTGCTAACGTCAAGGCATTTTGGAGTTCGTGACTCCATATCGACGCCTGTTTCGACAATGTCATTGGTTAGCATCGTCTTACCATGAGCTGCAAATTCCACCTCTTCTCTCCCTGGAGGCGCTCAGTTGCCGGCGTCAAATTCGCCTTCGGTGGTCTACGCCCCCGGGATTCTAGCCTTCTCGCCGAAGATAGGTCATGTAGGCACTGGTTGCTTCGATCAAATGCTGATAACCTGAAATGATGATTTGATGTGATATTAAGGCAAAGGTCGGCTTCTTTGCCGTACTCTTGGAAGAATGTATTTAGCGTTCTCTATATCCGTCCGATGCAATTATTAGTTAGACTGAGAGAAGAGGCTTATTTTATAAAATTAAATAGGCCGCTGGTATACTGCCTGAGATTCTATAATAGGGTTGATTTAGGTTAATAGGCTAGGTAGTATTATATCAAACCTAATATATTATAAATTTATAATTAACTTAATTATAAAATTAAATTTATTATTATCTCTTAATTATTTAAACATTTTTTAAAATTTATTTTTTAAATAAAATACTATAAATAAAAAACTTATTATACATAAAATAAAACTTTATATAAGTTTTAAGTAAATTCTAAAATATATTATATAGTCTATTAATATATACACAATGCCTTTATGCTTTATTCAGCTAAAGGCGCGGGGATGTATGGCCACCACCACAACGCGGTACTCATTTGGGGGCACCTAAAGGCTGGCGACACTCTTATATTATATAAAGTCATAGCGGACCACAAAGAGTCAGCGTACTGGCATATGCAAGTCTTATGGAATCTTGCAAAGGTTGAATCATAAATGTCAAGATCTGACTGGAGCAGTTTCCAACTTGATGATATACATTTAAGACTTACGAGAGCTGAAATCAGCAGGAAAAACTTACAGTAAGGCCATATATAGTAGAAGAAAGGTAGATTTAATTGCAAACTTCATCATGGGTAAGACCTCAAGCGATGACTACTATCTGTTCAAGATTCAGGCGTACGACTGGATGTTGCTGAGGTTATATCCCTTTACACACCTCCTGATCTCTTCCCTTTACAATGCCCTAGGGCTTATAAGAAGATTTATTGGTTATCATAAAAGCTTCTAATTAAAAGCTTATATTGAGAAAAAGAATATTGTATTATCGTTTACCACCTGTATTTGCAGCCTAAAGCTTAACCTTAAAGGCCGCAGTTATCCCATAGACGACTGGATGTTGGGATTGCCTCCGAACCTTAACCCTAGAAATGACTCATTCGACAATATAGTCTTTGGCCTTCTGGTTGCTTTGCCACTGGAGTTGGATATAAATACCCTCATAATTTCCCCCCTCTTGCCTTTTTCAGTTTCTCATCTGAACAGAGACCACTGAAGAACAAGAGGAAATGGCGCTCGTTGTGACAGATCCTTTCATCAGGCTACCACCGGAGTTACGTGTCCAGGTTCTCGTATCGACTAGCTGCAAAACTTCGATATCACGGATAATTCGAGCCTCTCCCACCATGCTGCAACAATATGTCGCACACAGGAAGCCTATCTTACGACAAGTGCTTGCCGCCGAGTTTGACGCCGAGATGATACAAGATGCCATGGCTATCTTGCTGTTTCCGAGTCGTCGGAGCTCTGGTGATAAGCATCAACACAAGCAGCTTTGTCGTGCACACATGCTGGCTTGGTCAAGATCTCATCTGCCCGATCCATTCAAGGGTGACGATGACCACCTGGTGAGTCAGCTCAACAAATTATATGATCGAATTCTTCTTTTGGTCGAGGACTATATCACCAAAGCCACCGCTTCCTTCCCCCCTCAGGAATATCTTTGTCTACCAGAGATTCAGCCGCCACCAATTGGAGGACATCTTATATTCAAAGGTCTCAAGGTCACACCGCGTTTCAGTTCCGCCAGTCTCACATCCTCAGAACGGAAAAGGTTTGTCAAAGCATTTCTGGTGTTTGACCTACTATGCAAGAACAACACATTCGCTTATATTCCCAGCAAGCCAGGGCCGCGTAAAATCAGCAACGCCGAGTACGAAGCTGTCGGGTGTGTCCATAGCTACGTCTGTTCTCTATACGGGGCAATGCTAGCACAATGCAACCATGCTGATCTCCCAGCCGCTTTGGCGCCTCCTTTATGGAGAACTCAGTTGTTTTCTCACGTTCCCGACGCCCTTTTCTTTGATGCGAACGTCTACGCACCTAATCTGCGTTTGCTTTCTCGCGACCGTGGCGATGATATTGGCGATGATATTCTGGCTGGTTTATCAATGCTTGGGCTCGATCGTCTCATTGATTTCCTTCGCTACGATATGGCTGAGCCAAATGAAAGGAAAGTACTCGACGAGAAACTCAAAGACGTCTGGAAGTTTGGATCCCCTTCTATCTCCCACCCGTGGGAATCGTACTTTGCGGTGTTACTCGTAACCAAGCGAAAATACAAAAATGGTTATGAATCATCTTTATACAAGCGGCTCTCTTTGAAGCCCGAAGAGAAACTCAGATACAAGCTCGGCCAGGAGCGCGCATGGGTATTTTTCGATGACAACCGCTTTTACCCGCAAGAGAGCATCGAACAACCAATTTTTCCATCAGAGACATTCCTTGCGGAACAGCCGGCTAAGAAAACTTTGATTAACGATTGGTTTGATAATCTGAGAGATGGAAAAGATTAACTACGAGGCTAAGCTACTAGGGCATATTCCTACCAATGATCCAAAGCCACCACAGATGAAGTGGAAGTATGAATCCACTTCCCCAGTATCGAATGGTTCCATTTCTCACTGGTCGGGACGCGAGTACTGTATGAGTGTAGGTGACTACCACCACGACACGGTGAGTTGCTGGACAAGGAGTACCTCAAGGCTGATGACACCAATAGCGTTTAACGAAGACTACCTTGCTGCCATTAATATCTTCCGGGGCAAATCAACATTCACGCTTGTCAAATTAATCTCACTTCCAAGATGGTCTTGTTGGTCCTTCAATCCAGTCCCTCACCGTGTTGTCCACTTGACCCCAAGACACGAACTGCGATGGAACGCGACGCAGCTTCTAGACGACAATGTTAAGAAGATGGAGCGCATCTCTGTACATTTAACGTCGCGTGGTATCTGGCGGATGTTGGGGCGGCGCATGAGGCCCGTTCTACACTCATGCTCATCCTGAGCTTGTCGGCTTCCTTGGTATCCATGACGCCTTGCAAACATACAGCCCAGAATTTTTATATGATTTCATGCCTATCGCATGTCGCGTCTTCCCAAGAGAATTATTTGCTTTTCTGAACCGTCGCCTAGATGGTGTCACGGAGAGCCGCCACGGTCGGGAAGAAACCTTTCGAGCGGCCAAACTTATTGAGGATCGTGCTAATATAATTTCCGAAAAGAAAAGGACACAATAATCAGGAATAAGGTTAAAAATGAGGAAACAGCTCTAACCACTGGAAGGTGATGAAAACTCCAACAGGACAATACCGCAGGCTTGCAAAAATCTCGGCGACAATGAAGGCCCTTGAGAGAATATATGCGACGCCTAAAACAGATAGCAAGTATATGCAATAAAACTTGGCGAGCTGTCTTATGGCCCTCTTGAGAACTTCCGGTGTTTTCTTTGGGAAGACGAGAAAATAAGACTCGTTGAGAAACAGACACCAAATTGTGAGCCAGATCAAGCCTGATATCATGAAATAAAAGGGCAATGCGCCTACAATAAACAAACAGCTTACCTTCCATAAGACTTCCTCGATGTTCGAAGGTAACTTGAACAACAACCCTGGTAAAAAAATGATAAATACCATAAGAAATAGAATAGAGTGAGGCGAAAATTGATACCTTGCCGTACCTCCAGAACTTCCATATAGGGCCATATAGGGCCATATGTCTCTCGAAAGCCTTACGTTTCAAAGTGCGGAGCTATATCTAAGGAGAAGATACTTCTGCCCTCCCAAAACTCCCTTTCGCGGTCTAACAGTGGCTCGTGCCTGAATTCTACCAGCCGCGTAAGGAGGAGGATTCGTTTTTCTCTCTCCGGGAGGTCAGGTATACCGGCTTCAACGTCACTTCTCCAGACTTGATTATATCCCATCGTTTCAGCTAGGTTCTCTCGTTGTTCGTCGGGGAATTTGGACAGAATAGCATCCCATCGCCTAAGGAACTCAGGTGTGAGGTCGAAACAAAAGTCCGGGGAATCTTTCGATTTGATTTTGTGTTTTATCACTGTCGTAGGACCCCATATGTTCTCAAGCGGAAAGTAACCACTCTTGACATCTATCCGATACAGAGCGAGCCCAGATGTCAGAATATCGCCAACTTTCATCTTAGTAGGCGCTACTTGATCGATCCATCGCATTTGTCTTCCGGAGGGTCCTAGTGGAGGTGGCTGTTCTGGGGTTTGTTGGGAATTGAAGAGGGCTAATCTGTATGACATCCTGCTGTAGAACTGTCTTTGCAACATTATGGCTAGTTCGGCTTCAAAACCGTGCGATTGAACCACGATTGCTTCCTGAATATCTAAAGGCTTCTGTTCGGTTATTAGCTAAGTGCAACGAGATTTGGGCAGACATGCGAACCTTGATCCACAAACAATACTGGAAAACAGCAAACCCTACATGTAACAGGGTATGGAATTCCAGAAGTGTAATTGGAAATCCATATGCACCCCTCCAAAAACATTGCATACACATCCAGAGCACTTGGATAAGAACAAGTACTTTCTGAAATACGTTGGCTTTACTCTTGTCGTCAATTTCATTCTGTTGAATTTTGATCCAGTGTCCCTCTTTGGCGAGTGACAGTATAGCGCCCGGGCCTGCACGAACGGTTTTCCGGCCATTTTTGGGGCCGTTGAACAGTTTCTCGGCTGAAGGGTCGAGATCCGGAAGAGAGAGAATATCACTGACGTCGAAACGAAGTCCTCCCATGATGATAAAGTAGGCGTATTTCGTGTTGATTTTGAACTATATTCTGTTATCAACGGTCACAAAACACCAAATAACATGGCTTACATCAGCTTCAGGACTAGATTTCGACGATTTCTGTTGTTTCCGGATCTTTCGAAGGTCCGACTTGAGATCCCGGGCATCCAAATACTGACGGGTGGCGGTCAATATGGAGACTTCTGGAATAAGGATAGTCAACAAAACCCATTTTGCCTTTTCGAAAAGAAGCCGTTGCCATGTTGGGTTAGAAACTACGTCGAGATGGAGGGCCGTGAAGATGCAGGCGATGAGGGTAAAGATGCAGCTTTCAAGAATATCGAATGTGCCCCTGACAGTGGGAGAGCTGACCCAAGGTGGAGCAAACTTTGACAACAGATGATCTGTTCCATTGTAATTAATGATAGAAATATTCCACGGCTGGGTGAAATTCGACGAGTCGAGGTCTCCCATATTGACTTTCCAAGGAGGACGAACAAGGGAAATATGATGCTGCACTCTCTAAGATGTCCATATTCTTGCTGAGAGTCCTGATACTTGTTTATAACCCTCGAGCTTCAACCCTCAGTATGCTATGGCGATGTCGATCCAGCCAATAGGCGCGCCGTGTTTACCGCCCTGCATTCATTCGAGTAGTTGGACAAAACTACAAAAGCCACCGAGTTTCCCCCGCACCGTAACGTAGTCGAGAATACAAAGAGGCTCAGGGCAGAGCACGAAGTCTTTGTACAACAGCTCCTTAGTATTCGTGCTCCTACCAGAGCTGACAGAATGGCCTTGAATTCAACCGTCGTCGAGTCAGATCCCCAATCCTCAAGTACCCCTCACCTCGAACTCGTCAACGGCAAAGTCCCATATCGTGACGCCGTTGTGTCATGGAAACTTCCCAAGGTTCTCCTTTTAGGCGAGGAACGTTACATCGACAGTTTCGAACTTGATTGCGTGACACATGTGGTATTGCAGTGAGTTCTTTTGTCACTACACACAGAAAAATCGTGCAACTGATCGGCTGAAAAGAATATCAGACGCTCGACAACGACAAGTATTTGCTCAGATTGGCGTTCAGCACGACTACGACTATCCTTTCCCTTTCTGGCACTTTCTTGGCAAAATGATCTCCCAGGCGCTGCTGGAAAATGAGACTTCGCTTGAGATATTGAGTTTTACAAGGGTAAACGACCGCGAATTTGTTGGATTCGAGAACAAGAACTATCCGAAAAGCGATAACAGCACAGACATTAATGTCATTGAAGTGAGTCTCAAAAGGCCACGGCCTAATGAGCCTATGGAGATCTTTTGGGGGCCTGCTAGGGGCATCATCATCCATAGGCTTCGAGAATGTGAGTATTGTGAGGGTTACACTTCGGGACTTTGAGGCTGAGATGAAACACAGGGTTAGAGGAACCCCTTTCGGCCCCTTGACGGGTACCTTTGGTCGATGCTTGACGGGAAGGTACTGTAGCGTCTCTTGTTGCACGGAAGCAACACAGCCAACGCCGTCGAATCCTCAACGAATGCTACCATGTCTGAGCCCTGTCGATCATTCATCCTCGTGACAATCCAAGGTCCGAGTCATCATTCAGCCTAGCAGATACCAACATGACATTCTCGTATCTCTCATAGGCATATCAGGGTCCAATTTGTTCTCGGCGAGTGTTGGTTCTCTGACGAACTGCATTAGAACCCTCAGCTAGCATAAGTACTCTATTAGTATGCCGATCTTCTGCCAAATTCACGAATGAAGAAAGGCTAAATCCTAGCCCTTTATTACGGCGGCCGGCAACCTGTTTTCCATCACTCACACGATTCAGTCCCCGTCTTCATTTAGTAATTGTGGCGTCAAGGTTTCCTAGCCTCCCCGGCAGTGACATCCCCACGACATGGGTTATGGGCTGGAAAATAAGGCAGCGAATTACCGCCCAATTGCACCAGAAGCCCAATGCCTCACGAAAGAGTTGAAATGACCAGCTGGACTACGGAGTGGAACTGAGGCCTTCTCCATGATCTTGGCTGAATGCTGGACGCGTTTATCAGCTCACCAGGTTTGCTGAAAGTTCAAGGCTTGCATCTTGAACAGAGATCGTATTCTCAGATGAGATAGAGTTTAAATATTCTAGCTAAATGCTTCTTGCGTCTCTTTCAAGCAATTCTCACTCTGCTTAAAGCTCCTTGGGAGACACAAACATTAGGGGTAGATCAAAGGCTCCAAAATTGTTAGCTGAAGGTCTACTACGGAGTATATCCATATCGAATCTGCCTTATTTGACCCAAACTCATGCAAGCCTTTTGTCATTTGGCACAGGATTCGGAGGATTTCCTTGCCTCCCCCAGACTAACCCCATCTCATGGAGAGATCTTCTGCACATCGAGCTAAGAACTCGAGATAGGCCAACACCAACGAAGTGATTACCGTTATCTTGATAGCCCATCCGAACGGACCGGCGAAGGGTGTTTCACAAAGGAGCCTAATCGAGCTGTAGCTTCGGCCATGAATAATTGCCAAGCATAGCCAAGGCAAGCCCCGCGTCGATTATGACTCGGACCCTCTTTCATATGCCGTTAGGGGTTCAATATGCCAAAACGGCGCTAGCATTACTCGACAGCTTGGTTACGTACAGCAATTTAAACTTTCGGCATTTTCCCTGGCGGACGAACTGATTACTCCTCTCGTTTCAGTCAAGTCAAGGCTGCATGCTTCCTCCAAACGTCCAAGCCCAAAAAGCGCCCCCCGGCAGAAACAGTGTCGGGGATCTCATCAGTGGCGTACGGGAGGGTCAGCATTCTATCGGATATTCCCAGCTGAAGTGATTCCCAGCAGATCAATATGCCAAGATCCTCCCCTAACGGCTCATCAAAATCCACAGCAAACCTAAACCGAAGGATCCCCCTTGTCTGTGTTTTCCCTTCTCTTCCAGGGTAAAGCCCCTACGCTGAAGAGTCAGGGCATGACACAGGACTTGTCACGACGTCAGGACCTGGCATATGACGAATGAGAGGTGCCGGAGCCATATCATCCTACCTGGGCACAATGTCGATCGACAAGGTTCCCCGGAGACGGTCTATGAGATCTACAGTCTAAATGCGACGTCGTCTGTTTTTAGCCCGTCTTCTTCCTGTTGGTCTTGAGTTAGTGCACTGACGGTTCGTAGAAAATGGGTAGCAATGCCGTTTCCCCTGTTTCTTCGTCTTTGTAGTGCTGTAGATCCTATTTCTTAGCTTCTTCCTCATTACATCTCTTGCCTTGACTCTCTGCTCCATTCCATTCATATAGATATTAGCCCTGCGGGACCTTTTCTTTTTCGTTTTTCGTTTATCTCTTTCTCCATTTCCCAGCGACCGGGTAATTGGGCAGACCCGTCGGTACTGATACATAATCTGTCGTGGTATCCATCCGCGGAATCTTCTTCTTCTGCCGCTCTTTCATTGCATTCACTCACCGACAATGGCGACCGCAACACACTACACACCCGATGCTGGGGTGATGAGCTCTCAGATCATCACCTACTCTGTCGCCACAACTCTCTTGGTCTGTCGTCTGATATCTCGAAGGCTTACACACGTCGCATTGTGGTGGGATGACTTTTTCGCGATGATGTCCTGGGTGAGTTGTACTTGTCCCTCTGATGGTATCCACTTACTGATCTTTCCCTCCCAAGATTTCTGCTTCTCTCTACTTTAGCTTCACAATTTACTGTATGTACATGGACATCTTCATGCCTCATCAGACTCCACCAAGGTAGTTAAGTCATAGCATACTAAAATCTATCCAGGGGCTGTGGACATGGGTCTTGGCCATGCGAAGTCGGAGGTTCCTCTACCAGCAGAGACAGTCGAGGAGTACGCACGAAAAGGACTATTCGTTGCCGAGTTCACATACGCAATGTCCCTTGGCTTCTCCAAGCTTGCCATCCTCGGCTTCTACTGGCGCCTGTTCAGTGTCTCGAACATCCGAATGGGAATCCGTATCCTTCAGGGATGCACCGTGATCTGGCTCACCATCCGAACTTTCATGACCATCTTCCACTGCATACCCGTCAACGCCTACTGGGATCACAACATCAAGAACGCTGTATGCAATATCGACCCTGCCAAGTTCATGTTTGGTACGACGCTGGTGCATCTTATGCTCGAGATTGCCGTGTTGTCATTGCCCGTATTTCAGGTCAAGAACCTCAAGCTTCGCCCGGGCCAGAAGATCGCTGTCGTTGCTCTGTTCATGTTTGGTATCTTGTAAGTCTTGGTCATTTTTACCTCCATTTTTATCTCATCATCTCTGTTGTCTTGGGTTGGGACCAAGCTAACTTGACCTCCCTCATAGCGTTTGTATAGCTTCAATTATCGTGCTTATCGAAGCAATCAACCTCAATCCCAAGACGACCGAAATGGCGAGGGACATTAGGGGAGTCATTATCTGGGCAGGTACAGAAGCCTACCTCGCAATCATCTCTTGTAAGTAGCATAGCATTATCACTAACTTCTATGCTAACCTTGGCAGCTTGTCTCCCTATTATCCGACCTATCTTCCGCAAGTTCATCTCGAGCTCGATACTTTCATCCAAGTCCAACTCAAGTGCTCCCAATCCTATCAGCGGCTTGACTAGCAGCCGGGGCATCAAGCTCACCAACGTTACTCGAACAAAGGAAATCGACGACAATAGTTCTCAGCGACAGCTTGCCGAGCTTGAAGACGGATCATCTGATGATATGAACTTTCATGGCTACCAAGAGCGTGTCCCCAATCACAACACTGTCATCACTAGTTGCGCCGATGAGAGACCTAACAGCCACGCACACAATACAAGTGTACAAGGTATTCAGGTTAAGAATGAGACAAGAATATACTATGAGTAGAGCATCTTCAGGGAAGCTGGATTAGAGTATCATTTTCTGTTGGAGAATGAAGGAAGCCTATTCAGGCTGCTATAGCGACTTTGCATTGTATGATATGAAGTATAATGATAGATACCAAACTTCGTGCATATTGATACCGATGTACTTCTTCCAGCAAGAGCAGTGAGAATTGCCATGTCAGGTCTTGTGAATGGATACAGCCGGCGTATTATCACTTGTTTACCAGAAACTTCCCGGCAAAGCTCAGTGGAAAGTCAAAGAAATCATAGTGCCTTGGCATACTGATCATGAATGAAAATTCCCAACGATGGAAAAGAAGACTCAACGCATTAGTCCTAAATAACAGAAAGACTGAGGCAAATCAGCATAAGTTTAGGATATCTTTGCTAAGGTAGGGTGCCTTTTGCCGAGTTTATTTCGATATCGTATTGAAGTCTGATGTTTTCCTACCTACTCACTGAGGGATCCCTAACGAGCTGTTGCAAGGCACTTGCTTGCTGCGATGGACTTGAAATCTCGCTTCATGATTGAGATAGTAGTGAGCTTATTATTATTTTATAAATAGTCTCAAAATTGTGCTCAAGTTACTGATGGTGCCTTGATAGCGCTTCCTGGATCATCTGTTCACAGTCAAACACGGCAACAGACGTTCACAAACAGCTTTCACTCTGCGCAATCCGTTATTTCTGACGCTTTAATGACATTGAATATAGAAGCACTGTCAATTGCCTCTGGAAACCTCTCCATAACATGAGTTTTGGCGTGCTGACCCTGCTCAGAGGAGTGTGTGCCACTTCTAATGGGTGATAACCAGTCAAAATGTTATTTGAACGCTGATACTTGGTTGTAAATGAATACCATCTCAATTTTGAGATCGCGCTATTTTCTTCTAGTTGATAGGATCAATACCGAATATTTAGAAACTCTAGGGTGGTTAATATAGAAGTCGCAAATCATCCCCTGCATCGACCAGTTCACTGTCTTTGTTTTCGAGATTCCTGCGAGAGTTGCCTGCTACAGAATCGTTATGACGGGTTATTCTAGGGTAGGCAACGGTTAGCTGTCAATAGAGCACATCCTGACCCACACCCCCAACTTGCACCCAGCCCCTCCTCAATGTTGGGCTGATATCTCGCAACAACCTGAGGCGATGCCTGATCAGCATTTAAACTTGGCATCATAGGACCCTGTCAGCTTACTTTAGTTGTATCTAGCCTAGCCCGATATGAACCCCGCAACCGGGAAGCAAGAACTCTCGTGAGACCTTGGACAAGCGCGTCACCAAAGATATCATTCACTAACACGAAACCCTAGTTGCAAACGTTGCCGATACCGAAAGGTAAGTTGACGTCAGGATATCCGATGGAATTGCGCAAGTTTGACGGCCCTAGTTGAGATGCACACGAACAGTCCCATGCACCAATTGTGCAACAGCGGGTGCAGGCTGCGAGTATGAAAAGATCGACAAGAGACGGAACCCACCATCTTCAGAGTACACGATTGGTCTGAGAAATAGAGTTGCGTCATTAGAAGCCTTCATCCAGGAGTTGAGAGAAGCTTCTCCCGCTCGTCGAGATGAAATGCTTGGGCCCGCAGCTTATATACAAGGCGCATCAAATATTTCGATCGCAGGGCCGTCTCAAATCATCCAACCTGATACTACAGCTCGAGCACGCCTGAAACCAGATGCAGAAGGATCACTAGTCTACCATGGCGCGACCAGCATCTTCAACAGCGATCTTCTCACCACAAGTGAGAGCTATCCAAGCCCAACGCAAAGTCTGTATGCAGAATCCAACTTTGACCATGTCATGGATCACTTCGGCATCAAGCTGGAAGACGACACAATTTTCAAAGCACTGCAGCAGTTCTTTCGCTGGCAGTACCCTCACTTTATGTTCGTTTACCGCGAGGCGTTTTTAAGAGACCATTTTGGTGAGCGCAAAGGCTGCAAGTACTGGTCATCTGCACTTCTACTGTCTATTTGCGCTTTGGGCCTCCTCATGTCGGACACTGAAGGGGAGCGGAACCTGACTGAGCAGTTCTTCCAAGCGGCTGAGAGTATCGTGATGGTATCCGGATTAAGCCGTCCTTCAATCCCCACCGTCCAGTCATTTTTATGCTTGGCATTCTTTGAAATTGGCCGAGGGAACGTATCCAAGGGATGGGCTTTCTCAGGTATGATATACTCAATGCTCGTATGAAATGTCGATTTTAACGAAGGGCAGGTATCGCATTCCGCATGGCCCAAGACTTGGGCTTTCAAAGTGATCCCATGAACTGGCTGCCACATGACTCGACCATTATCTCAAGCGAGGATATTGAGATCCGCCGCAGAATCTATTGGGGCTCATACATATCAGACAAACTGATCAGCTTGATACTTGGGAGACCCGTGCAACTGGTCTTTGATAGCGCCGAGGTTGATCTGCTGGAGTTCATAACGTAGGGCAGTCTCCATTCCCATATTTAGAACCAGCTAACGAAGTCAGTGACGGTCCAGGAATGGAGTACTGGCGTCCCGTTGGTTTCGGTGATGACCCAGAAGAGCTGCGAGTCTTGTCAAACATACCATATCTCAAAGAGCAGATTCGGCTGTACAGAATTGTTGAGAAGATGATGACGACAGTATTTTCTCCACGGACGCCTCGAACGCAGACAGACGTCTTCACACGACAGACGCTGCTTGATAACCTCAATCTTGAGCTTCTGCAGTGGAGGGACGCACTGCCGGCCTTTGCAAAGTGGAATAAATGGTCGACGAGTGTGACGATAACACCCGCGGTGGCTACACTCCAGTAGGTCTCCAATGCTCCATCTAGGATTACATGACTAATCGTATCATGAAGCCTTCTTTATAGCAGTGTTCGCATTGCTTTGAACTATGAGTCAGCCACCACTAATAACGTTGCCTCGGCTCGAGAAACTGCACTTCTGTCTTGCACCACCGCAGCTCAAGATATTCTTGCTCTGGTTCGGATTTACAAAATGCAGTATGGGCTTCGCCATGCACCACTCATATTGATTTACGCATCCATACAAGCCTCGAGATCAATCGAGAAGTTTGGTATTCCGGAGGAACAAAGCTACTTGGTCAGTTGCTTGGCTGAGTGCTCTCACACTTGGAGCATTGCTGGTCAAGTACAAGGCCCGATGCCTGCAGTGAATTTTGACACGTATCAAGACCTGGTATAGGAGTCCGGCGGTTAAGTAATACATCCATAAAATATCATATGTATATCACTGCTAGTTTCGTACTTAGGTGACCGTCATACTTCGTGAGTAGGCCTAGAGCCTCTCTCCCTCCTCCAACTCGTGGATCAAAACTAGGGGCCCCTTGGGAACAATATCTGGGCCAGTGATACCAAGAACCCTTCGTCTAGCATTCGCGTAACCAGTCTTGTACTTCTCAAGCCAAGTCTCAGAAGTCTTTCGAAACGCGCCATGAGTTCTGAAGCTAGTGTCCCAGTAAAGCCTCCTCAGCCAAAGATGCAAGTTCGGATAGTGATCCCTGATGGTTCCAAGGTTGCACATGAAAATAGGGACATACCCAACGTCAAAACGGAGAATGGTTGGGAACAAACGGATGTCAGCCTCGGTGATGTGCTTGCCGAGAAGAAAGGGGCCTCCGTCAAGGATTTTCTCCAGTCGATCGAGTGACTTGAAAACCTTTTCAACGTTTTCTTCATATGCCGCTTGAGTCATAGCGAAGCCACTCTTATAGACACCATTATTGACAGTATGGTAAACCCATTCATTGATTTCATCAATCTTCTCGCGCAAGCCATCGGGGTAGAACCCACCTCCAGGTCTGTTGATTTCACGATCTTCATCAGGAAGAAGGTGGTCGAACTCCGTGTATAGCATCCGAATGATATCGCTCGACTCATTGCTCACCATGGTCTGTGTCTTTTTATCCCAGAGAACGGGCACGGTGTATCGGCCCTCATAATTTGGGTTGGCCTTGAGATATAGTTGCTTCAACGTGTCGAGTCCATATAGTGGATCCTTGGGGAGCACACCATACTTGGCAGCTTCTGGGCTATCATCGAAGAACCAACCATCTTTTCCCATAGTAAGAGAGCAGATGTATAGGTCGATTATATCCTCGAGTTTCTTGAGGTTCCTCACGATCATGGCGCGATGAGACTGTGGTTGTCAGTGCTGGAAAGATATAGCCTAGTGATGACCTACCCAGGGGCATCCTGGGCTGAGATAGAGAACGTAACGATCTTTCTCAGCCGGAAATTGAGAATCTGGATCTTTTGATACGAAACTGCGAAAGGCACTGTCAGGCCGAATAAAAGAGCCGTCCTTGGTTGGCTTGAGCCTAATCTCATCCGGCTTTGGTGACATTAGTAAAGGCGTTATCAATGCCATAGCACGAAGGCTTACCTGATCACCCATATTTCTAATGTTTAAGGAAGAAGAGTTCCTGGATAAATAATAAGTCGAAGAAAAAGATCGAACAATATTCTGCCTTGGGATGATATGCGACTTGTATGGCTTGAGGTTCAAGATGTGTAGGAATGGAAGTTTCATGCCAACTCTTTTCGAAGAAAATGGGGTACGCAATCATTTATTAAATGTTTCCAAGCTCGATATATAAGCATCATGCCATGATATCTGATCGGCCAAACATGATTGATAATCACGTCACCAAACTCGGCGGCTTATGATGACAACCGCGCGGCAAACCGGCCGGATAACTATAAGTTGTGGGGCCAGAATATGGCAACCAACAAAGCAAGCATCATCTCAAGCAACCTTTTACGATTTTGTTTTTCTTTCATAAACTTGCTAGTAACATCGATTGTTTCTGAGCTTCTTTATGCTTTTATTGCCATCATCGAGAACTTTAAACAGAACTTAAAATATAAGACTTGTTATTTCGCAGGATAGAAACCCTTAGTCTTTTAGTCCGACCTCTTCAATCAAATGAATTCAAGTCTGAGCTGGAAATATTTGATGAAGTTTCCGAGTTTCGTCTTATAGTTGACGGTGGCACACGAGGCACAATCTTGTCGGGATAACAAGTCTCGCAGGTCTCATCACCAACGCATCTCCGTGCCCACGGTGTACGCGGTCGAGTCATTCTTCCAACCACTGGTTCACAGGCTAGAACCCGAAAATGACCAAGATCATCATCGCCGAGTGATAGGGCACCGTCTAGTGATAGAATGTCAAACATGTCAAAAGCAGTCTCTGTCTCGCCACAGTCGGCTTCATCGTCGCCGTTGCTTACGACCCACGCGGTACCGATGTCTTCTCTTTTGACTTCCGTGTAGATGAAATCATTTGAACGAAAGATCTCCCTTGGGGTATCCGTGTTCCTATTTTGCTGTCCTCTTCCCCCTTCTGAAATTCTTGGGATATGCTGTGCCCGTACCAAGCTGTAATCGATGTACCAAATCGTGAGCTTGGCAACATCAAGGAAATAACTGATCATGTCTTGAAAAGCTCCACGAGTCATCCCCAATCCTATTTGGTTGTAGTGGACCCTGCGGTTCTTGAGTGTATCCATAATCGAGGGGTCATAATCCATCACAATGTTGCTCCCTATGAAGCTGAATCCTGATCTTTCATGGGAGGGGTCTTCGTCAAATAGAGATACGAAGACACTTGGGCTAACATGCCACCAATCCACATGGCTAAGCCATCGAGGATCAAGATGGATGAGATCGTTGTCGAAATCTATTGTGATATGCTTGACGACACCATCTTTTTCTTGGTAAGATGCCGTATGAGTGGCACCTTTTTGGCCGTTATATTGGCCTGGTTCTGTGGTACGTTTTGGGTGGAAGGGAGACTTGACGTGTGACCACCATTCATTCTTACTGAAACGTCTTTCCATCGCCTGACGTGATTCCTTGCAAATAGTCCAGAGAGAGGTATCTGTCAGGTAGACGGAGTCATTTGGGTTGCCCGCAACATCATCAATTGGGACAGCTAGTGAAAGCCCTGGAGCAACGTTCATAGACTCGTATTCGAACTTCTTGGTGCGTAGTAAGCGAAGAAATCTCCCTTGTATCGGTTTCATGGGAGTTGGCTGGAGAACACGATAGTCAGCGATATAGAATCGGTGAACGTGGCGATCGCCCGGAACTGGGCAGACTGCGGCTTCCCAGATGAGAATCTGAATCTCTTTGGGGAGTTGGAGGAATTTTGGAAAAGTATCTGGAGCCATGCTCTGATTCAGGTACTGTCAAATACTTGAGATCAATGTCAATTGGGGGACAGAAAACCTAAAGACTGTATCCTAAGAAATAAAAAGATTTAGGTGAAGACAGTCGAGTTTCAATAAGTTTAGGATAGATATTCAGGCGTTGTACTGTTGATTTTGAGTATATCAAGTTAATATCAGACCGCTTTCTTACTGCGAAGATATCCATTGAGGGACTCTGTTGCCTCATGTTGGACACAGCTTGAATATGACGTAGGCAGAGTCATTCACCGAAATAGCATCTCATTGGTCGAAGTAGCACAGGCCAGCCCCCCCAAGACCTTAGTATGATTAGGAAAGCCATGAGAGTAAAAGGCAGACATAATCCCCATAAAGATAGAAGCTTCATAATTTATCAAATTGTGACCATATTTTTAGAATAAAGTAAAGAGACTCTTTAACTGGTCGCGTCGTAGCTAAAGTACAAGGGCATTAACCTTTTAACCTTAGTCAACGCTGAAGTTTAGTTGGCCCAGTGCTGGGGTGTCTGATTGGCCTTTGCGTAAACGCAATGAGACGGTCTTCCTTTTTCCCGCTACGCTACTGGATCCTTCGGCGTTGCGCCTCAGCCTTGACGCGTAAAAAGAGAGGCTTAGCTGAATCAGACGCTGAGTCCAATAAACTGAGATTCTTATATGACAATGCGTCTTTTTAGGTCCACTGTTTACTGTCGATCGTGGCAGGTTGACGAATATCGTCTTAAGGGACATCTCGTCAATGAGGAAGACCAAGTTAAGATTAATGACCTGCGGATCGTTTGACTTGTGAGTATACTTAGACTTGCTTAAAAACCCAAGACAGCAAAGAATGTTCAATCTGCCTGCGTCTTATACTTCCACCATTAAACAAGGTACAAAGATAAACTGGTCTCGAGGATTACTACGATATCCTAAACTCGCCCAAGTCGTTTATCCCTTAGAAAAGAGGTCCCAGGCTGTCTTGCGTCCCCTTGCCCTGGCGTCGTGTAAGCATGTGTTGGCTGTTTGACGTTTATCGGCTTCTTAACCGAGCTGTGGACCTTGCGTTTAGGTAACATTTTAACGGCCAATTGCCAAAGCTTATTAGACAGGTCTAGAACAATTCTCCCTAAACGGAACTTCTCGTATACTTCGGTAGTTGCCTATTCCAGCTAACAATCTGTGCTTAGACAGTAAAGATCGTAACCATCATACGATAGATGCATCGCCATTGGCTAAATAGCACCTCAGTGACAGCGATGCTTCCACTTGATTACGTAGATCAAAGTTTCGGCTCTTCCTGCTTTACAGGCAAGGGACGTAGCATCGCGCCTTCGTAGATCAGTAGGGCTTCGAATTATGTTATAGCCCCGCGGGACCCGGTCTAACTGCCATCTTTAAATCGTTGAGCTCGCTGTTGTCACGTCACGTCACGTCATGTTTATTTTCTTGGTTCTTTTTTGTTGTCTTTAAAATGGGCCTTCAATTCTGCGGTGCTCAAAATGGTGTAAAGATGGGATTGTTGAACGCTCCCAGGCGGGCCATATGGATCTGCTCCATTGTCAGTCTTACTGCGTTCCTTGTCTTTTTCTGCTTTCCCGTCTCTTCGCTTTATCCGCTGTAAGTACACGCTGCCCACTCGTTTGCCCGGCTAAAGACGATTTACTATACAGGAAACCCACCGTCTCTCCATCTCATTCTCCATCTTCTCCTGCTCCACCTCCTCAAACAACAGATACATTCAATGCCAACTGCCATAAGAAACCTCGACCGGAAGCATATCAACAGCATGGCAATGGAACTGAGGGCTTGGCTCTGCCGAAGCTGATGGCGGAGTTATGGAAACCCTTGGTGCATCCTATCACAGAGAGAGTATTCGTCACCGACAAGGGAGAACGCTTCGAAGTACCAATCGACCAAGTGCGGTGGAAGAAGCCATTAGGGAAAAGGGTCGTGATCGTTGATACTGATACTCGGCTTGATGGTAAAACCGAGAACACAATGTTGAATGAATGTCCGTTGGATTTTACAACACTGCCCGGGCGGACTGGAGGTCACTTAAACCACTATATTTATGGTACAGTCTATCAACTCTGGTGCATCATGCTCTGCTGACATCGATGGGTTAGCTATGATTCACGGCTACGACTACCGACTAGTCCGTGCAGCCGACTATCCCGATCGGCACGGAACTTGGGTAAAGCCTGCCATCACCAAAGAGGCTCTCAAGACCCATGACTTCGTCATCTCGCTAGACTCAGACGCCGTCTTCACACATCTCGACCTTCCACTAGAATGGCTCATGAACCTCTGGGATTACCGCCCTGAGACCTTAGTCGCAATGGCTTACGACCTCGACTGGGAACAAGACTACGATCCCCAAGGAAACCTCATCCTCAACACAGGCTTCGTCATCGCGCAAGCAAGTCAGCGTACCCAAGACATGTTTCAACGATGGGAAGATTGCCCACGGAGCATACCTGGCTGCGACCATTGGAATCACAAGTGGGCGCATGAGCAGAGCGCCTTTTCTTACTATATTCGATACGAGTTTAACAGAACACATGATGTGAAAAACATACCGTGCAATCAGGCCAACGGCAATGAGTTTACGTTGGACGGAAATGGTGAATGCAAGGGCGTTTTTGTGAGCCATAATTGGAAGCATAAACATAAGACGCCTGAGTTGTTGAGCAGGAGTATAATGACTTCGCTGGCCCGTCGGGTACATGGGCAGTTCCACCATGATATTAAAGACTTGTACATAGATGCCTCAAAGCAGACATATCCAATCGCTGATGGGGCAACCTGAGCAATGATTGGAGGAAGGTAAACAATTATAATTAGACTATAGAATGCATGTGTATTTCTAAAGATGATAATTCCCGATAAAACCCATCTGCTTTCTTTATTACCAAGTACCAATGCTACAAAGACTGGAAATCAAGACGCTATCTTATCTTATCTTATCTTATCTTACCTCCAAAGGCCCACGAATAATACCACTATTTGACTTGACTACCCTAAGGCACTCGCAAGCAACGTTGGTTTCGGACGTTATCAATAGAATCTTATTGCTCCAATTGCGACCATTGGATTGTTACAATCATCATCATTTTCTCCCGTGAACTGTGCCAAGAATTGTAGTCACAAGGTGCCGTCTCAAGGAGTCCGTGCTGTCTAACCGGATTTGGCATGTAGAGCCTATCGACCCGAATAGAGAGTGATGCAGTGCTACACTAACTATGCACAATCACATTGTGTAAAGAAGGTAACCCGAAATAGAGAAAAGGTTGAGTTGTGGCGCATGCCACGTAGTGATGTATGGAAGTCAAGAGTCAGATGTATTGTTTCGTTCACGTACACCAGGGAAATAGGCAGGTCTACGAGTAAATTTTGTACCTCAGTCCTACTCTTGGAGATGAAATACTTGGTTAAAAGGCTTCAGCTCAGCTCTAAGTTCTACATGGTGATATAAGTCCTCAGCCACAGATCTCAACTACAAATAGGACATATAGATCATCCTATGTTTTTCTCCACCATACGCACGCCAAATACTAGACGAATAAAATCCAAGTCCATCAACAATGTCTTCATTCGACGGCAAGACGGTATGTATATAAAAAACTCTCTCTATTTGAAATCGAGCATCTAACCTGAATCGTGAAGATCGCGGTCACTGGCGCAGCATCTGGTATCGGCCTTGCAGTTGCTAAGCTCCTAGCAAGTCGACGTGCCCAACTCTCGCTCGCCGACATGAACAAAGCCGGCCTTGAGGCTGCTGTCTACAACGTTGATGGAGGTTGGGTCTGTTAGTCGGAGGTTACCCCGAGTACTTCGGCATAGGTCGGCATGTAGCCGATAAGGATGGGGAAACCCCACTTCATGGTAGCATCAGATTGTACTAGTCAGACCAACAGTCTCTAAAACTTTCCAGATTTGGTAAAAATGGTGAGTGGGGGTGCATTCGGTTGTATTTCATGATCAGGCGGACATTACAAGATAGTACTTATCTACCGGATTCCAACGGACCAGCCCCTCAAGCAATTCAAATTCTTGTTCCCTTTCCAAGTTCAAATATTAGAATATCGACTATCTCCGCCTCCGAGAAAAAATGACCGTGAAAAGCCGACTCCAGCAACCTGTACGGGTCGCCATTTTGGACTGCGACTACGTTGTACCAAAGGTCGCCGAAACTTGGGGACCGACATATAGCAGTATCTTTGGTCATCGGCTACAAGCTGTCAATAAGACTCTGGGGTCTGATAAGGTTCTGCAGATTTCTGCATTCGACATTATCAAAAACGAATATCCCGATCCAAATCACTTCGATGCCTTCCTGATCACAGGTTCTGTGAAAGGGGTATACGACGAGGATCTGTGGATTGCGAGGTTGAAAGCTTTCATCCAAAGAACCTACCAGACTCATCAACATGTTCGGATGTTTGGAGCTTGCTTCGGGCACCAGATCATCTCCGAAGCCCTGCTTGAGAAATACGGAGTGATTGTCGAGAAAGATCCAAAGGGTTACGAAGTCGGCATCCACAAAGTTGTTCTAAACCCGAAATTCGCAGCTCATTTCGATCACGTTCTAAGCCTGCCTGAGGGAGACGGGTTACGGGTGCAGTTCGCTCACGGCGACCATGTTCGATTTGAAGCATCATGGCCTGAGTCGTGGATGTCGATAGGAAGCACGCCACATTGCGCCGTGCAGGGAATCTTTCAACCAGGACGTGTCTTGACGTTTCAAGGTCATTTTGAATTTAACGAGGAGATTTCAACGGAAACGATCACGTACTTCTATACACCTGAACGAGGCTTCACGCCTGAACAGACGCAAGCTGCCTTGGATCAGATTCGAGGAACGGATGATTCGGAGGAAGCTGCAAAGATACTACATGCATTTTTTACAGATAGTAATGATACATAGAAGATCTGCTATGAGAATCATATCGCAGCTCACGTCAAAGTTATCGACGCAGCCTTATCTGAATTAAGCTTTAGAATTGGGTGGCTTAGCGTCATGCGCCCCAGGATGAGGCGCAAGGAATTCCAAGGCGGAGTGAAAGGCTAACGATTAATTTCCCTCTTTATACCTCATGCTTCGTCTTCTAATTTTCGGTGGCTCATCTATCAAACTCTCCTTTCATCTCGAGATGCAACGGTTTCTCGATGCCGCTGTTTAAAAACTTTCGCAGCGGCGCAAAGGTCGTGGACAACGCGGTCAATCTGGACCCGCACACCTGGACATTGCCATCGTCATACAAGCCCTCCCAGGCAGACGGTAAACAAACAGTCATTCCTGACCCAAGAGTCTTCTCAAACGTGTTTTCAATTCCCTGCGAAACGGAATCGCAAAGTATTGAGACTCTATTGGCATACCCCGATGCGAGTCATGCAGCTGTACATCTCGCTCTGCTTGAGTGTTTTCGCAACCTGAAGGCTAGCGCGGGCGCTCTCAACATTGAGGTCATCCAACCACCTGCATACGATGACACCAAGAGTCCAGTGCCGGCATCGCCATCGGAGCCAACGCAGCTTCCCGCATCCCAAAAATGGGACCTTCTCATAAAACTCGCAGTTACACGATTTACGACTTGGTGGTCTGGTATTGAGCTATTGCTGAACCATGCGAGTGCCTACTCGCATCATGGCGGCACCCGTGCTGCTCTCCAGCTCACAAAGGACTATCTGCCACCATTGGACATACTGCTCGTATGGTACGCACTTATACTGAACCCGGAGGCTTATGAGGCTGCTTGCAACGCCCAGGGTGCCAATGCTGCGCGCTTGAAAAACATTTGTTTCCCCTGGCCTGCAATTCGAGATGTCATCGATATGGACAAGATGCAACTTGTACTTCCTCGATCTGCCCAGAAGCTGTTCACCAATATCACGTCTCAACCATGTGATATTCTTGAGTATTTACAGACCCCCCCGGCATACGCAGACGCGGGCAAAGTGCGTATCGAAACAGATTTATTCAGTGAAGTCAAGAGGCAGGAGAATATCATCGAGGAGTCTAATAAGCTTCTATGGATACGCTCACCTGCCTTGCAAGGGTCCCTGATTCGAGCGGGCTTGGAGTATCTGGACTTTCACTTAAGGGAGCCCAATGCAGTTGAAGAAGAGATGGTTTGTCACCAGTCCTTCGGAGTCAGGCTTTTTTGGAGGACGCACCGCCTCTTTCCCAGACAGTACAATGCTTTCCTGAAAGAAATTGGAGGCGTTCAGTCAGAGCAAACGCAGGGGCAGGACCTGAAACGAGATGCGAAGATTTTGTTCGATATGGACGACCCATCTCCCATACAGGAGCACTGCCACTGCTGGACCTGCGAGCGCATTCGCGACGATCTCCCGGAATTCGTCTACACAAAACCGTCAACAGCGGCATCCTCCTCTACGAGCTTGACTACCATGCAGAAACAAATTTCTTCGTTATCTGCCGAAACTCTACTGCAAATCCAGGATGACCTTGGCTTCTGTCTTGCAGTGGAGGACGCTCGCAGATCTGGGCTGTCATTGCCAACTCGGCCACCAACTACTGCAGAGAAGGAAGCAGATAAGATAGCTAAACAGAAGCAAAAGGAGCTTGGATATAGGCCAGGGCTGAATGAGTATGTGGAAGTGTTACCTGATGGGAGACGCAAGATCAGGACGCATAAGTATGCGAGTGGAATGTGGGGTACGACTTGGGTTTGATCTTTGCTAGCAGATATTTGTCTCATTTGTATCGAAGAGGAGCAAAGGGTTGCGATCTCATTGTATAAGGCGACTATTTGTGTGAGAGGCGATGCTCTACTGTTTATAGTGGCTTGTCTCTAGAAGTTTAGCAGAGGTTATGTATTTTCAGTTATCGCCTCCTGCAACGTTGAGCCTAAACCGCTGCCTCATCTCCCCCAACCAAGCATCTATTGACTGCCCATAGTCTGAACAAGACTAGCTGCTTCCACTAGGAACAAGATCTCGAGCCAGTCTAGCAACGATGCCAAGTGCATCCATCTTGTCACTCATCGGCTCCTTGAGCTCCTTCGCCGGACGATCGAACCGTCGCCAAACCTCAATGAACCGCTGCTGGCCCTCATCCAACCCAATACCACGAAGCACATTATACATATCATCGTGATTCGAAAGTCGCTCCAGGTCTTCAGCGCTAACAGCCGTAGTAGACGGATGTTCCTTACCGTGAACAATGGCAAGGTTGACGCAGTGAAGAATGAGTGCTGCTAGACCAGCCGCCAACGCCGTAGCCACGGATGAACCGGTGCGTTCCTCAAAGTCGTCTGGCAACGCACCCTCACGGTGTGGATTTCGCGATACTACCTTGTGACCTGGTATAACGAAGCTTAAGTGCTGGGGGCTGCCTGTTGGGCCCCATACGCGACCGTCTGCGGTGGCAGCGCCGATGCGGAAGATGCGCTGGCGGTCGAAAGACCATGGGTACTCAACTTCGGTGATGGCGCCAGTGTCTGCGGCGGCGCAGAAGAGGAGAATTCCTGCGTCGAGTGCGTCCTTGATGGCTTGGCGGAAAGTGTTGACACCATCACGATTCTCGACTGTTTCTTTGACTGTCCAGGACATTGAGATGATGTCCACCTTCTGGTCTATCGCTGCTCTCACAGCCTGTACCGTGTTAGTCGAGATACAAGAACCCATAGTCACAAAGTGATACTCACCAGCGCTGCGCTTTCTGCAGCAATGTACTCCTTGCCATGAGTCTGTGTCGCCAAGTTGAGACTCGTCTGCGTCTCAAGTTTGTACACATACAGCCTCGCCATCGGACATACCCGGCAAATCATATCCGCCATCACAGTCCCGTGGCCTTTCGTAGACCTATAGTAAGGGCTGGGTCCGTTCTCGTGAGGAAAGCCTCTGCTGAACGTCTCTCCACCCCAGATCTTACCCCGTAGAGACTCGACGTAGGGATCAGCGCCATCGTCAATAAGGGCGACCTTGATACCATTTTGAGGCTTGACAAACTCGGAACAAGTATTTTGGAGTTCGTCGGCAAATTTGTCCATACAGTTCAGCCATCTGTTTGACTGTAGACTCATCTCATTGATGCCGCTTTGAGCCTTTGCGAATGCTCCCTCTCGGACAATTCGTTCACTGCCGGGAACATCTGCTTTGCACCTGAAGACGAGTATACGTCTTCCTTCCCCAGCCTCGCCTTCGTCATTTGAAGGCAGTCTGTTCGGGTTTGAGGCTGCTGAGTCGTTTAACCGCTCCTCGAAGTCATTCGCGTACATTGTGATGCGATCGGCCGACTCTAATGCCTATGGAACGTCGAATGTTAGTACAGCAATGACGGAAAATCTCAGAAACATACCTGCTCCTCACTGTATACCAAATGTACCGCCTCCAGCCTTTCTAGCTTCGCCAGTCCATCAGGCTCGCTCCAAGCCCTCAAAACCGCTCTGTTACCACTCCATCGGAGATAAAGCTGCCTAACATTCCGACAAGCAGTTAAGATAGTCTCCGGACACAAGTCGACTTTCGTCCAGTCGAGAATCTCCACCTCGAAAGGCCGTAGACAATCCTCGAGTGCCTTGTCGCTATGCGATGGGTCTTTCAAGTCATCCACCATAACCTTGAGGACATGCTTGACTCCCTTCCCCTTGAGCCAGTTGAAGAAAACTGTCAGATCATCCCTACCACGTCCTTTATTCGACGCCTGAGCTCGGTTCCTTGTTAGTCTTGCTTTTATAGCTGATACTGGGGGTTTCTGCAGCTCGATTCTTCGGAATGAAACGTAGCGCAGGACTTGGTCGAAGTTGATGTGGTCATAACTTTGTTTGAAGGAATCCTCGTAGATCTCTGGTGGTGCCTCAGAGTAGTCGAAACACAAGTTGATGTCTGAAACCAATGGTTAGCATCTGCCAAAAGTGTTACGAATTCTGTCTCACTGTTTAGATTCGCTCCATGTAGAAACTTGACAGCTTTGAGCTGATCCCTACTAGCAGGCCTCGAATTGATCGTCAGAGTAGTTCGGAGATAGTGTAGCTTGACCGCCTGGCGGATCTTCTCTGCGTATTCGCTCTTCCGTTTCTCTTCTTGGGCCTGCTTTTCACCGTTTTCTACACCCGTTTGTCGTCTCTGTATAGGCTTGAAGCCATCAGGTGCTTCAATAGGTGAGTTTTTGTTCACGGCTGTATGGCGTGCACTTTCAGTAGAAGTGCGGCTTGAAGAAAGTACTTCGGCCTCCTCTGATCTTGGTGCATGAGGGTTATCAGGCGCTCGATGTAGCCCTCCGTGGGTGTCTTTGCCTTGTTGAGAGATGCGGTTTCTCCCGCCAGCATGCTCCAGCCCTCCTTTGGGCTTTGATCCGGCATGTTCGCTCTCATGTCCCTGTGGCTCATCCCTTGATCCGTCGGGTTTTCTTTCCCCAGCACGAGCGGAAACAGGCACTTCGAATTGTTTCCGCCAGAGGCGCTGTGTGTGATCTTGGTACTCATAGATGGATAGGTTTTGAGGTTCCTTGGTATACTCATCCAAGGCACTATCCCCATGAGCAAGGAGTGCCTCGACAATCTTTAGCTGCCCTTCTGATGCATACTTGTAATCGACAGCCAAGTGAAGAGGGGTCAGGCCGCTTTGGTCTTGTGCTCGTAGTGTCTCTTCGGATGCTCGTTTGACCAGTTTTATAGTATACTAGGGTTGGAGGTTGTGATATATAGCTGTATAGATGCAGTTCCTCCTATGCTCGCAAGTAATGCGGAGCAGTGAGTCAAGGTCATCAATCGCCTTCTTCTCATCCAAGACCACTTCGATGAATGCATGGTTCTTTTTGGCGATGGCGATATGCAGAGGAGTCTTGCTTGAGTCGTCCACTCGGTATAGCAAGGTCTTGTCGAACTTGATAACGCAGCGAGTCAACGATTTGTGTCCCACTGTGTTGGCGATCATGTGGAGGAGTGTCTGGTTTGAGTCTTTTGTCGATTTTGAGAGGAATTGCCCATACTTTTGTAAGAAGCTCTCTCGATTTTCTCTCTTGCCCAAGTTCAGCTTCATATTCCGAGCCTCATTCGTGATGCTCTCAAAGGCGAAAAGAACCTCATCGTGGTTGGTTATCTTGGCGGGCTCCTCCTCAAAATCATCGTTCTCGTAGTCCTCATCGTCGTCATCGCTAACGACGCCTTTGACGTCTGTTGTGAATGCAACCTTTGTCATCGTTCTTTGTATCAGATCTTTTTAAGTTTGTATTTTTCTCAGCTGTTATTTTGCATTTCAATGATGCTCTGGTTGCTTATTTGCTTCTCTGCTTACCGGCTGCAGCCTGCACCTACAGGAGACACGTCATTTATTAGCCGCTCAGCAGAGTCAAAGATATGAACAGGGGGCAAAGAACCCCATTTCTGAGGGCATGTACCTCACAGGTATCACATCAGGCTGTCACAAAAGCCCCTCTACTTCTTGACCACAAACCTCCTCTACAATTTACTCGAAACCTACCTTTTACTGCTGTCTACGCTCACGAAATGAGTCTTGATCCTGACTACGATGTGGATGCCGAGGAAGACATCTCCTTCGGCATTTCACTTGCGCCTAAAGGCGAGGAGGGGAATGAATTCCGCACGCAGAATGATCCGTTAGATCCTTATCAGCGCGAGAACATCATTGAACGCAAAGGCGCTGTCGACATTCGCTGCTCTAGCATCGACATTGTTCACGGCTTGTTTGACCCCGAAGGCGATGCTTTATGCACTCTACTGGTACTCGAATTTCGATTTGACCCAAGAAAACGAGCGCGGCGTATCGCACATGTCGATATTGAGCTGAGGTTCTCTGCCAGTGAGAAAGGCGTAGCTGACCCTCACGTTTTTGCCATCGCGCCCAACGGCAACTTGAGATTTGCTCAGACGACACAGACAGAGACAACTACTACTGGAGGCGACGTGACCATCGGCGCAGGCGCAGCTGGAGTGGAATTGGGAAGTGGTCTGAAGTATGAGCGTGAAGTCGCAAGAGAGATGACCTCGCTGCAGCCGTGACAGGATCAATCGACCTCCGCGGACGAAACTATGGCAAGCCAAACTGTGCGTCTTGGACACTGTTGGAGAACCCTGAGACAAAAACTGGTGTACCTGTCTCTATGCGAACCGCCATTCTGCTCAAGCGGAGGGACGAGGGACGTTTCCAGTGCGTGGTGACTGTCAACGCCAAAGCCGACTGGAGAACGTCGATGGAATGGCTTGTCGGCACCACGAAACGTGATGATCCCGTACTACTTGACCCGACGCTGGCTCCGACGAGTGATAGGTACAAAGATATGGAGATGAAGCTTGGGGAATTGGATCTAAACGCTATCTGTGATATCACCTCGGCCAACGTGATCGAGAACTCTGTCAAGACAAAGAAGATCGGTAGTCAGAGCTCCTGAAGCAACCTCAATAGCATAACCACCGGGTTACTCAGACTTTTTTCCAAAGTGTACATCTCAGGTACCAACTCAAACACGCACTGGCAACTTTTTGCGAACATCCTTGGCGGAGCTTTGACCTGTTCCATACTCAAAAGCGGGTACCAGCTTAATAGCTTAATCCTGCTCGAAAATCTGTGGTGGAAGATCCCATGATTTGTTCATACATCGGAAGGATAACTCCATCTAGGACCCCAGCCTCCACACCGACAAGGATTATCCAGCCTCCCAAAGCTCTCTATGCTTATCTATAGGTCGATTACCGGGAGCTATTGCCAATTGTCGTTCAGCTCATGCAGGTCGTAAGCAGCCTTCGGGGACCAAAACTTAGGGCGTATATCATAGGTGACAGAAATACTGAGTCAAGCTCCGTGAGATTTGGCGAGTTTTGGATGATTTATTTCTATCACCTAGGTTGAAACCCCCTCCATTTCTCGGTCTCCCGAAGGTATCACAAAATTCGATACGAGGGGTCAACGATTATAGGCTCACGTAAGATCCACGGCTGATCAGTCCATTTTGCCGTGACTGAGTCAGCCTTCTGCACTATTGCTCCTCACGATGACTAGAGAGGGCTATCAACTTCAAGCCACTATCCCATGGTTCTATGTAGAGTCATAGACTCACGCTCATATCGCTATGGAGGAGCCAGAAAAGTCGCTCGATGTCACCGAGACGTCAAGCGTTACCATGGATAACGATTCTCCATCCGCCGACTTGGGTCTCTCGATCGATACATCCGAAGAATATGAGAAAAGCGAAAGGAGATTTGAGTAAGATAAGCTTACCTCCTTTCAAAAACCATACTTCTAACAAAGCTTGCTATAGCATTGTAGCAATCCATGGCCTCGGCGGTCAGGAAGGCCAGTGGTGCTCAAGCAAGACCAACACCTGGATCCAGGGCTTGGCCTCCCACATGAAATGGGAAGTCCGTATTATTCGATATGCCTATGACACCACAAAATTAACAAAAGGCTACGTATCCTGAGGAGGCTATTTCCTCCGAGGCCTCTAAGCTCCTTCAAAAGCTAGTTGAGATGAGGAGCGACCAAAAACCAGTGAGAATTGCCATACATTCGAATTTCGAGTTGCAACTAACCAAAGATTTCAGCCGTTACCAATAGCGTTCTTTGGCCACGATATGGGAGGAATTATAGCCAAAAAGGTTAGTTGGATTGAGTCCATTTCGTTGTGTTCATGCTAATATAATATCAGGCTCTGATTCTAGCAAGTCGATATGACAGCGAACATGCTGATATTAGTTACTCAACGAAACTTTTGGTATGAAATATAAAGAATCAGGTTTCTGTGAGCTATCATTAACCTCTTGCAGATGTTCTTCGGCTGTCCACACAGAACTCTGGATACACATCAAGACATCGAGATTCTTGCAACCAGGCTTGACATGTTGAAACCAGCAGACTCAACAGCAACTAGCCTGAACATGAAAAGTCTAGCACGGTCAATCATTGACGTGAATAATTCTTTCTTAAACACCAGAGTCCTAACACGCGCTAACGTTATCAATATCATTTCATCAAAGACAGATCCTGTTGAAAAGGTGAGTTGAAAAGTAGGTTTTATGTTGCAATGATGATACTGACTCACTTACAGGTCTTTGACACATACACCGCGACACTTGGAGTTCCCATGGAGAAGATTTCACTCATCGACAAGTCTCATAAAGAGTTGGTCGATGAAACTGAAGCGTATGCTCCGTACGGAGGCTTTCAGACCCAGAGAATTTCATCCTGTAAGTCAACACACAGTCAAACATCGACCGGAGAAAACCTTCTGATTATTCTTCTAGTTCCTTGGGAGGATGATAAGTTATCCCATGCTATGATAGTCATAATGCACCAAGCACCTTCGTTTTACCCCTTCAAGTTCAACACAACCCGTGGATTCGACTGGATTGATGAGCACGATACCATGACTAAATGGCTGAAGTCTTGGGGTCTCGCTCTTCTGCATATTCATGGCACCTCCCACATTTCCAACGTGGCTCAGCATGTGTTAGAAGGGATAATTGGAAAGACCTCGTACTTCAGATGCATTCTCTACTTCAAATTCGACAAACACGATATCCGCAGGAATTCCATCGGAGCCATGGCAAACTCCTTCTTGCTCCAGATTCTCAGCCAGATAAGAGAATCTCCTAACGATAAGATGCCCGACATAGAACCGCCAGATTTCTCAGACTGTTGGACCGATAAGGATGCCTTCTACTTTTTGGAGAAGCTTATGGGGGACATAACAACCCACGGCGAAATTCACTGGATCATCGATCGGCTCGATCAGTGTGACGACAGCAGTGCTTTGTTCTTTTCCATGGTCTCTTACATGGCCAAGAATTCTGAGCAGCATTTCAAGATTCTGGTGACGACCGTTGATGACAGTCGGATCTGCGAGGCTCTATCAGAGTTTCCTACGATTAACTTGAGAGACCACCCGCTGAAAGCTGAAGTTATGGAGAGCATTGTGCTCGAATTCATGACTGAACTGTGCAACGCGCGACCACAATATCGCCACGTTGAGCAAGAAATACGACAATTACTGGAGTCCTGCAGTGACGATGACTTGCTACGCCGCTTCCTTCTAGAATGGCTCCTCGTTGCCCCTTGTGCATCTACGAAGTCAGCTCTAGAGCGGGGGCTCGCATCACTTGCACCTCTTTCACCAGCCAAGATATTCGAACGATGCTTGGATGCGATACCTGAAAGTTCCCGGCCGTGGGCTCGGAAAGTATTGATGTGGATGTCGTTCTCCTTTCGACCATTGACTCCTGGAGAGCTGGGGAGTGCACTCAGCATCGGCGCCTCAACGGACCCAGTCCCTGAGCAGGAGGCATATGGAGATCTCATGTGGGATATTGAAAACTGCCTTGGGCCCATGATAATCCTAGAGAATGGTCAAGTTCAATTTCGCCATCCAGCCGCTCGGGATTTTTTGACGACTACACATGACGCTTCCGCCACAAACCGGCCTTGGTACGCTTGGAACTCTTCAGAAGACGGCCATCAAGAGATCGCAGATGCTTGTGCTGGACATCTCACCTTACCTTCTACCCAAGACAAGATCCTAGCAGCTTGCCGAACATGTCCTGTTGATCAACAAATATTTGAGTACCCATCAGATATCACATCGTATGCTGTCGAATTCTGGATACTGCACTACCAACTAGGGTATTTAGAAGTATCCCCAAAACCACAAACTTCCATCATCGCAAACTTCTTCAACGATGGTGCGGCACTCAAGCGTTGGGATGCAGCCAGATGGTTCCTTTCAAATCCCCATACCAGATCGGACCGACTATTCCTCTCACACGCGCCAGTAATTGCATCTATAGGCGACGAAAGCTGGATCAGAACCTGGGTTCAGTCTCAAGAACCTGACGAACGCGATATTCCCCAGGCACTTATCGAGGCATCGAGATACGGACATAGCCATATTGTCAAGTTACTCCTCCAGAAGTCAAGCACCAGTGCAGTTGTCTGCCTCGAAGCTATCATGGTCGCAGCACGATCGGCAAAGCTGGGAACACTGGACATCCTTCTATTATATGCCAAAGAAAATCTCCATGTAACTCAGTGGCCCAGCATGCTTATCTCGAGACTTGCCTACCTCGGTTCAACCGAGCACTTAAAGACCATATTACAAGCTGGAGCGGACGCTAAGTCGACACATCCGAATTGTTCGCCACCTCTTCACTGTGCCATCGTCAGAGATGATACTGCAGCTTTCGACACCCTCATAGAGTACGGAGCTGACCCTGCTGCCGTCAACCCCAACTGGGTAGACACGCCGCCCATAGTGGTAGCTGCCAAGTATGGCCGAGCGAAGGTCATCCACAGGCTAGCCAAAACAGCATTCGTCGAAGCACAGGATAAGAAGGGCAGGAATTCTCTATGGTATACTGGGGGTAGAGGACATCACGTAGCGTTTCAAGCACTCGTCAAAGCTGGAGCGAACACAGAAGTCCTCACTGCCAACGTGAGGGAACTTCGGCCTGCCCTGATTCCCATCTCAGGGGCCCCCTACCCAAAATGCCTCAAGTCAGTACTTGAAGCTGGCCTGGATATCAATTCAAAGTTGAGAGAGGTTCACTCATTCCACGCATTGGGCATAGCGGCACGATCGGGCGACGTTGAGATTTGTCGTATGCTGCTTGACCACGGCACGTGCAAAGAGTTCGATGACGATTCTGCTCTTATCCATGCTGTAAGAGCGGATAATGTTGAGATTGTGAACATGCTACTCAAAGAGGGTCACAAGGTCGATGTGCAGCTAGACGACTCTCCTTATCACGGTACGCCTCTCGTGGCCGCTGCCAGGGCAGGCTATCAAGACATAGTCACAGCCCTCCTGGAGAACGGAGCCGACGTCAACTACGCTGCTCCCAATGAGATTACGCCTCTGATGTCTGCCGTCCTGGGAAACGAAGCGACAATAGCCAAGACTTTCATTGATGCCGGGGCGGATATAAATGCCGTCAGCGGCGCCAACAACAAATGGAACGCAACTCACTTTGCTTACAATCTGCCCGAATGTATGAAGGTTCTTGTCGAAGCTGGAGCTGATATAAATGCGCTCTCTGCTGATGGCACGCCATTCTACCTCGCTGCGTGTTTCAACCAGGTAAAGGTGGTCGAGCTGCTTCTTGAACACAAACCAGATCTTGAAACCAGATGCCCAGAGGGTGATTTTACTGATGCGGGTTACACGCCACTCCATTGTGCAGCATCCTGCGGTTACAATGAGCTCCTAAGGCTGTTACTGGAAAATGGTGCTGATATCGAGGCGAAAACTCCAAAAGGCGGAACACCTCTGATCCTAGCTGTGGCCACCAAGCATGAAGAGACTGTCAAGATCCTACTGGAGTACAATTTGGACGTTGACGCTATAGACATATGGGGAGGTTCTGCTCTCTTCTGTCTTCCTAAACCCGCAAATTTATCTGTCGTGAGGCGCCTTATAAACCGCGGTGCTAGTCTGACAATCCGGAACAAGGATAAGTTTACCCCCCTGGGACGAGCCATCATGAATGAAGACCTTCCTTTAGTACGAATGCTCTCCTCTCAAAAGTTTGACTTGAACGTGGAGGCTGCTAAGGATGGGACAGCTCTGCACATCGCAACAAAGCTGTGCGATGTTGATACCGTCAAAGTGCTCATCGAGAAGGGCGCTAACCCGGATATCGCCAATTCCTGGATGTATGGCTCACCGCTGCAGAGAGTGTTTGAGAAATACTTTACTTCTGCGGAAGATAAGGACATAATTGCCCGGTATCTAATCAATGATGCTGGCGCCGACGTCAATGTTCATGGCGGTAACATGGGATCGGCCCTGAGTGCAGCGATCCTGACTGGTTCTATAGACATTATCAAGCTCATGCTTGAGAAAGGTGCTGACATCGGCTGGCAAGACCTTCATGGGCGACGACCTATACATTATGCAGCCTTGAAAACAGTTCAGCATCTTCGTCTATTACTAGAGGCAAGTGGCGATGATGAAGAACGCCTTGGCATCACGACAAAGACCAAGTCTGGCCTGACAGTGCTACATTTTGCTGTAGCAACGGGAAGATCTGATCTTGTCGAATTGGTGCTGTCTCTTACCAACGGCATAATATCTATCAATGAGCCTGACGACGATGGTTGGACTCCTCTGCTCTGGGCATGTCGCGTTTGTGAAAGCTGGGGCGCGCCCGATGAAATTAGTCCCGAGATCGTGAAACTTCTTCTGGATCGTGGAGCAGACCCGTCGGTTCGAGGTCGGACGTCTGATGACAGAGAGTGGTCGCCGCTCAAGATGGCCAGATATTATGGAGCATCACAAGAAGTGATAGACTTGTTAACAGCAAGCCCTAGTAAGAAGAAAGAGGATGACTGGAAGTCAAAGTTCCATCTTTCCAAGAAGGCAGTGCGAACTCCATGGCTTTGCGACTTGTGCCATTTTGTGAGTTTCCCTCGAAATTACTATACGCAGTCTACTTACTAACGTATCAGCACTCCTACGGCACCCTGTACCTCTGTAGCGGTTGCGATATTTCGTACGAGTTGTGTTTCAAGTGCTATCGGTACAGAGAGGAGGTTCATCCGTATCACGATAAATGGGAAGAGCAGGGTCCAGAGTTTGTTGAAGATGATGAGGCGGAAGAGGAGGAGGAGAAGGGAGAGGAAGGGGATGATCCAAAGAGTTCACCAGGGATTGAGCAGGTACAGGATGATGATTCAGAGGGAGATTGGTCCAACGATGAAGCCGACGAAGAGAGTAAATAAAGCTGCATGAACGTTCATGACCATGTCTCACTTACAATATGCGTTGACTTGGGAGCCGCAGCAGTGGTTCTTTCTGATTTGTGCCCCTGGGAACTGTGATTATGGTGGCATCATTATATGAGACGACTAGCTCTTGAAAAGCAAGAAAGGTTCTACTCTGAGCGTAGGGTACTTAGATTACTTCATCTAAGGATTAAATCAGTCTGTCCTAATTTTACCTAATTTAAACTAAGCCCTTTTGCTTGAAATGCATGTTTTGGGTGTCTTTGCTTCTCCTTGAGCAGCCATTGCAATGGTGAGCGACTTCAACAATGTTGTTTTGGCCGAGAGCTCAAATCAACACTGAGAAATTAGTAGATAAATCCATAGTTAGCGTTGGCCTTCAGCCTAGAATAGAATGTTTAGAACAGGATTATTAAAGGACAAAATTTGATTCATTTAACATCAATCAACGACCAAGATACATAGGGTAACCGGTCGAATACTGGTATTGAAAGCAGAGATACAAAGCGCTAGTGACTCCAGAGTATGGCTAAGAAATTTGAATGATAAATTAGAACATTAAAGAGAAAGAGACGTATACAATGATTGAGATAAGCCTATTAGATCACCTCAATGGTGGTTGTATCTCTAGTAATCTTGAGCCTCAAAGTCTGTGACCATCCTTTCTGCAAACGGAAGACCCAACAAGGGTGATTCAAAGAACTTTTGATATGTCTCGTATAGCTGCGCCTTACATTATAGTGCAAATAACCTCTCGTCTATCAGTAATTGCCGTGATTGCCTCTGCTCAACAAAAAGTAATTATAGAACTTAGGGTCTACGAGCCGTCCCAGCAAACTCTATGTCCCCCAGGAGAGATATGCTATACGATTCAACTAGTGGATACCCAGCGTTGAACTACCGAGTCAAGATCAACACTAACTACGGAGTAGCATCGCCTTACAATAGTTCCTAGCATTCCAGTCAAAGCGTAGCCGCAATGGATCATCAGGTCCAGGCGATCTTCCAGAACTTCCTAGTGGAGTTCGGCATTGTCTTGCCGACATCTAAAATTAGTCCTACAGTCTAACCCTGGCGGGTAAATTGCAAATTTCAGGGGATCTGCATTGAAATCAAACCAACGCTATTGGTCAACCTGTTTACGAGCCCTGAAAATTTGGGGCACTCCACATGGGTAGGGCTCGTATCTCCCGCTGTCTCGACCTCGTTCCTAGTCATGCGGAATGCCCGACGGGCTTTCTAGGCTGAATTTATGCATAGCTTTTACACTATTTGGGAGCCAGGCTCTCGTATTCTCTAATTCTGCCCCATAAGTGAAACATCGTGTGCTGGGATATTGGGTTTTGACTATGAAGGGAGATGTAGTATAAGATGGCGAGAGACATCATGGCATTTGTTTCGTGGCACACCAACACATTCGTTCAATCCAATTCTGCCCATCATGAAAGGTTCAGCCACTCTCGCTTTTGCACTCGTTCAATTAAGTGCTGCTTCGCAGCTTGTCTGGCCCTCAAAATGGGATGAGGTTGAAGATCTTCTGTACATGCAAGGAGGATTCAACAAGAGAGGTCTCGCTGACGGTAAGGAACCCACCATTCATTCCGTCATCCCAAGACGATGCTAATAATTCTTAGCCCTAAGAACTTGCGAGTTTGGAAGCAATAATCCTGGACAACAGAACACGGCCGAATGGCTCCGAACAGCCTTCCACGATGTCATCACACACGATGCCAAAGCGGGAACAGGTGGCCTGGATGCTTCCATCTACTGGGAGTCTTCTCGACCTGAGAACCCCGGCAAGGCCTTCAACAACACCTTCGGCTTCTTCAGTGGCTTCCACAACCAGCGCGCCACCGCTTCTGACCTCACAGCCCTCGGCACAGTGCTCGCCGTTGGAGCTTGCGAAGGCCCCAGAATTCCTTTCCGCGCTGGTCGAGTCGATGCTTACAAGGCTGGTCCATCGGGTGTCCCTGAGCCTTCGACCAACTTGAAGGATACCTTCTCTGCCTTTACCAAGGCTGGTTTCACTAAGGAGGACATGACTGCTATGGTTGCTTGCGGCCATGCTATTGGCGGCGTGCACAGCGTTGACTTTCCCGAGATCGTCGAGATCAAGGCTGATCCCAACAACGATACTTCAGTGCCCTTCCAGAAGGACATTACTTCTTTCCATAACGGCATTGTCACTGAGTACTTGGCCGGCACATCTAAGAACCCTCTGGTTGCTGCAAAGAACGCGACCTTCCACTCGGATAAGAGAATCTTCGATAACGACAGGGCTACCATGAAGAAGCTCTCCACCAAGGCTGGCTTCAGCAGCATGTGTGCTGACATCCTCACCCGCATGATTGATACCGTCCCCAAGAGTGTGCAGCTCACCCCCGTCCTCGAGGCTTACGATGTCCGCCCTTACATCACCGAATTGTCTCTCAACAGTAAAGGAAAAATGCATTGGACTGGGACCGTTAGAGTCAAAATCACAAACAACATTCGTGATCCCAATGACCTTGCTATCAACCTCATCTACTCTGGTCGAGACGGCAAGAAGGTCACTGTTCCTACGCAGCAGGTGACTTTCCAGGGCGGTACCTCTAGCGGCGCTGGCCAGCTCTTTGCGAACTTCCAGTTCGATACCACCCTTGACGCCAAGAATGGTATCACCAAGTTCTGGATCCAGGAGGTCAAGCCCTCCACTAAGGTCACTGTCACCCACGATAACCAGAAGACGGGTGGCTATAAGGTCGATGACACCGTCCTTTACCAACTTCAGCAGTCTTGCGCCGTGCTCGAGTCGCTTCCTAATGCACCTCTCGTCGTCACAGCCATGGTTCGCGACGCTCGTGCCAAGGACCCCTTAACCCTCCGCGTCGCACACAAGAAACCCGTCAAGGGCTCTATAGTTCCCAAGTTCCAGACTGAGATCACCAACTTCAAGGCTACTGGCAAGAAGTCAGCCGGCTTCACTGCGTTCCAGGCCAAGACCAAGTTCGAGGAGCAGAGCACTTACTTCGACATCGTCTTGGGTGGCAACCCTGCTTCAGGTGTTCAGTTTCTTCCTACACAGGCCATGCCAGATAAGTGTTCATAAGCTGGATATCATCTTGTAATATTTATATCTAGACTTGCATTTTGGGATTAGCATAGCGAATCGACATTTTCATAATGAGTTGACTTATTACCTAACTTGAGGTTCATACATGATTGAGATGAATCAATAACATCATAAGAGGCGCAAGCATCCTCGACCCTCAAACATAGTGAGACAAACAACAGACTGATCAGGGTGTGGCTGATCTACAAACGCGCTCGTGAGGAAAAATAGCCCTGCTTTTGGAGCAAACTAACAACCTCATCTGCGATCCCCCATGATAGCTCAAGACCTCTACCACCAACACCATAAGCATGAACAACGACACCTGGCTTGAGACGCTCCAGTTCTAGGCGAAGGCCACCTTCACGCGCTGGCCGACGACCAACAATGTCCCTGACAACATCGAAGCGATTAGACTCCTTTGTGTTAGCAGATACAGGACCTTCGCTGTCGAAAGGGAACCACTTTGCTGCATTGGACAAGAGAGTTTGTCGTGTCTCAGATGAAGGATAAGGGTTCCAATTATGGGGCTCTTTGGTGCCTCCAATGATAGTTCCGCCTTCTAAAGGTCGCGGAATAGCGAATGACCAAGACCCATCCGAGTTCTGGCGTGTCATCGTCTTGGTAATTGGGTTTCGGACAAGACATGTCTGGCCTGAAATACAATTAGTAATAGAATCAAGGATGCGTCAGTGTCTTGTCACTTACCACGGATGGGAAATACTCTCGGGTCACCGAAGCCCATGCCTGAACAATTTATCACAACAGAGACAGAGGCTTCAATAGAGAAGACCTCTTCCAGTGATGCAAGTGCATACTGCCTTACACGGCCTCCTCTGTTCTGAAATCTGCGCTGTAAAAACGAAGCATATAGAGGACTGTTGAGAGAGTATGTCCGGTAACGAAAACCCAGTTGCAGAGAATCACCCATAGCACTCAATTCACTGCTGCTGAAAAGTTCAAAGCTCGATTCGAGGTGAGCGTACACCGACTTTGATACATCCTTGGTAACATCGACATACTCAGGCGCTGGGTTTTCGAAAAACTCTTCTCCTGGCATGAATTCCACACCAGCGGCGAGTTTGTCTTTCTCAGGCCAACTGTCAAGCGTGTCGTATGTCTTCTTCGCCCATACCGCCTCTTGAAGTAGCTGAGGGGTGTTCCCCGGGCATGGTCGATAATGTGCGCCGGCCCAAGGCGTAGCATAGTTTATGGATGTCTCATTGGGGAAGTCTCGTGCGATGATGACGATGGATGACGGGTTGTTCTGCGCAAGAGTTTGTTCTTGAACTCGAAGGGCTGTGGATAGTCCTATGACTCCAGCGCTGTGGGTTTCTAGAGTTAGTCATTGTTCTTAATGTGATAGATTGCTCAAAAGCAAACTCAATGGCTTCAAAGCCAGGCAAGCTGTTCGACATACCCCACAACGACAATGGTTTCGCCTTGTTGAGACATTCTTAGTAAGTGGTGGTAAAGATTTCTAGAAATGAATTCACAAAGATATTTGAATCAGGATGGATGACTTGAAGGACGAGCTAGCGCGTGCTCTTATAAAAAGAGGGAACTGATTCAGATTTATTCTCTGACTCCGGAAGACGCCGGTAGCATATCTCGCTCGTATGAGGCGTATTATCTGCACTTCCAGGGTCCACGTCATAATTTCTGATATTTATTTCATTTTGTCCCAGGTTCTCATTTTACTTCCATCCCGAGGTAGTCGAAGAGAAGGCGTCTAAAGCGATGGAGGGAGGTGTCCGCTGAGACTTGATTGGACATTGAGCTGCATTAGTTTCACGGAGATCCACCTCCATTCTTCTTTGACGGTGGAGACTGAGGGGAGACCTATCACGGATTCATCTTGACACCTTGTTGGGCAGAAGTATTCAAGTTGATTTCAGTATGGACTCGGTGACAATGCCTCTCGAAACCCTCTCCGAACATCGGAGACTCTCTTTCCTTATAGGCGGCATTCACCCCCATAGTTCACAGATCAGCCCCAGCCTATCTTCCATAACTCGTGTGAAATCCCCCAAACCCTTACAATACTCATTATGGCTCTCCGAACAGGTGTCTTGACTACCGATGCGCCTGCACCCAGCCCCCATCTCTCCCAAGCAATCATCCACAATGGAACGGTCTACTGCTCAGGCTCGTTCGGTATGGACCCCCAGACTCGACAACTGGCTGAAGGTCCCTATCATCAGACCGTGTGTCCTCTTTTCTCTCCCCCGGGCTATTGATTGAATTATATCCTAATGCTCAAAATAGGCGGGTGCCCTAAAGAACCTCGACGCCATCCTGAACAAGGCGGGAACAAGTCTCCATAATGCTTTGAAAGTCACCATCTTTATATTGAATATGGACCACTATGCTGAGGTTAACAAAGCTTACCTCGAGTTTTTCACTTCTGATCCGAAGCCAGTAAGTTGTTTATCTCGCCTCAGGTGTTGGCTCGGTACTGACAACGACGGATAGAGCCGAACGTGCGTGGCTGTGGCCCAGCTTCCTCTCAAGGGCGCTCATGTGGAGATGGAGGCTATCGCTGCTATTCCTGAGAAGTCTAGCAAGCTGTGAGACTAATTAAAAAGAATTCTAGCATATTCGTAAGATAAATTGATTACTCTCCGGTTGATTTTATAGAAGAGAATGCGACGAATTTCTTAAAATCGTCTTATGTATAACTCAATCAAAAGAATCAGCTTGATATAGAACTACATTATGATATAATACTCAAAGCGACCGATGCCCTCGTGTAATATCGGAGACAGACTACGTCAGTGTGTCTTCTAGGCGTGGTCCGGCCCTGTGAGGATCTCAGCCATATATAATCTCTAGTCTCCTCAAGTTCGTGAACCCACTCGCCAAAGGCGATTCAGCAAGTAAAGCTGTGGCCGAAAACTTATCCTCCAGGGGTGCCTGGGACACTGGTAAGAGCAGAGATCTAGAACAGTTAACGTTAACCGATAGAGCAGTCATTGAGTCCACTTTGGCAGGAAACTCTTGGAACGGAGAGACATCGATCGACTCCGCTTTGTTTACACTTGTCAATACATCGAAGCACCACTTACAGCTATAAGATAGTGGGAATACTAGTCAGCCACAAAGCCTAGGTATCGAATGGAGGTACACCTCCGTTGAACCACTAGCGCTGCGCCACTCTTTATGAAAAGCCTCTCGGACTTGCTTCACGGCCTCGCTTTGAGATATGGTTGATAGCGTTTCGTGAAAGTGACAACTTACTAGATTCGATGTGAGATACCCCACGATTCATGCCCCTTTCCGGGGCCCCATACTGAAGCCTTCTCTAGATCCGATGTCGGTAAGCTTTCTGGAGCAAGAAACATATAAAGTAGGCCCTTGACCTCCTTGAAAACTACCAATGTCTTCAAACATATTTTCAATATCTTTCTACCACCAAGCCTCCAGAAATATGTCCACCAAACTCTCAGAAGCGAACTTTGCCGCTGCTGATGGCAAAGCCCTTGAGCTCTCCCCTTCGAAGAACACCGACCACGAAGTGGGTATCTCTTCCGAAGTCGATGATCCTAGCTACGATTCTGTGCAAAAGAGTCTTGTCCGCAAGCTAGACATGACCCTGATGCCGATGGTTTTCATCCTGTATTTGTTTAACTACTTGGACAGGAACAATATTGCGTAAGAATTACTTGGTCAGCGTTTCAGTGCTCTACTAATGCAACAATAGTCAAGCAAAGTTGGACTCTCTAGAGAAGGATCTCGGGTTAAGTGGTAACGATTACAGTACTGCTTTGGCAATCCTAAACGTTGGGTCAGTAAATTATCAATCATGGGAAACATAAGCTAACGGAAGACAGATACATGCTCATGCAGATTCCAAGCAACATGATCCTCACCCGCGTTCGACCTTCGATTTACATCCCAGCATGGGTCTGCCTATGGTCTGTTGTATCTGCTGCCACCGCTGCCTGTAATTCATTCACGCATCTGATCGTCATTCGCTTTTTCCTCGGTATATGTGAGGCGCCTTTCTTCCCAGGCGTTTTCTTCCTCCTATCATGCTGGTATACCAAGAAAGAGTTGGCACTCCGCTATGCAGTTCTGTATTCTGGCCTTGTGCTTGCAACTGCAGTGTCTGGCCTATTGGCTGCGGGTATCTTTGCAGGCTTGGGAGGTGTGGCTGGACTTCAGGGATGGCGATGGCTGTTCATCCTCGAAGGTGCTGTTACATTTCTGCTGGGTCTAGTCGCGTTTGTGATGCTTCCTGATTTCCCTGCCACGAAGAGTCAGAACTGGCTGTTTATCGCGGAGGAGAAAGAAGTAGCTGTCACTCGCATGGCCAGAGATGCTGTGTCTGAGGAGGAACATGACCAGTCTGTGATGCATGGCTTAAGACTTGCCGTTACCGATATCAAAGTCTGGGCTTTTGTAAGTGCTCTGAATCTCCATATTTCCGAAAGCATCTAACCACGGCACAGGCACTTTTGCTCCTTTCTAACCAGTCAGCCTACGGTTTCAACTATTTTTACCCTGCCATCGTCCGAGGCTTCAATCTGGGCAGTCGAACAGTCACTCTTGTCTGTACTGCACCACCATATCTTCTCGGCGCTTTCATCTCATACTTCATCGCTTGGCACAGTGACCGCAAAGCAGAGAGAGGGTGGCACATAAGCGTTGCGATCCTTTTCGCAATCGTCGGTTTTATCATCAGTGCTGCTACAATCAATATCCCCGCTCGTTACGCTGCATCGTTCTTGTACATCTGCGGTTGCTTTGGAGCAAATGCGGCTTTATACAGCTGGGCTGCGTCTTCAGTTGGTCAGACACCGACGAAGAAGGCTTGTGCAACGGCTATCATCAACGTCACCGGTCAGCTTGGAACCATCTGGAGCCCTTATTTCTTCGACTCAAATGATGAGCCAAGGTATACTAGGGCGATGATTCTTCTTTTGGCGTTTGCTGTATTAGAAATCTGTGTTTGCTTCTTGTTGAAGTGTATTCTTCGAAGGGCCAATAAGAAGATTATTGCTGAACATGAAGGAACCGGAAGAGTCCCGACATTGTTCACTCTTTAATCTTCTCGGATATGCTGCGGCTGGATGTAGTCTTAGTTTCTGTATACGGGCAATATCTGATTCGTGTTCGATGGACAGTTTTCAATATATGATTCCTAATTTAGGCATAGGTTTATCATAATTTGCGGTATAGACTCGCCCGAGGCCGAAATATTACCGTATTGGGAAATATTTGACCCGTCGGATCGCGTGCGGCACCGGTTTCCAATGTCGCGGAGCCGCAGGAATAGAGTTCACTAGCAATATAAGCAAAGTGGATTTTGCAAGTCGGCTTGTGCCCGAAGCTGTAAATAGTCTCGCATGAACCATCTGAACAGGTTCAAGATTACAATTAACGGCTTGATAGAAACAGGAAAACATGATAATAGCGACACGACCAGCAGATTGCAATGGGTTGATAGACATATAGGTAAAATAAGGGAAAATATGTGTCTGTCTTTCGTCTCATGTAGATTCATTCGCCCAGCGCACAGAGACCATGAGTCTTAAACTGTAGCGTTCCCTATTCAGTTAAAATTGCGGCTTTGCGGCATCCAATGCGCCGCATCGTGCAACTACCAGCGGCTCGGATCCGAATCCTTGACGCATCAACATGCAATCGACCTATCGCTACACATTAACCTCAGCACGCAATCGTTCCCCACGTTGTCGCAACAAAGGTCAGCGTAACAATGAAGTGAAAATCATCACGAAAAAGGCGATTCGTGAGTCAGTGTAATCAATTTAGAAGTATGGAGTCGATCTGATGTGATTTGAGAGTGGTCTCATATCTGAGAACCGCTTGAGATAAAGCCAAGCACTTCCCGCATGCAGATCACTCGGCTGTATCCGCTCTTCACTCCAGTTCTTTATGTTTCCATCTACAGATATGGGTGTCACAGAAGATTCAAAGGACCTTTCTAGGGTTCAAAGCCGGGAAAAAGAAGGAGAGACGGCTATTGTGTCTGAAAAGTATGCCGATGTTACTCTACGTCTCGTTGAGGAGCATGGCGATCAGTTTGGTCCTCTGACTCCCGAGAAGGAGAAGAAGCTGCGAAGAAAGCTGTACTGGCACGTGATGGGACTCTTATCAGCAATCAATCTGCTTCTATTCGTAAGTTCACCAGCATTTCCCACTATAGATTTACTGACATCTGCAGATCGACAAGTCAACTCTCGGATATGCTGCCATTCTCGGCCTTTTCGAGGAAACAGGTATTAACAAGGCACAATACAACAATCTGGGAACATTCTTCTATGTCGGTATGTTTCAGACCCTTTACTAGCTGCAGGAACCGTTCTCACACTATCCCAGGATATCTTGCTGCACAATGGCCTGGTCATTATCTCATGCAGAGACTTCCCTTTGGAAAATTCGTTGCCGGACTAGTCTTCATGTGGGGAGCTACTATCCTTCTTCACTGCGTTGCGACCAAATACGCAGGTCTGGTTGTTCTTCGAATTGCTCTCGGGGCTGCCGAATCAGTAGTCGTGCCAGCAATGGAGATGACAATCGGCATGTTCTTCAACCGCCACGAACAATCATTCCTTCAGCCTTTCCTCTGGGTAACATCAGCTTTGGCACCAGTCTGCGCGGCTTTCATCTCCTACGGTCTTCTCTGGAGTCATAGCTCAGTCCTACCCTGGAAGCTTTTCATGATTGTTACTGGAGGCCTTTCAGTTGTATTATCTGTGTTTGTCTGGTTCTTCTACCCAAACAACCCCGCCGAGGCTAGATTCTTGACGTTGGAAGAAAAGGTTCACTCTATCAAGAGAGTGCACGAGTCGAGTCAGAGTTCCATCGAACAGAAGCAGTTCAAGAAGACTCAATTTCAGGAGACGCTTCGGGATCCAGTATCTTGGTTGTTTGCACTCCAGGCTTTTACTCTTATGATGTCCAACAACTTGACATACGGTCAACAAAATCTCATTACTACGGCTCTTGGCGTCGATGCCCTAGGTTCAACACTTGTTGCTGCAGCTGGAGGTGGCTTTGGAGTCGCGATTTGTCTTGCTGGAACTTTTGCACTGAAATGGTGGCCTTCCAACCTTGCTCTTCACGGCCTTGTCTGGTGTATACCTGCTGTTGCTGGTGGTATCGGAATGGTTGCCATCAACTGGAACGAGAAACTCGGAATGCTTGCTTGCCTCCTCCTCGCAGGCCATACCTACGGAAACACTTACATCATTGCCCTGGGTTGGGCAACGTCGAGTGCCGCTGGCTACACCAAGAAGCTGACCCGCAACGTCATGTTCATGATTGGCTATAGTGTTGCAAACTTGATTTCACCGCAAATCTGGGTTCCGAAGGATGCTCCCAGGTATTACGGGGCTTGGATCTCAATGATTCTTATCAGCTGGGTGGGAACTCCGGCAGTTTTATTCGTGATTCAGTTTATTCTCAAAAAGAGGAATAAGGAGCGCAAGGAGTGGGCGGCTGGTTTGAGCGAGGAAGAGAGACTTGCACATGAGTTTGGTGAAGTTGAGCAGTTGGATGAGAATGGCCAGATTGTTCGAAGAAAGGTCGAAATAGCTCTATTGGATTTAACTGATTTGGAGAACAAGTTCTACATCTATCCTATTTAGGGTAGTCAGATCGAGTCTACTTAAGAACCAAATCTAGGCCCATTTTAACAAAGAAAGAGTTGTCTCCGATTACGGACATGTCTAGTTTCGCAAAAGAATCTAACTGTGCTTGAAATTTACCGGGTTTATGGTACTTCAAAGACACTATTTGCTGCAGTTTGCACATAAGAGTCTCGACCATTCTGACAAGAAAGGTCGAGAACATTTACTTCCAACTGATTGAGACCACGGCCTTGAAAAGTCGAAACATATCGGCAATAAGCATCGGTAAAGCGAAAGAGCAACATTATTCTCTCACAGGAAAGCGACTAAAAAAAAGGCGAACTGTCATACATGACTGACTCAAGCTGGATCCAAGTCAGGGGTATCCCCTGCACCAGATCTAAGGCTCTCATCCCACTCGCATGGAAATACCGATAAGCGCAGTGTCCGGTCCACGTGTCGCTTCTGTCAGAATCATTAGCCTGTGGCGGTGGCGGTCGCGGATGGTGAGACTATTCCTGATATAAGCTTTCTACCCGCCGACTAGCTTGCAACCAACACTCGCATTGGGAAATCGTTTCGGGGCCTTCTCCGTTCGTGGCTGGCAAATTCGATAGTGAATCTGATTCATGGCTTACCCCTGTAATTTTGGAAATGACGATGGGCTGACGTGGTGCTGGCCTCGAACTTTATGAGTCGTCATGGGATTTGAGATTAGGATTGTGACACTTTGAGTTTGCCGGGAGTTTAGTGGCAATTCGGTCACTCTTTAAACATAAATCATTGAACTCAGATCTAAGTTTCTATTTATGTATGAAACTCTGTTTAAACTCAGACATAAAAAAAGGGGTTCAGCCGTTGGGAACCTTATCGTGACATCGTCCTCGTCCCACAAGAAAAACCATCTTGGCAACGGTCCAAACTCCCGGCAGTCTGGTTACTCCAGCACGTCGTCACTAATACCCTCTCATTGGTCCCTAGTTTAGGCCCAGGCCTACCGTTCAGCTAAGAGACGAGATGAAATCTAGGGTCGTCCCACTACACCTCGCCTCTATCCCCAAACGGGTATATTTCACCGTCTCCAAATAATTCTTCCGGCGCTATCTTCCGTCACGGCCGAGTCCCCTGGACTCGTTTGAACTTTTTATTCGACCGTTTTGTGTCGTTTCTTCTCTAGCCTTTGAATGAAATCGATAGTTTCTTAAATGTCATGTTCAGCTGCTTGCTAGCCGGCACTATTCTCAGGGTGTCGTAAGACTCTAGAGTAAGGGCCATAATAAACTGGTCAAAGAGTCCACTAAGGTCATCATAAGCTACTCTAAGATATACTAAACTCTCCTAGATATTTCTGTCACTTGGGATGAAAGCTTTGCCATGCCCAAGACTACTTAGTCTGACGGGCGAGCCGAGTACTTCTAGACTGGGCGATACTCATGGCCTTTTCATAACCGAGAAGCTGGTGGCCTCTGGGGCTGGTATCAGATAAGAGACGGGATGTTATATCAGTGTATGTAGCCCCTGTAGAATACAAGGTCTGACCACGTACTTTTGTCCCTCCCCCGCGTCCGTAACCTCTCGTGCTGTTGCGTTGAATCACGGCTCAACATGGCCAGATTGTCTGCCTGGCTACTGCTCCCGCTTCTCTGTGGGAGCAGTCTTGCAAAAGAAGGTCAAGTTGTCCCTGCTTTCGTTGATTCTTCCTCCAGCCATTCCACTCGTTTTTCTTCCCTTCATGACACTCCTTTGAACGGCAATGTTCCTGTTGCCGACGGCGGTTCTTCGTCGTTCACTCCCCAGGTCAACCCGCTTGTCAAGAGATCGTCGGCATGTAAGCCAAGACAACCCCAGGGTGGTATTGTTGTTGGAACTCCGATCTCGACTGCGAGTGGGACCTCTACCACGGCTGCTTCCGAGACAGTATCCTCAGGGACAACATCTTCTGCATTCAAGTCAGAGACAACCTCTATCGTTGGAAGTGTCTCATTGTCTGAAACTTCATCGACCATTGAGGTTACACTCACTTCTGGCACCTCATCAGGATTTGCTTTAGAGACATCTTTAAGCTCTGCCAAAGGCGACACCTACTCTTCATCAACTGTAGTGGCAGCACATGATCTTTCAACAACTACACTATCCGATTCCGACACAGCTTCAACAGATGCAATTGGCGCCAAGTCAGCCACGGCCGCTTCCGACCCCACGACTACCAGCCTGACGACTGTGAACCCAACTACTGCCGATACTGTTTCAGCCTCATCAGTTGATTCAAGCGCTACTTCGGGTACGACTACTGGTTCTGCCACAGCTGAACCCGAGGCCTCATCGACTTCATCTTTGGATTCAAGCGCTGGTTCTGGCTTGACAACTGGCACTGCCACTAGCAACGTTGATACTACCTTGGCCTCTTCCGTCGATTCAAGCGCAACTTCAGGCATCGCTACTGGATCCACCACAACGGGCGAGACATCAGTCTCTGGCAATGTCGTGTCGTCTTCTGAGTCAAGCGGTGGCTCAGACACGACTTCTGGCACTGCCACCAGCGATACCTCTACTGCCTTGACCACTTCGCTTGAGTCGAGTGCCACATCGGACGCGTCTTCTGGCTCCCTGACAGCAAGCGAGACCTCAGCCTCTGGGGATCACACATCGTCGTCCGAGTCCAACGCCACGCTGACCGCTTCTGAGACGAGCGACATTCACACATCGTCCGGAACTCACACTTCCGAGGCATCACACTCTTTGACCACCGAATTTCCTTCTTCTTTCACTTCTTCACAACAAACATCAGAGAGCGTGGTTTCAACATCGACTGACTCGCCTCTAGTACTCACAGTTGCTGCTGACGGAAGCGGCGACTACACTGCCATTAACGATGCTATCAAGGCAGCCCAGACAAGTGGTTACCCAACTGTGACTGTTCTTGCCGGCACCTACACCGAAAACGTCGTCATCCAGGCTACACCCACCGTCACGATCGTCGGTGAGGTTTCCAACAAGCGCGATGTATCCTCTCCTCCTCAGGTCGTCATCAACAACGGCGGAAACGCCAATCCTGCACTCTCTTTCTCGACGGCGAGTGCTGCTGGTATCACGTGGAAGAACATCAAGTTTTCCAACACTCAGGCTGGAGGGTCTGGCGGAGCTGTCTTCCTCAGGGGTAGCAAGAATGCATTCTACAACTGTCAGTTTTACGCTGCTGGTATTGCTGCCATCACTGGATCCTACGCTTCTGCCATCGTCGCCAACTCGTACATCGAAGCCCCTGACAAGGTCCTCTACAACTACCCTTCGCTCTACCTGTATGGAACCACAGTCACAGCTACCAACAGCAATGGCCTCATCGTCTACAGCAAGGGCGCTCTCGCTGGAAGCACTCTCTACAACTCGACTGTCGTCTTCGATACCTGTGATATCAGTCAGAAGAGTGGATCAACCAATACCCGCGTGTTCCTCGCCGCGGGCAATGGTGATGGCTCCGTCGCTGTCTTCCGCGACACGAGCATTGGAAGCTTCATTGCTGCTACTGGTGTCTACGTTGATACCAAGACGCAGTCTAAGCTGAACAGCTACATCGAGTTCGGCACTACTGGTGACGGAAGCTACTCCAACCATGTGACGGACCGCTCCAAGTATGTGACTCTGGTCACAGACCCCAAGGACCTTTCTCCCTATGAGATCTCTGCCTTCTTCAAGAGCGCTTACCCCAGTGTCGCGGTTTCTTCCCTCGATTGGATTGATCAGAGTGTTTTGAGTGCTATTCAGGCCAGCAACGCCAAGGACTTCAAGCAGGATGTTGAGACCACCACTTCGGCCGCTCCTACGACTTCAGAATCTTCTTCTACAACCTCCGAATCTGCAACAACTACATCGGAGTCGAAGAAGACTACTTCCGAGTCGGTGACAAAGGCCGCTGACCCCGTGACCACAACCTCTGATGCCTTATCCAAGGCCACTTCTGCAACAAGTACCACAGACGAGTCCACTTCCGCCGCACCTACAACATCCTCATGCTCGCTACCTTCAGCTGTTCCCAGCACGGCTCTCGTTGTTGGACCCAAGAGCAACCCTTGTGCCTCTTACGACACTGTCGCTTCCGCAGTTGCAGCCCTTCCTGCTGATGACACCAGCCAATACATTTACATCCTCGCTGGCACATACCAAGGACAGGTCTCAGTCGTCCGTACTGGTGCTACTGTCTTCCGCGGTGAGACCACTGATGGCTCTTCGCCCAAGAACAACAAGGTCACTATTACTGCCAGAAACGCTGTCTTGTCAAGCAGTGGTGGTTCATCGGGCACAGCAACATTTGCTGCCAACAAGTACGAAGCCAAGCTCGTGTCTTTCTACAACATCAACTTCGAGAACTCCTTTGATCCTACGACCAACAACATCGCTCTGGCTGTATACGCTAAGGGAACAAAGGTGGCTTTCTATGGCTGCGACATTGACTCGTCTCAGGGAACTCTGTACCTCGACTACGGCAATTTCTTCTTCAGTCACTCAAAGATATCAGGAACCACTGATTTCGTATGGGGACAGGGCGCTGGTTACATCTACAACTCTGTCATTGTGTCTCGGGGATCTACCACTGGCCAAGCCATTGCCGCCCACAAGTACCAAGGTTCCTATGGCGGCTCTCGCTTTGTCTTTGATCTCTGCGCGGTCGTCCCCGAGTCAAGCTCTGTTCCTGAAGGTAGCACCTATCTTGGCCGAGACTACAACACAAAGTCCAATGTTGCCTTTGTCAACTCGTTCCTCGATGGGCACATCGCAGGCGCTGGATGGAAGATTGCTTCCCCCAGCACTTTCACCGGTGCCTTCACTGAGGGCAACAACACTGGCCCTGGCTGGGACTCTTCTGCTCGTATCTCTGCCGCAACAATCGTCAGTGATACTTCTTCCCTCAGCGCTGCCGGTATCTTGGGCAGCGATTCTTGGATTGATAAGGCTGCCATTGCCCCCTTCCAGGGATGGCCCAACTCTGTGTACGGCAAAGACGCTGCCAGCACCACAACCACTTCAGCTGCGACTACAGCCTCTAGCACTACAAGTGCTACTGCTGTCGGTGCTACCTTGACCGTTGCTCCCTCTCCCACTGGAAATGAGTACAAGACTGTGGCTTCTGCCCTAGCTGCCATTCCCGACGACGGCGACGACTACACTATCTTTGTGAAGGCCGGTTCATACAACGAGCAGCTCACTCTCACTCGCTCTAGAGGTCATGTTACTATCCGTGGTGAGACAAGCTTCGAGAATGACTTCACCCAGAACGAAGTTCTCATCTGGTTCAAGCTTGGCTACTCGACTGGTGCATCCCGCAACGAAGAGACCCCCGTTCTCTTCTGGAAGACCACTTCAGCTTCTTCTGGTCTCTCGCTATACAATCTCAACTTCACTAATACCTATCCTCAGACCAGTGACACAGCTGCTCTCGCTGCTGACTTCTTTGGAAACATGGCTGCCTATGGATGTGCTTTCGATGGTTTTCAGGATACTCTACTTGTCAATCAAGGCATTCAGGTCTTCTCCAACTCTTATATATCTGGATCAGTTGATTTCATCTGGGGCTACAGCAAGGCTTTCTTCCACGGGTGTTATATTGCGTCCAACACTGCCAACGCCTACATCACCGCCAACAACCGCAAGAGTTCTTCTTGGGCCGGCGGCTTCGTGTTCGATAAGTGCAAGGTCACATACACTGATAGTTACGGATCTAATTTCGGCACAACGTCACTCGGTCGCCCATGGTCCCAGTATGCCCTGGTTGTGTACATGAATTCCTTCCTCGACAAGCACATCTCTCCACAAGGTTGGGCCACCTGGTCCTCAAGCAATCCCCAGACATCGGTAAGTTAGATTTTAGAGGTGTTTAAAGTATTTTAGAAGATCTCAAAGGAGTTTAAGGGATTTAGGGGACTTGAGGGGAGCTTAGAGGAGACTCTTCTAAGTTTACCATACAGCTTGCTAACAATTTCCTTTCCAGAACGTGCTGTTCGGAGAATTCAACAACACTGGCCCCGGAAACTGGACTTCGTCTAGAGCCAGCTTCGCCACGAAGCTCACCGAGTCACAGGCTGCTTCATACTCCCTTGGATCGTTCATTGGAAGTACCAGCTGGCTTGACATGAAGGCTTACAACCTTGTCCCCAGCTACGCCATTGACGGTTCCGACGCAACCACCGATCCTGAGACCGACGACACTTGGCCAGTGCATCCTTCTGATGGTACTACCCCTCCTAAGGGAGCTGTCACTGTGTCCGTTGGAGGAGAAAAGTCAGGCTCCTACTCCACTCTCACTGATGCTCTCAAGAGCCTCCCCAAGGACTCGACACCTCAGACCATCTTCATCTATGCCGGAACATATGAGGAGCAGGTACCTGCGATTAACCGACCAGGACCTGTCACCATCATCGGATACACTGAGAGCGACCCAGGAAAGACCTATACTACCAACCAGGTCACTATCACCCAAGCCAAGGGTCTCTCAGTTGCTGGTACCATCCCCGCTGGTCGCAGCAACGCGGACACAGCTACTATCGCCACAGCCAGCACCAAGATCGCTTTTTACAACGTCAAATTCATCAATTCTGATAACTTGGATGGTGCGACACCTAGCTATGTTACTCTTGCTGCCAGTATCTACGGAAACGACATCGGTTTCTATGGCTGCTCCTTCATCGGCTGGCAGGACACTCTTCTTAACGGCGCGACAAATGGTTACCAGTACTATGAGAGCTCATACATAGAAGGAGCGATCGATTTCGTCTGGGGATACAGCAAGGCTTACTTCAAGGGTTGTACACTGGCTGCCAAGCGTGCAAAGTCCGCCATCACAGCACAGAGCCGTAGCAGTGCGAGTGCAGTTGGAGGTTACATCTTCGACCAGTGTCTTTTCACCGAAGCTGCTTCAGCTACTGTCGATCTCCAGGGACAGGTCTATCTCGGCCGACCTTACAGCGCTTACGCTCTCGTGGTTATCAAGAACAGTTACTTGGACAGCACCATTCAGCCCGCTGGTTGGAAGATTTGGTCTACAACCGATCCTCGCACTGATCATATCACTTTCGCTGAGTACAACAACGAGGGTCCCGGAAGCTGGGAGAAGAACACGGCAGCCCGAGAGGCATTTGGGTTTGCTACACTTCTTACATCAGACACCTATTCTCTCGAGTCAGTTATGGACAGCACTGACTGGATTGACATGACCTACTGGGACTCCATTACAACACCTCAGCCCAGCACTGTCACCCCCACTCCTGTTCCTACAGCTCCCTACAGCGGAAAGACTCCTCCTGTTGGTGCCTACATCGTCTCCAAGGACCCTATCGATGGAGTCACGACTTATGACACCGTTCAGGCTGCCATTGATGCTCTGCCCCTTTCTACAAAGGTCACTCCCACTGTCTTCATCTATCCTGGTACATACAAGGAACAGATCGTCCTCAGCCGACCTGGAACCACATTCTTCATCGGTTACTCTGAGTCTCCTGAAGATAACTCCAAGAACCAGGTCACGATCACCTACGACAAGGGCATTGACACTCAGGCTGAAGCCTCCAACTCTGACTCAGCTACCTTCTACGCCACTGGCAACTACTTCCAGGCTGTGAACATCAATTTTGCGAACACCTTCGGCACTACCGCCAAGTAAGTCTCAGTCACTCAAAGGAACCCCATATCCACTAACAGATGCACAGCTACGCTAGTCTTGGTTTTGCAGTCAAGAGCAGCAAGTTTGCCTCGCTCTATGGCTGCCAAGTCTACGGTAATCAGGATGCCCTGCTCATCAACGGTAATCTTTTCGCATACAACTCTTTATTCACAGGAAACATCGATATGATTTGGGGATCGGGAGCTGGATACTTCCTCAAGTCTACCATTGCTCCCAACAGAGATGGCATCGCGTTGACAGCGAACAAGAAGGGAAGCAACACTGGAAATTATGGGTTTGTTTTCGATCAGTGCACAGTATCTCCTGCTGGTGGCGCTTCTTACTCCAGCATTTACCTTGGTCGACCTTGGGATCAATATGCCCGCGTTGCCTACATCGAATCTGAGCTGGGTTCCTGTATCGCTGCTGCAGGTTGGCAAGCCTGGACCAAGACTGATCCCCGAACAGCCAATGTCATCTTTGGAGAGTTCGACAACTCTGGCCCTGGATCTTCCACCAGCCAGCGTGCTTCTTTCTCCAAGCAGCTCTCTAGTGAGGACGTTGCACAGTTTGAGTTGGGCACTTTCTTCACTTCTACGGCTTGGATCAACATGACTCTCGTTGACGCGACACCCTTCGATGCGGGTATCGCTGCTACTCAGACATACAGCTCTACAACTGTCTACACCACACAAACTGTGACAACGTCTCAGACAGCTTTGGTGACCACCACCGGAGCCGATGTGACCGTGACAGAGAAGTCTACTTCTACTCTCGATGTTGGAACCACCATCACACCTGATCCTACTACCAAGACCAACACTGAGAAGAGCACAACCACTCAGACTCAGCAGATCACCCAGGGTGACAGCGTGGTCACTGTCAAGTCGACTGATGTTGTGGATGTTGGCAAGACTGTCACCCCTGCTGATGTTACCAAGACTTCAACCAACGTGGTTGCCGCGACTGTCACTTCTTGGATTACAACTTCTGCCAAGGCTGTTACTACAACTGTATCTACTACCGCGGTCACAGTTACTCCCAAGTCAGTGACTCAGGAAGAGACCGACTTTACAACTGTCTTTGCTACCAGGACTTCAAGCCCCAAGGCTGTGACTGTCAAGAGCACTACCACTACCACTATTGGCACTGGCGGTACTACGACCACATCCCTGAAGGCTACCACTGTTGTGTCTACTGTTGTCACGACTTCAGTCAAGACTGTCTCTAAGACCACAACACTCAAGTGTATCCCAACCCAGGACAAGCGTGATCTCAGCGCCGCAGCGGTTCTCAAGCCCCGAGCTGCTATTGTCTTTGGTAACCCATCTTTCGACCTTTCCTCTGGCCTGACTCGACGTGATCTGGACCTTGGCTCCATCAATCTTGAGGCTCGTGCTGAGGCTCTACGAACAGTCACAGTCACCGTGGTCTCAACCTACACCACTAACGTCAAGACCTCTACCGCCACTGTCCCTGGTAGCACAACTACAACAGAGTTGATCACCACTAAGACGGTTGGAAAGACGAGCACCTTGAAACCTGTTACTGTCGTGGAGGTTTCTACATCTGTCGCCACGCGTTTCGCCACTGTTACAATTGCAGGATCTACTTCTACAACTACACAGGTCACCACCAAGGAGACAGGCAAGACTACTACTCTCAAGGCCGATACCACTACCGTCGTCGTCGACGCTACGTCTGTCGTGACTGAGAAGAAGACCACTACTCTTCCCGCAAGCACAGTCACAGTCTACAAGACTCTCACCCAGACTCTGGCCGCAGGAACCGTCAAGGTTACTTCGACCAACACCGTCAAGAAGACCTCCACTGTCACCCTGGACCAGCAGACTGTCACAAGCTGGGCTACGGTGAAGACTACCTTGAAGCCTTCCAGCACGGTCACGCAGCGAAGCACCGTGTCCAAGGTTACCACTTCCGTGGTCAAGTCGACAAAGACCAACTGGGCTACCAAGACGAGCAAGGGCGCTGCTGCTTGCACCAACTAAGCCTGGGTATTTAATTCATTCTAGCGCCTTTGTGCGACATAATTAGTCAATTTAGCCATAATATATACTGTAATTTTGCCCATGTTTGTCTAAGAGACACAAGAATTCTCGAAGTCTCTGTTCTAAGTGATGACAAGATTTAGGTAAGTTTAGTATACCTTTAGTGAACCTTGAGACTAGGTATTTTTGACACACTGCTGTTTAATCTCTCTACATAACCCCTCGTTTTCGCTTCGTGACTCGGTGCCATGCGATACCCATGCCGTGGAGCTGGAGATCACCTGCAGATCTTACACTTTGCCTGAGCGCAAGCAACTGCGTACAAGCTTCTATCGCAAATCGCGGCTGTATAATAATTGCCATGTTGTGCGTATCAACACTGCAGCCATTCATTACCTCCCCCCGAGTATCGGTGTTTGCGCCGGGAAAAGTGGAACACTCGGCGCCGATATCACTACAAATTGGAGATTCAACGTGTGATTTGGGGGAGTCATCCAGAATTGGAGACGTCGCTTATGGAAATCCCACATTCCGTCGTTATCGGCGTTACTAACTTAAACTCTCCGGTTAAATGCAGTATTATTTCTTAGCGCCAGGCGCATATTTAAACTCTCGGGAGTTTATCCTCACCTGGAAATACTTGAGGATAAAGGATCTGAAGCCTGTTGGCGGTTCGTCGTGGGGAAAAAGGCACAGTTAAGATTAGAAACCCTTGTGTTACAAAAGCAAATTACCCGGATAGAACAAAATCAGCCACTGCGATAATTTTTGCAAAAAGAGAAACGCCATACTTAAATGATCGACATCGGAATGATCCTCCGACAGCCTGGATAAAAACAACTGTGTTACAAAAACAGCCCCATGCAGTGAGATGCTGGCTGGCTGGCTGGCGCAATACGACCCTACGGATAACTGCGTGAGCTGAAAACATGGGAAAGCACATGAAATACGAATAAAATGTCTCTGTCATGCCTCGGTAGAGTTGCTTATTGTTCAAGTTAAGCTTATGATATGTGGAGATACCTAGAGCCGGTAGATCATCAAAAGGAATGAGAACAATTCACATGGAAATACGCGTACCCAACTGATCAAGTTAGAGCCAGAACCTGCGACGTGTCTTGCATGATTATCCAAAATCTTACTTCACATTTACCTTACGGATAAGACGGCATCATTCCTGAGACTGGGGTTGGTAGATCTTCATCTGTGAATATCCCTGCTGCCCGTGCAGGCCTAGACTGAGCAAAAGGTCCCCTGCGGTAGATTTTCCAGCGTCCATTAACTATTTCGGTCGGTGAGATCCTCCACTGTCAGCCGTGTTTTGAGCCCTGTGCATCCTCACTGCAGCATGCGTTCTGAGTTCCGATAGGTCTTTTATTTGTTGGTGGTCAGGGATGTTGGTCGCTGGCTTATTGACTGTTTCACCTGACAGGTGAATGGTGAGAATGGCAAATGATCACAGGTGAGAGCAAGAGAGAAGACAGTAACTGTGGAATACCTCATATCATTAGAGGTTCATTTCATTATGCAAGCGTTAAAATGTATAGGTCTTATATCCATGCAAAAGTGTTTCCTTTTTACTCCGTCCAATCGTAATATTCCTTTTCGCTAGACCAAACGCTCATATACAAACTCATGCAATGCCCTGTAAGATGTTCTGCAAGACATCGCGTCCAATGTCCACCGCTTAGACGGTGTATCGGAAGAAGGTGGCGTTGTCGCCGGAGTCCTGCTCCAACTCCTTCTCAGCGCGGGTGTACTCATGAGGAGCCTTGTGAGTCTGGTCACGGCGGGCGTTCTCGCGTCGGAGGTACATAGTCATGAGGATGCTGAGAATGCAGCTCATGGTAGTAGTGGCGACCAGAGTCCAGTGACCGGAGCGGTAGTTGGGAGCATCATCCTTGCGGTAGACGAAGCCAGAGACGGCACCACCAAGGTTACCCTGTTAATGACATGTTAGTGGAACTGTGGCTGAATATGTCTGAGACATTGGGGAAAAACTTACGAAGCCGACGTGCATAGCAATACCAACACCACGCTTGAGAGAGCCACCAATGTTGTTGCCGTTCCAGGCGACACCTTGGGGAACGTTGGGGTAGATACCGCAGGTGATGAGGAAAGCGGCGAAGTACTTGGCACCGTGGGATTCGACAGTAGCAAGGATGATGAAGCCAATGATACTGAGAGAAATGTTAGCAAATGACTTGTTGTTAATGTGCCAAGTCGGGAAGATCTCCCGTTCTAGAACCTTGGCAGGTTGGAGAAATACTTACGCGACAACACAGAAGAAAATCATGTAGATACCACGCTGGCCGTGTCTATCAGCAGCGAAACCACCACCGATGGTGAAGAGGCAGGCGACGACGTAGGGAGGAACAGACATGAGCTGAGCCATCTCGTTGGTGTATCCGAGACTCTTGACGATGGTGGGAAGGAAGATGGAGATGGAGTAGAGAGGAGTGTAGATTCCGATGGTGATCATCATGTGAACCCAGATCTTCCAGTCCTTGAGAGCATCCTTGGCGAACTTCATGTTGAAGGCGTCAGAGAGAACAGATCGATCCTCCTCGAGACGTCGGAGAACCTCCTTGCGCTCAGAGTCGTTGAGGAACTTGGCAGTGTCGGGGTAATCGTGCATGACAAAGAAAGCCATGATAGCAAAGACGAAAGTGATGAGACCCTCAATGATGAAGATCCAAGCCCAGCCATCAAGACCACCAAGACCGTTCATCTCCATTACACCACGAGCAAAGAGGCCACCGAAAGCACCAGCAGCAGTAGCGGCAGAGAAGAAGATAGCCATGCGGAGACCGCACTCGTGTCGCTTGTACCAGAGAGTGATGTAGTAGGTGATACCGGGGAAGAGACCACCCTCAGCGAGACCGAGAGCCATGCGAGTGGCAAGGAAACCACCAAAGTTCTTGGTGATACCCATGAGAGTTGTGACGATGGCCCAGGCGATCATGATGCTGGGAATCCAGATGGAGGGACGGAAGCGCTTCATGGCCATGTTGGAGGGAATCTCGGCTGCGACGTAGAAGGGGAAGAAGACGGCGACAGCGATCTAAGATGCGTGTTAGTACCTTGCATATTCCCAGCAGATTGGTAAAAGTCAAGGTTGTACTCACGTTGTAATCCCACTTGCCAGTCATGCCCAGGGCCTCTTCGAGACCAGCGAGCTTAGCATTACCGATGTTGGTACGATCGAGGAAAGAAAGGAGGTAGAGAAGAGCCAGGAAGGGAAGAAGCTTGATGTCCATCTTGCGGAGGAGGCGCTTGGTGGCAGGCTCATCGAAGACCTCCTGGGAGGCATCCTCATGGAAGGAAACGGCCTTCTCATAGTCGACCTTTTCGGTTGATGAGCTGTCAACCTGACCAGAGGTCACCTTGTTCTCGTGTTGGTGAAGCATTGTGACTTCTCTTGACTCGGGATGATGGAAAGAGAAAAGGATCAAGTGAGATTTGTTTGTCCTCAGGGAAGGAGATGAGAGAGGATGCTTCTGATCTGAAGAACAAGACAAGAACTGGGGAAAGAGTCTGGGGAAGAGCCCACTCTTTATACCAGAGTGAATGAGAGAGGAACAGAACAGACAGTGGTAGTCCATGATACATACCCCAGATCAATACTCGGGGTGTCTACAACGAAACTGCCACTGGCGACTGTCAAGGCATGGGCCCTTGTAAGCAAGCCCAGTCCCATTTTCGAAAAAGCCTCCGTCGTATAAAATCCACTTTCCGCACGAACGGCAACTAAGCAAGGGTTACTTTAGAGTGGCCTACAGGGTGTGCAAGAGAGAGATAGAGTGTGCTGCCCAATCTCAAAAGGCCCAGATGCGACTGGCCAACACCTCCAACTCCAATCTTTACAGGGGTCGACCAACAACTAAACTCAAGGGAGAAAACTCCACTCACACCTTGTTTTTTTACCCCATGTTATCTTGGCTTACAACTGGGTACGTATTTTACCCCATGTTGTCTGTCTGTACATATGTCTTCTCTGCTGTCTTTTCCCCCGCTCGGAAACCAATCGCCGGACCCCCAAAGAAACATGCACCTAATACTGTAATGCCAAGGAAGAACGCCCACACTTTGTCTAGGCCCTGCTGACCAGGGAAGAGGAGAAGTGAATGAGGACAGGCAGAGTCTCGACTGAGAATACTCGGGGTGGCCTCTTTTTTTTCTCTTACAAGGATGGACCGGTCGGTTGGGTGAACACAGAATTGTTTCATTGTACGATGAGCGCCAAGTGAACAAGAGATATGGTCTCTGCCGATCTCGTGTGATGTGATGGTTCCCAAGAGATTTCCAAGCCCATCAGCCAAGCGTGACAAAAAAGCTTGACAGAGATTTCTCATGTATGCCAAGTCGGTACTGGAGAGATGTTGCAATCCCGACTGTTGCAGGGAGGGAACTGCGCCGCGAGATGTAGAATGCAATGGGACATATCCCCGCTCCCATTTTATTTCGGGAGCATGCGACGGTATGGCGTATTGCTCAGTCGGACTTGGATATGCCAATACTGGTACAGAACATCGCCATCTCTTGCTTGGTGATCTGTCGAACAACCCTGTCTAGACTGCTTGTGTCTCGTGGGCGATCTCCATTAACAACATCGTACCATGATGGCCCTACCGTATGTCATTCACTGGAATGGCAATCTACCTACCACTCCCACTGACACTGACACTGACACCTTGTACTGTAACCGTGCGTCACCCACGGACCCCGAGAAAAGCAGGCTGTCGTTGTGTCCGAGATGTGTGAGATGATAATTTGCCGTCCGTCCCGACGGGCCCTGATGGTGCAGTTGCAGACAGTATTGGATGCATCAAAACACATGGCAAGGCATCCACTACGTGAGGCATAGTCATCAACTCTGCATATTTCCACGTGTATGCATCATAACATCCAAGATAAGGCAAACATACGCCGTACGTAGTAGTAAACCAGCATAGCATCACAGCGTAGTACATTCATTCATCTTGTCAGGCACGAGGTTTCATCACGTAGCTGCCAAGTCAAGTGCCTAGAAAACGCCCAGCAGATTCACCAGATCTCGTGGCTTCGAGAAGAAAAGAGCCTCATCTACATTGCTTCACTTTACTTCCTCGGGGGGCTTGCTTCAACGGCTTCGGCTATCTTGACAGCCGTAGTTCATGTCGGATCAATGGAAGCTCACTCTTTTGGACCTAGTGTGAGTCTGTAGGGAAGATCTTGTCTTGAAGAAGGAAGACACTGGGACAAAAGGTGAAATGCGCTTGGGACGCCACCACATGGCAAATACGCGCGGCGTGAGATCGGTGAGGGGAACAGAAGTGTGTGTGTGAGAGAGAGAAAGAGATAGCGCTGATACGAGAGGGGAAATTCCGTGTGGGAAGAAGCATAAGTTACAGGTTAATGTTAATGTTAATGTTAATGTTATTTAGTGGCCTTGTTTGGCTGTTGGTTGGTGCGAATGAATGACCCCAGATGCGCTGGGGGCTGTAGTGCCGGACCAATTTTGCGGGGGAATTACCCACCCAAAGCTCGACTGTTTTAGGCTGCTCACAGGATCCGGGCTGATTACCGCGCTGGGCCTCCAGTGGGCCTCCAGTGGGACACTCTCGCCTCTTTTCAGGGCCCTCCGCCGCTGTCTTTTGACTCACTGGCAGCACCAAACAGCTCACTTTCTCGGCCGGTCGACTCCCGAGCTGGGCTCCATCTAAGGTAGAAAATCCGGGGGCAATATGGAGATGAAGAAGAGATTCCGGGGAAAAGCAAGATGAAGATTCTGGGGAAGCCTGTTCGTACGGGAAAGAACGGGGTTGCATTTTGACAGCTACAGATTGAATCTCATCTTCTGTATCTGTATTTACTCGATACGTAGTGCCAGATCTGATGCTTCCATTCCTATGCTTCCATCGATTTGGAGACTCTTAGTGCACTCAAGCTCCGCACGTCCGGAACATTAATACCCTCGGCTAAAGCGACAAGACTGCAACATTCTCCAAGTTACTCACACTCTCTCCTCTCCTCTCCTCTTACCGCTTAATCCCCCCCTTTAACTTTGGAGAAAACAACACCTCTCGTTACGTACACGAATGAGTTCCCCAAAAACATGGAACAGACAAAAGGAGATGGAGGGTGGCCCCTGCTTAGTGCCTACAGGGATATGATATGGTATGGCTTCACGGCTAAGATACCGGATGTGCGCTTCTAGCTTTTGTTGAGCGTAAGCGGAGACTCCTCCAAGGCAAACCAGACACACAATCTCTTTTCTCATCACATGGCACTGGGGTTCTCCTCATAACTTAGGCAGCTTGAGGTAAAAGATAAGCTTGATGGCAGTTCTCCACTGATCCTCCACGCCGTTCTTTATCCTAAGGAATAACCAAGTCAAGTTAGAGTACATAGTGGACTCGGTAGGTATCCACGGATGAGAACCTTGTTTTGTCATTGACTTCTAATCACTACTTTCTCATATGATGCCATGTTTGTGGATGCATGGTCTGAGATGACTCAAGTACCGACAGATAGAATGATGAATCTACATCTCATCTCTCAGCATCTGCTCCCTCTTGTCATCTAAAATCTGACCCCTTCGGTATTGTCCTCCGTCTCCACTACTCCGCACTCTCAACTCACTCTCTCAGGCTTTACCCCAGCATCTGCCTGCCACCCGGAGAACATGACCATTTTAGGATTGGGGCATTTCCTCTCCTCATGCCATTTGCCTAAATCTGACTTTTCCTGAGTCTTGGCTCTTTCAGCCTTTTTTCTCTTCATGACTCCCTGTCCCCCCAACTCGTAACAACTGCCCCCAAGATACATACATACAATGAACGAGAGCGTATGGCACCATCTCTTTACTTCACACCACCAGTTGGCCAACCTATCACTGGTCAACATCCCCCTGATGAGATGCCTGCATAGCCACGTTTCATAGCCCCCCCTCCATCTTCAAACTTTTTCTTGGTGCTATCTTTGCTTTGTGAGGTCAGATCATTCCGCACTATTCGCCATTGGCTGTTCCGCACATCGTCACATACCACATGCTATTTGACGTCGTTATCAACGGGCTTTTCGTCTTATGCGTTGAGTTCTTGGCGGAATGTATTCGATCCTTCTTTTGCTTGTTCTGTTTGTGATACGTTTGCGTCTTCGGACAGCCGGATGGCGTACAATCTCCTGCAGCACCACAGCCACGTCGCTTGTTCTTGTTGCATCGTTTCGTTGGGGTTCAACGTCGAGGATGATCTTATGCACCGTTCATCATATGCGCCCGTAATCTTCAGCGCTATCTATGCCCACGTTTTTGGCATGTGGTATCTGCAGATTACGAACGTGAATGTGCTATTCCGTACTGTTGGGTTCGTATCAACCATTGCTTGACACTCACGATGACACTCATGGTGGTCTTTATCGAACGATATCACCAATACCCTATACCAGACTCCAACTCTTGGCTTTCGCTCGTAATCCGAGCTATCCGTATGGCTTAGCCAAGACAATAAACTTGGAATCTCGAACTCTACCCTAGCCTGCCTAGTAATCTAGATTTCGGGAGCGGGGATAACAAGACGGAGAATTTCTCCTCACTCAGTAATCTCAGTCTGCTTGCAAAATTTGCTTAGTGACCATTGCCCTCTCGTTGCGCCGGCATCCCCGGGCTTGTTGCCGACTCTCATCGGGACCGAGTCCTGTAAGTTACACACCACTTCGGGCATCAATGTCCAGACTCAAATCTCCTCTTCCTCAAACTTCCCCACGTTCATCGTCTCATTACCCCAGTTTCAGCTGGGATCATGGCTGCCTTTGTATTAGTGCAAGCCCTGCGCGGCTAAACTTGTCCTTTTGTTTGTTGCTAGTCTATGGCTTCATAGTGCCTAGCTATATCGCAAATGACAGACTTGATATCGTTATTCCTCGGATTTATTCGGCTCTCATGTTTTCACTACACCATCATAATTCTGATCTGCTCCTCGGTAAAGCTCCGAAGATAAACTAGAGATGTTACCATGAAGGGAGTTTGCTTCCGATGGCTTGAGCCATTAATGAAACGATGTTGACCCTGAGAATGATCGCATCTCGTTCTGGTTGGCTATCTTTCACGGCTGGATCAGTGGATCAACCTACCCCCAGAATGTCATTTTGGGGGATCTGGGGAAGCATGGGGCACGCTTGGACTGTATGACAAGATCCAGCTCATAGATCACTTCGAATGCCCCTTTGCTGGCAATAACTGTGCATAACCAAGGGCCGAGGTGCTCGCTGGCTATTCGGCTCAGATGTCCCTACCGAGAATCCAGCACAAGAAGACACAATGGGCCGATTCATTTGATCATGGAGGCAAATCAGTCTCCCATTTCATGTTTCAAAACAAGTTTTGGAGCAGGGCTGAGCCTTTCACACCATCTGTCTTGGTCTGGGCCCTGAACGGTGCTTACAGTCTACAGATGGCCACCAACAGCTGGCAATAACGGCATTACGGGAGAAGAATTGAGACTGAACATTCAGCTTGGATGCTTGAATCTAGATTTAGACACAAAGTGGCAAAGGTTCTTTGATTCACTTCGGTTGGTCTTGCCTTAGGTGAAGTAGGAGAATCAAGACAACATGACAAGAAGCTGAAAACCCGAGGTGAGCCATAATGATGATTGTATATAAGCTCATGGGGCATTTTTCGAGTTTCTCATATTTCTAACCACGGTGCGGGATCAGACGAGTGATTCAGACAGAAAAAGGTCACAAAAGCCTGCAGTGAGTATTTGCCACCTTCGATCATCTAGCGATGAAATTTACTCAACACCAGCACCATTTAACAAGCGGTTTTAAAGAAGGCGTTATCAAAAGGCACAATAAGTTTCAAGCTTCATATCGGAGTTTGTAACAGGAAGATCAGTTGCCTTTATATCGTTGCGGCTGAGTGTTGTGTTGCTTCTCGGGTGACCGGAGATCTGGGACCGAGGATGTTGTCGAGACTACGGGCTGAAGGAATCACTGAAACTCATATAACTACCCACTCTGCCTCGATTGATTTCTTTGTTTCCTCTCTGTTCTTGATGGCTTTTGAGATGCTCTTTTGCTGGTATTCTATTGTTCTTCATAGGTAGAACTCGGCATCCTTATCTAAGGTTACGAATCCCTACCTCCATAGTCACCCCCGATAAGTCGTGCCCTACAAGCATTGCTACCATCGACATTGCTATCGTTGCCATCTTCGAGATCGCCTTCATTAGCTTGACGACCAAGCGCCTCATCGATGTCTTGCTCGACTAAAATTAAGGACAATAGCTGGTACAATGCGTCCGGTTGAGGCGGATAGGACAATATTGTTGAACGCTTCTTCCTGATATTTGCTGAGGATAACGACTTATCGTTGGTGGCTATTGGAGTCTTTCCATTCTTCACATCGTAAACTTGAAGATGAGACCTCTCTCCATCGGCGCAGGGAATCCTGGACGCACGCTCGCTTCCTTTTGCGAGTCGGCGAGATCTCACCCCGAACAACGTGGATACCTAGAGATCGCGGGGACGGGCTACAATTATTCCAGTGTAGTCCCAGGAAGGTGATGGAAGCTTTCCGTGACATAATCTCCCTGGAGAGAGAGTTCAAGGCATTCACATCGCCGCTCGCGATGAATATATGGGACCTGAAGGAAGCTTCGAGAAGTTGAATTATGTTGCATCTGCTTGTGAGAGTGGAAGACTGATTTTGCTTGTCTCTACCTTGATTCCTGGGTAAATGCCATCGCCTGGGAGTAGCTGTTTCGTCCACCTGTAATACTTCTTCTGCCTACCCTGAAGCCACCCAGACACGTGATATATTTTGTCACGATCGCGACCCGATCTTGCCTGTTAGCAGGTGAGGCTCCTGGCTTGGCCAGCTTTGGTCGATACCGAAGGATCCTTATCTCTCAGTACCTATGGGTTAATGATTCACGCGGATGGGTCAGGATAGATCACGTGCACTCTTCACTGACCAGTGCACTGGAGATAAGAGATAAGCAGCCAAGATTTGGGCACCGATAGAAAGATAGAGGGAGATATTGACAGAAATATATGTGTCAGTTTCCCGCCCTATTATGACCCCTCGTTTCTGTCAACGTCATTTCGTTCGGATCAATTTGTGACCCAACAGAAGAGGGCATTGCCCCACCAAGCATTGCGGGGTGATTCGCTCTCGCCGTCTTCGGAGCTGCAGCCAAAAAACTTCGACAGCTCGATACTCGCCTGATAACAACATTTTGTCGAGATAGATCTATCAGTTACTTCCCATTGACGTCTTGTGTTGCCCAAGAACCTTCCAACAACATTCATCATGGCTCCCGAACGTGTTTGCCTGTAAGTCAATTGCCACTCAACTCAATTGGTACGAGCAAGATAGCTAACTGACCCTTGTCCAGTGCCTACTCTGGCGGTGAGTTGAGAGCTCCAGAAGCAATATCAAGATGAGATATCCTGACTAATTGACAGGCCTGGATACTTCCACTATTCTCAAGTACTGCGCCCCCATGTTTTACTTTATGATTGATTGCGGCAGGGAGAAGACTACGATGCTGTCAAGTGCCAAGTCTTTGAGCTCGGCATAAAGAATGACAATCGTCGAAGATGTGAGATTGTTTAACAAGAGCTGACCAATGAATATAGGTGGCTCGTCCTCCAGGGCTATGAGGTCGTGTGTTTCCTCGGAGACTGCGGTCAGGAGGAAGACTTCGATGCCGTCAAGGCCAAGGCTCTGAAGCTCGGTGCTGAGAAGATGATCATCGAGAACGTCCAGCAAGAGCTGATTGACGACTTGGTGTGGCCCGCCATTCAGTGTAAGTCTCCAGATGCTGTTTGTGGTGGTACAGCGTGTTTACTAACGGAATCCACCAGGCAACGCTATCTATGAAGGACAATGTAAGACGTTTCACCTCGGACGCTCCTTGATGACATCACTAATGCCCTAAAGACCTTCTCGGCACAAGTCTGGCCCGACCAGTATTGGCCAGGGCAATGGTGCAAGTTGCTAAGGATAACAACTGTACCATCCTCAGCCATGGATGTAAGTTGTCATGACCCAACTGGTCTCCTTACTGTTCGATCCAGTTGCTAACCCAGAACTCTAACCCTAGGCACCGGTAAGGGCAATGAGTAAGTTCTGACCAGGATCGCGACACACACGCTGTCGCCCTCTGTCGCTCTTACATCATACTAACATCTCCTTTTAGCCAAGTCCGCTTCGAGCTGGCATGGAAGGCCTGTGACCCTAAGATGAAGGTTCTGGCCCCCTGGCGCATCCCCGCGTTCTTCAACCGATTCCAGTAAGCCTCTTCTTGTGCTCACTACTACATGTCCAAGCTAATCATTCCGCAGGGGACGTGCCGATCTTCTCAAGTTCGCTGAGGAGCAGAAGATCCCCGTCAGCTCCACTCCCAAGGCCCCCTGGTCTATGGACGACAACATCATCGTATGTGTGAAAGGTCCCATTGCCTCTTCGTAATACTGACTATCGATCGATAGCACTGCTCATATGAGGCCGGTGTAAGTCCCCCTATGGGAACCCCTGTCTCTTCGGCCTATTGACCCTGAACTTGCTAGATTCTCGAGCAAACAGACAAGGAGCCCCCCAAAGATATGTGGAAGCGCACAGTTGGTAAGACGACACAGCCTCGAAACTTCTAGATTTTGCGCTAATGCCTCTCTGAAGATCCCCTGGACGCTCCCGATAAGCCTACTCGCTTCACCGTCCACTTCGCTGAGGGTGTTCCCGTCAAGCTTGAGGTTGATGGCAAGACCGTTACTGGCTCCTTGGAGATCTTCAAGGAGGCCAACGAGTTGGGCCGTGCCAACGGTAAGACTACAAATCGAGGAGACTTCTGGCGAGTACTGACATAGTGCTAGGTATTGGACGTGAGGATATCGTCGAGTCGAGGTTCATCGGTAAGCCTACTCTCAGGAAACTGTAACATCAGCACGCGATTGCTAATCTTTTATTCCAGGGTTGAAATCTCGTGGTTGCTACGGTCAGTCGCATTTATCTCCTTGCTTTTCTAATCAATTGCTGTTTTTGGAGACATCGGATGCATTGTCGATGTCTTGCTAGCGACGCAGATCATGGCCCCATCGCAGGCGACAACCATTCCACTCTCACCCGTGCACTTTAGCAGGATGTTCTAACATTGTATTTAGATACCCCCGGTCTGACTATCCTGCGCAAGCTGCACCAGAACCTTGAGGTAAGTCATCAAGTCTTTGAGAACTGGGCCAGCTCATGCTGGGGTGTCCGGCCTTCGTGTGGCAGTCTTGGCCAGCGCTCTGGGGTTGTGCCCATTGCAATGGCAATCCAGGAAGACAAGAACTACCTGAGCATGAGCCAATCCAAACACCCTTTATATCTGATAAGTTTACAACTTCAGTTGACTAACGATTACTCAGGGTCTCGTGATGGACAGCAAGGTCCGCATCATTCGCGACCGTCTCTCGGATGACTGGGCTCAATGTATCTACAACGTGCGTAGCCCCTCATATCCGAGTTCCATAGGATCGGACATTGCTGACACCTTTTCAGGGAATGTACTTTACTCCTGAGCGCGAGTTCGTTCAGAATGCTATCGCTTTCAGCCAGAAGCAGGTTGATGGCAAGGTCGAGGCTCTGGCTTACAAGGGCAACGTCATCATCGTTGGCCGCTCCAGCGAGACATCCAACCTCTACAGCGAAGAGGAAAGCAGCATGGTAAGCATCGGAAGAGGACTATTACGGACCAACACTAACATAAGAATGCAGGACACTCTTGACATGGATTGGAGTGTCGAGGACACAACTGGCTTCATCAACGTGAATGCCATCCGCATCGCCAAGTATGGCGAGCGCAAGATCAGGGACGGCGAGCCCCTTTCCAAGCGCAAGTAGACAAGCAGACTTGGGATGCTAGCCTTCCAGCGCCGCAGAAGCTTTCGATAGACAGAGGAAGGTCTGTGTGAATGGAATGGGTTATGCTATGCTTAGGAATGACTAGTACGAGAAAAAATAAGAAAAGCTCTTGTGTAATGCCTTCTTCACTGTTACTTACGCAGGTTCTGGGCCCTCAACATTATCGAGGTGAACGTTGACCAGCATGACCGTGGCTCCTCTCGGGGTTTACGGAGTTTACCCGCAACGACGTAATCTCACCTTATGTCCAATGCCTTCACAACTTCTCATCGCATTTCACCCTAAGGGATCAAAACGAATCATATACACGTTCAGCCGTGGTGCTCTCACGTGACGATGAAGTTCCAGTTCATCGACAATGATTCTACCCAAAAGCCTGGTGCCCGTAAGACAATACGAAGTCATGTTATGAAGGGCAAGAATCTTGGCCGTACAATACAAGGCCGTGGGAAGAGGCATGCTGCATCTCAATTGCATGACTTACACAAGAGCCCAGACCTATCGAAAAGGGATGTTAGAGTAGAGAGAAGAAGGAAGAGCCTCGATGGTGCTGTCGATAGTGTTGGCAATGCCTTGTTGTTCCCAGAAATCGCAGATGCAGACACAGACACTACATACTCTATCAACAATCCATACTCGGGAAAAGAGTATACGTACTTCTCGTTCCCGGTTCAGTTCACCCCGTTGATGCGATACTATGTCTACGAATGTCAGTTCATCTTGCCTTCGCTCTCCAACAACAGCTCGCTAACCAGCTCCAGTCCATACTGCGATCTGCAACATCATATACCCGTACGCTTTCTGTAGACCTACAGATGAGATTGGCTCACCATGGTTTAGGTACATGGTAGCAGACCAAGCCTGTAAATATCTCGGTCTCCCCTTCGCGAGTTTACCACTGACCGTAGCTGCAGGCCTGCACTGTCTTCTCGCCATGGCAGCGACATATCTCAACATCCTACGGAACATTCCAACTCCCAGTGTAGAAAGTATCGAAGCAACTCGTCACTTCTCGCAAGCCCTTCGACTCATGAACCCGCGCCTCTCCCAGCCATCGGCCGCTCAAGAAGACTCCAATATCGCTATAATAATCTCTCTGGCAATCCACTCAAACATAACCCAAAACCTCAATGCAAGCGTTATGCACCTTCAAGGTCTTGATAACCTCCTTACCTTCCGGCCCGGCGGCATCTCCGACATACGCGAGTGCAACCGCCCACTACTCCACAAGATCTGCCGCACCGACATCGAACTCGCCGTCGCTCAGGGCACAAACACACGCTTTGGTAACGCGGGACTCACAGCAGCAGCGGCAGGACCGATTTCAGCACGAAATCTAGCGTATCCGCTGAACCAGATGAGTGGATTGTTGCAGCAGGTCACACGTGAGCTTCTGGCGCTGTGCCGAAGACCCGGAAAGGCGAAGATGTCGGGTCTGCAATACCAGGATGTGCTTATCTCGATGTGGCAGAGACCGGTTGACTTTGCGCCACTAGGTGGCACGAGACCACAAGATCTGATGGATGATGTGTGGCAACTGGCCTTGCTGGCGTTCTTGGTTACTGTCACATGGTCCGCGAGTCATCTCAAGAGTGTACACTGTAAGCTCCTGCACAAGCTGCTAAGGGAGCATGTTGAGAGTCGCGTGTTACTGGAGAGGGGAGAAGAGTATCGGTCTTTGTGGTTCTGGGTAGTGTTTGTGTATGGGCTTTCGATGACGAATGGGGATTGTGATACACTTGTCTTGGGTGAAATTCGCAAGACTTCAGAGCTATTGGGGATAACGGAATGGGAGGAAGTGAAGGCTAAAGTGAAGCCGTTTCCGTGGATCAACATGGTCCATGACGTTCCTGGAAGGGCTTTATGGGAAGCAGCCGTGATGACTGTTCCATCTCAGTCTTCTACGTTTCTCGGTGACCAAGGGAAATCTGACAGAAATTGATGTAGATTGAAATTCAGTATACATTGGTGAATCTTCAGAATAATCTTTGTATGGCCTCCTGGTTACCGCTTTGAAGTTTTTATGCTCCCTGAGGTGTCTCGAACGATTGGAAAGAAAATACCCATTTCAGACATGATCATCTACTACGAAACATTAAAATTCTAAGAATTACTACACTTACCGTTGATTCCCATATATCTTCACCATCCGCTCTCGATCCCAGAAGTATCTTGCTCGGGTCCAAGGTTCGTATATCGGCTTGAGAGGTGTATCGATCAGCAAGCCATATTGATCGATGTCACGCATGAACGTGTATTCGAGTGGCAAATATCCCGTCGCATCGCGCAAAGTGACCCAAAGGAACGTCGTCAGGATAAAGTGCCTAGCATGGGCTTGGTCCATACGCCGTAGATTTCGTAGGAGGGAATAATCTTGTATAGAGAGGAAGATGAGGCACCTGTGCTCTTGATATGTTGTCCTTTCAAGGAACTGGCGAACTCGAGTGTCTCCCCCACGAGATACGCCCCCATCGAGGGTTTCTCTTCCACGAAGCTCCCCATCGACACGATGCATGAGCTCGCGATATTTGCCGAAAACGAAATGGAAAACGGATTCAAATGAGCGCAAGCACCATCGTACCTCCTTGAACCCCTCGAGGTCTGAAGGACGATGGTCCCACGCAGGTCTTGACATTTCTGGCCGCACGGTACCGTCTAGGCGTTCAAAATCGTAGTATATATCGTGTCGACCATAGTCGTAACTAAGGAATCCTTGCTCAAAACGAAGAATCTCGCTGGGGGAGAGGACTAAAGGCTGATCAAACTCTGGAAGCCAGGTAAAGGAAGGATCGCGTTGAGCCCTGACTCTGGCCTCACCAAGCAGCTTGTTCCATGCCTCTACAGCGTATTCCGATATAAGGGCATCAGCATCCTGCCGTTGCTTGAATAGCTCACAAAGAAATGGGAGACTGCCACTCCATTCTTTCTCGCTCAAAGACTTCGTCACAGCCGCTATCGGCCCATACATTCTTACCTGGATTTCATCAGGATCTAAGTAAGGAAACCTATGGGCTTGCAGCCGTACCTGAGCGCCTCGAACTCCGTCATAGGTGAATGCTTCGTCGTCATGATATACAGCTTTCAAAAGCTCGATTAGGGGCTTTAGAACAGACTGGCGGTAGGTACGAAACCACTGGAGAAAAATCGGAGATGCTGAGATGAATGATCTAAGATCTATCGGGGAATAAAAAGAGCACATAAGATGAACCAGCAACTCACCTGGGAGTTTTTCTAAGGGAGAGGCCATGTGCATTGTTGTTTGTTGTGGTCGTGGCCGAAGCTTTACGGTAGCAAGTGTTTCGCAGTCACAAAGTGTGGCAGAATTATTAGGACCATAGCAGGTATTTATAGTCAAACGAAAGAAAGTTTAGTCAACTTCCAGGAAATTTAATAGCAAAATAGCTAGGCTTCCATTTGATATTGTGTTCAACGACAGATTTAAGTTGCCAGAGGGAAACCCATGTTAACTTTGTGTATTGACTCGGAGCCTGAAGATGCGTGCATGCAGTCAGTAAGTCGAGGATTTTTAAACTAAGAAAAACGACAATAGACATTTTCTCTTCCTTGAGCAATAACTCTACTGCTTGGCAAATATTTCTTCAACTAAATTATTGATACGCTTGAAGTTCCAGGGCACCTTATGCCTAGAATCTTCTCAACACTGGACCCTGCAAAATCCCGAGAGTCTGGATTCGGGAAACCTGCGAGATCGGCAGTTAAACCTGGAGCTGGCATTTTAGAGCAGAAGTTTGGCTGACTTGCCATATAAAATTTGACGTCTTCGATACCGTGTAAAACATCAGACTCTGATACAAGGTGTCAAAATAAACCCAGCAAAGTGTATCTTAAAACTTATCCTAGTTTACCTAAGTCTCTTCATTGTTTAGGTAGTGTAGCTTAAGCTTAGGCGACTCTTTGGCATCCTTTTCTAAAGCCCGACGGGCTCTCTTTTTTTAAAAAAAAAAAACCCCGCTGCTAGGTCTAGGCGTTCAATAGTTCAATATGCCAACCTAATCTAGACACAGCGCACAGGCGAGAAAGGCAACCCCATCGGAGCTATTGATTCAAAGCTGAGAACTATCGACAAATTCCACACGATAAACCTAGGCCAAGACAGCGGGAATTTCCCATCATGTCAGGGGACGGGAAGCGGACGCTATCAAATGTTATATATCATGGCTCGCTCTTATTCTTAAGTGGCGTGGGCGATTGATAACCTTGTTTTTCTCAGTCTCTCATTTTAGCCTTTTGGCTTATCCGTTCGTTCAAGATGCGTTCCGTTTCAGCGCTTGTTGTGGCTCTTGCTTTTGGGAGCTCATTGGAGCATGTTGCTGCCAGCAATTGTAAGCCCTCATCACCTGTTGGAGTCAAGACGACGGATTCTGCTTCAATTACCAGCGGAACATCAACGAAATCAGCACCTCCTTCCGAAACGACCGACGGGCCAGTAATTATCACCAATGCAGTGACAAATGGCGACTTTGGAGGCTATGATCCTGCATCAGATGGTGGTATATACGCCTTTCAAGCCGGTGGTAACGCGAAACTCCTTCAAGGACCAGGATATCAAGGAGATCACACCGAGGAGAGGAATTGTGTGCAACTCAAGACCAATTTTGGAAATCCTGGTCAAAAGCGAGACTTCATATCCGATAACCCCTACATTCAACAGCAGCTCGACAATCTGGAGCCAAGTGACTTCACTGTTCGCTTCTGGTACTCTATCGTGAACAATGTCATCGCAGATACATGCCGCATCGAAGGGCTTTACGGAAATGTTCAATTTGGAGCAACTCCATACTTTCCTGTTGTCACTGAAAGCGACAGCTGGTTGGAGTTTGTCGACTCTATGCCTGTCACTACTTCAAGTGGAATGATTCGGTTTGAGCTCAACTGTATCAATGGAGGCTCTGCTGAAGTCTACTTTGACCAAGTTTTTGTCTCTAATAAGATTGGCGATGAGTGGGTTGATGGTATTTCGTTGTTCTTTCCTACGTCGAAGCATGCTGCTACCATTGCTCCGGCTCAAACGAGCACCGCTCCTGCTGTGGGCACGGCTACGACTAGCAGTGACAACACCAACACCGAGTCTTCTGGTCTTCCTACAACTCAAGCCTCTCAAGCGCAAATTACTACCGATGAAGCCTCAGCAACCGACAAGACAATCGAGTCCACTTCTGCCTCCGCCTCCGCCTCAACCTCTGCACCAACTGATCCCACCACATCGGGCCCCAAGCTCTGCGCCAAACTCGGGACAGGCGCACCTGGCCGAGGCTGCGCCAAGAGGCCTTATAGCAGCACAAAAGGCTACAAAGGGTACGGCGGAAGCAAGATCACAAAGGAGCAATGCGCTGCTCTCTGCCTTGCAGACACAGACTGCCAAAGCTTCGAATGGCGTTATTTCGGCAGCGGCTGCGCCAACACATGTAACCTTCTCGCTACGAACTGGGCGGACATCCCTACCAACGGAGGCTCCGATTCAGCCTGGGCCTACGATCGAAGCTGTATTCAGGAGGATGCATGCGCCGAGCAACCCGCTGGCTCTGTATGCGTCAACGTCAACGCTGATACACCCGCCAAATCTTGTACCCAGGTCAAGGGCAAAGCGAAAGCTTGTGCCAAGCCCTTCCTAACTGCCCAAACGAACGGTGTCTGCGGTCTTAGCAACGAATGTCGTGATCTTTGTGCCAAGTATCCTTCCTGCAAGTCTTATGCAGCGACCTTTGGAAGCTGTAGCTTGTACGACGCCAGGTCTTCTGAGGTCGCCGAGGCCGGTAGTGAGCTTTTCTGGTTCACGGATATGGATTGCCACTCTTGTGGACAGGGAAATACCTACTTCGATTACATTTCTGTTGGTCAAGACCCTGCCAACATGCCTCAGTGGACATGTGCTGCAGAGGACAAGACAAGTTCGACTCTCGCCGCACCAACGACGGCTACCAACCCACCTGTCGCAACCACATCTGGCGCTGAAGCAGCCACGAGTACAAGCCAAGCCAGTAGCGATGAGGCCGGCTCATTGACTTTCATCCCAACTACAACTTCTACATCTCCCTCCACTACCGCAAGCCTATGCGCCAACGGCGTGCCATCCCCTGGAATTTGCTCCGCAGCAAACGTTGTGCCTTCAACAGCAACATGTGGTAAGCGCGGGTGGCCACGCAACGTCGAACCATATGGCCGTAGTCTCGCTGACTTCCCTAATCAAAACACATTCGAAGAATGCGCCCTCATTTGCAAGCTCGATAGGTCGTGCAAGGCCTTTGCCATCGATCCTACTAGATCTGGGATGAAGTGCATGTTCAGCTCAGACCCAACTATCGATGGAGTCTCCAATGCACCTGGCGTATGGAGTGATTTGGAGTGTATGAGCTGCACGCTTTGCGATGATTCAGTGACTTCTTCGCAGCCAGTATCCGAGGCCCCCACAACCATGATCACATCGACACGGCCAGCTGGCGAGGATTCCAGCTCCCAAGCTGCAACAAGCGCGTTGGGGGAGCCAACCACGACTCAAACGACGCAAGCAGAGCCTACTGATTGTGCAGTACCCTCGGCCTCTCTAAGCGACGACGTCACCTGTGGTATCCCCGGTCAAAGCGGTCAGCAAGCTCAAAGCGCTCGTCTCTTAAACTATGTCATCAAACCAGTTGGAAGTCTGGCCAACTGCGCTGCCGTCTGCCTCCAACGGTCAGATTGTCAGGGCTTTGCGTACATCAAGAGCAATACTGAGTGTTATCCCTTCAGAGTTGGGCCTGCTGGTCTAGGAATTACTTATAACCCACAAGGCACGGAGAAATACTATGATAGGGGGTGCTTCTCGTGTGCTTCATGATGGGAGTATTCGTAAGAGCGGCATTTTACCCATTTTTTCCATATTTCTTGAGTGGGTTTGTTTATTTATGTCTTATTTTATATATTCAATCCTGAGATATGAATATGCCTACTTAGAGAAGTTTATAATATCTTAGGCTAGTGTATGGTATCTTATGATAACTTATTGGTATAAAATTAGGACAAACTCAGCAGCCTTTTTACAAGTTTATTTTAACTTGAGGATGCAGGCATCTCAAGCTCTCTGATGCTTCAAGGTATGCCTGAGCAAATACCTTGATAACCAAATGAAAGTGCCTTCGGCTATAGATGTCGATCTCAACGCCATTCTAGAAACCGTAACCGCCCGCTGTCATCCGGTAATAAACACTCCATCAGCCCTGAAACCGAGCCAAGCTCGCTTGTTTTCAGGAACACTCCGCCAAGATATCTCAGCCTCCAATGTTTTCACTCATCAGACCCGAAAACCGGGGAACAAGCAGCTTGGCACCGTCGCCCAGGCGGTGATATTGTCGTCCGCCAAACATAGTAGAGCAGTGAGACTCCTGATCTTTAGACTTAATCTTAAGTCTAATCGGATGACACATTTGTGGAGATGTACTCCGTAGAAACATTTATATCTGGGCTGCTGTCTCATAAAGATAGTGTCTTGGTAACTCACTTTCGTTCTAACTACATTCTTTTTATTACTACACTTACATTCTTTACCTGTCTATCGTTAAGGCTGTGCCTATCATCATCATGAAGCGATCCGCACTTATCTCTCTTATCCCCGCCTTCTTGGTTACTGGCTGCCCTGTCCCTCAAGCTTCCGAAACTGCTGGTTCTATAGTTTCTTCAGGTAGCTGCGGTGCTGCTGAGGTTGACGAGCTCGTTGGATACGGAGCAAAGACCACCGGAGGATCTGGTGATCCCGTCACCGTCACTTCTTGCTCAGAGCTTACCTCTGCTCTCTCCAATGGCGGTGTCATTCACATCGACGGTCAGCTTACCGGCTGCGATATCATGAACGTCAAGAGCGATACCACCATCCTCGGCGTCGGTTCCGGCTCTGGTCTCATTGACAGTGGCTTCCGCATCAAGAAGGCCGATAATGTCATCATACGCAACCTCGCCATGAAGAACCCTCCCAAGGAGATGGATCTCATCGACATTGAGACCTCTACCAACATCTGGATCGACCATAACGAGTTCTCTGCCGAGGGTATCACCGGCGACAAGGACTTCTACGACGGTCTCCTCGATGCCAAGCGCGGCTCCGACTTCCTGACCTTCTCATGGAACAAATTCTCCGACCACTGGAAGGCCAGTCTTATCGGTCACAGCGACAGCAACGGTGATCAAGATACTGGCAAGCTCCACGTTACTTACCACCACAACTACTGGAGCAACGTCAATAGTCGCGCCCCCTCCATTCGTTTCGGAACCGCGCATATTTACAGCAGCTGTTACGAGGATCTTCCCACCTCCGGCGTGAACTCTCGCATGGGCGCTCAAGTCCTCGTGGAGACTACTGCTTTTGTTGACGTTAAGCGACCTATCGTCACCAACCTTGACTCTAAAGAGGATGGGTTCGCTATTGAGAAGGACAACCTTTTCGAGAACAGTGAGGCGCAGATTACCCAGGAGAAGGATTTCGTTCCTCCTTATGATTACACCACCGACTCTGCGGATTGTATCTGTGATTATCTCAAGGAGAAGGCTGGTACTGGTGTTATCAAAGTCTAAGCGACGTCATATGACGTCTGCCAGGCTTGAAGGGAGGGTTCTAGACAAGTACAAAGGCACTTTATAGCTATTTAAATAGAATCTATGTACTAGACTTTCCCGCATAGCCACTGTCCTGTCTCTAACCGCTACCCTCAGTCTTGCACACGGTATAATCGGCATGCTTTACAGTTCTGCTGACCTCTCATCTTTCAGCTTAAGCGAAAACGCGCAAGCTGAGGCTGACTTGCATACTGGATTGCCAAAAGTGAGAATCAATATCCAATGACTACAGCTCATTGTATTGTGGCTTCATGCATAACAGCCAAGAAAGCCACTAGTGGCTGGTCTTCCTATTCGGCTCTCAGAAGCTGGCTTGAAAAGGGTAGAGCCTGCCCAGGCAGATATTTGGTTAGTTTTTGAGTAAGGCTGTGCAATGCCATGTTATCGAAACCTCCAATACTGTAAGGAGAAAGTGTGTGACTAGCAGAACTGACACGTACGCGCGGCTTCGAGAATCTGTATTCCTCATCCCTTTGTTCTTTCAGCTTCTGCAAGATGGACCAAGGAGGCCTCGGCACCTAGCACGCCAATTCTTCTCGATCTGAGACTTAGCATATCGCCATGCATTCTCGTCCACCCGTTTTCAGAGCCTGCGTCCAATAGCCGCCTATGCCTATGGTGCAAGTCAGCTCCCACAGCCTGATTTATATACAGCCCATGGCTATCCTTCCCAAGTTTTCCAGTTCGACCATATCACTGCAACCTTGCTCCAATGTTCAAATTATCGGATGGATGCAGTTCTACCTGCAAAGACTTCCCCAAAGAAATTCCTTCGTATGGGGATATAGGTGGTATTGGTGTAAGCCTCACTCTGATCCAGAACACCACGTACGGCTAACCTTCAACGAGGTCACCTTAGCCTTCGTACTTACGGCGTGGATGGTGGTTATTGTTCTCGTCGGGTACTATCTCAAAGTCTATGATCCTAGATTGGACCCCTTTCGAAAGGAGGGCACGCAAAGGGTTACCAAGTATCCAAACTCGATCGACTACTCGGTCCACGAAATCCTACAAAGCATTCCATGGCTCAAACTTCATTCAACATCTGTTTCGTCTCGGCCTTCCAGACTTGGAACAGTGCTAAACGCTGTAGGTTGGCTGCTATTATGTGTTCAGTCACGGGTACTGATGCTACTGTACACCGCAGTGTGTTCTCATGTTCGCAGATGTTCAAATCTTCACATCTTTGGCGATTCTCATCGGCGCGTATGCTTCAGTTGGCTGTGACATCGTTGCTTATCACTGGCAATACATGATCTACCTGGCCTGGCTTGCTTCAGTAACTCACCTCGCCAGTCTCTCATTTCTCCGCAACCATCTCGCCAATAATCCTGCGAAGCGCACATGGCGTCTAGTATCCATGTGTATAATCCAAGTCATGTTATCCGTGGCGGTTGGACTGTCGATGACTTTTGAGGGGGAACCTTGGCTTAATTCCCAAGGTGGCCGTCCTGCTATCTGTTATTTTGAAAACCGAATAGATACAAGCTCTAATGCCTCTCAGTCATCCATCAAGTTTATTATTCTTATCGCATGGGGTCTCGCTATTCGTATTGCGAAGACTTTTGAAAGCTTTGAAGGCGGCTTGCGTAGAATTGCATCGCGTCTAGCAGAATCAGGAAATCGGGACAGAAGGACCTTTTTAGGTTCTACAGAAGGACAATGGAGCTGGAGATTTGACAATACGTTTCTGCCTCTTCGTTTCTTGTTAAGCTATCTTGATCTCGCCGGCATCGGGACCTACTGGGTCGTGAGTATTCAACTTGATCTTTTCACTTCGCTTCTCGCCGAGGTACCTATGCTGCTACTAACACCCGACACAAATCCTAAGAACTTGGCTGACCCTTCGGGCAGGTTTATTGGGTATTCTTCACCATCACGTGGATTACAACGCGCCTCGTGAAACTCCGAATACCGGGAAATCAAGACGATAGCAAGTGGATGTTTGGCCAAGTTCTTCCCATTATCCTTCTCATTGCGCCTCTTGCCATAGCTATCGAAAGCTTCTGCATGGTACCAACGAGCAACGAGCTGCCTAACACTTCTCAAGATATTTCTGCGAACGACCCATACGGCATAAGGGACCTCAGTCATATTCACAGCTCAACCTATCGAGGTGTGTTCTTCCTAGCAGTCCTGTCATACATCGCGATAGCGGTCTACTTTGTTCTCGATCAAGCAGAAACGCAGAGCTTCGCCAGTACCCTCATTCGAATCAATTCGACGGTGTTTGTTTTGCAGCCCACGCTGCAGGTTTCCTGGGTTGTCTGCAACATGTGGCTTGATAAGATGGCTTTGAATATGGCATTGAAACGCACAATTCGCGATGTCGTCCTAGTCGTATATTCTTCCATCTCGCTTGTCCAAAACTTTGACTCTTCGGATGATCATGGGCCGTTAGTCCCTCCGAGTGGAAGCACTACAAAGGACACAACTCGTTATGCAGAATTGATGATGTGTCTACTGATTCTTTACGCCCACGCTTCCCTGGCTGCGACCTTTGTTCTCGACGAGATGCTGAGAGGCACAAAATGGCGTTATTTCCTGCATCTAAATCTACTTTGCGTCTCGTATTTGATCCTCCGTGCTATTATGATAGCAATACCTGCTTATCTATCTTTTGCTTCGATTCTACCTGACAAATACATACTCACTTGTGCTGGAGTATCCATGTTTCTGCTGCTCTTTGTCTTTTCCCTGGAAGTCTGGGCTGGAAAGAAGAATCTACCAAAGCGGAAGGCTTTCTTTATCAGGAGCGTTGTCTTACTCTTCCTGTGCCCATTTTGCTTGCTCCTGAGTCAGTTACTCTCATACATGATGGTCAGCATCTTCTTGGGCGGTTTTCTGTTCTCCTTGAATCTGTGGTCGGTCATCGGTCTTTGCGTTGATGGCTGCAGGCATTCGTTTGATACAGCTTTGGATGACGCTTTATTGATGGAACCTTAGGTGGCCTCAGGGAGCAAGAAAATATAAGACTTTAGAGGAGGATATTAAAACAAACTTTGAAAGATTCTCCTAAGCTTAGGCTAAATTACCTAAGTCTTTTTGTTACTTAAGATTAAGGTCTTTGGTTTTCTTCCCTCGTCTCGGGGTAGATACTAGATATCGGCGTTCCGCTCTTATATTCCGCCCCCGCAATATCCACCCCCTCAGGCCTGATGAGCTTAACTTACTTCATTTGTAACTCATACATCACATCTACTACAATGGGCACGATCTCCATAAGAAAGTTCATCCGCTGGCTCCCAGATGAGGCCTCTGAGCCAACATCCACCATAGTCGTAACATCACCACGCCTCAAGCGCTTCGTCGATCTTCGCGTTCTCCTCCCCGATAACGACCCCTCATGGACCGGCCAAGATGGTACTCACCCCTCTCCCTCTCCCTTTCTCTCATTCAAAGTTAACCAATCTTAGAACCCCTTCCCCTCTCCCGCCTTGACTGGGCCATAGCCGGCACAACAGTATCTACCAAGATCCCTGACCCAGAAGGAAACTTGACTTCCCACTCAACGTTCCACCAATGGATATCATCCCGCACTCTTGACTCCGATGCCGGCTTCATGTACCCTCAGCCAAACGATCTCACCCTTGAAAAGGGCAGTATGGTCAACCCCGATACTGGAATCGACACAGCGTATGAAGAGCTCTGGCACGATGCTACGCCGACAGCAGTACCTGGTGAACCAGCTGTCAGAGCGCTTGTTCTTCAAACGGAGGATGAGAAGATCGGAGTGAGGGGCTCGGTAGTGAGACTGGGATGTTATGCGCAGGGGCTGATCAGAGTTGGGGAGCATATTTCACTCGAGAGATGGGAGTGGAAGGACGGGTGGAAGAGGACTATTAGAATGGGAGATGCGGAATTGCCGATTGAGAAGATTCTGGGCGAAGAGGCATTGAGAGAGGGAGATACAGTTGATATCGGTGGGAGAGAGTGGAAAGTCATTGAAGAGAGTGGGAAAGATGGGTCAAAGTTGTGATAGCAGTTCACATGGTCTAAAGCAGTTAACTCAATTACGCTCATGTGAGCCTCAATTATCATCGGCGCAAACTTTCTCGGTCCGTTCGGCCGAGTTTGAAATGCATTCTGTCTACACGTCCGTGTAGCGGTACTTAACAAGTCTTGAACTCTCACACTAATCACTACAGCGATGCTGTCTTGCATGCCGTCATCACCCAGTTCATTTCGGGCCCTCCTCTCATAGCTTTTGTCTTTCCTCCCCGGTCTTTCCGTCATCTAGTAGAACCACCATCTAGGCCATCCACCGCTGAGCATCGCAAACAAACGCATTGTAAAACTTGATCCTCCTCTACCTTGATCCGTACACTAAAGCCCGCTCCGGGGACTGCCTCGTCCCGTCATGCTTCTTATAAAAACTCGAACAACATGCGTAGAAATTTCCACGGTGTGAAAGCAAAACGCCCTTCCATGGTTTAAACAGTTGTGTTCGTAACCGATAAACATCTTCTGAAACCGAAAGCTGTAAACAAGGCGCAATAAAATGGTGGATGCGCAAACGATATCACAATGTGAAGCTTAGACAGCCCAGCTGCCTCGTCGTTCTCGGACGCCCCATCCGACGGGGTCAATGCTGTCGAGGTTGGGGTGCTGTCTAGCCCACTCTTTGATATAGGATTGTAGAGCATGCCATCGAGGGCATCTCTGATCGCGAGGCTTGTCGGCCTCTGATTCGACGAGGTGGCCTTGGGCGAGTTGCTTCTCATCATCTCTCTCAAGGTCCTCAATACTCATCAAGCTAATCCGTGAAAGCTCGCCATCAAAAGCGCGGGCCATAGCAGGATAGCCTAGCGAAAGATAGTTGTACACTTGGGTGACAAAGCTGTCATCAAACTCCTGTTCAATCTTATCTTCGAGCTCTGCATGTGCCTTTTCCTTCTGCAGACGCTCATTGATACCATGCAGCATGTGGAGTCCCTTGGGGGGACCGGCCCGTGCCCGGTGCTGCGCTATGCCGTTGGCCTGGCCATTGGCTGCTCCGATCACGACAGGCTCGTCTGTGTATGGTGGAGAGCTGATTTTTGAAGCGTCACCGGGAGTGGCCGCCGGTCTGGGCGTGGCGAGCATTGGTGGGGCATGCAGGTCTGCTGGCACCAGATAGTTATCATTCGAGTCTGATCTGAAGCAATAGCCTCTCCAGAGACCATTCTGACCCGAAAGATCCCGGAACTTCTCTTCAGCATGGCGTTCTGCGAATGGGTGATCGGGCTCGAGCTTGGTCTGCTTGGGAGACGGACACCTCCGGAAGACGAGATCTTTGCCGAGCATGGGCGGTGTGACACCCAGACGCTTCTTCTGGAACGAGGGAGCAGGCGATCCGCGTCCGAAAGGTCGGTATCCGAAGGGTCGGGCGAGGTTGCGCGTGGCAGCAAAGCCGCCGGTGTCTGGGGGTATTTGAGAAGCTTTGGCGTACGGGACATCTGCAGAGCCAACGGCCGGGGCCGACGGGATGAAGGGCATCGTAGATTCGCCAATGTGTCGGGATGCTGCAGGTGCCGGGGACGATGCCTTGCTGCGTTGCTCGGCTGTCAAATAAGATTCTGTATCGAGCAACGGCATATGCGTCTCACCAATCGGACCACTAACACCGATCGATGACCGCTTGCTACTACTATCACGAGGGGTGTTTGAGGTGGTCCACATCGGATCCGGAGGAGGTTCGAGGTCCATTGCATCGAGGTCTGCCGTATCGGTTCGCATCATGACATCCTCGTCCTTCTTAACCGCTGGTGCTTCCACTGCAGGTTCTTCAACGAGGGTGTCCATCTCCCCAGGCTTCTCGTCAATCGCCATAGCATCATCATCTTTCTGCTGCTGTTCCTGCTCCTGCTTGGCCTCGACATGCTCCTGCATGTGTTTATGCCACCAGCCGAGATTGCTGTCGGACGATTGCCGCCGCACATTGTGATGGTGTTTGACGGGATGGCCATGGTGATCATGCATGGGAGAAGTGCTCTCGGGAGATTGATCGCTTCCTGAACTCTCACGGAAGTAAAAATGATCGACGTTTCCTTCACGAACGTGACTGTTGGGGAACGCGGCCAGAGCGGCCTCCTGCATCTGGCGCTCTGCCTCCTTCGCAGCAATCTCTAGCAGGAACGAAACGACATTCTCATCCTCGGATTCGCGACGTCTGGGGCCATTGGAAGGGGATTCGTGGGCATCGTCTCGCCGTCTGCCGCGGTGTTTTGTGGCGGTGTAGATGTTCTTTGTGTAAGGGGTAATGTCGGTCTTGTCGGTGGGTTTGGTCGCAGGACCTGCATCTCCAACTCTGCGGCTTCTACGGGACGATTCGATCAACTGAGGAGCAAAGCGTCGCTTCGGTCGCTGCTGGTGCTTCTTCTGCAACTCGTTCAAACCAGGCGAGGGGGAACGAGGCGAGGGCTCGGGTGTAGGTTCGGGATTAGGTCTCATTGTGCGAGGCGTCTTTTTCTCATCTGATCTGTTGCTTGATCGACTGGTTGAAAATGTGGTCTCAATGGGCTCTGGAACAAACCGTCGCCGAGGTTTGTCTGTCGTGGCCATGATGAGGGGAGGAGAAAGAAAAGACCAGGGTTCGGGAATAGATGACTCGTGCGGACTTGACTGGGTTGATGCTCGTTCGTACTTGGCCTACGTTGCGCTCGCTCGCTCACTCGCGGTGCCTGTACCTGTGCCTGTCCTGTGCTTGCGATGGAGGGGCAGGGGGGGACAAAAACAAGTGAGTAATAACAGTATTTGCCTTAGGTAAGGGCAATGAGAAGACCGCAATTGGAGTAGACCAAAGGATGTTTCGGTGGAGGAAAGGTAAAAGGCTTTAGTGGGAAGGGGGAAAGAATAAAAGTAGAAGGGAGATTAAAAATGTGAAGACGGTTTGGTTTGCTAGTGACGAAAGTCAACTTTTGCTCTGGTAGAGAAAAGCAGTTGGGATACGAGACTCCGACTGCGCGGGCGACCTTGGTTTTAGTCTAACAACAGCAGAGAGAGGCCAGAGCAAAAGAGCGGGCGGGGCGATAGAGGCACCTCACCTCACTAAACAGTGCCTTAGCTACAGTACCAGGATAGTCTGTTTTCGGTAGTAGAGGTACATAGACTACATGGATGGAATTGTCTCTGATCCATCCATTCATTCTCCTGGTGACGAGAATGGAAGCGGGAAATGGCTGGCGTCCGACGCCGGCGGTCACAAGTTCACATTTCAGTCAAATCAACGGGCAACGGACCCTTGTCAATGGATGGAGTGTCAAGTCCATGTCCGGTCAGACTCTGCTCTACCTATTCTCGCATTGGAAGTGCCGCCACAAACTATCGAACAAGTCCAAGGCCTAAGCCTCGCTATCAATTGTCCAGCTGCCTACCACGGCCTCAGAATCATCATATGTTGCCGAGAAGTCCAACTAAGAGAATCACCAAATTGCTTATCTGTCTCTATCAAACTTCTTGTTTTCAGCATCTCATCCCACATGCCACCTTTGAATGACATGACGCGGACACCAGTTCCCGAGGCAAAAGTGCAGTGCAGAAAAGACCCCTGGAACACAAGGAGAAGGGTCTGCCAGCCCAACTAAAGTTAGCCAGCCCAGTCCAGCGGGCACCATCAGTACAGTAAACTCAGAACCGAACCCAGGCGCCTGTCATACCCTGAAAATCAAAAATGGAACATTGTCCAGTCCCCTCAGATCTTGAAGTGGGTGGCAATGATGATGTTCGTTCATGGTCCCATTTTCAGGGGCCGCGTCAAGCGCACATCACATCGTTCGTATCTGGGCACTGCATTTGCTCTTTGTTGTTCACAGACTGGGCGCTCAATCTCTTCACAATGTGAGGCTCACGATAGTGTCTCTGCTATCTACCCCAGCGTCAAAAGCGGTTTCCCCGTGGGAACCATGTCTCATTGATTCTGTCAAGCCTAGCCCAGACCAGTTCTTGGTGGGGGTGTCTTGGAGACCGTCAGGACCGTGGTGGGGTTTCACTAGCATGGGATGTCAGGGGTAGATGGACAGTGTGAGAGTCGCAAGAGTCAGGATATTACTGTGCTGAGGTCATCTTTCAAGCCCACGATAGCGCTCAACTCCACCATCTGACTCAGAACATACAGTACTTTACTCTTGAGCTCACACAGGTTGGCTACTTCACTCAATGCCTTTTGATTCATTGATGTACTCAGATTAATTGCAGCATCAGCTCCCCACGTCCAACAATTCCAATCACACCAACATGCAAGCAATCGTCCCTCGTGTGGCTATCATCGACCAGGCCTCTATGATCTCATCCCAAGACCAACCCGCGCAATAAAACACCGTACATATCGAAGCCAAGACCTCAAATACAGGCTCGCCACCCGTCGTCCGCGTCCGCCCGGGGGCTCCGCTGGTGTTCCCGCCCGGGCCCCGAAGCCGCAGAGCCCCGGTGAGAAACAGCCATCGCAAGAAACCTGGAAAACAAACAAAATGGACATCGACCCGCTGCTAGGGATTGACGTTCCTGCAGTTCCGTCCTCACCGACTATTCCAAACTCCATCTGAACCGAAACTCTGAAACTACTGTATCGTCAAAAGTCTAGACAACTGGTTAGATCAGGACAAACTGAACTAGACATGCACAAAACATCAAAAGAGGTGTAACCAAGGTCTTCACTAAAAGACCCGTAAACTCGTGGCCATTTTGGCGACCAGTCCGAGCAAGAATCAAGACAAGTCATGACTTTCGTCTCTTCTCTTTTCTCAAAGACAGCAGCACTGGTCGTTACGCTGTAACCCTCCATCGCCAGGTCCGCAAGGTCCGTTATCTCACAGGCGTCACACCCTCGCTAAGCCAGAGCCTCAAGGGCGCCCCCTTTCTCTGCTGTCAGATCTCATGTTGGTTGCAGGTGCAGCCCTAGATGCGCGTACTGTTGAGGTTCTGTGATACACAGCAGCCACGCCATGATTTCGTTGAGGATGAACTGGAATTTAGTCTCAGAAAGTTCCGACGATTGGTTCTCTGCAAGTGAGTCAGTGTAATTGGCATGAGGGTATCTCCGTGGTATCATGTCTCTTTGGCTGAAATTGAAGCTATCGTGAAAGTTCAATACAACGTCTCCTTGGTAAACTCAACCCCCCACGCGACACCTCCATTACAGAGTTATCTCATGCGGGCACGCAGCACACACACTTCCTTATGCCGTCACATCCAAGACAGCCACTCACCCTTCTCAGCTTGACAACCCTCCATCACAATACGATACCGTAGCGTGCGTGCGTGCTCTAACGTTAGCTTGATGACTCCAGCGGCTTCCGAAAGCGATAACTTGAGAGACAACATCCATCCATCTGAGCACAGCATCCACAACGAGCCGTTGCATTCGCTCTCCACTGCAGTGCAACAAACTAAAGCCAAGCTTCACTTGAATGGATTGGATCCATTGATGTTTGTTTCCATCACCGACCGCTCAGGTCCCTTGCTTTACAGTGCAGTTCCCCCGTTGATCCCCCGCACTCACCGCATCAGCCCGCCCTGGTTCAATGCTTGTTTTCCGGAAGCCCTGCCGTGAGCTAAAGTACACGAGACCCTCTAATCATCATGGATCTGAACCTCCGCCATTTCATATCACGAAGAAACACGAATTCCCCCAGCCCTTGGAGTTTTTGCCTGTCTCTGCTAAGCCCACGCTCTCCTGATGTTGTCGAGTTAAAATTATCCTGGTCCGTCGAATCAATTGCGGCTCTTTCATCCCGTGCCCCTTGACCTCAGGTGATATCCGCATCTTGTTCCAGCTTTGCATTTATCCAATTACACGTGGGATATTCTCCATGCCATCTCATTTTTGGCAATTCGGTAGAATTGAGTTTTCGGTCCTTAAGAGAAAAAATAACATGACTTTGTGTTCTGGAGATCTTGATGACTTACATGGATCTCTTTGTCTTGTGGTGTTGCTCCATACACACCGCTTGACTACTGAAAACTTGGTCTCTTTGTTCCGCCATTAACGCTGTATTCCTGAGAAAGTTGGTTGCTTCATCTCCCTTTGACGAAGCACTCAATGCTCCTCTTTGTGGCATCTCAAACTGTGGCAACGAACCTTGGCCTGTGTTATGTATCACATGGAAGTCGTGGTACCCCAAACTGCATCGAGATGTCTCACTTCCCCATCATTTCCACGCCGAAGTCGGCATAGTTATCTCATTCACGGAGTAAACTTCCAGCTGAGATCGCTTCCAAGTGATACTTACCCCATCATCTTGAGATCAACTCCACTCGCCATGTGTTTGCCAGATTCAAGTTCGCCTCCCAAATTCTCGATAGGCCTAAAAGCATCAGCCCTGGATTAACCTTTTGTGCCAACAAAGCCCATTGCCTTCTGGAATGCGGTTCTACCATCTAGCCAACCGGCTGCGTGACAAGTGCTGATCTTCACCCGCGGATCATGAAGGGTCCGTCGTACAGTCAGAGTTCACGACGTCAGTTGTTTCCCCGAGTCGTGCTTCAAGATCTACAAGTCATGTTTCACGTGCGCGACTCATTGAGCTGATCTGTATCGATTTGCAATCAATCTTTGTAGAGAGCGGAAAGTGGTTGTTTCGCAGGGTCTTGTCACAACGTTAAGCTTGTAACTTTATTCCTACGAGTCACTGTACTTCTGAGATTGTCACTTTAGAAGAGAGTCTTTGTGTAACTGGTAGAGTATCACCCACCATCTGCAGTATTCCCGATGGAAGCGCCCGTTCTCAATGTGATGATCATTCGTGTTGGCTTTCCTTCACAAGCGCTGATATTGGTGATCTACAAATAGTAACTATCGATCTGGGTAAAATACTCTCTACGGGGCTACGATCTCCTCAATTGGGTCGATCTTTGCTTTCTTCTTGGAGGAGTCATGGTTTTCAGCATATCAGTGGCTGCACTCCGCTCAGAGCTCCAGGGTAGCACGAGCTGCACAACCATTAAGATTCAAGAAGGCGATCACCTAGGTCAACGACAAGAATTGGAATCGTTTTCTCGAGAAATCTCAAAATTCTGGTCAAGTTAGCCATGTCTGTCGTTCTCCTTTATTTTTCAGTTCAATGCTATCGCTGGGTAGTGGGCTGTGATATTGGGGAACCGCAAGAGCGATGTGATGGTGGTAGGCAAATACTAGACAAACAACGAGTGTTCTCCTATATACAATCGTGAAGATCGGCCGAGTGCCATTATACAAGTTAGTAAGTGACATCGATATATTCTGGTACCTCAAGGTCCGGCGTGCGATTTGAGTAGTTGAATGTAAGATGAGTAGACGACACAAACATCTTGCGAGCTTGGTTGGCACGGAGTCGTCTTTATGTTCTCCAAGGCAAGCATATGGATGCTATCTCGACTAAGACTAACTCCTTTTGGGCAATGAAACGCAGTCTCTTGACCAAATGGCGAGCTGTCAATGGTACAGCGACATGAAGTCGTATTGAGTTCGAGAACCATAGCGATGTCTTGCATCGAGACTGTGTTCTTTGCTTGAGGATTTAAAATGGTTATTCAACCATTGGGTATCAAGCTAGGCATATCCCATAAACAAACAGCTGTTCTTGAGGGTCTTCGGGAGACGGCAACGAATTGTGCTGAGTTAAAGAGAGAGTTCGCGATGTCAAACTTAGCAAAGAGGCCCAAGTCAAGGATCAGTTCATCTGCGGTTCAACTGCCGACCCCCACTCCCCAGAATCCTCGCGACCCTCGGGAAGCGGTAGATGAGGAGATTGATAGCTTTCAAGTAAAATCTGGGGGAACATCATCTAGATGCTGCATAGATGAGGGGAGGCATAAAAATTTAGGACCTCTTCCGTAAGAGACAATAAAAGCCCCATGTAAGTTTAGTATATCTTAGCAAGCCTTTAGACCAGTTTATTTTGGCACCTTGATTCAACGTCAAACGTTTCTTATAGCCGACAGGCGTGGCTCAGTGAGTCAGAGTAAATGAGTTGAGGATGGCATCAAAAACACCATGGATTTCTCCGAGCTTGTTTTTCCCCAGGTTGCTGGATTGAGCATTTCTAATGAAGCTGATTAATTCAAAAAAGGAATTAATAATCTCCTCTTGCAAGTTCCTGCACCGGGTCGTCATAAATATCACCCAATCCCCCAAAAATCTCAGCCAGGTCGTCATCTTACGCCCTCAACTCCACGACTCGGTCGTCATATTAGCAAAAACAGCATCGCCTCGGGCGTCACATCGGCATTTAAACAAGCATTTCTTGCTCCCTTGAATCGAATGTTTTGTCAGCTAGACCTGCCGCTATACCAAAGGAGGCAATTTTTCCCACGCTCGATCCACTCGCCAAGCATGGTTAATGACGGGGCAAGCGAGATTCGAGATAGTACAAAGCGTGATGGCATCCTCTTCTTTTTCCTTGTATTATAGCCTCGGTGTACGATTAGACGGTTGAATATCACTTTTATCTTACATTGCCTTATATCCTTTATTTTATGTGCATATAATGAGTCGAACTGACGAAGAGAACCCTGGGGTCCAGGCTGGACGGAGCCGGGACTCTTCTATGGACGTTGAGAAGCTCGGTCGTCAACGACCTGAAGTGTTTAAGTCCATATGGGCCGAACTAGGTTTTGGTTTCTCTGTGTTTTGTTCCATGTTAATGGCTGTAAGTTCCATATCTCATCGTCGTTGTTCTATCCCACAACACCCACTGTTCAACGCAGGCACTGACATCATCAGGAATTCTTCGTCAGTGGATTTCATGTTATCCTTCCACCATTAGCCGAAGAACTCAATATCCCAGCTGCTTCACAAACATGGCCTTCAAGTGTTTTCTCTCTTATAACGGGAGCAATGCTTCTACCAATGGGCCGCCTGAGCGATATGTACGGCGGATACATCGTCTTTAATGGTGGTCTCCTGTGGTTTATGCTCTGGGCACTCATTGCGGGATTCAGCAAGAACTACATGATGCTTATTTTCTGCCGAGCTCTTCAAGGCTTCGGACCTGCTGCATACCTTCCTGGTGGTGTTATGCTGATGGGCAAATTCTATCGTCCAGGACCTCGAAAGAATCTCATCTTTGCTTTGTACGGGGCCTTTGCACCCCTGGGGTTCTTCTTTGGTATCTTCGTTGCAGGTCTAACAGCAGAGTATCTTGACTGGCGCTGGTACTTTTGGATCGGCACTATCGTATTTGCCGTTGTATCCACCGTCTCCCTTCTCGCTGTCCCTTTCGACTTCCGGGATAGAAAGACTGATATCCCCATGGATTGGTGGGGGGTCGGAACTATTGTCCCTGGTCTTCTCCTTATTGTCTACTCTCTGACAGATAGTTCGCATGCTCCCCACGGCTGGGCTACACCCTATATCATCGTCACACTGATCCTTGGGGTCATGTTCCTAGCCAGCGCATGGTACGTCGAAACGCATAAAGCCCGAGTTCCTCTATTACCCGCCGACCTCTTTGCGCCTAAGGGGATGAATCGTCTGCTGGCCGTACTCTTCATGGCCTTCGGTACCTTTGGCCTCTTCCTCTTCTACTCAAGCTTCTACATGGAGTTGGTATTACACAGATCACCACTCATTACTGCAGTCTGGTACATACCTATGTGCGTTGGTGGTCTCATCATTGGCACCGTTGGAGGCTTCACACTACACTTCCTACCAGGAAGAGTGTTGCTTTTCATCTCGTCACTGGCTAATGCGATTACCATGTTGCTATTTGCCCTTATGCCTGAGAATCCCAACTATTGGGCTTGGGTTTTCCCGGCAATGGTTTGTTGCACTATCGGCATCGACATCACTTTCACAGTCAGCAATATCTTCCTGACCACCAATATGCCAAGCCATAGACAAGGGCTCGCGGGAGCTCTAATCAACAGTGTTCTCTTCCTGGGAATCAGTTTCTTCCTCGGTATTGCAGACATTGCGGTTGCAGAAACAGCGAATCTAGGACTTCGAAAAAGCTACAAGGTGGCATTCTGGCTGGCTTTTGGCGTAGCATCGATTCCGTTGCTTTTCATCCCATTCATCCAGATTGGGTCCGCTAAGAGCGAGCTTACAATGGATGAGCGGCAGAGATTGGAGAATCCACCATCTGTAGGAGAATCGGAGGCAGAGCAGGAGGCAGAAACACAAGCACAACCGCAGGAGCCGAAGACTTGAGACCTTCGTAGAGTAGAAAACCCTTGATCTAAACTTAGAGTGTCAAAATAATATGATCTAAAGAGCACTAAATCTATACTCAGTCTACCTAAGTCTTTTTGTTATTTGTAATAGAGGTCCCAAGTTTCCTTGCTTCCCCTGATCCTCGAAAAAGGAGAGCGGCCTTTATTCATACTAGATGCTCTCTAATACTTGAGCAATGCCTTTTTACTTGCATAAAATATTGTTTAAACGCTTATTGCCCACAAAGGGCGAAAGTGCAGAATACCACTGTTGAGTATAATAAATTTGTTGATATGCGGTTGAGTAAGATCTACCCGGGCTATAACACAAGATTAGATCCAGGTACCGATCGAACTACCCGAAGGAAAGGTGATTTACCGCATCGGACATTTCTGCCTCATCAAACCTGCAGGGTCAAAGACAGCACAGGAGTAAGCACGCTTTAGGAAACATTGGCCTGCCCCAGGAAGTAAGAAAACTTCTGATGTTAAACTTAGATGCCAGAAATACACAATCTAAGGTCTGCTAAATCTATACTCAATTGTAATAAATTAACATCAGTCTTTTTATCACTTAGGACGATGGTTATAAGTCGCCTTCCTTTGCCAATCTCCGATTAAACATCTGTCTGTTTGGGGTTGAATCGCCCTAGAGCAACATGAGTCAAGATAATAGTAGAAATGCTCTCCTAATAATAGAGCCCCAACTGCCGCTGTTTCAGGGCATCCATAACAAAAACGTGACCCGGCAACCCGGGTTTTGGACAAGAAGCCGATTACAACAGTAACCTCACGATGTAACTGGACGCTCCGGAAGATAGCGGCTCTCTTACCCAGAGTTGAGTTGTTTCTTGGTTTCCAGAGTCTGCCATTTTAGAGCTGCGACGTAGATGCAAAGGACCACATGCCCCTGCATGAAATGACGAGATAGCAACGTATTCCCTGGCTGCCACCCGTATAAATGACCAGGATCCAACGTGGTGAACCAGGGTTGCAGGCGCCACAATGTGGTTTTCTGCAACAGTGGCTGGCAAGATAATGAAACCACCAACGGGTCAGCGAACAGATGAGAAAACGTTGACAACAGTTTGTGTCGTTGAGGCTTTGGCCGTTGCGAACTGATGGAGGCGTTTTTGATGTTGAAACCACGATAATCCTGGTCAAAACGGCCCAGAGCTGTGATGTGCCCATTAAAACCCCTGTCGATGATCGAGATTGAGAGGTAGCCAAGATATCAACATTCTTGATATGCTGTTACAAGCCAAGACATTGCTTACCACTTGGTCACTTATTTATTGCTGCAAGCGATGCGGCACGGGGCGAGCTCAAAGTCTGACATTCGTCGTCATGATGGTCGAATCTTGATGCGCACACCGTTCGCTTCTCACCGCGACATTGCTTCAGCCAAGCCCAAGCCATCTGCGGCTGCTTTGCAGTCTGAGCGGAGCGCCCCAGGGACTAGCACTAAAAGAAGCATTGGGCCTATGGGAAACCTCAAAAGCCATGAGGAACAGGGACTAGAAACTTGGCCGCGAGTGGATTCTTCGGTAGAGTTGGCGTCGAAATCCTCTGCCGCTTCCGGGGAACCAGAAAAACAGGGCACGACATGACGAGAAGTGGTGGGTATCTGTTCCGGCATAGGATTCGACAGTTATCAACGGCGCTATCTAAAGCCACAGTCAGAAAATGGCATCTTGTTGATGTTCATTGGAAGATTATTTGTTGTTCTGTTAGATCATGGAGGGTGCAGAAATCTGGGGGATAAGCCTGGGCCCGCACGCGAAACGAGGTAAAACATGCGAGAGAAAAGTCTTCCTTTTTGTTTCTTTTTTTTTTTTCGGTATTAGATCATTGGTCGACGGGCAGAAAAGAAGGATCAGTCTTGTGGAGACTGGCGTTTCTAGTTTCCGATGGTTGGTCGAGTTACATTGAATGGATGGAAGAGAGAACAGAGACCCATAGCATCGCGATCTGGTCATTTCTTACAGACTCAGAGGGATCCAATCTCTGAGACCGAATGCATTACCGTGAAGGTATTAAGGGATGAAGTTGGTGCAATATCAGCTGAGCCCTATAGCACATCCAAGCATGCATGAGCTTATCAAACTCTCCCTTTAGCATTGATCAGGTTAGGCTTGTTCATGGGCGGGTTTAGTGTAGATTGTAGGGTGTGGCATCCCATGCCGTTTTCAATCATTCCATATAGTAAAGCTGCATCTGCCTCCTCCGAGGAAAGCCTCAACTCTGTTTATAACGTTTTAGGTTTAAGATTATTTACATTGACTTTTCCGTAAACAACATTTACCTACCTACTCTGCGCGATTCAATCAACGTCTCATCCATTGAGTCGAATTGAATTGAATTGACTGATGAAAAAACTCTTGGTATCGTCCCACTTAAGTCAACGGGCAAGCATCTTTTCTCCAACTTCCAACTTTTTACAACTTTGCGACATTGCGATTCAGTCCTTCTTTTCTTCTTTTGCGCCGATACCATTGTTACGCAATCACAGCAGACAGTGGAGGCCAATCTCTCTGCCAACGTCAGCCGTACCGCGACTTGTACAACTCTGACCGACCCTTTATCTCGTTGTTTGCTTCTTGTACGCCTGGGACCTTGCGTACTTGTCTGACCCGAGAGGTACATACACGACCGTGCACTGCGCTTCAACGCTTATATCGACTCTTCTTCTAAGGCTTCCTCGTTGCACTGCGCCTGCAAATGCGCACCGTCAGGTACGAGCCAATTCTTCTCGTAGCCACGTTTTTTCTCTGTTCTCTGCATCGCCTCATTTCATCTCATATTTGTCTTCTTATTTGTTTGTCCTGAGTTGCGGGCCTTTCCGAGCGTACCTGGTTCGCTCGGTACCTGGATCATCCTGTCTCTCCATGCGACGCGACCCAGCATTGAAAAGCATTGAAACACCAGGATACCTTTCCGCTTGGCTTGTGCTTTGCGCTACAGTACCAGTTCGATCCAGCTAATTCATCATCCTTTGTCAGTGCAAGTCTGTGCTGCGCTGGCGATAGTTATTATACTCTCCAGTCATTTCCGTCTTGCTTATATCAAAGTCGACTTTTGGCTTCCCGCCTCGTTCCCGTCGTTACAAGGACCTCTGCCTTCAAATACCTGTTCGTCAAACTCTGAACAAAAGTCTCGCCGTTTTGGACCAGCCATCCTAACTTTACTTCTAGACATATTCGCGCTGTCGCGCCGTGACCCTTTTGTTTCCCAATTCTCTTATCCAACAGCTTCAAGAGCTTCAACGTCCTTGCGCTCGAGCTCTCGACCCTGGTCTGACACCGGCTTCCCACTATCGCAAACTACTACCGAAACTGCGATACCTGCAGCTAGCTATCATTAAAGCACACCGACTTCAGCCCAGCATATCATGGGGTGCTGACCCGTGACCTTTCATTACCACACTACAAACTACAGTCACTTCGATAACAGCTGTCAGTGCGTTCGCTGTGCTGCGCTGCTGCGCTGTTCGTCCTCGATTACATTCGGGTACTTGGAACCGAATCTGGACAATCTTGCCCAGTTATATCCAATTCCCTGTCCGGCACGGCGATCTGGATGCTAAGTGCATCCTTGCTTGATAAGAATTAACACAAAGGCAGCTTGCTCCCTGCCTTGTTCGGTTGGCGCAGGATCGCTCGACTCTTGCGCTCACCAATCAGTCATCATGACTTCTCCAAAGGCTACAATATCTGACCGCGGCCAAGAGAACGACGACGCCCCTATAGAACCTGTGCTATCGTCTCCTCTCTCAACGCCCCAAACAACAAGCCCTGAGCTGGTCTCGTTTCAGTCGCTGGCCGACCAAACATCAACACCACTCAGCATCATGGACGATTCATGCTTTCTCGACATCGACAAGTTCATCGCCAGCGGTCTCGAGTCAAGCAGTGTTAGTGCTGGTGACAAACCTACAGCGTCATTCAGCCAATCGCCAGTGATTACAGCGGGGTCGCCCGCTAGACCCTCGGACCCTAGCACTAAGAACCAGCGCAACGCAGATCCTCTTGGATGTACAGGGACGGATACAGGTGGCGGCCTCGCCGAACATACACGTGCCGCTCATGAGGACAATGTTTCTGGATCAGTCGAGAAGGATTCAAAGTTACAACAAACTTCTAATCGGCAATCGTATAGGAGGTCCCAAGAGTACGACCAAACAAAGCCATTAGAGGTCATTGAGCAGCCGAAAATCATCTCGCCAGCGGAAGCTGCATCAAATACGACAGGCCTCGCTACCCAAAATAGCATCGCCCCATCAAATACCGGCGAGCCCAGTCTTGGTTTCAGGGGCCCTCATTCCGATCAGCACGAGTATCGAATAGATAGTTCGAGCAGAAATCAGCAATACGAGACTGCTCTTGCATCTATAGGGCCTTTATCGGTGGAAAGGCTCCCTGCGTCAGGGATAGCCACAGCACAGGCACAGGCAAGCAGCCACTGTAGTGCTCCTCAAGGCGCCACACAGGCCATGTCAAGCACGGCCTCCACTAGCAGCAATTCTGTTCCCCCTGGGCATCAAAGACACCACACCGGTCATTCCTCACACGACTCCCGCGACAACAACTTTCCTCCCTCTCACACAACATCCCTTTCTTCTCGAGTCGGTGGCATAAAACTCGATACGAGTTTTGTCAAGCCCACGCCAAGGCCCATTGTTCGTACTGCGCCCGACTCACCTTCGCTCAGTATCCAGCATCCAACTCCCGACATCACCTCCCAGGCCCGATCTGGAGCATACGTCGGGAATATTGCACAACTCGAAGCCACTGCCGAACGGTTGTCTATGACCAGTTCCATCGACGATGCGATTCGAGATTTACACACTGAATTAAAGCGATCCGATAGCAGACGTTCTTCCATCCTTGCTGCCAGCGTCAAAGCCTCAGGGTCCATTGACGATTACACCAGTAACCCCGGCTCCGCTATCGAACAACTAAGACGACATCCTTCCATCGCTTCTTCCATCGTCTCTACAAACAACGCTGCACGCCACGGTGGTTATTCCCCCGGCGGATACGTACTTTCGCCTAATCACTCCTTTACCGGACGTCTTCGATCAGGATCCAAGAATTCGGCTGGCCGACCAGACTTTGATCTCGATACAGTTCTATCCCGTCACGGCCCAGGCAAAGCGTCTGTTAGAAGTGTCCGGTCAACAAAGGTCTCGCTTGCCGAGATCTCGGAATCAGAGCCTATCGCCCTTACCCAGGACGTCCTCGACATGGCCGACAAAACACCGGTCAAGAACCCTGAGGGTGAATCTCTCCTCCCCGATGAGCTCCGCGATGCCAATATGCCCGCCACCGACGTCTTCCAAAACATGATGGGAGACGACGATTTTATGAACTCCAAGAACGAGCGCCCGCACCCCGATGCGAGCACTGGTCTTCTCGCCGATCAAGAGTCTAGGGATCCTCAGCGACCCGGAAGTTCACATTCAGATACAACATTCCAACAATGCCAGGATGCATTTGGCGACTTTGATGGTGTTCATTGGGTACCTGAACAAGATGACCCTTACTCCCTCCCCGATGACTTGGAGCCTCAACCCCAGCCTCGACCTCGGCAGCGACAAATGAGCCATTCCGAACATGTACGGCCACAGTCTTACTTTGACCCTGAGTCTGGTCAACAAATGCTGTACTACCCTGCGCGGGTTCCCGCTATGCTCAACCTACCCCCTAAGCTGTCTAATAAACCTAAGGCTAATGAAAGAAATAAGCGACGCTCCCAGGTGATGAGTGCTATGTTTGAAGGCAACAGGCAATCGAAGATGTTGGATGCCGATGCAAAGGCACAAGAGCGCGATACTACGAGAGATTCCTGGCTGCCTGACCCACTTGCTGGTCACCGAGAGTCATTTGCTGCTTTATCATCTGATGGATTCGGCAATATTGGCCAGGAACCAGAGACAATTCGTTCTGTCCACTCGGATCAAGATGTTCCTCCTGCTGTGCAACCTGAAGCCAATGCCAATGCCAATGCTCCGACTGAGACACTGAGGCGCCCTCAACGGTTGTCTCGGAACGAACTTGACAAGCGAAAGTCGAGAATGTCAAACTTACCTCCACAACTCAGAGCAAGCGCCTACTTTGATCTTCCCGACAACACTCAAGGAGAGATCGAGGTTAAGGATGGCTCAGCCATGGCCACCCTTGAAAGCATTCTAGATGCTTCGGCAAAGGCCCCTGTCAGTGCATTTACAGATCATGAACGTGCCGGCAGACTTGGAAAGGAAGTTTACGGCAAAGAAAAGAAGCGAGCTTCAGTTGCTGCATCCATGGTTCTTCAGCCTGAAGGCGATAAGAAGCATGCCAGAAAACGTTCCTCTTTTATGTGGCTTGGCAAACGTCACAGCCATGCCAGTGATGATGACAAGGCACAGTCAGAGTCTGGGCTAGGACCTGTCAACGCTGACACGAATGCGAATGAGCATGACGGACTACCCCGCAGCGTGGATGGTCGTAGCGATAGCCATAGCGATGATGAGCAACAAGCCGCCAAAGAAGAAGCGGAGGATCTGTCTGAGGAGGAAGGCTATAATGGACCCCCAACAACACTCCTGGCCGAGTTACAGTTGCGAAAGCAGCAGCAAAAAGAACGCACTCAGCGAACATTCCCAGGAGGTATGCATGCAACACTGTTGGAGATGGATGCTGTTGCCGAAACTCAGAAGAAGGCAAGAAACAACAAGCGTATCAACCTGGCATGGGAAGACGGCCAGGCACAAGCTGTTGATGAGGATTCCGATGATGAGGATATTCCTCTGGCTGTCATTGCAGCACGCAACCAAGGCGCAAAGAATGTTATGGATCTTCAACGCCCCATTGGTTTGATGGAGCGTCGTGAGATGGAAGAGAACGAACCCCTCAGTCACCGCCGAGCTCGTCTGCATGGCCAGGATCCTCGATCTATGGTAATTAGTCACAGGCCCAGCATGAACAATCTCAGTGCCAATCATCTTCCCACGACCCCTCATTCGGCACATCAATCTGTCGCCCAAATTTCGGTACAAAACGCATCGACTGAGCCGGATGATGAGTTTGAAGGAGAGACTCTTGCTGATAGAAAGCGACGGCTTGCGGCCAAGGAGGAAGCAGAGAATCTCCTACCTAAAGCCCGGCCTGTCAGCAGTGCGTTCTCCGTTGAGCTCCTCAATCAATTTGAGGATCCTGAAGAGAAGAAGAAGAAAGAGGAAGAGAATAAGCCCAAGTTGGGCGAGGAGGAAACCCTAGGTCAACGACGAAAACGTCTACAAGCTGAGCGAGAAGCCCGTGAGCGTGAGATGAGTTTCAACCAGCTGAACGCCAGTGCCGAAGAGGCTGAGGCACCGATACCAGGAATCAACGGGCGCATGCACCAGCTGTCTAGTGTTCTCTCTGCCCATCCTAAAAGGGAGACCAACCAAGCCCAGGAGGAGCGCACTCGTATGGAACATGAGCGAAGGCTTCTGAGAGAGCGTGAGGCTAAGATGGCCGCTTATCGAAGCCAAATGCCGCAGGCTCTCGGTGGTCCCAGCAATGCGCAATCTGGAGGTTACCGTGGAGGTACTTTCAACAATGGTCTTGGTGGCCAGAACTCCCAAGCAGCCATGTCCTCTCCTGCCCTTCATACGCAACTCTTCAACCAACCAGCTCTTAACCACCGAAAGAGTGCTGTATTCAGTACTTATGGGGCCCCTATGCAGCAAGCTCCATATGGCGGTTCAGCTACGAACCTGGGTGCGATGAACATGGGGTATAATGGTATGCCCAACGGCATGAACCCTTACGGCGCTGGTGCCATGAGTGTTTATGGTGGAGGCATGTTGCAGCCTGCTATGCAAATGCCTGGCCAAGGTGGTTCCACCAACAGAATCGAGCAATGGCGTCAGGGTGTTCACCCTTAAGCAAGCCAATAGCACATCGGCTGTTGACTTGGTTTACAAGTACATTTTCTAAGACGGCGCATCTGGAAGAAACACCTAGTGTACTATTTTGAGGAAACATAGAAGGGAAGGGGAAGCTTTTTACAGCATTGCTATCACTGGTGTTGTGGATAGAGGTCAATGGTGGGATAACATCTTGAGGAATTTGTTTTTTTCTTGTTCTGCATGGCACCAATCATTGCATGGCGCTGGAAATACTTGCAACGCTGGAAGGGCACAGCTATTTTTTGACAATCTAATCGTTTTAATATGTTTTTTCTGGGATTGCTTCTTCAATCCGGTGGCATGTAGTTTTAGACTAGGAGCATGAACACGATGAGATGACCAAAACTACTGGAGTCCAAAAGCCCAACAGTGATGCAATGCATGGGGAGGTATCAACTCGTCATATTGCAAGAAACAGACATACAGAAAAATTAAGCAACCCAATGTCTACAAGACCAACGCCAGGATGATAACAAGCCCTCCCTCCCCTTTTCAGTCTTCTACATGCTTTTGGAATCCTTTGCTTCACCTCCGCTTGCCGAAGCTACCAGCGGTCTTTTGCAATTTGGATGGTGGTGCAGACGCAGCTTCAACATCGCTCTCCTCGTCCTCACCCATAGACTCGTCCACATCGTCATGATTGACCTCGTCCTCGTCCAAAGACTCCTCGGCATCGCTGTCGTCCTCCTCACCAGCTGAATCCTCCTCATCGTCAGAGTCACCAACAAAGCCGTTGGTGATGGGAACATCGTCGTCTGAATCGTCAAACTCAGTGTCAAGACCTCGCCTTCGACCAGGTGTGCGCGCAGCATCGTCCTCGCCCTCAACCCAGATAACATCTTCGTCCTCATCTTCGTCAGAGTCCGAGTTATCGCCGTTGTGAAGACCGGGGCGCGACATCTTGCGACGAAGATCCATTTGGCCCTCGAGCATATCGAGCTTACCCTTCAGGGCGAGAAGACTTGACAGACCCTTGGCGCGCTCAGCGAGAACCTTTTGCAGGCCGCTGAGACTGTGGATAACCTTGGGCTGAGATGCGAGGGCACCACCATGGGCGACTAGTGTCCACTGGACCCAAGTCATAAGGTTTCCGGCGCGACCAGGACGGCGGTACAAGCGAGCGGCAAGCTTGGTAAGAAGAGTACCAGCGAGAGCGCTGTCGAGGCGCTCAATGGTGTTGCGGATGGTGGGGAGATCGGTGGTGTGCAAACACGACTCGAGAAGGTCTGTGTCGTCGGTACGGAGGGCCTGAGAAAGAACGGTGGTAAGGGACTGGTGTGTCGGGGGCACAATCGCATTTCTCGAAGGCTGGGAGACAACTGCGCCGTTGAGTGCGGAGGGCACATCAATGATATCGTTCTCTGCGCGGAGAAGCTCGCCAAAAGAAGGCGATGTCCCCTCAGCGTCTGATTCCTCGTCATTAGACTGGCCATTGGGCTTTTGCTTGGCGGCTTTTTGGCGGGCGTTTGTCACGGCAGTTTCATGGGCGGTCTGCTCCTCCTCTGGGCTCTCAGCATCGGAGATATCTACGTCGCTGTCGTTATCGGACGAGATCTCAATGGTCTCAACCTGCGAGGGCTGGAGGGCGTCGGGTCCGGCGATAGAGGCCTTTGACTCGTCGATGACGGACTTATTGGGGATTCTAGCGCTGGTTCTAGCAACGGGAGCGGCCAGCTTGACCGGCGCTTTGCGTTTTGTTGACATTATGTGTGGGTGTTGATGTGAAGCGCAGGAGATGTTCAGCGGTCGCGTGCAGGGATTCGTCGGTGATGAGATTCAACGACGGACGATTAATTTAAGAAGCAAGTTATTAGTGCGACTGTTGCTTCTTTGTATAGTATCTTTTCCGTAATAAATGAGGGAAAGTGATACTGTTGAACGTTATCAATGGAAAATTTGACGAAGCCGTCGCTCGGTCTCGAGTGAAGGAACTTTTTTTCTGGAACCCCAGCTTGTCTCTGGTGGTTGCCCCACAAGCGATAAGATTAGAGCAAAAGGGTCACGTGGAGTGCCACAGTCAGAGTGCCACAGATGAGTCATGGTGTGGCTGTTTGCGCAGCTTCCATCGGCAAGGAGAATATCCTGGCCCAATGCGGCCCGACCTTGAGCTTGGGAGCCATTTAATTACAGTGATTGGCCTCACTGCAGCCTCTAAATGAAGAGAGCGGTGATTGGACGAAGTGGATTGATAGTGGACTTGAGATAAGCTGCAATTGGTCACATCCGCAACCTTCATGTTCGCTTCCGGAGGGATCATCTCGTAGCCCGTGGCCTCAGGAGATATGAAGTACAAATAAGGCCCAGCATCATGTAAAAATGTTTCTAGTTACACAATGACACAGATCTTGGGGACACAAGCTCGAAACCCGGTGATTGCTTCCCTTTTTCATTGTTTGCCAACGGGATGGTCACCTGATACTTGCCCTTGCCTGGACTTGAGATCCAAGGTGGACCTGTATCCCGGCTTGGGTATGATGCGTCCCAGTTTCGGTAGAAGAGTGAAAGCTGTTAAGTGGTTATAGTGGTTTGCTGCATGGCTGCTTTTGACGCGACGTGAACGTGTAAGAGAGGTGTCATGAAAGGTGATGCACGTGCTTCAGTATAAAATGGGATCTGTTTCCGAGACCGTTTCTGAGCTTGTCATTTCATCAGCGCAAGTAAAAGATCTTCATTTGGTAAACATGTGATGATACATTTCAAGTTTCACGAAATCTGTTTGTTCCTTACTTGAATACGATCATCTTATCTTGTAAGACGAAGCTCGGGAAACGGTGGCATTACGGGGCCGTCATCACTCTCATCCCGTGTCTTCTCGGCTTTGAGGACCTTCCCCTTGCGTTCTGATCTGTCCTCACCAGCCACACTCAATTGGATGGTTTTTATGAGATAGAGTTCTAGATCGAATTAAGCTCTGAATCAGCTCTGCATAATCCAAATGTATATTCCAGAACAAACCTGAATGATCAAACAGCTGATTCGCCTCTTTTGACTGACTTGGAACGTCTTTCATCTTGATCAATCTCATTATCATGATACTACCAACCTCTACCATAATATCATCCCCAGCCACCCGCCAATCCACATCCATGACAATGACGGTGATGGTGGCCCGTGCACCACCTCATAATCCCTTTGATACAAAACTCGGTCAACTAAATTTTTATGTCCCCTCATACCCAATCCCCTTGCCAAGTTGGCCACCCCGTTAGAAACAAATCAACGGCTCAGCGGAGTTTGCCTTCTTCCCTCATAAATACCACCGCGCCTCCGACCGGGCAAAATTCACTGACGTGCACGCGCTTTTCCCTCAGAGGCTCCCCTTAGATCCAACCCCCCCTACCCCCCTCCCTCTTCCGGTCCCCGGCCAGCAAAAAAAAGCACTGAGCAGCGCAACGCTATCGCTATTGCTCTCTCTCACTGGCAAAAAACTGAACTGCCACCGCAACTGGCCACTCAGAGTTCCTCCTCTCTTGGCAACCACCTTGCACCTTTTCAGTTAACGGCAAAGCACAAAAAGCACCTTCCGCGCCCCGATCACGATAAGAGCTCCTTCCAGTTCTTATTGTTCTCGAAGCTGGCGATCACCACCAAAAATCACCACCGCCTTCTCCCAATCAACATTGACCTTTTATAGGTGCAATCACATCTTTCAATCGCATTTATTCACTTTCACACCATAATCAATAATAGGTTTTGTGATTCGAGAGTCTTCTCTGAATTGCTTAAACTGTTTCGTCTTTTGATTAGTCATTTTTTATTTCTCCAATTTCTGGCCTTCTTCTTTCTTCTCTTTCACGTTTTACGTACTCTACCTTGTATTGTACTTAACTTTTGCTCCGCTGCGCTGCGCTACACTGCATTGCACTACACTTGCGCTGCACCCTCACGCGCAAAAAAAGACTCCGTCGCGAAATCAGCTGTTCGATTTCCATTGTCAGCGTCATTGCTTCGGGCTTTACTCCTCTTTTTTCCCACCTCGACCTACCTTGCAAGCTCTTGCCTCCCACAGGCTACGAGCGAGCTATTGTCATCGACTCCGCCTACCTTTTTGCCGCTAGGCTACCAGAATTCAGAGGAGCTACCAATATAAGATCGCGACCCCCCGCCTCCTAATCCAATTTCGCAACTGCGCGACGCGCCTCCATTCCTACGTATCCACTTCTCAATCTCCATCGCGCATCAACACCACGTCGACTCGCGATAATCCTCGACTCATCATTTTCACCTGCGCATCGTTATTTCATGTCGCGACGAGTCAACTAAGCTAGACCTGTATTGACGCGCCTTTATCGCGAACAGCCATTATGGCTTCACCAACCCCCGATGCGACCGCTCCCACAAACGAGAATACGTCGCGCGATGTCACGGTAGAGAAGGAACAAAAGTCCGAAGTCAACGGGTAAGTTGCCCCTCAGTTCTGATGGCGCGCTTTTTTTGCATGTGCCGTCGCGCGCCGTAAGGCTGTGATGCATGGCGCAAACGCGCACATCGTTTCTCAACAATCTCTGACATGTTTATCAGGCATGCGACACCTGAAAAGCCAAAGGACACACCTGAATCTGCGCCTGTCAATGGCAACAAAGCGGACGATCATCCCGTCGAGAATGGTGTCCACAAGGACGTAGAGATGGCAGAGGCGAGCGATGAGAAGAAGCCCTCTCAAGAGCCTTCGGCGGACGAAAAGAACGATCAAAAGACCGAAGGTGATGATCAGACGAAAGACACTGGTGATGTCAAACCTGCGGAGGAGCCTAAGGCTACGGAGGAGGATGTTGATATGACAGACGCTGTGCCTGCAGAGAAGTCCGGAGCCGAGAAACCCGCTGGAGATGCGACCGCAAAAGAGTCCAAGGACGTCGATATGGTAGACAAACCTGCAGGTACCCCTGAAAAGGCTGAGGGAACAGACGACAAGGCACCCGCTTCCTCCAACGATACCGCGGCTCCCTCCTCAGAGACTGAAGTCCAACCTACCAGCCTATCTCAGTTGGCTATCGACACGAAGGAAGCGGATGCCCCTAAACCTTCCACCGAGGTGTCGATGCAGGATGCCCCCGTTGGCGACACTTCCGTTAGCTCTAAGGTAGCCCGCGAACGTGAGGATGATGCCACAGACGAGCCTGCACCAAAGCGAGCCAAGACTGAGCCCAAATCTGAAGAACCCGCCGACGTTACGTCCACTGTCTCCAAGACTGACCCGGTCTCTGCAGAGTCTGCCCCCGAGAAGGAGATTTCTCGCTTCGCTGGTCTTACCAGATGGAATGAGGCCGATTTCAAGAACCAAACGCTCACCCCTTTTCAACGACGCGAGTTCCGCAAGGTGCTGGGACGCGTGAAGAAGACAAAGGCTGGTGGCCATTTCAAGGACTCAGTCCCCAAGATGTGGCCTCAACTCGCTGAGAGTTATTTGGCTAAGATCGAGAAACCTATGGACCTTTCCGAGATTGACCGGACCCTTCGTGATATTAATGGTGCTTATGTTACGGTTGGTGATTTTCAGGATGCCCTGGTTCTCATGTACGACAACACGCGCAACTTCAATGGAACCCTCCATGAGGTTACTGGTGCTGCGTTCAATGCCATTCGAAGCATCTGGGAAGAAGTTGCCACCATTCCACAAGAAGAGGCAGTCAAGCCCAAGCAGGTACCCAAGCCCAAGCCTCCCCGCGAGTCGCGTATCAGCTCTCTCGGCGATTCTATTGCTCGCAAGCCATCTGTTGGGCCTGGCGCTAGTCCCGCCGCCGAAAGCGTGTCGTCAAAGCCGCGGCTTGGATCTCAAGAAGCCAATACTGCTGCTACTGAACTGCGCCGTGCCTCATCTGCCACTGAGGGCGATCGTCCCAAACGAACCGTCCGTGCTCCCAAATCAAAGGATATTGACTACACCACGAAGCCTTCGCGAAAGAAGCTTAAGCCTGAGCTGCAGTTCTCTGAAGAGGTATTGAACGATTTGATGTCCCCCAAGAACCACGCCATCAACAACTGGTTTATGGAACCAGTTGATGCTGAAGGACTTAACATTCCCCATTACTACTCCATCATCAAGAAGCCCATGGATCTGGGAAAGGTGGCTCGTATGCTAAAGAGTGGCGACATCAACAACATCAAGGACTTTGACAAGAACGTGCGGCTGATCTTTTCCAATTGTTATACCTTCAACGGTAGTGTTGACCAAGGCAACACTGTGTCGTATGTAGCTTCCCAATTGGAGGACTACTACAACAATTTGATGAAGGACAAGGACAGCTGGCTAGCCAGACATGCCAAGGCACATGCTCCTGCTGCTTCCCACGGTAGCGACGAGGAAGATGAGGACGAGGAGGCCGATGGTGATGGCGATGAGATAACAGCTCCTCCAACTGCAGACCACAGTAAGGAAGTGCGAGACCTGGAGAAAAAGCTGAGGGAGGAAAGTGAGAAGCTGACGGAGCTTCTGTGTGGCGACTCGCCCAATGAGAGCATGGTCGCAATGCAGAAGAGTATCGTTAACCTCGTACAAGAAAGTCTTCTGAAGGCGAAACAGACTCTCAGTGCGCACCGCTCCAAGCATCCTGAGAAGCCCTCTAAGAAGGCCAGTAAACCGAGCAAGCCTAAGCCCAGTGGATCTGCCCCCCGCAAACCCAGTGGAAGTGTGGCAAATGCAAAGAAGCCCAGTGGCACCAAGAAAGCTGTGAAGAAGACTCTCACCGCGGCAGACAAAGATGCTATCGCTTCTGCTATCAATGATCTTGATGGCGCACAGCTTGACCGCGCTATCGATATCATCAAGCGTGACACTGGCCAAAATGTAAGTTCACCAGCATCGCCCGTGGTAGTGACAACGTGCTGACGACCTTGTAGGAGAATACCGACGGAGAGCTTGAGCTAGACATTGATCAGCTGAGCAATGAAGCTCTGCTGAAACTCTGGGAACTCTGTAAGAAAGTGTTGCCTGGGTTCGGGAAGGACAATAATGTGCCATCTTCTCCGGAAGTGTCACGGGCAGCGCCGCCTAAGCATACGAAGGCATCATCGACATCAGCGAAGCCCAAAAAGAACAAGCCCATGAGTGCCCGTGAACAGGAGGAACGAATCGCGCAGCTTCGTGATCTCAGCAACCTGTATAGACCGGGTCAGGAGCCTGGCGAGAATCAACCTGTGTTACAGGCTCCCACACCTACGGCCGAGTCCAGTGATGAGTCGGACTCGGAGGAGGAGTAGAGGTGGCGTCGGGCTGAGAGAGATGGATTGTATGAGTTGTATGACCTTTTTGGGAGCTTGGATGTTTCGTCGACCGGAGAGCATCAGCCACCATTATACCCAGCCGCATGGCTACACCAGGTGTCATGTTTGCTCAAAGGGGCGACGCGGTGTGCCTGAACAATATTCGAGCATGCCGCCTCGGATGAGGCAGACATAACCAAGCCTGATGAATCGATAATGAAGACGTCGTCATAGTTCTTAGCGAACATGGACATTTGGGATCAACAGGGAGTATCTGGCGCACAGAGACATAGGGTGATATGATAATAGCTGGCTTTCTGGTGCGGGAAAGCAACGATGCGGCTTGCTGAGGATTCGTGGGGGCAAGGCCGTAGTTTTGGGGAGATACCCTGACTGAGGAGAATCGATAACGCATGGTTGCTTGGTACTATGCGCCAAGGTGAGGTTGGATGGCAGCGGGCATCTGAGCCGTTTGTCGGTGGTTTGTGGCTTTAGATGTAACCATAGCAATAAGAAACTTTGTTATCCCATTTTGTTGCGTGTTTTGATGTACATGTTGGAACAGATACGGTTGAGTGCTGCTGGGCGCTTGGCCGGGAAGCTCGAACGACTCGAGGTTGATTGAGTGTTTGTTTGGCGTGTTTGTTTGGCGCGTAGAGGTCCATCGATCTCTCGTTGTCGTTTGAAGGTCATCTTATAGCGAGTGACACAAACCATTTTCGAGGAGCATTTCCGTGTGTTATGATGGCGAAGCTGTGTCGTTGATTGCGACACACGACGTGGCTGCAATTACATCGGACTTCCGAAGCGATTGTTTTGGCATGACAACGTGGCATTTCGCAAGAAGGACTTTTGTTGTTGAGTTTATCTCATAAACTCAGTGGTTGTGCAGAAGTGGAGTGTTGTTTGTGTTGGTCTTTGGTGTAAGGTAACCGAGCTTGGTGGTGCTTCTGCGGCGTCAAGAAGGCCGACTTTGAACCAGAAAGACACGAGAGTATAATGAACCAAAAAGCGAGGAAGAAGAGCATATAATTGGGGGAGTGAGAGTGAATCATAGAGGTTGTAAGGTGGAAAGGAAGAGGTCAGTGATGGACTGAACGCCTTGGGGGAATGTCATGATAGAGAAGAGATATGCCAATACGAAAAGATGTCAAAACGGTGCAAGTCATGCCGAAAATGGAGACAAGCTATAAAAGCAGCCATTATAGTCTCGTGCTTATGAGTATAATGCAGAGAAAAATGGCGACAAATGCGTATCAAACAAGTGCTTTGCTTCTGGCGGCGTGCGTGAAGCCGACAGAGTCCGTCTGATGTGGCAATGCGGGGTTGAAGAAGGTCAGCAGACAAAGAGGAGAAAGTACGTACCAATACGATAACAACCGGACGTATATCGCCATAATGTCAAGTACAGGTAGTTGTTTGTCTCTGTATCGCATCGTAGAATGCAGTATTCGTCGTTGATGATTTTGTCGCTGGTAGGTTTTTTTTCTTTTGCTGGTAGAAATTTGGGGGGGAGTAAGGTGGACTTTTTTGGTGGGCTGACGGCGGAGGGAGGAGTACTGTTTGGGAAGGAACCTCGCCTCGCCAAAACAGCAAACAGTGTGATATTGGTGCTGAGAGTTTAACTACCCTGGACATGACGACCCGGGAGAATTTGGTGACTAACACTGGTAAACATTACTAGGGAAGACGATGTGATAGCCTTGAGAAGTGGAATGAATTGGGATTGTCGTGCACACAAAGGCATTGTCTTTTCGATATTTGTTACACGCGATGATTCTTCAGCAACCAATATGTTGCGACAAAGCTCGCTTATGGCTTCAACTTGTAAATTTGTGGTCAACTTATATCAAACTATTGTAATTAGCAGACTGTAACAAGACACACTGGTTACCTGGCTATACACAAGGGAAAAGAAGCCCTAGGGCTCAGAGCCCAAGTCACGATACCTAATACAAGTTGAAGGGGCTCTTTCATGAATTTGTTCTAAACCATTATCAACATCTTCAAGTTGCATCACTATGCATCAGACTCCATCGGCACAGGAATCTCTCTCCTCAACCTCCTCTGAATCTCCTCAAAGTCACTCTCGTTCTCTTTCGTGATGAATCCCTTCCTGACTAAGAAGTCGATCATCACAGGACACACATTCGGCTTAAACTCTCCCACCAACATGCGCTGTACCACTTCCTGACAATCCATCAGCACAAACTCCTCCACTTCATCATCTCCCGGTCGAGGAATAACATCCTTTGGCATCTCTAGATCGAAGACGTAAATGATATCTGAGTGGAATAGCTTTGACTTCTGGTTGATGTTGGCCAGCGTTATCGCTCCCGCGGGTTCAACGCTCGACGAGACGAGATCTGGTGGAAGACAGGCTTCTTCGGTAGATTCAGCTTTGATGCATGCAAGTGGTGTATCAATGGCCTTGATACCACCAGCGACAGTACTGTCAAGAAGGCCAGGGTAGCTGAAGAGGTGACGACTCCGTCTCGCAACCCAGATCTTTATCTCACCATCATCACCGCGTACATACCCCGTCAAATGAGCGCCCCTCGTCGCAATGCCAAATAACGGAGCAGCAAACCTCTCGACCTGCACGAATTCCCTTGCGCCGACTACACGAAAGTACTCACTGTGTTCCCTGTGCAGAATAGGAAACAGGTCATCGTCAATGGCTTTATCAACAACTTCTTGAAATGCAGCATTCGCGTGCTCTGTAAATGTTGAGCCTGAAGCAGGTTCATTTAATGTGACGGTGCGGTTGTCGTGGTCGATAGTGAAGGATTTGGGCCATGGCATTAGGGAGACTGTGGCGGGGAGGATGAAGCCATGAGGGCGAGGGTCGGGAGAGAGAAAGAGACGGTAGTAGGGGGTGTAATTTGTTGCAAAGTCGAGAGGAGCACTGAAGTCGTTAGTATTCTATGAGCCTTGTGAAGAGGGAGACAATAGACTTGTCAATGGCGGTGATGAGATCGAGCAGTTTGAGGTCTGATGAAGGTGTCATGATGGCGGGGTGGCGTGAATCGTGTAAGTCTTGTAAATGCCCCTTTGTTGACATATGAAATGCGCTGAATGCTTGATCAATCTTGGTGTTGCAGAGGCTGCGATGAGATCAAGATAAAGAGCTGATGAGAGTGGAGATGCATCTGATTCTGACTGGACAAGTTGGCCAATGTGAATGAAGAATTGGATCACAACCTACCACGAGACTGTTTGTACGGAGTATGTGTCTTCAACCGAGAAATCTCAGCAAACGAAAACATATATTTTTTCAATTTGCCTAATCATTTTCATGGCCAGGGATCTATCCTGATCTATATCTTGAAGTCTCTATCAAGTTAAAGTCATAGCTTCAGCTCTGTAGTAGAGCGGCCGATCAACAATCACCTCTAGGCATCTATTCGTCTCCTTCGTCATCCTCCCCAAACAGCTCCTCCATATTCATAGCCTCAAGTGTATTCTCAAGCACTCTTCTACACCTCGCTCTATAATCCAACGCCAGCTGCTGATTTCTTGTCAGGTCACCTCCGCCCACAACCTCCACGTCCGTCTCAAGTAACCTCTCCAGCTCCTGCATCACCTTGTGCTGGATGATGGCCGCAGTCTGCTGAAGGAACATTCGACCGTCTTCACTGACTTGACCGCTGAAAAACTTCTCTTGCTGCTCTTGCTCTGAGCCTTCACTGATAAGTGTCGAGCGTTGTTCGGGCGGCGCGAGCGTGCAGAATATGTCCCAGACCATGTCGTGCTGAACATGCTGAAAAGCTCCGAGTATATGGGCTGAATCGCTGAGCTGGACGGTTTGTTTTGAGCGTGCAAGGAGGGAGCTGGGGTCTCGAATTGGTCGTAGAGAGATGTAATACTCCTCTGTAGCCTCACCCTTTGCAGGCTGACGTTTCCGCACATGAACATAGTCGTTGTGCAAATCCTCCGTCTCAGGGAGCATAAACCCATATCCCAGTAGTAGCTCAGCATTTGTCTTCATGCTGTAGTTGTTGAAGACCTGCTCCCCAGCCTGATACGCCTTTTCAACCTTGAGACTGCAGCCATTGATCGTCTCATTCCGTGCCCATTCCACTTTGGTAGTCATATCATGGTTTCCCAAATCAAACAGCGGCATGAGAACAGAAAAGTCGTCCAGCTTGACACCTTCAGGCAGACGCTGCTGATCCTCTGGCCCAAAGACAAGGCTTGGACGGAAACTTCTGCTTGAGAAGATACTGTAGGCCCATTGGTACAATGGCAACGTGAATAGTTTGAGAAGCTCAGGCTCCCACGACTCAGCGGTCAAAAGATCATGCGCCGTCTTGAATTCTCTCTTCACATTGGCACTTATGCTCGTAACGCCAACCTCGATGTTCGTCCCCTCAAATAACTCGGCATCCTCATCTGGCCAAAATGGCGGAAGAGACCAAGAATCATGGTCCTCAGGCTGTGGTAAAGCCTGGATATATGGCGCCCAGAAAGACTCTCCCTTTAGTAGAAGGTGCTTGATGAGAACAAAACGGCCAATGACATGTGGCGGTGTTTGCGCCAAGAACCCCGCGGGAAAAGGGTTTGGGTCATCACGGCCAGGAAGAGTGTTGAGATATGAGAGCGTCAGAGGCGAGGGGATGCTGACGATTGTGTCAGAGGGCGCTGTAGGCGCTTTTGCGCGGAACGAGAGGCCTGTTTCGGGCAAGTGAGTTACTTCAACAGAAGGGTTGAGAGTTGCGCCTTGAGAGCGTGCCCATTTCAATAGGGCTGACGCATGCTCTGAAGAAGCCATCTTCAAAGTGAATGAATGAATGAATGTGAAAAAGTGAAGGCTGAAGAATTGTTGATCTTGATGTTTGTGCCCCACCTTGAAAAGTGGAAGGGCAAGCCATCTATCTATCTATCCCGTCTTCAAGTGACGTATTGGAGATCATCAATACATAAAAATATCGAATTATGGCATATACGAATTATAGTGAATCAATTAGCACATTACTTATTAGGTACTTTATTATGAGTTTAGGATACCTTTTGCGGAGTTTATTTTGACACCTTATATCAAGGTCTGATGTTTTCTTGCTCCCTAAGGGATGGCATTATTAATGTATTGATTGAAACAGCAGGGCTCTGAACATCATTAACACTACAGGCATGATACCAAGAAACTATAACTATACTTACCCCCTTAGACAAGATCTGTGCTTCTCGTCCTGACCCTCCTGAAAATAGGAACAGCATCTCTCCCCTTTCCAATCCACTTGACAACATCCTTCCCGAGATCCAACCCCTTGACCTCTTTCATATTTGCAATCTCATCAGCGGCAAACCCATAGAACAACTTCAAATGATCGTCTCCATCCCCCAAATCATCTATAGTCAGTCTTAGCTGTTCGTTCATAAGAATAATGCTAGTGATCTTCATATGCTTATGATACGTCTCACTCGAAAGCTTGTCGTGTAGAATCTTCTTCCAGAGTCTTACAGCTGCGAGAGATTTATCGCGGATTACCCACCAAGGTTAATGGACATCCTCTAGAGGGTCGTTGGGCCATTGGAGCCAGGGGACTTTGATGGCGATAATAGAGTGGTCGTTAGGGTTGTCGAAGGAGCGGTAGCAGCAGACGCCCTGGGGATTGGGCCATTGGAAGCTGAGATAGGAGCTCATCTTGACTATTTACTTACCTTGTGTGTATTAAAATATTAGTTGCTGTCTTGGAACGTATTTGGAACTGTATCGTTTAATCTGCGATTTCAAGGTAAAGGTGATGGGCAATGGCTTTATATGTGTGGCATGAGACATCATATTGCGCAGTTGCTGCTGAGCTGTCAGTCCATGGTATCTGTTCTGAAGGTTGGAAGTGCGAGAGCAATGGTGAACATGGTGTTCGTGCGTGTTCGCGGTCGTCTGTTATAAGCCAAACCCCATGCAAGTCAAGTCTTGAGGCGAACAAAGGAGCAGGCTAACTTAAACAATGCGAAACTCAAGAATAAGCCTGGGGTAGAGTCGCTATAATATTGAATGACTTGAGCCAACAAAAGGAGAGCGAGAAACTAAGAGGCCAGCCACTGGAGCCAAATCTACGATGTCACCAATTGTCACTTCATCAAATAGGAACACAGATGACAACCAAGATCAACTCAGTCAATAGATATAGATGCATATTTTCTAACCCATATCTCACGTATAGCTCCGCTAAATCAAAGCCCTAGTGAAACTCGGCCTCAACCCTTCCATACCTCACCCCATCGACCTTCAACTCGAATCCCAAGCCCGCACTCTCAACCCTCATCTCCAGTGTGAAATCTAAATTATCAAACTCAACGCCTCTAGTCGTCGTCAATCTCGTAAACAAACTCCTTGGAACGGCGTTGAGATCTGTTGTGAGGGTACACACGTGGATCAGGTCGCGAGTGTATGCTGCGGGTGGTTCGTCCGCATCACATGCTATGAGATCGTCGGTGACGATAAGAGATTGACCGGGACGGAAGTTGCGTGTGTAGTGGAATGCGATGGGTGCGAGTGGTGATAGAGCCTCGCCCTATGATGTGTTAAGAATGGGGAACAAGTTCATAAAAGGAGGAGACGTACCTTTGCAATATGCCATTGCATCCGGTCAGAGACCATCCAACGCTCCCATAAGGGAGACCAGTATCGCTCACTGACCGAATGCTTATCCTCATCATACACAGTAGCATACGATGTACCATAGTGCATTCTCGACTTACGAGAAATGACCATGTTGCCTTCCAGTCCTCGCAAGACAGCACCTCGCACAACCGCCGTCCAAGCATACACTGGCTGCATCACTTCAATGGAGCCTGCCTCCTGTGTGGAATTGGCATTGGCGTGTGTAGGCCTTTCGCTGTACGGCGGCGGAGCAGCGCTTGTAAAGTGATTCTTAAGTCGACGATATAGATAATCACTCTGACCAAAACCTCCAACTAGCACGATGCCGGATACAATGCCTCCCTTGGAACGAAGGCCTGTGACTTGGCCCTGGACAAGGTCACATACCTCTTTAACTACGGGCTCGAAGATGTCCTTGACTTGTTCTGCCGTCATGACGAGGAAGCCTGAGTCCAGCCCAGCCTCTTCGTCGTCGGGAAGACCAGGGAAGCTACGGAGGTCAGTGGGAACCAAGTAGGGACACGGGTATACATACGGAACATTGACTTCCTGATGCTCATCCTCATTGAAATTCCGTTTCACGAACTCTTCAAAGTATCGAAGACCCATTTGCCACGTCTTGCCTTTCTTAGCCTTCATCTCATCAAAGCGAGTCTGACCAAGACGGCCTCTAACATGCTCCTCAAATCGATAATTCAAGAAAGCACTTCCACACAGTCCTCCCGTTCCAACCGCAGACTCCTCTACACGGAGCGGCTTGAGCGAGATGATCTTATATGCGATCAGACTTTACATTGTCAGTACCATGCTAGGTGAAGGGGTTGCTAAACTTACTCAACAGTACCGCCTCCAGCATCACAAACAATGAAGTTATCACCCACGTTCAGGTGATTCGGCTGGATCGCCTTGAGCGTATACACAGCCGCAGCCTCAGGCTCGCTGATCATTTGAATCTCAGACCTCAACCCCATACCTGCTCTCTCAGCAGCCTGCAGCGTAGTGTTCTTTGCAGCATCACTCCAAACAGCCGGACAAGTGAGTACAAACTCAACTTTTGTCGACGCCATGAATGACTCACCGTACCTACGGGTGAGCGTATCCATGGTATGTTTGTAGATCTGAGTTAAGTAGTCGCTCACGGCGTCGACGACATTCTTGTTGAAGCGCTTAAGTTGTGCGGCTGTGTCGAGAGGGCTGACATAGAAGGGAAGTTTTTGAGATCGATCCAGAAAGAGCTTGATACAGCGTAGACGTGACTCCTCTGGCTTGAACTGGAAACCCCATTTTACTGTTGGCTCAGTGCCTTGCGGTGCATTGGGAGGAAAGTCATAGGCAATCTCAGTTGGGACTTTGTCCGATGTGATACCATTGCCACCAGGCCAAGTCTTGATGATTTCTATATCATCAGGGGTAGAAGTGTATACGGCAGCAACACTACGAACATTAGCTTCATGCTTTCTCTAAGCCTGAGGTACTCACCCTGAAAATGTGGTTCCAAAATCAACACCCACAATCAAGCGATCATTCAGAGGTGTCTGCTCCCTCACCAATTCTCTAACGGGCCCATTGATAGCCTCCGTGGAGCTTGGCGGGGTATAACTGTTGAAGTAATTATTACGACTGTCCCGGTTCCGCTGGCTGCTTGTGCTAGGTCGTATTGGCAGGTTGAGACTCATGATGGTAGAGATAGTGATACTGATAGAGGTCCAGGTTTCTCAGCTAAATGCTCATCCATTAGTCCATGGATCCTTCAGCCAACACCGAATTTACCCCTCCCCCGCGTAAGATGATCCAGCTCAGCCTCGTCTTTGGTTGAAATGGTGGTGAGTGATCAAAAAGAAACGAGATTTCAAGAAAATGAGATGATCCAAGTTCGTGAGATGTGTAGATTATCCACGGGTAAGATCGTCGCAAAGTTCTCGGCTTCCTCAAAGTCCGTCCAACATGAATCAGTTGATTCGATGGTTGCTCCGTGTGAAACGTCTATCGTTACGGCTCAGGAACAAACACTTGATAAAAGTCGCCAACGACCCCCGAGGACAAAAAGAGCGTTTGGCACGTTTTAAAGAGATACAGAGATGGTCTCCGTTTCGTAATAGTCACCGCTCGTCGTCAGTTCTTGGCTTGGCTTACCAGGACAGGTGAGTGCTGCCTAAGGTAAGCGTCGTGATGTTCGTCTAGCCGGGCACGTGACCATGATAACATCTCACCAACTCAACTCTCACTCGAGTTACATTGTTCAATCGTTTGACAAAGATCTTTTTTCAGATTCGCCTCACAAAACTCAATGCCACTGATCATATTGTGGCTCGCAACAATGACACCCTGACGGTCATTCGTGTGAACTATAGTAATATTATACAGTCTAAGAGATTTGCTTATTCCTATCCCAGCCTAATATTGTGCAAATAATACCGTGCATGTCACTCCTCAAGCCACCTCATCTCCTGTCCTTCAGTCTCTCATTTGGCTGCCTCCCCGCTTTCTACAAATGTTGCCTCATTATTCTGACTTGATCCCCCACTACTAAAGGGAGGCAGAAACCTTCTTGTCGATCTAATGAGACCGCCAACATTCTCCATGAAGCCCACGATGCTTAGTTCACATAGGCCATTGGGCAGTCCAAGCAGAGATAGCATAGAGCACATGAAACAGTAATTGTTTTGATATTTTGCTGATTAACCCCATGGTTCCCTCCTCATACCAAGGCATCCCTTCTCCTGTTGCCGGGGCGTGTAAAATTATATACTTTGATCATAAAATTGCAAACTGCTTTGTCTGGCATCCTGGCCTGCGAAAAACTCCATCTATTGATTCGACGGTCTCCCAATGCATTGACTGAAAGGTGGGGAATAATGAAATGCTCGCTGACTTTTTTTACATGCTTCAATAAGCAAACGATGGCTATGGCCGTCACTCTGTTCATCTCCCGGGGAGACGTCCTGTTTGACCCTTTTTTGTCCATTCAAGCAAAGATAACCCAAGAATATGACAAAGAAAATGGCCGGTCATATTCAGCCCAAGCACCTCAGACTCCTTTCCACCTTTCTTATATAGTAGTGAGACAAAGGAAAGAAATTGATTGAGTGGTATGTGTGTGGTATTGCTTCAAGCAGATTGCTGCGGCTGCGCTCGCCTGTGGTCTATAGGGGGTATTTGATACTCAAGGTATAAAAACGAAGAAGAGCAAACGGTTCAAGAAGTGAGAGATGGCGAAGAGGTAATAGTAATAATAATGGGCAGAAGGCGGCATAAAACTGCGACCGGGTATTTGGTGAAAATGTTGAGTGCTGAATCGAAGGGAGGAATAAAGTATGTATAGTCAAGCCAGTGTGCCCAAAAATCAAACGGACCGCCCACGTTACAACAATGATAGAAAGATCAGAAAAGGGCCGCATATCTCAACCCAAACACCCAAACACCATGACCATGCGAGTCGATATCAATAACTTTTTCGGCGCCACTGGACGTAATCGTAACAGTATGTCAAGACGAAACACTTAGAAGCGACTGCCAGCAGCCCAGATGCTAGCGGCTGCTGATGCTGCCCACTCGCTTTCCTCATATGGTGGCGTGGGCCACTTGTACTGGTTATCCGTCTTCTTGTGAAGATCCAGTGGTCTGGGGGTAACAGCCTCGTGGCCATCGGCAAACAGGACCTGATTACCGTTGGCTGAGGGCGACGGCGTAGGGTATGGGTTCATGAGCCCAATGTTGCTAGCCGACTGTCGAAGAGGTTTATTTTGGTTCTGCTCCATGCGCTTGACGGCCCGTTGAGTAGAAGTCAAAGCCTCGTCTAGAAGCTCGTCTTCCTCATCAGGAGCCTCATATTGATGCACGCCATGTGTCGCTTGGGCCCTCCTTGTTCGGCTCGAGACGGGTCCACCTCGAGCAGCACCGATCAGGTTGTCTACTGACCGGGCTTGGTGTTGAGGAAGCGAGTGATGTCGCTTGAGGGTGCTGGTAGGCGAGATCTGGTGACTGGGCGGAACGGGAGGTCGCGAATCGAGGTTGTTCTGAACATCTCGGAGGGCCTTGTCCAGGGATTCGTAGACCTCGGATTTAGGAATGGGAGCCTGTTGTTGCGATTGGTCAATAACCATGGACGACCGGTTGCTAGCCCAAGGGCCACATCCAACCTGGGCCTCCAGGTCGTCGTCATAGGCGGGTGAGACGGGGGTCTGATGTCGTCCCGAGAACCGCCGCGCACGCTTTCTGAGATGTGAAAAGAAGCTCTCCTTCTGTCCACTCGGAGGGGAGGCGAGGCCAGAATTCCCATTGAGTGCCCTTTCGGCCTGTTGCCGATGCATTTCTGTGTAGTTGTTTGTGCTTGAAGCGACAGAGAGCTGTCGGCCAAGTTTCTTGGTCTTCCCCTGGCCATGTCCATTAGCGTAAGAGTCGTCGTATGTGTTGTTGGCGCGGGCATTTACAGCATCAGGGATCGGCGAGATCGGTCGCGCAGTAGGAAGAATAGGCATGGGCGCTACGTTCGACGGGCCATTTGTCCAAGTGGTCCTCTTTCCGGCAGCCGGGCGAACCTTGGCAGTGGATGCCTCAACAGCCGATGAAGCGTGTACAGGTGCGGGCCTAGGGGCGGTAGAATCCTTTGTCTGGGACTGCACGGTAGCCAAGTCAGTGCTCTCAGAACGTCCGATGAGAGACTTGCGGAACCAAGATTGCTTCACAGAGGTGGGTGTTGTAGTAGCCTCCTTGCTGCTTCGGCTGAGGTCGGACTGCTTGCGGCCAAGGATTCGGGAAGCGGAGGACTTGGGTCGCATTGGATCAACGGCATCGGCAAAGTACTCGTGAGCAAGAGCCTGTGATGATGTTGGGCGGTTCTTGGGGTCCCACATCAAGCACCAAGTGACGAACTGGCTCAAAGAGGTCGGCCATTGGGGTGTTTGCAGAATGGTGTCCATAGCATGAGGAGCCATCTTGGGGAATGAGAAACCAAGCTTGCCAGCGAGTCTGGTTCCCTCACGCCAATCTCCTCCACCGACACGGTTACCGGACTTGTTGTACCAGTTACCAGGGCTGCCCATAATCTCACAAACTCGCCAAACTTGATCAACCTCGTTTCCACCAGGAAACAACGGCTTCAACGTAGCAATCTCAACAGCCATAGCACCAACCGCCCAGATATCCACGGGAGCGGAGTACTCTCCAGCTCGTAGAAGAACCTCGGGAGCACGGTACCATCTTGTTGATACGTATGTGGTGTAGGGGAGCTTTGAGTGTGTCTCTCGGGCGAGACCGAAATCGGCAATCTTGACGGTGTATGTGGGTGGTGTTGAGGGGGGAGTAACGAGAGCTGAGTATCGGCGGAAGGTGTTGCCAGATTCATTGTGACCAGAAGTGGTGACTAGAATGTTTTCGGGCTTGATGTCGCGGTGAAAAAAGTGGTGAGAGTGGATGTGTTCGAGACCTTGCATGATCTGAAAAAGAATGCTCTTAACACTGGCGTTGTCGAGACACTTGTGGTCGCGAGCCTTCATCAGTTGGTAAAGGTTGCCCTCCATGTACTCCATGGCAATATGAAGCTTCTTGGTGTATGGGTCCAAGAAGATGTCGAGAGCAGGAACAAGGTGAGGATGTTGAGGGAGAGTGCGAAGGAAGACGACCTCGCGGAGTTCCAAACATGGTGCTAGCGACTCGAAGCTCTTCTTCATTGTCTTGATAGCGACCTGCAGAAATGGTTACGGGAGCTGTCACACAAGAGGGTGCACATCGTATTGACTTACCACTGTACCTCGGCGAGCAACGTTGGCACCAGCCGTTCGAACTCTACCCAAAACGACACTGCCAAAGCTTCCATCACCAATTTCCTTCAGTACTTCAAATCGATCCTCGAGGGCAAGCTGTTGACCAGAAACACCCCGATGGGTCAAATCGTTTTGAACAGTCATCATGTCGGTTGTGATCGAGTGACTCTATTTCGGATGCAGTGACACGCGAATGAGTCGGGGTCCTGGGGTACGAATGTTATTCGGAGGGTCCCCGAATTGGACGGCAGCCAAGTGAATATACCTAATCGGATCCAAAAACAAGAAGCTCTCTCGAAGAGCTAGAAATCGTTTTACCGGAGCATTCAGATCGGACAAGTTGATTTTGGAAAACGGCGGCGAACGAGCGTGGGACCTGACGGTTGGTGGGTGTGGCAGCGAGCGTGTACAATTGTATATAGCAGTATTGGTCCCTGAAGCAATTACTCGCCGTAGTAGTAGTAGCACTATTGATCGGATTGAGGGGAGGTGGCGGCGGTAAATGTAACGAAGTTGATGATGGATGAGTGAATGGAACTGAACAATGGGAGGTCGAGAAAGAGGGGACGGGATGTAAGTGTTTAGAATTAATCGAGACGACGATGGACGAGAATAAACGTCAATCAAAAGAGATGAGATCTCGCCAGAGGGTCCAGGTTCCAGAAGAGCAAAAGGAGTGACTTGAAGTGAGGGTGATTGCAGAAGTGGATAGGGTCGATATTAACGAAAAGGAGAGCGAAAGAAAGCTCTTGACAAGGGCCAAGGGCAACGGGCCAGGGGGGGGAGTGAATTGAACTGAACTGAACCTGCCGATCGGGGCAGGATCCTCAGGCCACTAGCGAATACGTTAAGTAAGGTAACCCAGTTGCTCTGCTCTGCTCCCCAAAAGAGAGGCCCCAGCGAAGAGTTTCCCGCTCGACCTCTAGTGTGATTAATGCGAAGGATGCTTGAATAATGACCGGGGTGGTTATTGATTCAGCAATTGTTGGGCGATGTCAATAGATGTTGTTTATTGTTATTGTCATTATTGAATATGTCAGAAGAGGGGAAGAAGAAGAAGAAGAAAAGAGGCAAAGAGAAATGCAGGTGAGCTGAACATGGGGTGAGCCCTGACGTGGTTCAAATCCAGGGAGAGACAGACATGATAGAGCGAACATCAACCAACCTATACTGAAGCAAGCAAGTTCCCCCAGAAAAGCCCAAAGGGACCAAAGCCAGAGTCAGTACAGTACCTGAGGCGTCGACAGGTGAGACAAGAAGGGGGCGTGAGAAGAGAAAAGAGACAGACACAGGCCAAAAAGATGGATGTGGGCGTGTCGTGGTATCCGTCAACAGCCAAAGTGAGTGGAGTGCAGCGAAGCCGTGGAAGAAGCAATGGAGACTTTGCTCAGTCCAGGGAAAGGAGGTCAAGTCCAAGTACTTGCGAGCTGCAGGCGGGACCTTGCAGGAACCTTGGCCGCTGCAGAAAGGTGGCTGGGGAAAAAGGTATTCATGTCACTGGCCAACTGTAGACTTCGGCCAACGTATGTCACTGTACGCCATCGCAACTCTCTCGTCTCCACTCTGAATTGCGCCCCTGTCCAAGAAATGGAAAACCCAGCTCAACAGCGACACTTTCAGTTCAGGCTTTATTCGCCAAGATCCGGGTACGTACCCGTGCTCCGGTCAGGGCACTTAGGCACCCCAGGCAGCCCTGAAAGAGACCTGACGGCGAGCACTGTGAGAGCCCGCACTGAGAGAGCCCAGGAGGAAAGGCCCATGGCAGCGGGAGCAGACTGGGCTGGCGGGGAGCACACGGGAGTCCTTCTGAAGCTCTGGAGAGTGACCTGCTAACGAAGCCTTACAAACTTAGTTCGAGTCACGGCGCCCTGGTGGTACCGGTACCTCATTTCGTGCTGATCTCAAGCTGCAAGTCAGAGTACTGATTCACAGCCATCCCATGCAGAAATAAGCATAAGCATGCTGTTTTTGCCAAACGATGGGCAAAGGGAGGCAGAAACCCATCTGTGAGATTATCAGATCGGAGACAGCGACACGCGAAATTCCCAATCTCAGGATAACATGTCAAACTGTCGTAGACAAGCGAAGAATGAAACTAGGATCCAAGAGCAACCGCACAAGATCCAATGGTGTGCAAGGTTCTGAGAAATGGATCATTTGAAGACTTCCTAGGGAGGGTCAGAAGAGTCAGAAGAGCACACCAAATGAACCTTAGGGTGTCTTTTTCACGGTGTCGTGTGGCCCTCTCAACTCTGGCTGCCCACTGGTATGGGCTAGAATGACCGACGTGAAAAGTGGCAGACGGCGAATGATATGACACTACAGAGATCACGGGCGGCTTAGTCCTTTCATCTTGAAGCCCAGTCAGTCCCAGTCCCAGTCCAGTCGGCTCTTGTTCTTGGACCTTGGTCTTGGAAATAAGGGCCAGTCTACGGAGTACCGCGGTCCCAGATAAATGGAAACGACTCTCATAACCTCGCTAGTACTGAAGAAAATGGATGACAGAACAATTGGGGACGAACGAAACCACAAGAAACGACCTAGGGCCACCGGGGGAAGCTCCCCTGGCCCCCCTAGAAGCTTTCTAGGATTGGATTTTGCACCGGCGATGACGGCGTCGCAGACATCGACCATTTATCTGCCGACCTTGACTGGGAACTTTTCGTGCCTGAGGTGCTATCATAATCATAGTCAGTTCAGTCACAATCACGGGGATCAAAGCGATGAGCATCCTAGTGTCCAAGCCCAGTCTCAATCTCGTGGCGCGGCGGGACCGTTCAATGTTTTCCCGTGTTTTATTTCTTTTTTGGGGCATGGCTCTCCGAGCTGCAAATTGTCGCAATTTGTGACAGTAACCCAAAGGGTCCCAAAGACGTTACCAACCGCGGCAGCAGATCACGATTGATAGGCCCTGGGAGATGAGCAATCCAGCCTGTCTTGTCACCCAGGACCACCGCTTCCATGCCTCGAGCTCGAACAAAGATTAACGGCGTGCGTGGGTGAACAATTTATTGGTATCACAATGTTGTGTTCCCCGCAGGCAAGCTGTAACGAATTTGGCTTTCAATGAGCCAAGCAAAATGGTGAAATTGGCACACGGTGAGAACGCCAGACGCGTGTGTGTTAGAGCAGACGCGTTTTCTTACTCGCTACACGCGCTCGCTCTGCCGCCTCAGCCTCGGTCGATTCTCGTGGCCTCGCGCCACAGCACCCTGGTCGGCTGCATATTGAAGATTGGCCGTTGTACAACCGCAACTTATCTATCAATAGTTCAGATGAATGGCGCAGTCAAGCACGTCTTTCCTGCAAGAACCTTCAACTCGTATCAAGCATCCAGGCTCATACCCAATCTCTAACTACTCAAGTAGCGCTCTTGTCAAATTCCATCCGCAAGAGCCTACATATGGCCCTCTCGCGTCCTGGCACTGTCTCGGGGTCGCATGAAATGGCCTCTAGGCTTTGCCCCTCGTTCATCCCCAAACCTTAGGTTCCTACCTCAGGGCCCTCGTGGGCTAATTGGTACGTGCGGGAGGCCGTCCTCCAACAGCCGGGGGGCATTAATCAAACAGCCAGCCTAGCCTAGCCTTGGGTGCTTTTCCTTCCGCTGGGACGTGCCCTGGGATTAATGCTCACAGGGGCCTGGAGGGCAAAAGGAAAAGGGGGAGGGGATAGGAGAGGGGAATATCGACGAGGGGCATTGTGACCGTTGGAGTGACGAAACACGCTGGGGAATCACTTTAAGACGCTTCGGAATGACAAAGGGCTTTTGCTGAAGCCGTGACAAGAGGGTAAGCAATGCAGCTTCAAGAGGTTGATGTGATGGAAACAAGGAACAGCTTTTTCCGAAACGTACAGACCCTTGTCACACACGTGTACAAGTCCGTTGGTAGTGCGAATTATGCAGCGCCATTCAGGGCATAACTGGGCATAAGACGCCACCCGGGTTTTTAGCCGTTGGAGCTGAAGGTTCTGTTCTGTCCCGTCTTTCAGCCTTTCACAGTCAATCGTCTCAACTTGTGAGCCCTAAAGTGGTTCCTGGGAACCACTCCAGCCGCCTCTGTTTGTGCATTATGATCGATACACATGGTGTCATCGTGCCTGATCGAGGTGCAAGCAAGTTTGTTCAGTGGTCGTAACGTCATCCAAGATACACATATCACATATCAGAGGATGTCACTAACATCAGGGTAGCCCCGATCTTTCGTCTGGCTGGCATAAGATCAGAGAGCGTTCAGTATGCCGAGAAATGTTCGATCAAGGGTCCAAAGAAGACTCGAGAATTCCATTATCCATGCGAGATTGATCCTTTCGTGAGCAAGATTGGTGCTTCTTTTCTCAGTATCATGCTGATCCATCCCTTCCCACCGGTCCTCGAGCCAACGTCCGGGGTGTGGGGCCGTCTGCCAGGGGCCAGCCGCCGGACCGTAACTCGACAGGGCCCGGCCAATTTCACACTGGCCGTTAATTACCAAACAACCCGCCTGCCAGGTACAGTGTGGTCCGTATGGGTTCTTTTTCATGCCTAATTGTGGGTGAGTGGTCCTTCCATTCGGTACTTTCCAGAAAGCTGCTGCAGGTACCAAACGTCGAGGTACCACTTCACTCCATTCATCCCCATTGTTTGAAACCCCTGGGCTACACCAAGACTCGCACTCGTGAACGCCAATCTTCTTCTGTGTCCATGTCCACGATTGCACCGTGCATTGCTAATTCCTACTCGGGGCACGTTTTCCGATCCTGGACTTGTCTGTCTGTCACGATGCTGCAGGATCGACCCAATGCAAAGGACACATGCCTGGGGAACGGAGATTGCCTGCAGCAAATTTATAGGCGAGCTTGTCACGATGGTACCGTACGGTAGCATTTCCGGGTTCACCGGTGTTGTGGAATAGTCTAGCAGACCTTCTCGAAGGAAAGGTTATCCTGGCCCAACAGACTGGACGACCTAGGCGTCGATCCATCTCGCAACTCAGCGCAGCGCAGCGGTCGTGAATGATTGTCGTCCCCATTGATGCTCCCCCTCCATTTCCCCTCTCGTTGCTTTTTGATTATCTCACGCAGTGGACGGTAGATTGGATGCCTCCCTCGGTGTTGGTCTCGTTATCAATGCCGCGGCTTGAAACGCGGCAAGTCTTTAGAGCCGTCGACAGACAATTGTGCATCAGCCTCGAATCATGCAGCCGGTTATAATGGCCAAGTACATAGATAACGATAGTTATCAATATTAGGCCTGACTTGTCTCGAGGTGAGCAGGCGGGGTGAACTCTGATGCGATTGTCCCTGCATTTTCAACCCAGTCGATCAGTCAATCAATCAAAGCTCTAGCTGGCGCGTCGCTTCGTAACCGGCTATGCGCTGTCACGACCCAAGGCTACCTATGCCCAGGAGTTCCCTGCGCGACACGTTTGTCACTTGAGCGACGGAATGCACAGATGATAGATGATGCGAGTAAGCCCGTGCCTAAGATCTCCAAAAGGTCCGTTCACTCAGTTCCCAGCCCGACCCTTTGAAGGGACCTCCGATGGTGGCTGAGGTTGAAGGGATCATGATTTCTATTCCAGAGAAGCCCCTGTGAACGACCTACTGCGGGATATGGCCTCCCTGATGGTCTTCAATGCCCAAGCGCGGCACGCACAGATGGAGGCTGGTGAGCAATGCATTTTTCTGAAACGAAGACTTGCTTTTGGGTCTGGCTTATGACCAGTACTGAGCTTTCAATTTGCTGCGAGGTCGAACTGTGTCTGAACGTGACGTGCCGTGCCGTGTCTTGAAAAGTGTGCCGCGATCCCATCAATTTAGCTCCAACATTGCACCGTTTCTTTTCTAACAGCCTACCATTGAGTTGGAAGAGTGTGCCTGTACCTGTTTGAGTAGCTCGGCTCACATCATCATCGTCATCAGCCATGAAACCTTTGCTACCATCTCCTCTCTGCAGTGCTGACTCTGCCTTTTGATCAAATCAATTGGCAGAAGATCGCGATCAAGCCTGCACCACATGAGCAACGCCTGCACCATTATTCGTATTCCCAGCCCTCGTCTATTCTGGTCTCAATGCCTCACATCCGCTTTTCCTGCCACCTCTTTCACTTCTCAGGACCTAGCCAGTCTCGAGACCAACTGACCTAACGTTTTTCATTAATTGGCATTTGTGGAGTGCAGGCGCCAAAGGGTTCTTCCCGATGGGACGCCCCGTGCTGCTCCACCGGAGCCTCGAGCCCGTTGGCCTTCTCTAGCGTGTGCACTATCAACAGTAAAGTGAACTCAGAAGGACCGAGAATCTAGGAACGGTGCATGAGTAATTAGGTTTTGGTGATCGGCATCACTCGAGAAAAGTCGTCCGTTATCAAAAGCAAATTCTCAACAGCAGTTCCGGCATTGGAAAGGGGTCTGTGATCCTGAGGTTGAGACTCAAAGCTCGGCTGTAGAGCAGTCATGGACCCATGCTCCGTCACCGCATTGTCGAGTTCACTTTTGACGTGTTCCGCTTGTCCTGAGTGACCATGACCGACTGAGCCTTGCGTTTTTCTTGATGATCCGCCAACCGGGACCTGAGCTGTCAGTTCCGTATTGGCCGGGTTTAATGCAAGCTTTTCCTTTGCGTGGAATTGGACGAATGTGGCGATATCTGTCCATCCCGAGAGCTACCACAGTCGATCTTAGCCCGCTTAGGTCGACTGCCACAGCGGCATCACTCATGGTGAAGTCATTGATCAGTGCTGTTACTGACACGACCATTGGCCACGAAGCGCGTTGTCTTGTCGATCTATTTTGTTTTCTTCGTACTGTACCCAGGACCAGTGATGCTCATCGCAACCGATGCTCGCTCGGTGGATCGACAACAGCTTATCGTAGAGCACGGATTCACGGACCAGCTGTTTGCAACGGGCGGGTCATAGAGCACCGATCTCTCTGGGAGGTTCTTGCTGCCAGTCTTGAATCAATGAAGAGCGCCAACATCTTGTTTTCTCATGGCTGAGAGCTTGTCACGCCGTTTTAGACGTCTAGCTTCAGCCCAGTGCTGAGGCTTGCACAAGCGCGAGTCAAAAGGTTGCCTACCCCAGATCCTTTGGCCAAGATGAGTATCGTCCACATGAGATCGGCCTGATCTGGAAGACCTCCAACCTGTATCGGTAAAGGAGCGCCTTTTTGCGGTCTAGGCCTGACCTTGTCGTCTCTGTAGAGCGAGTCTATCGATGGTGGATTTGAGAAGATGGATGAAGCCTGTTACCGCAGGTGGGTTGTTCGCCAAGCTTAACCTGACGATGGATACCAGTTTCTACGTAGACACGCCGGTAGCAACGAATAGTCAATGGGTAACTCAGTAGCTTGACACGTCTGTTGATATCACTGCAGCAACATGGCATGACCCTAGCATGTTGAAGAAAAACTGATGCTTGCTTGTCGGTTGGCGCGGTCACTAGCATACTCCCGTCCAGCCACGCGATAGAGGCCAATAGCTTCTCGCAGTGCAGGGTAGATGCAGAATTATCTTTCCATAAAGAAAGATTATGCAGTCCTTTTGCAGTTTTGCAAACACCTGCAGTGAGTCCGATTACGCTCGGATGCTGAGATGGTTATGCCAATCATACAGCGTGGTACACTCGTTGACGTGAGCATCTCTGACCATCAAAGATGCACACAGTCCGCAGACAACGCACAGCCTTATGATGATCGGGGTAACTGTAAATCGACAAGCTTGTGGACATGCCAGCTGATCGTCTGGGGTTTGGGCAGTGAGCTAAATCAACGCCATGGACGGTTCCGCTTGAGCGGTGAAGGCTTTATTTGATTCTCTGTAGGGTAGATGGCGGTGAAAATGTCGGAAGCGACTGGGCATCGTGTTAGCCCTGTCTCTGTCGCTGAAAGAGGAAGCTTGGATAGCGAACTTGGCATGCATGGTGATTAGTTCCTGGGGACAATTTGATCGATGTCGATGAGATGGGAGTGAGTGTAGGGTGTAATTAGGACGATGGTTCCCATGTGGCAGATGAACATTGCATGTGGGCCGGTGTTGAGCCTCATCCGCCCTTGGACTTGCTTAACTAACAACAACCTAGATTCATATAAGTTCATCTATTAGTTTTCATGAATCTAATATGTAATGCCTGTGCCAGAATTGAATTTGACGTGTCTGTCTCTGCAATTCAGACATGTATGCTCTTGATATTGAGCTGTCAGTGCATGGACCGTTAAAGGGGTTGACGGCTGCGGGATGTTGCATATCAACACGATCAAAGAATGTGTATAACGTTGTACTTTCAAGTGGCTTATGCCAAAGTAGCTACCATGTAATCTGATTTATGAGCAGTGGTGATTTTAAATACCTTGGTCTACATGATTTGCGCTACATTCTCGTGGCAAACATCATGAATAATGTATACAGCATGGGTTGTTTGACATGACATTGCTGAACCAGTCGCAGCAATCAAATACACAGTACAATAGCCAAAAGGATAATTCCCTTTCTTCTGCTTCCCTGATCCCTCCTCAATTGCTCCTAACCACACGGAAGGTTATCTAGGTAACTGTTCAATCTTAAACAACAGTAATTCCGAGTTGCTTGAGATGCTGCACCCCAAAGGTAACCTTATTGATTGAGTTTACGGAGAGTTCAGTCTGGCCAGAAACTTAATGATTGATACTTCTGTGGCTGTTATTGGGATACCTGGATCCCATTAATTGGCTACTACCAAGTTAATGCTATAAGATAACAGTATCTTCAGCACTGACACCCCTGTAACCGACACAACAGTATCTAAAAGCAAAAAAAGGTTTCTTCTCAAAGGGAGGAGGTGTAGGGTTTACTTTGTAAGAGTTGCCCAGTCAAAATGTAAACTTGTGAGGCTTGAAAGTGTGGGCTTCAGGTTGAAGTTATCAACCTGAGGCAGGAAGAGCAAGCAGGCACTCCCCAAACACGGGCTGGGCTGCCACTACCCGCCTGCAAGCTACAGGTATTGTTCTTTATTGATAACTGAGGACAGTGATTCACTGCCACTGAAGCCGCTGCAAGAGCCTCCACTGCCAATAAATATCTCCTAAGCGCACAAGCCTTGCACCTTCCTTCCTCCTCCTCAACACTCAACCCTCAACATCATCGGGTTTTCCTTTGATTCGACATCAGCATCACAGAAAGATCCCTTATTCTACTGTTCTATTTGTTTTCAATATCAGCAACTGGGGCTGCTGAAATTGCCGAGTGTCAGTTTGTTATTTGCTGCCCTGAAGCAGTCAACAGGAGCACACACAACCCAAACATTCTCTTACCACTCTTCTATCATTTGCCCACTCGCAGTTGAAATTGTCCGCAAATACAGAATTCATCTCATCTGCACTGGGATCTCAAGTTGAATCTTCCTCTATTACCTCCTTCCGCGAATCGCCATGCCCAACAACAACAAAGGAGGCGGCAAGCCGTGAGTTTGTCCATCAACGTCGGAACTAAACAAAGCTAAAAAAAAGCGATATATAGTAAAGCCTACGAGACTGTCCCAACCCAGTAAAATCTATCCTTATCCTGTGTGTCTTCACGCTCAACTTGCTAATCTTGCCAGGTTTCGTTGCGCTTCAGGTAACGAGTGGAAGCCCTGGGACATGTTCTCCAAGGCCCAACAGAGAAACACCCGCAACTTGATAGACTCTGGTCAAAAGTTTGATCCTGAAAACACTGGAATGATCTGCAAAGAACATAATTCAACCACCGTTTTGGAGCATGAGTGCTGTGCCTGCAACCGAAAACTCCCATATGCCGCCTTCTCTTCGAACCAGCGCAAGCTTGAGGATTGGGTAAGGACTTCCCCGAGCTGTGGTGTCAACATCCAGCTAATTTGAAATAGCGATGCGTCCAATGTGTCGCATGGGATACAGTCGCGGAGCCCTCGGTGATTCCGATGCCCAAAGCAACGGGCCATATCTCCGTAGAGGAAGAAGAGATGATGAGCCAAGGTTACATTGCGCCTACTGAGGTTGCCCAATTCTTCGATGAAGATGATCTCCCTGGGGTAAGCAATAGGCATGAGGAGATCGAACGGAATCACTAACATCAGACAGGCACCAATCACTTCACCTGAATCCCTTGGCTTAGACCCAAACAACGAAGATGACAACAAGGTCTTCAACGAAGTCGTTCGAGGCTCATCACAGGCAACTCACTACTCTACGACCCAAGCTTTTACGTCCACAACATCCAGTGTGGCTGGCGACAACATGTCAACAACTTCTAGCCGTGCTACACTGCCCCCTCATCTCCACAAATTGCTGCCAAAGCGTCTCGCAAGCATGTCTATTGATGAAGACTCTGTATCCTCGAACGCAAAGGTTGTTCTTCCACAAGTGTCCAAGAATTCAAGCGATTTCCCTCCTCACCTTCGCGGTCTCAAAATAGCCCAGCGAACTGCCGCCTCAAGCATCACCGGTAGTGTTTCGACTGCAACAACTCTCCGCAAGGACAAGGAGGAAGAGGCTGCCGCCCGCAAGATCACCTTCAACGCTTGGGATCCTATGGGTCAGAGACACACTGCGTCCAAGAACCCAACTGTCATGTCCAGCTCAGCATCTGAAGTATCAACTACCGAAGGAAGCGACCAGGGTGCTAAGCTCGCAGACGGCTGGGACGACATCCCTCCCATGAAGGAAGTCTCAACCCGACGTGAGGACAGGTGGGGGAATGGACAGGAAGTAAGTATACTGGATCAGCAAGGCTTTGATCTCAGACTAAGACTTGAAACAGAATCGTATCTCACAGGCCGACCTCAGAAGACAGCAACAGGCCAACTTTCATGCCGGCAACAAGTGGCAGAAGAAGAACGATGTAGGTGCGCTTATGACAAGAAGTAACTCATTGTCTAACTCTTTCTTTAGCGCTACTTCACTCAGCCTAACATCACGGAGCAAGCTGAGAACTCGTCCGGGCGCCAGCGATCGAGCCACCCCACGCAGAGTCGCAACATGTTTGACGCCCTGAGCAACTAGAAGAAGGTCGTCATGCAGCACTTCCCAGATTTGTTTCTTTGACCGAGACTTCCGACTAGTCTCTTGAGTCTCTTATTTTTTGGTCTTGTTTTCTTTGCGATTGCCATGGGTTAGGGGAAAACGGTTGCTTGATTCGCCCTCACAACAGCTCAGACTAGAGCGATCTCCTTGAGTGAGAGGCATGATGGAAATGGAAATGGAAGCGGAAGCAGAAGCGAAATCGGATGAGAATGATTGAGGCTAGGAGCCCCCGGCCCAGGAACAGGTAGAAAAGCCTAGTGAATTGACTTGCGTTGCTTTACTTTACTTGTGTTGAATCTCATATGCTGTCACATCAGAAAGTTGAGGATATCTTATCAACGTGAGATCAAGGGATACTCATCCCGACCACAGTTATAGGAGTCGAAGCGCAAATCAAGTAACCAGAAAAACAAAGTGCAAATGATATTTCCTACCCATGACCTAGACTCCCGTAGACGTATTTTTTGTTCCATATACATGCTTGCATGCTCTGTCAACAAGACAGCATCCCAATAATATCGATCGTCACCACCCTCTTCTTCCCCCTCATACCTAATGCATCATACATGTGCCCTCATCGTTGCATAAAACGATGTTCCTCTTCCTCCCATCTCAAGCGGGAGGGATGTTTACCTAGAATATAATAATAACCAAATCGAAGCTCGAATAGTGTTTATTGTCCAAACATGCGTGCAACGGCATGCTTTGTGAGACTGTAGAGTTTCCCAACGTTGGTTTTTAGACTGGCCTCCATGGATAGCGATCCCTCGGGCTGTGTGAACCACATGGTGCGGTGTTCTGGTGTAGTGGGATCTTCGTCCCTCGAATCGAGTAGTCTCTTTCCTCCTCTTTCGAATATCCAAGTGAGCTGTGCGTTCCTATTGGCGTGGTATAGCTGCGGGCATATCGTGGGCGGCCTTGTAATCGTCATCGCCTGATCCTTCTTGTTGCTCTTCCTCTTGTTGTTTCTTGTAGTAATTGCTGATATAGTAGTATCACGATATATTTTCGTCTGTGTTTTGCTCCGGCGCACGGTTCTCCCGCGGGCGACGATAATTCCCTTTTTGTAAGAAAAAAACCCATTAGACTTCCTGTGGACTGGTATAGTTGCTTCGTGGTGGCGCGTTGACCACCGCCTCGGCATCGCCCACCTGTTTCCGTTCCGATATCTCGCGGCTTCGGCCTTGTAGTCGTTTGCGAAGAACCCAAGGAGGAACCTGTAGGTTCTGTGCGCCGGCGCTATGTAATTGCTATTGCAGAGGTTCGGAGGATGATGAAAGACGGTTCAGATGGAGGTAGACATCGGTGCCGTATCTGTGAAAGAAATGTTAGTGACGAATTTGTTCATCATCAGAATAGGCGTGATTGTCCAGGCGGCTTGGAAATATGTTTGTCTAGCACTTACCCTTCCATACTGATGAGTTTCAAGTCACCGCCGAAGTAGCGCGCGTATAAACGTGAGATGGGTAAACCATATCCAAAACCAGCCATCGGGGCCTTGAAGTCGCTCTTATCGAAATCGGGATCTAAGCTTGGTGTGCGATCGACAGTGGTGTACATGTAAGTCCAAACCAGAGGGATTGCGCTTCGAGGGATGCCACCGCCTTCGTCGGAGATCTTGATGGTGATATCTTCCTTGCCTTCGGCAACAATAACCTTTGTAACGGGGAAAGCTTGCTTCTCCATACCGTGGGTTTCGACAACGGCGCGCAGAGAGTTCTTAAGGGTCTCGAAGAGCATGTGCGACAGATGACCGGGGACGTACATAAAGTTCAGATTGGGGTTGCAGACGAGTTGAACCTTGGGAGCTTCGAAAAGACCATAGTGATCCTCACAGACAAATCGGGCGTTCTCAATGGCTTCCTGAGCGAGATCTTGGACGTTGGTCTTGGTACAAATAATACCGACATAAGTGGGGTCGCGATGATGGCTTTGGTCTGTCAATGCGATGTGCTGGCCGATAAGCATACGGATACCGATACGAGACATATAGAAGCGGTCGAGGAAGGATTGGATGGTGCTATCAATCTGCATGCGCTGGCGACGGCGCTTGTATTCGAGGATGCCTTGAGCCATTGTGGTAACGACGCCATCGTGACGGCGCTTGATGTGGTGCAGAGTCTGAGCGAAACGTTGGTTGTACAGGTGAAGATCGGCGGGCCAGTCGCTCGAGTCGTCAACAATAGCAAAGTACCGGCGCGCAGCGGCCTTGGCTTTGCCATTGTCGTTCTGAAGACCGCCCCAACCGTCGGCTTCGCCCTCGTCGATAGAGGGATTAGGGGTTGCGGCAGGAAGGCGGAAAGCATTGCGACCGATAGCTTTGCTGGGTTTCATGAGGCGGCTTCGGATATCCGAGGGTAACTGTGGCCGAGGTAGTTGTGTGATTTCCTACCGGTCGAGTTAATACTGCGGGTTTCGAACGAATTGACTGCAAAGACGCATACCTCGAACGATTGAGCGTACCAATCTTTGACTTTGATGACAGAAGGCATCTCATTAAGGCCATCTGGGAGCTCGTCGAGCTCTTGCACGCGATGAGCTAGACGGATTGGAAGCTCCTCGGCTAAGAACTGAGAAGCTCGGAATAGGGTTCCTTTCACAGCCCAGTCAATAACTGTGCTCAATGGACACGGGAACGAGCTAAAACATACCGACTGAGGGTTTCTCGCCGAACTGGACCATCTGGCGCAAGCTGACACCAGTTGCGGGAAACCGAGCATAGTGACGGATAGTGTCCATCAGACGCTCTGAAGCTTTCCACGACATGATGGGCAACCGTGGGTCGAATCAGAGAGCAAAAAAAGGTGGGAGAACAGAGCGCGACGATGCCGTAGAAAGAGAAATCGGACTCGGAGGCAGGCTCGGACGGACGGAGGGAGAGACCGGGTTCCCGCTGCGGAAGAGCGTCCGAGGAAGTTGAAAGGTCGGAGGATAAGCTCACGGCGTCGTCATTGAAGAGTCAAGATGGGAGAAGTCGAGCGACTGTATCGTCGGAGAGAATTGGCGAGTGGGGAAGAGAAAGGAAGGACGATGTGAGTCGAGGATAAGATATGAAGAGTGGAAGAGCAGTGCAGACAAGAATAGAGTAGAGTAGAGTAGAGAGTATCAATGATGGATGGCGGCCCCGCGAATGGAAAGAGAGGCGTGCAAATAGCGGGAGAAGCCGAGGCAGTGGCCGGAGAGTGGAGGTACGTTATGGTAGATGCTATTCTTCGGTTGGTCTCTCTATCTTGTGCCTTCAACAACGGAGAATTTTAAAAAAAACAATGCTATTACAGTGTCGCGTGAGACAAGCCAGACGCGCACATGAAAATGGAACAACTCGGAGGAGAGTTGAGAGAAGAGACGGGCCAAGGTGGAAGAAGACGGAAGTGCTCGGACGGAACTGAATGAGCGAGCACCTAATGATGATTCCGGGGGGACCATTTCCTTCTTCACTTTAAGAACGTCATTTTAGTGGAGGAGCTGTCCAATTGCTGCCATTGTAAACTGAGCTTGCACGGTTGCAAGTGGGATCAAGTATGGGGAAGTATTTCTCTAGACCAGAGGGGTAAATGGCACATGATGGAGAAGCTGCATCACATCCACGGAGACATGGAGCAACTTTTACATATTCAAGCTTGAGACTACGGTCCAAGGGAGTTGATAGAGTAGATCAAGCATCTATTGAGTTTTGTAATCATGAATTTTCCTCAGCAAATATTAATATCATGACTTTATGACAGCAAATTCTAAGTGAAGCCTGTCATTTACACTTCCCCTCATCACCGCCGGTCTCCGAGCTTTAATGTCGGGGTACGGACTTCTCAGCTCGGCGAAGCCCCGGGCAAGGTCAGGCCACGGAAATGGACTCGCATATAAACAACAGACCACTCTGCAAGACTTTTCCAATGAGTTGTAGGTTTACGGCTATGCTTTGGAGGGAGAAGGGCGTAAGACCTCGGCCTAGACCTTGGTTATGTGCCCCAAGCGGTGGTGCTACAGTAGATGTGCCAAAGCTCAGCTCTCGAAGCAAGGGTCTTGCATTCGATCAGAGTCCTACAGATTCCGAATTTGAAAAGTTTGCAGAATCGCATATGGCGGTTATGACATGTTATACTGGGGGTTCATACGTCAATCCTGATCTGACACCGCTTGGATCAGTATCACGAGGATCTTTGTTGCGTTACATAGCCCCTGCCGGGGGAAACAAGCAAGTCCACGGGTAGAATCTCGATTCAATGCATCATCTTCTCATCTTGGTTAACTTGACTGCAAAGAAGAGCAACTTCCCCAGACTTTGAACCCAACCTGGTCTGGGGAGATCGCTCTCGAGTCAAACTACTAACTACCCCACACCTCAGCACAGGCACGCACATCACTGAACATAGACCTAGACAGGGAGTGCCTGCTTAGATGAGGGTTATCGAGTCCTTATATAGAGCCTCGACATGGTCAAGCCAGTGTTGTTTTGATGTTTGCGAAGACTTGTAGTTCATGCACGCACTTTCATGCGCTTCATGGTTGGTGAGATACCAAGGGGAGGAAAGAAAACTCAGGACCTTGACCCTAAGCGACAAAATTACGGTAAATCTAGCCCAATTTTAGGGTACTTTTGACTTAGTCTATTTTAGCACCCTTTGTTTAAGTCTTGAATTTTCTTGCTCCCTGAGGGATACCCAGATGGTTTGGGTTCCACGATCGAGAACTGACCAAGTCACGTGATGCACCGTCTGCGAAGTTCCTCGTTGAAAAGGGCTGAGGCAGAAGCATCATTGATGCCCAGCAGCAACGAAAAAAGGCGCATCGTCCTGAAACCTATGACTGACAACTCAACGAGAGACACTCAGTTGGGCGTCTAAAACTGAGCTGTAGGAAGTGCCAACACGTGAAAAGATGACGTATCTTGATTTCGATATAATCTGATTGGATCGGACAAAATATGGGTCAGTTCCATCTCCCGTCCCATTCATGGCCACAATTCCCCGCCTCAAGGACTAGGAAAATGTTACTGTTACCATACTCGGCCAAAGTCAAACCAACGGCGCCCGCGTCGAAGCCAAACGGGGAGATTTGGTGGCTTCTCTTTATAGTTGAGTTTCTATTGATAACTAGAGTTCATCGTCTTTTTCTCGCTTCTTTCTCGACTACTTTCGCTTGTTCTTTCGCGCCCCTTTCTTACCTGGGTCTCCTCCCTGCACTGCGGCCCACGCGGGGCCCTTAATTTTTCTTTGCTGGTCAAGCCCGGTTATTGTTGGTGGACGTCCGGCCTGGCCCTGCGACTGTGGACTGTGGACGTGTCCAGCCTCCCAGGGCGAGTGAGAGTCCAGTCCAGTCGAGTCGGTGAAGCTGGGATCCCTTCCAAGTGCTCCACTCTTGAACACGTCGTTGGCGTTGGTCTCCTTTAGGCGATTTGAAGCTCTCAAAAGGTAAAGAGTTCGCATTAACTAGACGTGAGACGCGAGGTTGGTGCCGCTATCTTTGACGTCCCGTACCTTGCCTTGCCGCTGCCGTTGCCCGAGGTGCTGCTACCACCCACCGCAGAAAGAAAATCAACATAAACACACCACTTTACATCAGATCTGTCGCGATCAAATCATGGATCTCGCTGCTATCGACGAGGATACCGCTGCTGTTCTCGCTGCGGCTGCAGCTGAGGCTGACGAGGCGTCTGCAGTCTCGGATCAGCAATTCATCTTCTCGACGCCGGATCGAAAACAACCTCTCTCAAATTCATCCTCTACCGCCACTACACCAGCCACCAGTTATTTCTCCTACGGAAACCTCAGCAACGGTTATCGCAATGAATTTCGCAACCGATATCACGACGACAATGACTCTGCCCCGGACCAAGACATTCCCGGATTGAGAACGCCTTCATTACTCTCCAGCCCGAGTGTGGCTTCAAGTCTCGGATTCTCCACAGGACGGGTGAGTCCTCACAAAAGGGACATCTCTGGCCACTCAAGACTATCTTCAATCAACGATTCACCAAACAACACTTCTCCCTCTGTTCGTCGGACCCACCGCCCGCGAAACAGTCGCGATGTTTTGGCGCAGAGATTGAGTCAGCTCGCGCATGAGTTGACTTCAGGCGACGATGATTTACTCGACGATAGTGGCGTCGATATTCTCACCGCGCAACTGGATCAGCTGGAGGGCACAAAGATGCTTAAGAAGACCGTCTCATTCTCCTTACCTTCCACGCCATCACCGCGACAAGCGCATCAACGATTGAGCCTGGATATGTGCAGTCCTGGTGAATCAATTTTCAGCACACCAGGTTCCGCGTTCAAGACACGGTTCTCAGATCTGGGAGCATCACTTAGAAGGGATCCTGAGCCAGAACCGGAGCCAGAGCCGGAACCTCCGGCCAACATGGGGATGACTGTTGCTCAGGCCAAGAAGGTTATTCAGGAAGTTACTCAGCTCAACGAGGAGATGTCACAATTGGTCACAAATCTCAAGGCTCGACAAGAAGAGTCTGATGTACGTTTTTGTTTTCTCTCCGTTCAACTATCCATATACTTACATATCCCGCAGCATATCCAAGGTCTGCTCATCGAGCGTGCCGAACGTGCTGCTCAGCGCATTATCTTTCTTCAAAACCGAATAGCTCATCTGTTAGTTTACCTACCACCCTATTCTTAGCACCTTTCTAACATAAAATAGCGAGCAAGAATTGCGCGAAAATGACGATGAACTTCAGTATCTCCGCATCTGCCTCAAAGCCGTTGAGATTCAAATGCCAGCACATCCAGACAAAGAACTTCAAAGATGCATATCCTCATTCAAAAAGGATTACCAAGCCCTAAAACGAAAACGTGTCAATCGCTCCAGCATCGCAAGTCTTTCTAGTCTCGGTTCTCCATATCCCGGCTCTCCAGCATGACATCCGGCACTCTTAGTTTGCGGAACATAAACAACTATACGCAACACTCACGAATTACGATATTCATCTCTCTCATCACTGCGCCGACTCACGCCTTTACGCTTTATGACGTTTCGCTTCCTCTCATACGAAATTGTTCTTATTGTCACATCCTGGCAAGTCATAATTAAAGTAATGGCTTTCACCACAACTACGTACTGCTCACGCAGCACATCGCGCCATCGTTCACATCAGATACCCTTTCCCGAAGCAAGCACTGTTGTGTTTTCTCAGATTTGCATAAAATTGGTGCATTACGGCATAGCGATCGTTCTTGACATTTGGCAGCAATGCCCTCAAAATATATTAATGGCACGGTGTTGATGGAAACTCCATGTCTGGTTTCTTGGTATCATTACTGTCGGGGTTTTACTGTTTAACAACTCATGATATCGGGCATGAAAAGGGACAAGATTCTACTTTAGAAGATAACATCAATGACATGACTGTCTAAGTTAACACAGTAATACTTATTGTAGAAGCATCGCGTTAAGGACTGACGATAGTGCTTGATTATTGAAACCCACCCTCGTTAAGCATCCCATATCAACAGACCATTGCCACCGGCTCTTGGTCTTTGCATCCCCTTACCCATCATAGTCAAGCGTTGATGTATCAAGAACACGTACACATAAGAACGCGGTATCACCGTCCCGCTTCCCCGTAGAGCACAGCACTCCTTTGAGCCGCAACATATACCAACTCGCACGAGACATAACTTGCCACAAACCATCGATCTTTAGATAACACAAGCAATAAGACCACGTGGCTGTAAAACGTAGTAGGAACAATTCTTCTGAAATGATCATCGGAGGGACAGAGCACAAAGTAAACGTGCAACGAACGTGGTATTTCCTGACTAGAGCCTCGTTGTTCCACACCAAAAGATCATCGTACACCGTCCGAACCTCCCAAAGATGGAGAAAGAATAACTAATTAATATGAAAATATTGGTCATGCATGTCGTCAATTTGTCATGTAAAGTCGTAAAATCCACCCAGAAAATCCAGAGAAATAAGAAAGGAAAAGGAGAAGATCCAGTCCTTGCGCACAGAAAGGGTCCAATGACTTTTTGCATAGAACAAACCTCCCAGGATTAAGAAAAATTATGAAAGATATTCATGAAGCATGTTTTGCTTTTCAGTAAGTCGTGCGATAATGCCCACCATCATCTACAACGGCATTTCTCATCGGTCGTTGATTCATTCGTAGGTACTCATCGTAAGTCATGCCACTTGGATCCTTGCCCGTCTCTTCAAAGATCAAGCTTGATCGACGATCAGCATCTCGACGGGGCAGGGTTCTTGGAGTTGCTTCAATCGGCGACTTCGACTTGGGGCTTGAGGAGTATCTATACTCTTTGTCCCGGCTGCGTCGGCTGCTGCTGGTGGGATGACTGTTGCGATGACTGGGTGAGGGTATATCGTAGGCATCGAGGGTGTTGGAGCTGCTGTCAATGGCAGATGCCGAGTGGCGATACCGGTTGGACACGGGGCTTCTGGCTCTGTGGCTTGAGCTTGAAGATACAGGAGAGTCCTTTGAGGGACGGATGGTACTGTCTGAACCGACGCGGGAGACAAAACGGCTGGAGGAGGATAACGGCGATTGTCTGTGGTTATCCTTCGATCCGCGTCGATACTTCTCACGCTCTCGATAGTCATCAGGTCTATACCGTCCCGACTTCTCCTCCTTTATCTTGTAGACATCTTCAGAGGAAGTCCGTCTATAGCCAGTCTCGTTCTCTTCAGTATGTTTGATCCACCCGGCAATAGCATCAACCACAAGTTCATGCGTCTCTCGATGCCGAGTTGCCGGAAGAAGATACCTAGAGATCTGCTTCGGTAGGCGCTCAGGCTTGTCATCGACAAGAACACCATCAGCTGTGATAGGAAGGTCGGTCATGATGTGGTTAAGGCGCTTGGCTTCTTGATCTGGGAATGCACGGAGCTGACATGTCATCCAACGCTCGAAACCAGCGGGCGTGAGGGATGGGATATGTGGCATGCCTCCGGGGCGTCTTTGGATCAGGTGGTTCTCACATCGGAGGTGTTGATAGAGTGTTTCCAGATTATCAAGAGCCCCGTGTGGTCGACAGTCAAAGATTTCTGATAGAGTTAGATGAGATGTGGTTATACAGTGAGTCTACACATACGCTGAAAGGGGAAAGTCTCTGTGTCAAGCTTGTATTCGACATAGAATGCATTGAGCTTTTCTGGGGTGACGACGAGTGAGTTGTGAGGGCTATATTCAGAGATCTGTGCATGTTAGTTCAGTCACTTAAATGCCCCTATCCCGATAACATACCAAATAGTTGGCGATTCCTCGAAGAACCTGACCAAGTCTCTTGGTAGGCTCACCCTTGTCATCGAAGAGTGTACCCCATTTCAGGTCAACAGCCGATAGTGCTGGGCCCTGTTTCACCGGTTCTGGAGGCGGCACAGATCGTGATGTTGGTCGTGGTTCAGGGTGTCGAGGCTCAGTGCCTTCATTCAGGATGATCGGAGCTTTAGAGAATCGTACACATGGCCGAGGCTTTGGAGCAGGCGGTGAGGACTCTTTGATAGCTGGTTTGGGGGGCGAAGAAGGACGATTGGAGGCACGGGAAGAGGCAGAGTCGGAGATGTAAGACGTGGTAGGACTACCGAGGGAGCTGCGGCTCGAAGAAGGATTGCTGTGAGACTTGTTCTTGGAGTCGAATGAGGAAGACGCTGATTCATGCCTCTTCGGCTCTTCGCGAACAGGCGCTCGGGGGGTTGATTCGTGAGAAGCAGGCTTGGCAGGGTGTGATCTGGGGCTTGAAGGTTCTGAGGATGAAGGCGTATCTGGTGGTGAGTGCTCCTCAACCACTGTATACGTCGTTGGTTAATGTCAAGATATAAAGAGAGCCTGAAATACAAACTTACGCTCAGACTTGACTTTTTCAAAGATCTCGTCAAACCATCTTGTCTTCATCTCATCGATGGTCAACTTACGCACCAGATCTTCAACTTGTTCTTTCGACATATCTGCACTGAGTCTCTTCTTGAGCTGGGACTGAGAGTCGGTTGAGCCGGAAGCAATAGACTCATCGTCCTTCTCAGTCGTCTTGACATGAGGTATTTGAATACTCTCCGTCTTCCCCTTGTGCAACGCATCAACATGCCCACCATCCATGGCCAAGGCGGCGATCGGAGACGACGATGGTTCAGCAGAAAGCATGGTAACCTAGCACAGCAGTAGTTGAGGACACATAGAATGAGAGAGAGGAATGAAGTCGAGTGACACGAAATATGAGAAATAATAAGCAATAACAAAGTGAAGACTAATCATGAATATGCATGTGGAAAAAAGGCAGCGAGAGAGCGGGAGAGTGAGAGATAAGAGGAGCTGACAGGACAGACTGAGGAGGGACAATGCCGGGCTTATACATGGGAATGGATGTAAGACGGATAACAACGTTAGTTTCAGTTCTAACTAGTTAATGACCTGACTAGACAGACTATCACAGAAACAGAATGACACAAGAAAGAACGAGACAAGGATCATCGTTCTTTGAAGGCTTCTGTGGGAATGGTTACGCAGCAGCCCTGAGTGAGGCCCTCCTGGCCCTCCCCCCCAGCAGAAACCAAGGGTCTCACCCGTGGGAAGACAGGATGGGAAACGCAGTGGGAAGATCGCGTTGCGCGGCCGGGCGAGCTGAAGGTGAATGCTGCAGATAACTCAGGTCTTATTGCTGTATCATGTTGGTTGGGTTGGTGGCAGAGGTGCAGGTCCCTAGATCCCTGCATGTTGGCGTCAGGCTTCCAATATGACATACATGCTTCTGTTTTATTTACGGCAGCTAATACACTCCATGCTATAACAAGAGGCAATTCTGAATATTTTTAGTATGTCAACACGAAGAGATCATACAGACCACAACCCACCTGTAACTTATAAGCCATGGAGATATAATATCAAAACTCCAAGTTTTTCTTCTAAGCATGATATAATATGGATCACAACTCACACAGTCTCGGCTACTCCCTCCCTCCCTCCCCCCCAAAACAAAACCTTGCTTTTTCCCACCCAAAGCTGATTGACTTCACTCACCCAACCCACCACACCAAAGGACCCTTCCTTTAACCACGCTGCCCCTCATCATTGGGCCGCAATGTCCACGAGGGGAACTATTCGCCCCCAGCGAAGCCAATTGCCATGAGGGTCACTTTATTGGATGGTGTTCCTTTTAGCCGAATGAGTCGATGATCAGAGCGGGAGGCGAATGGCCCTTTGGTCTCATTGGGAAAAGCAAGATTCGTGACTGTGGAGGATGACATTATGCTGCATATAATGTGACAGGTAACGGTGAGTGAGGCTCTGACTCGGCAGAGGTTTTTGGCCAACTGGACCTTTGTAATTCGAGTATCATCACGATAGACCAATGTTGGGCTCTATTTGTACAATGCACCGAATGACCCATGATGATCAAGATCGAGCTACAGATATTGGTCAACTCATGTATCTCTTACTCAAAATGAGAGGAAACGCAAAAGTTGCGGTCTAATAAACTATCATCATCTTACAGTCAAAACCCAAAAAACACGTTACGCAAGCTAGGAACAGGTCTAGTCAGGAACATATTGGCATATTCATCCAAGCCTTCTCCAACAGGCTGAGACTTATTAGAATGACATCAGGGTTCGTCAGCAGCCTAGTAATATGAGTGGTAGTCCTCAAAATACCTTGAAATGGTTTGATTTGAGCCTAGTAAGGACATATAGGACTAACGACGGTTCCGTCAGAGCCTAAAAACAATATGGGCGAAACCCAAGAACAGCCAAAACAACAAATATGCTAGACGACGTCCTATCAGACGCCAACGCCTACGCCCACAGTAAGATATGCTCTCACCCATAGCCATTGCACAGTTTCCATTCCCACTCGCCAGACATTTACGCCTTGTACAAGATATCTAAGAATCCACTCGCCAGATCAACAACAACACCCTTGTTGGGTAGTGAGCCAGCAACACCGTACAGGGCTGAGGAATCACCCATAGCCTTACCATGGGCACCCTTGCCTTCGACAAGACGAACACGCTCCTTCTCACGCTCCTCTTCGACAACAGCCTCAAGGTCAGCGATGAGGTTCTCCCAGACCTTCGAGATGGGCAGGGTAACGGCGACATGGATGGCAGGAGGGTCCTGAAGAGAGTTGAGGTGCCATCCCTTCGCACTCATAGCATCAGCGATATCATAGATGTTCAAGTTGCGGGATGTAAAGGCAACGACCGAAACAAGAGGTCTGCCAATAATCTCAAGCTCGCCGCTCAGTGGCGAAGACTGAATGGCTTCCGTGATTTTCTTGGCGGTTCCTACGATCTTGGTGCAAGCGTCAATGTATCCGGCCTCACCGATAGTCATCAAACTAGCCCAGCAACCAGCAATGAGAGCACCGGGACGAGAGCCAGCAATACCGGGAGAAGCGTAGACACCTCCAGACCAATCAGGACAAACGAAGTACTGATACTTTCGAAGCTCGGCGGTACGGTACAGGACAGTCGAGTTACCCTTGGGAGCGAAACCATACTTGTGAGTATCACAACTGATACTGCTAACACCCTTGAGCCTGAAGTCAAAGAGCTGAGACTCGAAACCGGCGCGCTCAAGGAAGGGGACTAAGAAGGAACCGAGACAGCAATCGACGTGGAGCCAGAGCTTCTTTCGCTGAGCAAGCTTGGACAGAGCAACAATATCGTCCATAATACCGTGGGGGAAGTTGGGGGCCGAGCCGACAAGCATAACAGTGTTGGGGTTGATCAGACGTGAAACAGCCTTGACATCGACCTGGTATTCAGGAGCAGGGCAGGCGACGAGGTGAATCTTGTAGCCGAAGTACTGAGCAGCCTTGCGGAAGGCAGTGTGACCAGTATCGGGAAGGATCCTATCACGGCTGGTTAGTCTTATTGGTCAATGGCAACCTTGCAGCTTCACTTACATCTCAGGCTCTGTAATTCCACGTTCGTTGTAGGCTTGTTGACGAGCAGCCAGACAAGCAGAAAGAATACTGTCAGTTCCTCCGCTGGTAGAAGCACCAGCTGCACCAGGAGGAGCATGGAAGATGCTCAGGACCATGCTCACAACCTCGGCCTCCATCTTGCGCACACCAGGGAAGACATCGGGATGGATGGGATTGGCAACAGTGAACTTGCCAAAAGCCTCGGTCTGGAGCTGCATCAGCTCATCCTCTCCGTGATAGACAGCACCAGAGACATATCCATCCTCCCAGCGGGTGTGATCCATGTTGGCAAGGTTCTCGAGCTCGGCGCGAACGGTATCGATAGGGAGGCCATCCTTTGGTAAGGAGAGGTAGCGAATCTGGTCTTTGGGAACTAGCTTGTCGGATAGCTTAACTAGAGATTCCTGAACCTGCTGCTGAACCTTGTTTCGTACGCCTGGAGCTCGGAGGAAGTAACCGTAGAGAATGCGACGAATGTTGACGTAGAGCTCGACAACGGAGCCGACGATTCCGCGACCTCGGAGCTGCCAGAATGCGCGACGACCCCATCGCCAGACAAAGAGGAATAAGAGAATATTTCGTAACCTAAAGCGTAAGGAGACATGATTAGTATTAGATACATCAATTGATAGGCGGTGGTGGGCTTGTGGGGTTGTATATAAGTGGTATCGTGACTTACAGATCGAGGTTCAATAAAGGCCAAGAAACGTTGTGTCTTCCACGAGCAACACTTTCAATACCACCACGTAAGTTCAGGGGAAGACGGGACAGGGTCCCAATGTGAGCTTGAGAAGTCATGATTAATTAGTTTTCAAAGCAAGAGATGAGAAACGTTAAAGAATGACAAAAATCCGGGGAAATTTTGGAGAAGAATTGGCCGTGTTATAAACACGAGCTCGAAGAAGGAGCTTGACGTCGTGTATCTCCAAACCAATATCGCGGGGCATAGCCAGTACTTGGATATTTTTTAGCGCCATCTCAGCACCCGTCACATGCTTGGCGGGGACGCGGGCTCCGCGGGAACCCTTACCGTTAGCGTCTAGCCCCTAAATTCATAGTGCTTGAACCCGTTCAAGGCGTGCGACTCTCCACTGAAACGGATCGTGGGCCGAAGGATCCCTGTCGACGCCGTAATTGTACATGAGCGGTCGCAGTTTGAAGCGATTGCCTCGTTGAGAAAGTCAGTTGTTTGTGATCAACTACCTTTTTTGGGCTATAACCCCGCTGCGAGATATACGACTCCTCGACCTTGGAGATTTCGCATTCGGTCGGCAGAACGGAATATTTGGCCTGGATCGTGGGGCGATGGTTTCATCAAGAGCTTTGATACATACTCGAGATACAAAGTCTATTCGGGATTCGATCCTGCATGGATATTATCGTCTACTAGCTCGGATAACTGATGAAAAAGCTTCAACTACCGGTGGACAATACCCCGCGGGTTCCTATGGTTATCATCGAGTCAAGTGACGAATGAAACAAAGCAGACTTACACTCGGACTCGGACTCGGTACTATTCCCCTCATGAAGCATATCTTGTAAACTAGTTGATCTTCGATCCTTGAGTGAGGCTGATGAGAACTTACCCTGGTAGATCCCACAGAAGAGGTCCCAGCTTCTTTACGGTGATTCAACTGCGGCGCGTTCCAGAATCAGAACATAAACTCTCTAACCCAGCTTGTCGTCATACCATTCGGATTAGACGAGATGAGACTTCATAGATTACTTCAAGGTTTCTAATCCTGACCTCGTGAAGCAGCATAAGTTTAGTGTTTGTGCTACCAAACAGTAATGCTCATCATCTAGGTAGGTACTAATCTTATCACAGTTTCTCCAGATCGTAGTTTGACTTTGAAGGTGCATAACGGTGAGTATTATAATGAAATAACAAGATCAACCATATGCCTTCAAGACTCAAAGCTCTCAACGTATTGATATCCATGCAGATAGAACATGTCCAGATTCATATAAGCTAAATTCACCAATAGTCACCAACTAACGCCAAGAAAAAAACCTACGGGCTTTTCCATCTCCAATCCTATAATAGCCCCTCCAAGTCTATCACAAAACGCCCAATGACCTCGCTCAAATGTCGTGTTCATTATGCTCATTGCAGCTTTTTCACGCTGGCATCACCAAACTTGTTCTTCAACTGCTGCAGGTAGAAATGCGATTGCTTATCACACGACGTCGGACCTGTAACTGTGCAGTCGACCAAGAGGGTGACAAAGTCCCCGTCACGGTATGCATTGCCTTCCTTGTTGCGGCCGTATGAGGCAAACGTGCGCTGGGGTATGAGCGCAAGCTTAGAGAGAATGGTAGGGTGCCATTGGACAATATGTTCCTTTTACGAGGTTAGGTCACGTTTCTCGGCAGATCAACTCAGGTAAAACTTACAAGCGCATGTCGCTCGGCTTTTTGGAAGTTGTAGCTCTGGTACAGAGGGTCCATCCATGTCTCGACAAAGAACTTGGCCCATTCACCGTTTTTGAGGATGTAACTGTTAGTTACCAACCCTGTCTCGTCTTGGCTGATGACAAGACCTGCATCTTCACCCTTGAGGTGGGAAAATGTCTTGATAATGCTGTCCGGCGGCACTATAGACCAGTCCTTAATCATTAGGCTTTCTAGTTTCGCCGGATTCACCACCTGCTCCTCTAACTTCTTGTCGAGCTCCATAATGTAAGCGTTTTGGTCGAGGAACCAGACATAAGTGGCATCGGGGTATTTTGACAGCGCATGGCGCATCGCGATAATCTTGGCCCATGATCGTGGGAATTTGCCAGTGTCGTAGTCAGATGCTCGTACAATCATGGTTTCATATCCTATAGTATATCAGCCTCATCCATGAACAAGCCTTTCACAGCTGCCTTACCGTTTCTTGACGCATATTGCTCTCGGTTGTGTCGAATCGATTCTAAATAGGCTTCGTTGTACTGTGTATTGTCCAAGACCGTCACAACGACAACGGGGGGTCTGCCTGACGGAACATGCTCGCGGTATGGCGTTTCGCCTTTCAGTCCAAAGAGGAAAAACATAAATCCAATAGCTCCGAGGAGAAGTAAAACCGCTGTTCTTTTGCGGATTCGGCGCAGAATTGGCGGTATTTGCGACGAGCGCTGCTTGAAGGGTGGTGGGTTGGAGTTCTTGCGAGGGGGGTATGCGAAGTGCATCTTGGGCGATTACTCGGTCGAACCACGTTGAATATAGTATAGTATTAGTCGCGAATGAGGTCAGAATAGCTTCCTTGGCTTAGAAGCAGTCAGAGCAAGCCCGTAGACTAGGCGTGCGTAGATCGTCCGTTTCGCAAAGGGAGACCAGGTTCTTGTGCAACTGCGAGAGCGGGCAGCCGTTAATACTGAATTCAAAAGAGGCACCGTGATCGCAGCAAGGATCAAAGAAGCGAGCGAGTGCGAACAGTCTGGTCCGCAGCAAATGGAGGAGCTAATCAGGAAGTCATGGTCGGCGCACTTGGTTGATGATAGATGGCTTTTTGGAGCGGCCGAATTCATGAGGCCCTGGCCCACATGCTGGGCTACCCTACCCGTATTTCAATGGCAGGGGTCCATTCAGAACACCAAATTCCAACGTCATCTCGGTGTCGGGGCCATAAAAGTCCGACTTATAAGACATGACAAAGTCAAGAAACATGTGCTGAGAATACGATGAATTCGTATTCAAAGTGACCTAAATATAAGCTGTCATATACCGCATCAGGCCATTATTCTAGCCGCAGTATAGGAGCTAAAGATTAGTTGTCGATTGCGAACTGTTATCACGAGATGTTGGAAAGGATAGTTATATGTATTCTATGAGCAGGTGAAAGCGGAATTGAGACAAACATCCTTAGAGAACACCTTGCATGGTGATGAAAGAGGTGATAATTGATTATAACGACCACAGCAAAGGTCTTATTTATTCATGATACATAATAATACAGGTATGTATCAACCAACATCCGACAATCTGCTCACTGCTTCTGTACGAGGGTAGTGTACCCAGCAGATGCCTCACACCGTTACGAACGCCCGAAAGCATCACGATGCGTGAATGAAGGTTGATAATCTCATGCTGACCAGCGAGCAAAGAGCCAAAACGGTTCCCGCCCAAGGTGCAGCAGAGCGTAAATCTTTGCACACAGACTAGTTGACTTGACAGGGAAGAGCAAGATCTAGGCAACTTAAGAGTGTGCAGATACATACACGATGTAGAGCATTGGGGCCATGGGAGCAAAAGACTGCTTGGAACAAAAGCTTCTTAGCTTCATTGATCTTTCTTACTTCCTTGGTTCGGTCCATCGCCGATATCTTCATCTTCGTCATCGTCTTCGCCGACGTCAACAACCCTGTCGCTCACATTCTTGAGCACGCGTGCACTCAGCTTCTGAACAAATTTCCAGATGCCCACAAGAAACGTGAATGCACCAATGAGTACAAAAATGAGGTTGATGTTCTCGACACGGTTTCGGCCAGTGCCTCCTCTCCTTCCACCACCACCTGCCACGCCGCTGCTTCGGATCTGCCACCAACTGAAGGGAGATACAGTAAGCATCGTCTTGAATAGCCCGACAATTCCCAGGGAGAAGAAGCCCTTAACGAAGTGCTCGAACCAAGAGGTTGGTAATTGTGGTGGAGGTTGTCTCAAGGCCTCGATATCTGTAACCACGCTTGTGACAGTTTCGCCGATGGTTCCAATTGGGTCGGACCAAAGATCAAAGAGGGGATCTGCGATAAATCCGAGGACAAAAATGCTCAGTATACAGAACCAGACGGTCAAAGCAACCTGCGCCCACTTGCTGCTCAAAACGGAACCCCAGTGGAGTCGAGAAATGCGATACGTAAACTTGCAAGTCGGGCACTGCCAGTAGTTCCTTGCTGCCATGGGGTTTGCGAGTCTCCAAGCGTTGAGACATCCTTCATGAACATATTTCTGCGAACCCTTACACTTGCATGGTGATAGTAATCTTCCCAGTTCGGGATCGTCGGAGACGTATGTAGGCCGAGATGAACTTGTAGGAATGCCAAACGTTGTTGACTGTTCAGGAAACCTGGGCTCTTCGGTGTCGAGACATATACGACATGTGCGCGGGCCGTAGCGCCTCTGCCTCGGCGCGCTTCGAGACTCCTGGTTAGAGGTTGTATCAGGCTTTGGAGGAGATGCCCATCGCGTTGTAGGCTCTGGTGTCGCTGCACGTGGCTCTGTTTCAGGCTGTCGAGCAGAATTATCCCCAACCGAGGACCAATCCCAAGTAGGGCGCGCCTCCATGATGAATTACGTAGACCTGTGGAAGTAAAGAGAGGTAAGGGCAACAGCAGTAGGTGATAGAATCACAGTAGAAATGTGCTCAAGTCGTGGGCCGTGGAGGCGTTTCAGGCGCAACCTACATGTTTTTGCGAAGCTCAAATGTCAAGAGGAGCAGTAGGAGAGCGGGGGAAACACCTGGCCGCCCGCCAAGATTGAAACAAGGAGGTAAAGTCACCCCAGGTATGGAGAGGCCAGCTCAGCCTCTTTTTCTTGCGAGAGAAGATGGAGGAAGGAAGCCGAAATAGCCGATACCAAGCTCGCACGAAGAAAGCTGCTTCGTGTGTGGAGTCTCTGGAACTTGGCGCGGCTCGGGAAAAGGATGATCCTAGGAATATAGGTGAGGATCCAATCTTGGTTGCAGGATTGATGGGGGCAACTGATGGAAGGGTTTGTGGGATTTTGTATAGAAGTTCGAAAATCTCTTGTATATAAATATTTTCTTGACTGAAAGTTTAATAAGCTGCTGTCATCATATGAAGTTAAGATCTGGCACCTTGTCTCTGTTGACCGGCGATCGGATAATCTGTTGCCCCGCATTCAGAGCTCCCAGCGGTTGAGCTCGACGCGCAGCTGGGCCTGCCTAGAGGCTACAGCTGCTTTGGCCAAACACCAGAGCTCCAGTTGCAGCCTCGCTTGATATCTTCTCGTCAACCCCACGAATCCATAACCGCCCATAATTCAACACTCACTTCTCTCGTAACGATCCCATCGAAGCAGGAACTTGAGCGATGGCGGACCGATACTCCTTCTCTCTCACAACTTTCTCACCCAGGTATGTTTCGGTGACGACACTGTTGATATGCGAGCATCATCACTGACAAAGCTATAGCGGAAAGCTGGTGCAGATTGGTACGTAATTGCTGGTGTATCTTCGATATGCTTTGCGTATTGAAGTTTCGTGACCTAACCAAGCTTTGGAACTAACTTGAGGAAATAGAGTATGCCCTCAATGCTGTAAACCAGGGTATCACTGCCCTTGGCATCAAAGGTTCGCGCTCCCCCCAGCATCTTGAACAAGCTCCTGCTAACCTGCACAAGCCACCAACGGTATCGTTCTCGCCACCGAGAAGAAGTCATCATCCCCTCTGGCCGACCAGAGTTCCCTCTCCAAGATCAGCGACATCACCCCCAACATCGGCATGGTGTACTCTGGCATGGGCCCTGATTATCGAGTATTGGTGGACCGAGCACGCAAGGTTTCGCATAGCGGCTACAAGCGCATCTACAACGAGTACCCCCCTACCAGAATATTGGTACAGGATGTCGCCCGAGTGATGCAGGAGGCCACGCAATCCGCCGGTGTTCGACCTTATGGCGTGAGTCTGTTGGTTGCTGGCTGGGATGAGGGCATCGAGCCCGAGGAGGAGAGCAAGACCACCGAGGAGAGCGAGGAGAAGAAGGTCAACCGAAAGACTGGTGGTATTCACAAGGGCGGCCCCATGCTGTACCAGGTCGATCCCTCTGGCAGTTACTACCCATGGAAGGCTACAGCCATTGGCAAGAGTGCGACAAAGGCCAAGACGTTCTTGGAAAAGCGATACTCGGAGGAGCTTGAGCTTGAGGATGCTATCCACATTGCGCTGTTGACCCTGAAGGACAACATCGAGGGCGAGATGAATGGTGACAGCATCGAGATTGGTAAGTTTTCAGAACGAGTCGAGAGTAAGAGTCTTGCTAACTTGTTGCAGGTATTGTTGGTGCTCCTGCAGACCATCTCCTGGGTCTTGAGGGTGTTGATGGGGCTGTCGGACCCCGTTTCAGAAAGCTGACCCCTCAAGAGATTGAGGATTACCTGACGAGTCTATGATTGCCCTTATGCAAATGATCACAACGAGAAGCATTGTACAATAGAGGGTTCATTGGGCTCACTAGAGCTGGTTCTGATAGAAGAACAGCTCATTATGAGCTTTGAGATTGTTTTACCTTTTTTGTGACTATGAATGATGATCTGGGGCCAGCCTCAACGGCAATAATTGCCCAACCCTCAGGGGGCGTAAAATCTATCTTTAACCATGATGAAACTGGATCTTGAGCATCCTTCCCACGACCAACTTGGCCATTAGTGTTGTCCCCTATTATGTAGACGCAGCCATCAGTCGTAAGAGCAATGGCATGTGATTCTCCAAGTCCAATATCCTGCACGTCTTTGTCTCCGTCAACTTCGAAGTAATTCGGTAGCTCGCTGATATCTTGAAATACGTTGTGTCGGCATTGTGAGCCAGGGGGTGCCATGCCCCAGAGATACAATCCGCCACTCTCTGTCAAAGCTGCAGCTGTGTATCCGGCTGCTGCAATCTTCTTGATGGGCTCGCCAAGATCACTCAGATCTTGTATGACTCCAGGTTCGTTGGCAGGGCTAACAACACGATCAGTATGGTCTCTCCGTAGTGACTCATGAATACTGACCGGGACTCGTTAACTTCACGGCCGAGGCAGTCTCGGAATCGTGGGTCACCACAGCTTAGGACGGTCTGATCCTCGAGAAGAATAATGAAGCCAGCGTCATAGGCCGTTATCTGGCGGACAGCAGCCTTGCAAGGCCAGGAATCGGTACTCTTGCTGGCTTTCCATGCAGCCAAAGATGGATACTGAGAAATGGCGTGATTTAAGGATGAACAGTCCGACTCCTGAGCAGTTAAGACCTTACCATCCCCTGAGATAGCACTCGGAGAGTCGAATAGAAATCCTTGGTTGTCTTCACGGTGAAGAAGCTGGCGAGGGGATGATCCAGCGATGGCCCAGGTTGCATCTTGTTGAACTGTTAAGTGTTAGAAAGGATTCCACGTCCACGTTATAGAACGAAGAACCTACCCACAGTATAGCTGAGTTGGGAAGCAATTCGTCCAAGAGACTTGGCTGCCAATACTTTTGTGAAAGTGAATACATCGTCAGGCTCTTCGTCCGCTGGCTGAGGGTCGAATGTGAGCTGGTTCCACGCATTGAAGCCGGTTACGTATAAATCTATGGTTTGATCCGTGGAAGGTATTCGTACGGGGAGATCCATGGCCATCCGTGATTTCAGTGTACGCAAAGAGTGGCAAAGAAAGTTGAGATATTGATGGTTCGTAGGAGGGCGCCTCCAGTTTGACAGTGGTAGGTCGAAGGTGAAGCTGCGATGAAAGCCTATGACCACTCAAGATGAATATTGTCACTTGATCACTAGGAGGTCAGCTTGCACGAAACTAGATGGAAAACACAGTGAAAATAAAACTAACTACCATGGGCCTGAAAGAAATGTTGAACAGAAGAAGAACTTCTATTGTTCTTGGCTTTCTTGCAATTACATTGTGTTCTTGGTGCCTGTTCAGCGTAGTAGTGAGGATAAACGGTGCTAATCTCCCCTGCATTGGCACCTCAGACTACAGAGCACCCCCAGTGCTAGAACATTCAATTGCTAACAGTCTAACAAGGAAGCGGACATGAAATACAAGGAGAAGTACTTATTGATGTAGGAAAATAAAAATTGAGTTTCTACTTGACTTTCTAGCAGTAATTTCGAAGTGACGGGGAGACTATTATCTCCTGATTCGGCTCTGCAGTGACAGATGCACATTTGCTACCCAATCTGCGCAGTCAGTCCCTCCCTCCGCACACTCCCAAGTGCTGAGGTTGTGAATCAGTGCTTCCTACACCAACAATTCTCGGTGGGCCTCCCACCATCTCACTTCATTATACCTCTCTTTCCTTGATATAACTTTCTTTCTTTTTCCTTCTCATGCTTCTGAGAGCAAGGCACTATCCTCAAACCTTCTTCTGTTCTTTAGCTTTCCACCAGTCACTCTCCCGCGTGAAGACAGCTTCGCTGAAGCGAACCAGAATACCCCAGCACTTGGCTCGCCCAAGACTTCAATATTGCTACTCACTACTCCCCCATGATAAGAAAATGATGGAAATCGATGAAGAGCAGTCTCCTAACAGCGGGAGTGCAGACTCCTCACGGTCGGAGAGTCCTGCTACCGCCTCGACGCCATCACCAATGATCGAGGTCGAAGAGACAGTGAGCATTCTCCCCACTGACAAGGCCCAAACTGGCAAACAAAAGGCCTCAAACAAGTCCAAATATGTGCCTCTAGTCCCGGACATCATCAAGCCTCGTGCCTACCAGCGAGAGATGCTGGAGCAGAGCCTGAGGAGGAACGTCATCGTTGCCGTAAGCACCTTCAGGCATCGTTACTTCGAATCATATCGGCTAACAGTCATCAGATGGATACGGGCAGCGGGAAGACACAAGTGTATGTTCATAGCAGAGTGTTCTGGGATTGAGACGTTGACTGAACACTATAGCGCCGTTCTTCGCATTCAAGCGGAACTCGAGAGATGTTCACCTGACAAGGTTCGTGGATCAATAACTAAACCCATGGCAGGTCACTGACTACCTATGTAAAGCTTGTGTGGTTCTTGGGTAAGACCGTTGGACTCGTTGAGCAACAGTATAATGTCATCAAAGGACAAATGCCATCGGTTCCCATGAGACTGCTTACGGGGCAGCTCAACATCGATGCATGGTCGCCAGGGGTTTGGCCCCAAATTCTCAAGGGCACTCGCATCATCGTATCTACATTCTCCATCTTGCGTGATGCTCTTGACCACGCCTTTGTCACAATGGACATGCTCGCTTTAATAGTATTTGACGAAGGTAAGTGGCTGTTCGCCTTACAATCACTCTTGTTAACCAGTGGCAGTCCATAATTGCGTTAAGAACAACCCTGGGCGGAAGATTATGATGAACTTCTACCATCGACACAAGAACGCGGGTATGCCAGTACCAGCCATACTTGGCTTGACTGCCAGTCCCATTATCTCATCAGATCTTAAGGAGATCGAGAAACTAGAGAATACCATGGACGCTATCTGTGTTACACCGACCATTCATCGAGAGCAACTGCTAAAGCATACCAACAAGCCTCACCTCGTTCGCTCACTCTACGATGTTACGAAGATCCCTCCCCGTACGCCACTGATGCAACAATTGCAATCAGAATACTCGGACATGGATATCGCAAAGGATCCCGAGGTTCTTAAGTTAAAGGCTCTTGTCGCTAATGATGAAAAGAAGCGGGAAAGGTTAATGAACCTGATTATGAAGCACGACACCTTCTCGCAACAGCAAATCAAAGGCCTCTGGAACAAGAGCAGAGAAATCCTTGCCGAACTGGGCAGCTGGGCAGCAGACTATTATATTTCACAGATGATCAAGAACTTCCTTGGCAGAATCGACGAGAACATTAATTTCACCGATGCATGGTCCAACGAGGACAGGACCTATCTTGCAGGGCACTTGCGCCGAATCAACATCGGTGTCGTTGACAACTCACCACCAACCGAGCAAACCGTGTCGCACAAAACTAGCCGACTGATCCATGAACTTCTTGAGGTCAAGAACGATGTAGTTGGAATCATTTTTGTCAAGGAACGAACTGCAGCGCATACGCTTTGCAAGCTTCTTAACAACTACCCCCCTATCCGAGACCGTTACAAAGTCGGTGCAATAGTCGGGGCTTCGAGCTACGGACTCCAGAAACAGAGGGTCTATGAGTACCCCATTGACTCTGACAAAGTACTCGAGGATTTTAGATCAGGGGCTATCGATCTCCTGGTGGCTACCAGTGTCTTAGAAGAAGGCATTGATGTTCCCGCATGTAACCTAGTTGTGTCCTTCGACGAGATTGCTACCCTCAAGTCATTTATCCAGCGCCGTGGACGAGCTCGCATGCCGGAGTCCAAGATGATTGCCTTGCTGAGCTCAAGTGCAGACACCCGCGCCTGGGAAGACCTGGAGGTAGGCATGAAGGAACGTTATGAAGATGACCAACGAGAGTTGGATCGATTGGATAAACAGGCATGGGCTGAGGATATTGATTCTACCTACTATATCGTGAAGAGCACGGGAGCACGGCTCGACCTCGAAAATGCTCGACAACACTTGGATCGCTTTTGCCAGGTTGTTTTTCGCACGGATTATATCACCCAGCTCCCTGAATACGTCTTCCATAAAGAAGAGACTCTATACGGTGGGCCGATCTTGAGAGCTACGGTCACTTTGCCGGGAGGGTTGCCGCTGAATCTTCGCACGTTCAAAAGTGCTTGCGGATGGAAGTCTGAACGGAATGCCATCAGAGATGCAGCATTTCAGGCATATGTCGCTTTGTACGAAGCTGGGCTGGTCACAGATAACTTGGCCCCTCTCAATGCCAAGTCAGAGAAGGTGGAAGAAAAGATTGACCTAATACCGGAGCCCCTATTCGACCCCTGGGTCCAGATCGCCCAACGCTGGAAGTCGGATTGTGAAAAGCAATACTACTTGTTCGAGTTCACTGATGACGAGTTCAACCGCCCTTGTCTCTTTGGCGTCATTTTACCTGCTCTGATTGACCTACCTCGAAATATCACGTTATACCCTGGGGGTGGCTCCAAGTGGTCCATTGTATGGAGTTCGGTCGACGACATACCCGACGAGGTATCTACAAACGAGCTAGATATAACTTCGGCTCTCTTGGCTATGAACTTCCAGCACCGCTGGAATGTCGAAGATCGCGGGCATGTCATCAAGATGTCTTTGGAGAGTACATCCATCTTCCCTGCCCCCCGCGTCACCCGGGATTCCATGGCTGCATATCCCTTCCGCGGAGCAGGGGAAGAACAAGCCAAGAAGCACAGAGTTCTTGTGCGGGACCAAGAAAACAGGCCGTTTCACTACGTCCGCACGATTCCCTCAAAACCTAAATATCTCGATGTGCAACACCCATTTTATGAATATGAGGAAGCAAAAGAGCATGAGGAGTATCTGGTTCTGGAAAAATGGGGTACCCGAAACGATTTACTTCATGATTTAAAAGATGTTCAGCCCAAGTCAAGCACTAAGCCGTACGAATATGTGCTTCCCATTTCTCATGCCCGTGTTGATAAGGTCGGAAGACGAGTCGTCAAGTGCGGTCTGTTCATTCCACACATCATACATGAGCTAGAGGTGCATCTTATTGCTTCTGAATTATCGTCTACCCTTCTGAAGCCAGTTGGCATCGAGAATTTGCAGTTGGTGCTCGAGGCCATAAGCTCACCTAGTGCTTGTGAGCCTGTTAACTACCAGAGACTTGAACTTCTGGGCGATTCGATTTTGAAGTTTTGCGCCGTCACTCAGGCTTACTCTGAACGTAAGTAGCCCCCCCTTGTTGTGGAGGTCGATACACTAACTAACTGCCACAGACCCGTCTTGGCCCGAAGGGCTTCTGAACCATTTTAAAGATCGACTCGTATCCAACGAACGCCTCCAACGAGTGTGTCTTGAGAAAGGTCTTTCAAAGTTCATTCTTTCGAAGAGTTTCACCGCCTTGAAATGGAGGCCACTCTATCTTGATGACGTTTCCAAAGAAAAGTTTCGCCCTCGACCTGCGCCAACGCGAGGATCGAAGACCTTGGCCGATGTTGTAGAGGCACTTATTGGAGCCTCTTACCAAGACGGGGGGATGACCAAGGCCCTTAAATGCATTTCAGTCTTTTTGGGCGACAAGTGTAACTGGCATCAAGAGGGTGTGGCTAGAGACATTCTCTTTGCTGCAGCTCCTAGCGACGTTAAGCTTCCCAGTATCATTGAACCCCTTGAAGACCTGATCAAGTATACGTTCAAGAAGAAGTCTTTGCTGCTTGAAGCAGTTACCCATCCTTCATATGCTACAATCATGCAGGAAAGATCCTACGAGCAGCTCGAGTTTCTAGGGGATGCTGTCCTGGATTATATCGTTGTCACCAAAATGTTTCAGCACGATCCACCAATTCCTACTGGTCGACTTCATATGATCAAAACGGCTATCGTGAATGGAGATTTTCTTTCATTCGTGAATCTTACCAACTCTATCGAGCGAAAGGACCTGGAAGTTGTGACCAACAGTGAGCCTACAACCGAAGCTACCGGAGACTTGGAAGTCAAACCCGAGGGTAAACTTATAGAACTGATAACCAAAACTACTAAACTTCCACTTTGGAAGTTCATGAGGTTTAACTCCTCCGAAATGGTCAATGCCATGGTAAAAACTGAGGAGAGATTCGAGTCCATGCGATCGGAGCTTAACACGGCTCTGTGGGGTGGTTACCACTACCCCTGGGTACTCCTCGCACGCCTTCAGCCCCCAAAGTTTTATTCGGATATGTTTGAAGCTATTATCGGTGCAGTCTGGGTCGACTCCGGATCGATTGAAGAATGCACACGTGTTCTTGAAAGATTTCGGGTAATGGAATATCTGAATTTGGTGATGGAGAAGGACATACACGTTCAGCATCCCAAAGAGCAACTCTCCAAATTCGCTCTTGCAAGTAAAATGAAATACACCACAACCCAGATCGAAGAACCCGAGCCTCGATGGAGCTGTGAACTCACAATCGGAGAGCGGTTGGTAGCAGAAGTCGAAGGTTCTCTCAACAAAGTTGAGGCTATGGCTAAAGCTGCGGAGAAGGCGATTCGACTTTTGACAGGGGAGATGAATGCAGTCGATCAGCAACAAGATGCCATGGACACCTCGTAGGAAGGGGATCATGTACACGCCTCACAGAGAGATGATCTTGCACACAAACAGGACGAGGTCTCGGCCGGTACTTCGCCAGAGAAGGAGTCCATCGATCATCCAATGGAAGGCACCCTAACTGAGAACTCGGAGGACAAGGATCTGGTCGTTGCTCCGAAGAAGGAGAACAAGACAAAGTCATTGGTCGGGCCACCAAAGAACGAGAATACGAAGCAGTTAGCCACCCATACAAAAGAAGTGGGTTTAACTCATGGATGCTTAGAGGAGGATTTGATCGACTTCTCGGAGGACGAGATGTCGGTTGACCATCCAAAGGAAGTGGATCTTGGCTATCATCCCATGGAGGAGGATCTGATTGGGTTCTCAGACGATGAGACGTCGAACGGCCGTCAAAGTAAAAAGAGACCAGTTGACGTTTCAGAAGATCACGAGATAGCTGCTCTTTCAGAAAAGAAGAAGTTTAAGAAATTTTGAGGCGAGAGGATACTAGAACTCACTTGGAGAGGGTAGATCAAGAAGGATAAGATTAGACATTGCTTGCAGATACCTAGATAGATACCCTAGCTCGTCTATACTTGCTTTCCAAGTTCTTCCAAGATTGTGTCTACTGTCCACTCAAATGTCTTCTCGATATCTCCATCAGCACTCACATCACCCTGTACCTTGATACCGTCCTTATCCAAAACATCCGTCTTGAACTTACCCTCTACGTCACCATCCTCGAACATCCAAGCGTGCTCTTCTACATAGTTGGGCCATACAATCTTATCAACGTAACCAGGAGGATCTGCCCAGAAGCCCTCCAGGGTGACGTATCCGTCTCTGGCTTCTCTTCTCTTCTTAGCCTTCTCATATGTTGTACGCAGAAAGAGTTTGATGTCCAAGTTGGGCTTAATGGCAGCCATAGAAGGGGAGTAGAGAAGAAAGCCATCGAGGAGACATAGACGGAGACTTTTGCGGAGGGGATGGTCTGGGCCTAGAGCGGCATCGACTTTGGCACGTTGAGCGGCGATGCTGGCTTCTGATACGGGGCACTTGCCCACGGAGTTTTTATCTTCCTTGGAGTCAAGGGTAGGCTAAAGGATTATATCAGACATACACCATGACTCAAGATGTAGGACTTACAGGAAAGGCAGCGTGTTGGCGGATATAAGCGAGGGACTCGGCCATGGCCGGGATGTCGAGGGCCTCAGCACAGTCCCAGTCTAAGAGACCATTTTTGGTCGGTAGCCTATAAAAGTTAGACATGGCTCATGTCAAAATATCGTTTACAAGGTATCATACTCATTCTCAGGTCTATAAAAGTCATCCTCGTGAAGAATGAAAGTATTGGGGAAAATGTCCCGCAGCAGCCGCGCCAGGGTCGTTTTCCCACTTGAGGAGCACCCCGAGATGCCGACTATGAGAGCCTTATTTGCGCTCATGATGCCAAGATATCAGCAGTTATGTTGTGTAATGTTGGACAGTGACTGGTTGTGAGTTTGACGTCGGCAAAGTGCGGGAGGATCACAAGCACGCACGTACATGCAGGGGAGGGTTTGATAGTGGCGCTCAGCCGCTAACGATGGAAATACAGGGGCTATTACCGGACTTTGATCTACGAGACAAGGTTCAGTGGACTTGGCATCATTCTCAAAAACGTAAACTATTGAATTAATCGTCCTCTAGGTAAAATAGACTCAAACTAAACTCCTGATATTTTAAATCAGGAGTGAAACAGTCACGCGATCCTCGCTGCGATAACTAACATGGCACAACCAAGATCGTCGTCTCCTTTCCATGTCGAGTCTAGCGGAAGATATTGGAAGAGACGAACGAACCACAGCCGTGAGACGTAGCATTGGGTCAACCGATTTGCTGAGAGAACATGAACGGACATGCGGCGATTAAATAAACATGTCTCTACGTGCGACAACAACTTGCTATCATTGGTAGCGTGTCCATTCCCTTGCGGGAGATTACCAAGAGCTGCACTATAATTTACTACAGTTAGACTTAGGCTTAGATTTAGACTTGATTTTTGGCTGCCATCCAAGGGGGAATTTGAAGCAAGGGAGGATGTATATGTCTAAGTCGATGCCAACAAAGAAATGTCCATTTTGCTTCTGTTCTTCATGATACCGACCCTCTCTAGCCTCTGTCTGTCGATGTCTCCTCTGCTCATGTTTGCTTCTTCCCCCTTCTCGCCTCTAATCTCAGCTCGCACTCTCCCCAAGCGTGCCAAGTCCGCCATCATGCACTTATAATTCGATTCCGAGTCATATACCAAGATTCCAACAAATCGAATTGGTTATCTTGCCCAATAATTCGCAGCCGACACATACCAGACGCCTCTCCCGTGTGCTCTCCCTTGGAAACAACGCTTCCCCTTTATATAGTATATAGGATTACCCAACGGTATCATGGGACAGCATTCCCGGCTTCTGCCACAAGCAACAATGTTGAAGCCTTCAAACTCCTCCTTCATGGAGAAGACTCTGCCCCTGAGGAATAGGGTGGCAGACAAGATTGAGTGGGTGAAACTTCGTACGCCAAAGGTCGTAAAATCGAGAGCATTTCGAAGAGCGGCGACTATTACGTCTGCTGTGTTCTTTGCTCTCACATTTATTATCGTTTTGGCAAAGTTGACGAATGCGGGCTTCTTTATACCAAAACTTGTCAGCCATATCTCGAGATATCCTACATGTCAGAGCAAGGGGGTTAATGGAACGAGGGACATCTGGGAAGCTTCACAGAAGAAGTACGAGAATCTGATGGATGACAAGTTTACGTACGCTTCTGGATCTCGTTCCGGTCTCATTGGTAGAATGCTAACAATGGCCGTGTTCCAGAATTGCTATGCAAACGTATCGTCGACCGAAGGAACTCCAAGAAACGCTCAACATCATCCTGAGCGAGGAAGTCCCCTCGCTCCTTGAAATAGTCGTCGTCTGGAACGACCTCGAAAACTACCCCCCAGAGGACTATGTTTCGAAACACGGTGTCCCCGTCCGATTCCGAAAGTCGAAGCGCAACAGTCTCAACGAAAAGCTCTGGCCAGATCCCGACTACAAGACACAAGCGATTCTGCTCTCGGACGATGATGTCTACTATCACCCAAACGACCTCGAGTTCGTCTTCCAGACATGGCGCAAGTTTGGCAGGAATCGGATGGTCGGTGCTCTCGCTCGATGCACACCTGTCGATACGTTTGGATACCACAAGTACACGTTCTGCTCCAGCAGATGGGGAGAGGACGAGTATAACATGGTTCTGACCAATCTCGCTTTCTCACATGTGTCGTTCCTCGACTATTACTCCTCCAATGACACAATCATGACACAGATCAGGGAGTATGTCGACGAGGGCTTCAACTGCGAGGATCTTGCCATGAACTATGTCCACGGACTTCTCACTGGAGAGGGTCCTCTCTTAATCAATGGACATGAGAAATATGTCAACTTTGTTCCTAAAGTTGGAATAAGCATGAAGAAGGGTCATATGGAGGCCCGAAGTGCCTGTCTGAACGACTTTTCCAAGATGTTTGGATGTCACCCCTTGGTCGACGAGTCAGGGTACATCCAACGCGGTGTATTGGTAATGTGAGGAGCTTCAGAAAATAATATGTCGTTTTGAGCGTTTTGAATTGTAACGAGGCGAGTCTCATGTGAATAGTGTATAACAAGACGGGACCAGGACCAGATACTATAGTTGGTTAAACAGTTGACTAGGTACCTTGGACAGAGTTAAATACGGCTGCACCGGGAGCAATGTATCATGCTAATTATTAATTTGACGAATAATCTGAAAATTGAAACGACAGGTAAGAAAGTCAAGCAATGAATAAAACTGAAAACATGATCGTGACCGGGCTTTGAAACACCCATGAAATCGGCATCGATTCTCGCTGATGCCCCACGTGATGTAACCAACGTCAACCTACAGCACTGGGATCACCAAAACCACCAAAAACAGCATCACAACCTCAAATCCTCCTCCTCACACCCAACCATGGCGATGAACCCAGGTGAACAAACAGGAGTCATCATCTCCACGGCCGTCGTGGCCCTCCTCACCGGTTACGCTTTCGGTATCTATACTATCCGAGGCTACCTCATCCCACCCTCTCTGTTCGAGGAGCGCCGGCGCAACATACACGATCCTGTCGAGAGCGACGAAAGCGATATCGACGAAGATGACACTATTCTCGATCATGCTCCCAACTGGGCTAATGGCGCTGATGCCGATAAGAAGCAGGGTTTGAAGAATGTTGAGAAGGAGAAGGAGCCTGTTCTGAAGGACAATGGCGAGGAGTGCAAGCTTGTTCTTGTTGTGCGAACAGATCTAGGCATGACAAAGGGTATACTAACACAATTACTCTCGAAACCATCTATGTAGAGTGCTAACAATATGTGTTGTAGGCAAAATCGCTGCTCAATGCTCCCACGCTACCCTCGCATGCTACAAGGCCCTCTCCCGCGCCCCCGCTAACTCTCCCCTGTCCAAGATCCTCAAGCGCTGGGAACGTCTCGGCCAGGCCAAGATCGCCGTGCAAGTCAAGAGTCAGGACGAATTGCTCGAGCTTCGACGCAAGGCCCGGTCTCTCGGTATCACAGCTGAGGTTATCCAGGATGCTGGCCGAACACAAATTGAGGCGGGCAGCATGACAGTGCTGGGCGTTGGACCTGCGCCTAGAAGCCTCGTTGACCAGGTCACTGGTGGACTCAAGCTGCTGTAAATGGCGAACACTCGCAAAGAATAGAAAGGATTCTGGGGATACACGAAGACACGCATGGGATTACGAATTGGGTCGGATATGTAAAAAGTACTGCAAAATAGACTCTCGCATGGGGATTTGATAGACAAACCCGCATTTTTCACTCAAAAGAAGCATATTTTCTGTGATAAAGGGTATTATTCGCATTTGCACATCCAAGTCTATTACTCCTTTTTCGCAAATCTCGCCAACGCCGGTCCCAGATCCGCTTCCGCCTCGAGCTGCTTCTTGTCCTTTTTGGCCTGCTGCTCCTTCCAGATCTCGTCCACCTGCAACCTCTTGTCGTCGATGATGTTCTTCTTTCGCTGCTTGCGCAGATACTTCTTGAGCGCGCCATTCTTGCCTCTTGCTCGCTTGCGGATCTCCTCGGCGATATCTGTGGCTGGTGTGTCGAGATCCTTCTCGGCGCGGCGCTGCTTGTCGGATCGCAGATCCAAGTTTCCGATGTAGTTGGGGTCGAGGGCGATCATGTCGGGCTGGAGCTTGTTCAGCAGGCCCTTGACTTCGGATTCCTGTCGCTGCTTGGCGGTCTCGAAGGGGTTGACTTCCAGTGCGTCGTAGTTGGCTTCACCAGCGCCAGGGACGATGATGGAAGAAAATCCTGAATCGTGGCCGAGGCCGAGAACATCTTCAAAGGGGCACCAGCGCACGCGCTCAATGCGCTTGCCCTCACCACCCCAGGCCATATAAGGACTTTGGACCTTTTCTTGAACAGGGGCATTCTTGTCGAAAAGACCCTTCCAGATCGTCGTCTGAGTACCCCATCCAACAGCTGTCAATCCAGTATCTGAAATAGCCAGAGAAGAAGCAGGCTGGCGTGTGAAGTAGTTGTTGACCTCTCGGAACATTCTCAGATCCCAGACTGCCATCTTCTGATCCTGACCTGCTGACACCATGTATCGACCTTCACGGTCAATAGCCAAGTCTCGTACAGGTCCCCTATGCGCTAACAATTTAACAAGAGGATCTTGAGTATTGGGCGACCATAGTGTGACTGTTCCGTTCTGGTGACCGACATGTAGAATAGCGTTCCAGGGGTTCTGCTTGAGGGAACATGGTTGGCCTAATCGGGTGGGAATTTCGGCGACGAGTTGGCCTGTTGATGTGTCCTGGTATTTGAGGAAACCGACAGAGCCCTGTCACTGTTAGTTGTGCATGTAGTGGTCGGGAAAGGTGAAACTCACAATTGTTGCTAATAGGTAGTGGTATGGCAGAAACTCCATATGAGACACCTCCTGGTGTTTCCTCAAAGTATGCAGTTCCACGCCGTTGTGATCGTAGATGTAAACGTACTTCTTTTGCGCAACAGCAAAGTACTGGTTGTTGTGTAGCCACTTGATATCCCTCACGGTCTCACCCAGCTGCAATTCGCAACCAAGCTTACCCGCTCGCCAGTCCATCGTCGCAACATGACCCTTTCGACCACCGAGCAACAGGTCCCGCCCATTCCTCGAGTAATCGAAGTGATATGGCCCCAGATCTTCCAGCTTGAGCTCGAATCGATTTTGCGCAGTCCCCACAGCAATATCCGAAGTAATATCGTCTTGTCGGACTTTGTATGTTCGTTCGAGCTCGTCCTCAGCTTCGAGAAAGCCAGATGTGTTCTCGAGCAGAATCTCGGCGTCTTTAGCTTTCAGCGCAGCATCCTGGCACTTGCCCTCAAGGCGCTTCATGTTACTTCGAAGCTTCTTGTCCTTGATGGCCTTGATGTTGACCTTCTTCCCTCGACCGTAGGCTTTGTTTGCTTCTCGGATTCGACGAGCACGTTCTCGCTCCTGACGGGGAACGAGTTCTGTTCTGGCACCTTGAACAGCGAGTGCGCCATTGTGGCGCACCTTTGAGGTGGGCGCATCAACTGTGTCGACCTCCATATTTTCGTATTGTCAACGCGCTCAACTGGAAGAAGGGCAACTTTGAATTAGATGGCGGATGGATTGGCATACAACTTTCCTTATCGACAAAAAAATTCACCGCTTATCGTGCTGAGGCTATTGGATGCGATGCTCCACTCTTGATTGACAGAATAAACGGTCGTCCGAGTATCTGGTTCAATGGATGCAAAGTTATGCTCATTGACTTAAAATATCATGTAAATAAAAAATATAGACTTAAATTAATTGCATATAAAAAACAGATATTCCTTTGCTTTCACTATGTACGATTGTGAGATCAATCACTAATAAGTCTGTACCTCGGAGACTCATCATCCATCCAACAATCAGGGTTCTTTCTGTCATCCACTAATACGCCACTATCGATAGGCACAAAAATTATTTTGGATTTAACCCCGCCATCACCGCCTAAGAATATCGACGATATTGCCATCATTTTGCCTACAATTTGTACAGAAATCTCAATTCGATATTTCTGTTTCTCAATCTGGCTTCGTTACCATTTCGATTCAAAGCCGGTGGCGAGAGCAAAATGCCCGTCGCTGTGGCTCATTCCCATAGGCCAACCACAAAGGTTACACACAAGGCCTTCAAGTCACGGGCTGCTTCTAAGCATGAGTTGAGGGATCGCGCAAAGGGTAAGACTCCCGAAATTTTGTCATTTCTCCAATTCTGACACAAACACAGGCCGAGTTGCCGACGAAAAGGGAAACAGAAAGACTCCCCATCAACAAGTCATGTCTAAATTCGACCGACGAAACCAGGCCAAGCAGGCCCGATTGAACAAGCACAAGGAACATGTCAAGGAAACCTCTGTCTTCGCTGGAAAGGATGGCGCTCCTCGACATGTCGCCATCATCCCTCTTTGCGCTGGAACCGACCTTAACGCTGCGATCAAGCAGCTGAACAGCAGCGTCGATATCGAGGACAACACCGAAAGCGGCAACTACCGAGTCACAGTCGACCGATTCAAGCAAAAATTGCAATACATCCCTATCGAGCGAGACCTGAACGCCTGTCTTGACGCTGCCCGTGTCGCCGATTTCGTCATTGTCGTTCTGTCCGCCAACGTTGAGGTCGATGAACTTGGAGAGTTGATCTTACGAAGTGTTGAGAGCCAGGGCATGTCCACCCTCTTCACTATCGTTGAAGGTCTCGACAAGGTTGAGCCCGCGAAACAGCGACAAAGCGTTCTAGTCTCCCTCAAGTCTTTCATCACACATTTCCACCCTGAGCAAGAGAAGCTTTATAGCATCGAGAACCGACAAGATTGTGCCAACCTCATGCGATCACTGTGCAGCACAACACCAAAGGGCATCCGATGGAGAGACGAGAGGAGTTGGATGCTTGCGGAGGATGTCAAGTTCGCCTACTCCGAGTCCGATTCAACAGTAATCACTGGTGTTGTCCGAGGCAAGGGCCTCAAGGCCGACCGTCTTATTCAGGTTGGCGACTGGGGAACTTTCCAGATCGAGAAGATTGAGGCTGCCCCTCTGCCCAAGCAGATCAAGAAGAAGGGAGAGGAGATGACCGTTGACCCCGAAGAGGCTGGCAAGCTTCTGGAGGAGCCTTCTGAGGATCGTGATGACTTGGTGGAGCTGGCTCCTGAGGAGGTCATGATGGACGACGCTGATGACGCTATGACAACTGATGCCACTGAGAAGAAGGGTGTTCTTCTGGATGATCACCACTATTTCTCAGATGAGGAGGCTGAAGCAAGAAAGATCAAGAAGAAGGTCCCCAAGGGTACATCCAACTACCAGTCAGCTTGGTATCTGGAGGATGTCTCGGACTCAGAGTCCGATATGGAGGACTTTGAGATGAAGGATGAGGCCGGCGATGAGGAGGCCCGCCCTGAGGACGGTCTTGAGGGTTATGCCCCTGCACCCGCCACTGAGGGCGCTCCCTCAGAATATCCTCAATCAGAGATGATGATTGAGCCAGATGAGGAGGAGGATGCTAAGCAACTTGAGCAATATCGAGCCGGAAAGCGAAATGAGGTTGAGGACGATATGGAGTTTCCCGATGAGATTGAGTTGCACCCTCACGTTTTGGCCCGAGAACGTCTGGCCAGATATCGTGGTCTGAAGAGTCTGCGAACCAGTACCTGGCAGGAGGATGAGGATCGCGCACATGAGCCTGAGGAGTGGAGACGTCTTCTCCAAGTTCCAAACTATCAATCCTCAAAATCTCAAGCCACAAGAGAGGCTCTGGTCGGTGGTGTTGAGCCTGGTACCCGTGTTCACATTTACATCAAGGGCATCTCCCCTATTCAGGAGAAGACCTACAATCCTAAGAAGCCACTCACCCTCTTTTCTCTTCTACGACATGAGAACAAGAAGACGGCTGTCAACTACCTCTTCAATCTCAGCTCCGACTTCACCAAGTCTATCAAGGCTAAGGAGGAGCTTATTGTCCAGTGCGGACCTCGCCGAATGGTTATCAAGCCTCTCTTCTCCCAGCCTGGACAAACACCGAACGACGTTCACAAGTACTGCCGGTTCCTCCACCCCGGTCAGTCAGCTATTGCGACCTTTATGGGTCCTCTAACATGGGGTGCTGTGCCTGTTCTGTTCTTCAAGCGAACCACAGCTGAGGAGGTTGAGAAAGACGAGAACGAGGATGGCCCTCACATTGGTCTTTCACTCATCGGTACAGGAACCGCTCTGCCACCATCCACATCTCGCGTCATCGCCAAGCGCATCATCCTCACTGGCCATCCTTACCACATTCACAAGAAGATCGTCACTATCCGATACATGTTCTTCAACCGAGAAGATGTCGAGTGGTTCAAGGCTCTGCCTCTATGGACCAAGCGTGGCCGCAGTGGTTTCGTCAAGGAGCCTCTCGGTACGCATGGTTACTTCAAAGCAACATTCGATGGGCGTATCAATCCGCAAGACTCCATCGGCGTCAGTCTCTACAAGCGAGTGTGGCCACGAAATGCTACTCCTGTGGAGGGACCGTTATTGGAGATCGAGCCGAGCGCAGTGCAAGCTGATGGCGATATGATGATGGATGACCAGGCATAGACATGACACCCAGTATACCTTTAGAATTAAAAGTTGGCGTTTTTTCCTTTTCTCTTATATGACTATTTCCAATACTGTCCATTTTGATGTATATGTGAATGTCTACTCCAGCTGCTCCAGACCCTCTGTTGGTCTGGGACCTCCCTTGCTTCGTCTCTCTTCCTCTGCGCCACTGGCCTTCCATGCGCTCTTGATCAGTCTGATAATGTGATCGACCCCAACGTCCTTCTTCACCTGCGCAAAGACCGTTGGCCCACCTTCTCGGATCTTTCGAGCATCTCTCTCCATAACACCAAGGTCTGCACCAACAATCTCAGCCAGATCGGTCTTGTTCACAACCAAAAGATCACTCTGCGTAATACCAGGGCCACCCTTCCGAGGAATCTTGTCACCGCCGCTGACATCGATAACGTAGATAATGAAATCGGCAAGTTCACGACTGTAGTTCGCAGCGAGGTTGTCGCCTCCTGATTCAATAAGAAGAATATCGGTGTCGAACTCGCGGTGCAGGTCCTCCAATGCAGCGAGGTTCTGGGAGATATCTTCACGGACGGCAGCATGTGGGCAACCACCGGTCTCAATGGCACGGATGCGAGGAGGTGGGAGAGCTTTGTTTCGGGTAAGGAACTCTGCGTCTTCACGGGTGAAGATGTCGTTGGTCACAGCCGCGAGGGAGTATTCCTTTCGGAGAGCAAGGGAGAGGGCGAGCATGAGGGCAGTCTTTCCGGAACCGACGGGACTAATCAAGTCAGCTTTGCCATCACGATTGAGTTTGAAAGTCTCACCCTCCAATGCCAATAGTGAAAGCTCTCTCGGACCATTCTCGTCCTTCTACGATGGGCATCTCGCGACCCAGAAAGCTTCCAGGGCCATCGAGGATCTCATGGGAGTGACCATGCTCAACAGCATTGAAGCCTCCATCGGGGGAGTGAGAGTGACCGTCGTGAGAGTGTGACATGATGAACAGCTCTTGAGTAAATCTAGCTCGAGGAAAGTTTTGTTGCTAAAACTAGGGAGGGGGAGCTTCAGATAAGAATACAGAGGCTGCCCTTATCAGCTTGAAGCTCCAAATACTGACGTGGGGGAGGGGTTAAGTGGGTGGAGACAGGAACCTTCGGGGGCCGGCGGCGAGCGGGCCATCGCCGGGAAAAGTGGAGCTTAGTCGACTTATACGGGCATTCAACATGGACCATCATGGTTTGTCTCTCAATGCATTTCGGATATTTCCACACATGCTAGTCTAGATATGTAAGTATTTCGACTGAGAGGCTCAGTCTCATGCGAGTGCATCGTGAGTTAACCCTGTTGTTTTCATATGCCTTTCTTTCTTGTACTGTGGCTCTTTAACCTTTGCTGTTGTAACCTACATAGTGACAAGGTTTTGCTCATGGAAGACAACCAAGCACATCCATCCATAAAGCCAGTCAAAGAATCAGACGGAATATTAAAGAATGGAGTCAAAAATAGATCCTAATGCCAGGATTCGAACCAGGGTCTCCTCCTCCCTTTTGGACACGGTTCTGCGCAGTGCGCGTCTCCGTGTGTCATGTCGGAATGCTTGACCACTACACCTCATTAGGTTTGATTGTTGAGAGTTACTGCACAAGGTGTCTTGATAAGTGAGAGACTTTTGCTACTCTTTGGAGACGCATGTGTTGTTGCTGAGTCGGTAAGCAGACCAGGCAACCGATTACATGATCCTCCAAAACGGTCGGGCCCTTGTTCGTAACTGAAAATGATAGAAGCACGTTCCGAACAGGTAAATATGATAAATTTCAACTGAACGGATTAGCTGTCATAAAAAGAAAGCACACGACATACGTGCCGGGCGGAGGATTGAGCGGATGAACAACCGAGCTCGTCGATCATTGGCTTCGAGACAAGCCACAGCAAATATTGAGAGATTAGAGTTACTATGTATATCAGACCTCTACAACCGAATACAACATACCTCCGCAAGGCAGATCGGACATAGCCCCATGCGGCCAGATGCATGATGAGATCCGGCAATTCCAGCTGCTGCGATAACGCGAGAACAACTGCACCTGGCAGTGGACAGGGACAGGCATCTTACATATATGCAGGTTGCGTCCGTGTCCTCAACATGATCTGATCTTAGACAGGGGAGCCAGCGAATCATTCTTTGAGGCTGCAGCACACAATTGAGATGTGATAGGGTGTCACTACGGAAGACCTTACAATGTTTTTATCTCTTGTCACTTATCATTCTTTCTCGAGAGTGCGCGATCGATATTTACAATTCCGAAACTAGCACAACGGCTTAGTTAGTCTAGCTGCCACCAACGTGTTCAACGTCGACTTGTGGGGTTGGTTTTGTGTTTTGTGTAAGGTCAATCAGTTATCACATTCTACTTCTTGATAAACCAGTCTCAGTCAAATGTTCAAGGTAGGCAATTAAATCTTTTAGATGGTCGCTGACAGTCATCTGCACTATGACCATACTATTGTTAATCTGTAAAGTCGTCGCAGACCAGAACGACTTCCTACGAAGTTGATGGCAACCAGTTGGTCTCGAACACAACTGTGGCGTCTCAGCTCTCTGGGGAGTGAACAGCTGGTCAAGGGGTTCGGAAGTAATAACGATCTGCCTTAAGACTCTTGTCGAGTCATATCTTTGCAGGTACCGTGTTGGGGAGGTCGGCTGTATGACTGCATATGCATCCCCCTAAACTTTTATCTAGATCCTGGCGCCCATACTACCGGGACTGGACAAGACATCCAGTCACGATGCCAGGGCCCAGTTGCCTCATCTCTAAGCCGTCATTATGAATGCCTAATCTCATCTTGGGCTGCATTACATCGTACGTTGATAGTCAAACCTGCCGATGTCTCACTCTGGCGCGGGAAGTCCTACATGCACACACCTAGCCGTAGCAGTCCATAAGTCGATACTACAATGTATCTTGGCACAATACCAGAGGGGGGGCTGGTCGTTGTACCCGTTGTCAGGTCTGAGAGCAACATGATATGTGGTCAATTATCTCTCTTCTCTCAGTCACCTCGTATACCACAGTTGGTTCCAGTCATGCTCTTGCTGCCACACTATACCTGAACAGGAACAGTTCTCGATCGAAGAAATATGATAGATCCGATCGAGTCCTCTTACCAGTCGGCATATGCGCATTCAAATCTTGATTTATGCAGGTGCCTCATCTGTCCATCAAGCCACTCATGATTGAGCTGAGAGGTGACAGAGACTGGGATGGTTGGAATCGTTGTGAGGATCCAGGACCTGATAACTATATAACTTGAAGAAATGAACCGCCCTTCTGACTGCTTGCTATCAACGTCCGATCTCCATTGTGTTCTCTGTGTCTCTTGCTCTCTCCTATTCGCCATTTTGGGCTTTGAGAAGCGGTGACCCAGCTCATTCATTCGACCATCTCTCTTCTCATTCTTGTGTTTTTATCACGACAAGAGCACTGCAGTGTGTATCTACCAGTCATGGCTTCCCAGAATCCACAAACTCCAACAAACAGCACAGATGAGCGGAAGCCGTTAGTCAGAATATCTTCCAAGATGTCTCATCCTGACATTCTATAGGACCAAATGTCGCGGCTTGATGCTGGCGCCGTACATCTACGACACCAATTCTGTCCAGGAGCATCTCCTATGCAGAGCCGAAGCCACCAACACTGCGCCAGAATCAGCCAAAAACGTGTCTGAAATTTCGGGACAGGAAAACTATGGAGGCTTTGAAGTCCAAGATCTGGATTCTATGATGCAAGAACCTTCTTCCATGAAGAGTCGACTTTGAGCTCCTATAGTCGCGGTATATACTAGACCTCCTAAGACTGTTTGACGGCTTTTACAGCCTGATCTCTATTTTTTCAGTCATATAAATGGATTAAGCTGCGATATTACCTTGGTGTATTACTATTGGGCTATTCTTTATTGCGATTTCACATCATATATGTCGTAGTTCCTAGTATAAATCTTACACACTTCTATCATGGCCGCCAACCCCTGAACACCATGCGAAGATTTGTAGCTCTCCAAGGAAAAGTATTACTCGAATCCCACCTCAATTCTTGAGACCTTCCGTATCCGTCTTCCACTTAACCCAAGGCCGCCTAGTCGCAACGCCATGAACCGGGATTTTGACCGGAAGAGCCCCGAAATCCCCGCTTTTCCCGAATCACACGGAGTTGTATGTGTACCCACATCTCGGCCCGGATGCTCGGGAGTCATTGGTTCAAGCCTGTGGTCTGTAAGCGCCCGTTCTATGTTCTCTGAGGTCCCGTCACGGAGCTCTCCCAATCTTGCTCCGCTTCCCCCATTTCCCCCCATTTTCTCAGTGTTCGAGCTGACCAAGTTGACCTAGAGTTGACTTGCTACAGCCCCGGAGCACTGACTCCAGGGCTATAAAGACTTCCCCTCTTCTCCCAGGTTCCCTTTCTATACTTCCCTCTGCTCTCTTTTTATGCTCTGAAACTGCTAGTTCATCTCATGCTTAGGCCCGACACCCCTTTTCTTGAAGTTCCTCCTCAGATCTAAGCCGTGAAAGGCGTTGAACCCATTTTCCCAGATACCCTCCTGAATTTTCTCTCCCATCACTTCTTCATTCCCTTTCCCCAGTCAAGAACTCCCAATCTATAAGCAATGCCTTCGAAAGATATTGATTTTCAAGTCCCTGCTTTGGAAACTCGAGACGAGCAAGTAACACTCAGCAATCACCAGTCACCAGGCAACTGACTTGTTGCATCCAGGCCTCCAGAAGATGCTTGCATGCTCAACAGATTCATTTACGATGTTTCTTGCCTTCAAGAGCGATTGCTTCGGTTTCCTGTGGTGAAGAATCCTGGTGTTGTGCTAGCGACGGGCTCAGCCGAAAAGATGAAGGCGGCTGACCCCCCGGAGGATAAGGGCAAGCTTTGACACAGTGGCTCCCTGTCTAGACGATAACAGGTCTCTACAATGCCATGGTTTTATTTCATCTTAGATACACAGATCACATTGTTTCCTTTGCCACAAGAGCTATGAGCCCTCCGGACCTAGCATCATCGGTATACATGACTTGACATCTTATTGCGCGTTTCTTCTTCTTTTCTGCTGAACAAAGGATGATAGACTGCAATAAAACGACTAAAATATTTGGCTCGCTGTCTATTTCTTGTTATATGATGTTGCCACAACCTTGTAAGCTACGCACAAGTTACTCAACATGGCAAGTCGTATGCCTCCCTCAAATATTTGGAAATCAGTCTTGATGAATCTGAAACTTACCAAGACTCACAGACATGTCGATCGGTTCTCGAATTCGTGTTTGTTATTACTAGCAGACTCACTAATACTCATATGGCGTACGCAACAGGGTTGTTCTCCAGCTGAATCCAAGCTCAAGGCACGGCCCTTCCATTCCACGTGGCTATGCGCGGCATGTAAGATCTGCCAGGGTTCAAAACATAAAGGGGGGAAGATTCTCGAGATATCGTTGGTTGGAACGAGTCATTAATTATCCTTTTATATGCTAATCTTAACGAATTGGGATTGGGGTGCGTCTGTCTCAAGTGTCAGCAACCACAAGTGGATATCTTTGGGGCCGGATCGCATCCGTATGCTAAGGATATCTTTGGAGAAGGGCAAGCATATGGGAGATCAACTGAAAATACGCCCGGCTCTTTACGGCCGCGTCCTTATGTCCAGATGATATCTTCTGTTATCATGCTTGCGTCAATGGCTGTGAATAGGACACACCGCTCTGTATCGGGATACTTGAATGGGTGGCCTCAAACAAGGCCGAGCCTCCCCACGAGGCTGACTCCTTTGGAAATTTCCCCGAAGAGCCTCATGACCTGAATGGCCAAGTTGTCTCTTCTCTCTGCTGTCCCAGCTGTCAATCAACTAAGCGATGCAAAGCATGCAGAATCGTGTATGCATCAAAGGATCGATGCAGAAAAATCAGATACGGCACTTGCCTACATGAATGCCACCCCCTTTCGAATACATAATGCATCATTGACAAGAGGTTATCCATTTAGATGACTGATGCAAGCTTCACCGCTTCTCTGTCGTATGCAGCAGGCTGAAAACGAATGTGCACATTAGGAGGGTGGGTTCGTAATTATTGGCCTGTGTTGGTTCTGTTCCTGTCCCAACCACTTCTTGCCACAGATCAATAATACACAAAGTAAAAAGTATACCGGCTCTGTAGATAAATGAGACATTCTGGAGCCAAATACCTGGTTAGGTAGTCTTCACACCACTACAAGTTGATGCAGATGTCAAATTGGCATCAACTTCGAGACCGCTTCTTCGGTTGTGGCAACAGACCAAGGCTTCGAGTCCTATTCTGTCTCCTTGCGCCGCCTGCACTTTCTCGTGTCTCGTTCATAATAGGATAGCCGGTGTAGAAAGGCTGTGTTTGGAAATGCGGGCGTTTCGGTGCCCGGACTGTTTGATGGTGTTGAGGCTGTTGTGTGTGTCTTGTCTCGACAGGACGTAACTCAAGCCTGCCGATCCTCAGGTGTCCCCTGAAGCAGTTATAAAGGGTCATAAGATCCCGTTTCTTTCTTCTAACTCTCATGCTTTGAGGCATGGCTCTTTCAGGACATAGCTTTGAGTTCTGACTTCTTCCAATGCTGAAGTACCGCTGAACGGCTCTCCTACTTTTATCTTTTAATTCTGTTCACCACGTTCCTTAACACATCCCAACACGGGCACTTTATCATTCAGTGAATTTCCGATATCCTCTTCACCTCCACCATGCCTTGCGACTCAACTCACACTGACACTATCCCTAAGGGTGACACTCCACCGTGAGATACACATACTTGATCGTATCATGACTTAAGCTAATAGATGAACTCCGCAGAAACACAACCGAAACAAAGATGTTAGAGCCCTACATTCACGATACATCCTCTCTTCAGGATCGCCTACTGATGAGGTCCATGGCTGAGGATAACAAGGCAACTGGAAATGGGGCCGGTTATTCAGGACCAAAAGGTTCGAAGCTATAAGAGACTCCAAGAAGACTCGTTCAAGTATATTGGTCATGAATTAACATACTATATGTTATTTTGTAAGATTAGTTTGAGTTTTGATCTGTGGATATAAATTCTAGGCAAATGGATGAACCATCGCCCTTGTTCAAAGTACTAAACAACACGTGCCAGGGGAAGCCTTGCAAGCTGCCAGGCATACGAATGGTCCAAGACACCTGAACTTATCGACGCTGAAACTGAGCTCCGTGCATACCAAGGTGGTATAGTGAGTGGCCTCTATACAGACATACCGAATGAACCAACATCGGTATCTCGTTATGCTTGGCCCACAACAGGGAGTCCCATTTTAGCACTTGAAGTCGAGTGTCAATGCTGTCAGCTTTTAGTCTCAGCTGTAATCTTCCGGCATAGATACCGTATCTTGAAGAATATCTGCCTGGTCTTTCTTGGGGGGTCATGGGAACCAGCTCACCGCTTGCAACCACACGTCTAGACCAGACCTCAGTTCTAAGGAAGAGACAAGACCATGCGTCTATTTTACGTTTCATGATGTACATTGTTGCACAGATATAATTACACGTTATTCGTACCACCCCTGGCACGCCATCCTCTATCCAATTCTCAACTTCCCATTTTCTGATTTCATTCATTGAGCTGGAGGTGTTGTTGTTGAGGGGGGTATCGAAGTATCTGCAGCCGCCACCTGTGACACACCAGCCTTCTTCTTCTTGAGAGCAGCAGCCTCTTTCCTTTGAGCAAGAATAGCACCAAGCTTCTCCAACATCTCTGGGCTGAGCTCGGGCTCTCCCTCGGCAGCACGCTTTTCGCGCTGCATCTCGTGGAACTCTTGCAGGGGAGTCTGCATAGACTTGATAGACTCCTGTTCGGCTTTCTTTGCTGCTGCCTCGGCCTCCTTCTGCTGCACGTACCACTCCTCGTGGCGTGTTCGGAACTTGGAGAACTTGTTTCGCAACTCGTCGATAACGGTCTCGGGCATTGGAGGAGAAAGGAGATTGTAGTAAAATGTTCGGTTGTCGACAGTCTCACGGATGGTATCACCATCGAAAGTCTCGAATTCTGGGGCCTCAACCTCGGGCCAGGGGATGACAACATTGATTCCAGGAACAATTCGATCCCACTTGTTTCCGTATTCCCATCGGTCGAAGCTCATGTTGGGCGACTTCATGTTCGGGGGAATAGCCTTAAGCTCGTTGATAATGACGTCTCTTGTGACTCCGGTTTCGGGGTTGGCGATAGGATAGACGAGACGAATAGAACCAATCGAGAGGGGCATGGGCTGAGAACGACTGTCATTTCCAAACATACCAGCAGAGATAGCCTAAGAACCATTAGTGTCTACTCAAACCTCGCAAGGCATGGTGCTTACCCGGTGGTAGTTCTCGAGAGTAACATATCCTCCTTGAGGATTGATCGTCTTGATGCGATCAATCTTGCCCTTGTCTGGTCCATCCATGATGACCACACGGTCTGAAATAGCAAGGTTAAGCTGCTTCAGACCACCAGCCCAAGCACATCTCTTAGCCAGAACCTCAGGCCTTGGTCGATAAAGACCATAGTTGGACCAATCTGTTCGTACACCCTCCGAAAACATGCCATAACCATTGAAGCCCAGATCCCGCTTGGGAGCGATAGGGCCCAGCGCCCAGTCCTCCTGTCTCACCCTGCGCGCATCCTGCAGATTCTGTCGGACCTCAGAGACAGCCGCTCGCATGGCTTGTCGGTTTCGAAGCTTGTAGTTGTTCTCTTCAGATTTGGCGGCTTTTTGGGCTCGTCGGCCAGCCTGGCGCTGGGCCTGGGCGACCCGCTTGGCGAGCTTCTGCATGGCAGAAGATGAGCTGCGAGGATATATCGAGGGAATTGGCAGGCTCTAGCAGCTCATTGAGCGGACAGAAGCTGTTGGCGTCGAATTGTCGCTGGGTGTTACGACAATTCGTTGTGGAGTGCGTGGTTGAGCTGGAAATTCTCTACGTCCAACGGAATTAGCCGTAGTAGTGTAGGTGCGGATAATGGCCAAGCACTGTACCCCGCACTATGCTCATGATAGCTTCATGTTGTATTATTGTAAGTGTGACGTCCGGCTGCAATTCGTTTTTAGATGCCTCTCGCTTCTATTTCTGACGAGATAGAAGGTCCCCCTATCTCTTATGCAATTTTCAACACAAAGGCAGATCTGTCATGTTCAAGCAAAGCAGTCTACTTCCACTCAACTTGTGATAATCATGCTTGACCAGGCACAGAGATCTCAGTGACTCTTTCTAAGAATATTCCACTATTCCAGTTCCTATGATCCCGCGACTCTATGTTATGGTAATAATCGTTTTTCTTTCGTCATGCAGCCTCTATTGAAACCGTTCTGGGACGAGAATCATGCAGATATGACAGAATAACTTGCTAATCCAGTATCACCCCGAATAACAACGAAGTATTGATATATCATGAGCTCACACATTGATCAATCATCAAGGTTGGGGTTGCATTGTCGTTGAGAGGCCTCTGAGGATGACCTTCAAGATCAGCACGCATTTGGCGGTCAGAATCACGAATGTGACAGACACGATCAAAAGGTTCTGGCCCCAGGGAGCGAGAAAATCCAAGACTTTAGAAGACAAACCCATCAAAGAACCACCGAAGTTTAGACTAACTTATCTAAATATTCTGTCACTTATGGTTGAGAGCTGCAGCTTTCGTGCCTCACGACTGGATATACAGATGTCCAGGTAATTATCATGACTGACCATAATCATCCGTGATACTTTGTACATATCCCGTCAATCAGGGTCCTTGAGGCTTGATCAGGGGAGGAGGTTGGATGAAAGTCCTACGCTTTTAGGCCAGCGTAGGACTTTTCTGCCCACTGTAAGCTCTTGTTACTGGCCATTCAGTCGCCCTAGGCTTTTGGCTTTGGCACGCGGAGGCGGGATGGCACAGGGCGCATTGCATGACGGACCAGGGGTTAGAAGCTTGTGCCAGCTTCACATCTCTTTGCATAAGATTGTCTTGTGAAGATACCTTTGGCGGTGATTGATGACGCGGAAACACATGAGAATGTGTTAGCGATAGAGGTAGAGAGGAGTCAAAGCAGGAGAGAGAAACATTATCCACTTCCCGATAGTACCTAATCAGCCGGAAATCAAGGTCATCAACTTCAAACGTCTATCAAAAATTTAAAATGGGTGCTATCTTTATGCCATCCACATCAGTTCGAACAGCCGTTGGCGATAGCCACCAGATCCCAGCTGGAAATCACTGAAAGGCAGATCTAGGCAGTCAAGAAGAAGGCTTTCCAATGCTTCCCATCAAAGACAGGTTCAATCGCGGACCTCTAAGGCTGATGTTGGCTGGTTGATTAGCCTCAACCTCTTCAAATGATAGAAACCGAGCCACGGTTTCAGCCTCGGCGCTATGGAGCCTAAAGTGTTCCATCGTGTGTGTCTAGATGAGATGATAATGAAGCACCTAGAGCACCAAGCAACTTAAAGCCAAAAGCTACACCGCAGCAGGACAGTTTGATGGACCAAAGACTGGCTGGTGAGCACGTCAGACCGATAGGAATTGTGCAGGAGGATGGCTGATAGACCGGCGAAGAGTCAGAAAGAGTACCTACCTACCTTGGTCACTTGTGAAGAATGACAACATTAGTAGGTACCTACTCTGTACAGTACAGCTCAAAGAAGCCATCTTTGCAGTTTGCAGCTCATTCTCATTGACCGTCAGTCCGTCAATCAAACTAAACCGGCTTGACCAAACGGCCAACGCCGTTACCCTGGCCCTTGATATTGTCTGTCGTCCAATGTCATCGACCAGTTCATCAAGCAGGCCGGCTCTTATCTCATCTCGTCATCATTATCACTGGCATTGTCTGTTTCAAACTCCCGTAAATGGTCAACGACGCAACACAACGCAACCAACGCATGCAAGCAAAGCAACCAAGCGACCTACCAAATAACAATGGGCCTCCCGCACATCTATCCATCCAATCTGTCCCATCTTGCATCTACCACTGAAAGTTTGGCGGAGCACTCTCGGTAAGATGGATAAACTGGGTCAGTTAATTCCCCTCCTGGGAGATAACTTAGCAGAGGGAGGCTTGTGACGCGCACTGCCCAGAATCTTTCGCACTGTGACCAGACTCCACTGAACACTCACTGAAAAGGAGACGGTGTTAGCGGTTGTTGCCACCCACCAGCCGAAGCCAGGGCCACGCCGTTGGTTGCCTCAGGAAGAACCCTTTCCGCGTAATGTGATGGAGCCGAAGTACCGTTTGTGTGGGAATATCGGTGAAAGTGTACCTTGGCCAAGTGAGTGTTTCTTTTTTGAGCCCAGCCCAGTCCGGGCCCCAGCAGCTCGCAGCCCCAGCAACAGACGGGAGGGAAACAACAAAGCTTGCAGCCTTGTCAATCCCTGGTTGAAGATGGATGTGATGCGATGTTCAGGAGGCTTATCTACGCGGACGGCTGTCGACACCTTCAATATGATAGTTCAAATAAGTACAAAGGATATATGACAGGCTAGAGGCATATAGCATTAGCCAAGTGAATCAACCTCCAAACTTGGTTCTGATTCAAAGCCGAAACCTACTTTCAGCTGTCATTGTCTGCTCTAAGCCCGTAGATACCTAGGTAGGCTATCAAAACACAGTGCGGTTTGCAAACGCCTTACTTGTCCTCAACTCAACAACCCTGCTCAACCCCCAGCATCACCGGCACCAAGACCTCTGACACTGGCACTTGGTACTTCAATTCCAGCACTCTTGACGCTCTATTCAGAGGTACCTCTCGTCCTTTGAACTGCCCTGGCTGCCTGCTGTCCTGTGCTTGCCCACCTGCTGTTGGGTCCTATCCTGTCCTGGCGCCCGCCCCGGGCTGTCGCTCCAGTGCCTGCAGTGCAGTCGGGCCCCCAGTCCTAGCGAGAAAAAAACCAAGCCCAAGCCTATTTCACCCAAGAAACCAAAGCCCCTTCTTCTTCCTCGCGTCTCTTTTCTGGCTGAGGTGCTCGCTCTCTCTTTCTACTGCCAGTCCCAACCTGACCTAACCCAACTCATAACTCTCCTCTTTCTCTATCCATCCATCTCCCATCCCCATCGACCCGCAGCCGCCGCTCTCCGCGAAACTCACAACCTGCACCATCTCCCAAGCTCAAGTTCAAGCTCGCATTTCACGCCAGCAACTTCGTCCATTTCTCTCATCTTTTTAACCACAAACCACATCTAATCAATAACCATGGCTGAGATCCGCCGAAAGCTCGTCATTGTCGGCGATGGTGCTTGTGGTAAAACCTGTTTGTTGATGTGAGTTGGCCTTCTATCACGACACGACACGACTTCAATGTCGACCTCCTGTCGCCCATCACGTTCCTATCCATCACCACGTTGGCATCACAATGTCTATTAGACGGAGTCTCAAGAAGAGGGCGATACGATAGTTCTTGGCCTCTTGGACGTTCCAGCACTTCACATCGCTTGACGCCATCAGCTCTATCGTTACCGTGATAGACGCACATGCCCCTTGCTTCACCTCACCGTCCTCCGTCGCCGATTTCATTACCATCATCGCTATCATTATTCTAAGCCACTTGATCAACACAATGCTAATCAATCCTTCAGTGTTTTCTCCAAGGGCACTTTCCCCGAGGTAAGAATTGACTTTGTTGCGGCGTTGCCCTTCAACCTTCGCACGCTTAGCCACGCGGCTTGATAAACAACCTTATCATGCAACGGGCATCACCACAACAACTTTCTTGCTGACAATCCGTCTTTAGGTCTACGTCCCCACCGTTTTCGAGAACTACGTCGCCGATGTCGAGGTCGATGGCAAGCACGTCGAGCTCGCCCTATGGGATACTGCTGGTCAGGAGGATTACGACCGTCTTCGACCCCTGTCCTACCCCGACTCCCACGTTATCCTGATCTGCTTCGCTGTTGACTCTCCCGACTCTCTTGACAACGTCCAGGAGAAGGTTTGTTTGCCCTCCAGTGCCAGATGGCTGGACGTCAGTTACTTTCCATACAGTTTTGCTGACACGTGCTCTTACAGTGGATCTCTGAGGTCCTGCACTTCTGCCAAGGTCTCCCTATCATTCTCGTCGGCTGCAAGAAGGATTTGCGATACGACCAGAAGACTATCGAGGAGCTCCGAAAGACCAGCCAGAAGCCCGTCTCCCCTGAGGAGGTACGAGACACTGCCCCAACAAGCGCCAAATCAAGCTCTCGAAACTTGATTGGCCAGCTTGCTGCACGTCATTTTGAAACATGCTAACAGTTATCGATAGGGTGAGGAGGTTCGCAAGAAGATCGCTGCCTATAAGTACCTTGAGTGCTCAGCCAAGACCAACGAGGGCGTCCGCGAGGTGTTTGAGCACGCTACTCGCGCTGCTCTGCTGTCGCGAAGCACCCGTGGTAGCAAGCACAAGAAGTGCCTTGTTCTGTAAAGGGCGCTATGGAAGCCCTCTGAGCGCAGTCCACGCACGCGTGCCGTGGCTTGACCCTGCGCTGTAATCCTTTGTCGTTCCAGTTCAACCTCAACTTGGCCCCGGCAGATCGGATACGGGTTCGTGGCAGCCAAGAAGAAGAAGGCTGTCGGCATGCATCGGTTTTCTCGGAATCTGGAGTTTGATATCGTCTCGCTCATGTCTGGTCCATCGGCCTACGCGCCGACCCTTCTCGCTGGATTGATGGTTTTCTTGTCGGCAGAGCCCATGGTTTCTTGGACCTCCTGAATCTCGCAGGCGGTTACTTTTCCCGGCAGATACCTCGTCTTTTTTATTATCACCACTGGCATGCGAGCGGGACCTTTGTTTTATGTATGTGCTTGTCGCGCATGGGGGAGGTGGGCCAGATGTCTTTTTTCTTGGGGGGGCTGTTGAGGAGGAGGATGAGGAGTGGCTCTCGTTCCTTGCTCTCCTGCCAGGTCTGTCGGTCACTGCAGACTGACGGATGAGGAACTACCAGGGAGAAGTGTCAGAAGGTCGGGAGAGACTCCGCGGGCTGGTTACGGCGAGAGCGTTTGTGTCTGCTTGTGTGTGGATATGGGGTCCGGCTGGGGGAACCAAGTCGGTCCAGGCCATAAATCTTTTCGTTTTTTCTCTTGAAGCCTCGAGACCGTTACTTAGACCATGGAGATGGGACATCTATTGCGTAGGGCCTGCCTGTTTAATCTCTTGATTTTTTGTATATCCTGTCTATCTGTTTTTGTGATGTTATTGTACCTACAGTCTGCTCTTGAACGACGTGACCATCCCTATCTGAGGACCTATCTAGACCTACCTAGCCTGTCTTGTGTTTGTATATTGTTATGCATTGACATGTCATGTTACACTACTTGTGACTGGCTGCCATTCCTCAAGCAACTTGAACCAAGATGCTTATCCGTCTTGGTATGCGTATCTTGACTGGTCTTATCAAAGACAGTCTCCTTGTCCACGTGCCAATGTCTAGTCATGTGGCCCCCATCCCATGCTAGACTCTTTGATCGGCACCGAGCCTATTTTGGTTTGGGTGATATCAGTGATGTAATCCCATCAATCACTCGCCGTGAGAGTGAGGCAGTCGGCATGATCAGCTATGCGAACGCGTTGCGGCCTTAAGAGGGACACTTCACGATGGACATACACGAATATGAGGTGAATATCAGTCTTGTTTCCTCAGTATCGAGATAAAACAAATGAGCGAGCGAGCGAACGTATCCTCTGCTTCACAATACCACCCAACGCATGCATGAATGAATATCAACCACCCAAGAAAAGAGTGACGCTATCGAACAGCGGCCTCATCACAGCAACCACCCAAACCCCCAACCACACTCCATTGTATGCATCCCTGACCTAGCCTAACACCGGTATAAACAACTTCTCGTCCGTCTCATCATTTCATCGTGAATCTGTCTCTTGGTCTTTGTGGCGTTTAGACGGGGCAGTGCTAGAAGCAGTCAGCATCATGTCAGATAGAGACGAGAGGGCGAGTATTAGACATACAGCACCGCAGCTACCGCAAGTCTTGCCGGCGCCCTCGATGGCGGCGTTGCACTTGGGGCAAGTGTTGTCGTGGTAGTCAACAAGAGGCTGCATCTTGACTGATTGATGTATGAGGAGTATGTGTTGAGAACAGGAAGAAGTGATCAGGTTTTGCTATAGAGAGAGAGAGAGCACTAAAGAGGGGACCACAGAAAGAGGGGAAAGGCAACCCAATATATAACCAACCGTCAACCTCAAACAAATCATTCCCGTCCTCTCTCACACGAGATTTACGTATGTTTCTCTATCCCAAAGCGGGGTTCGTTGATTGTAAGCGCAAATAGCGGGCTTCTGCTTTGTTTTACCCCCTCCTGCTATTCGTTGCGTGTGACACCCCTCTCCTTGTGCTTGTGCTTGTGCTCGTGCCTGTAGCTTCACTTTCTCTATGTGATCCACTTGCTGTGAGGTACGGCCGTAACGTGGCACACTGTATGGATGCCGACTTGTTTTGGAGAACAGATAGTGGAAGTCATGTTGCGTTATCCCGCGGAGGTTGAAGGTTGTGTTGGAGATGGGTGGGGAATGGAGCATCGTGTGAGGAACAGGTCATAATAGCTTCAGCGGTGTATGAAGTAAGTTGTTCTTGCAATATGGATGCTGAGAGTACACAAGGACTGGAAGGAATAGTTTCTCTGAAATGCTGCTATCGTCCAGAAGTATTGGCTTTGATATGTTGGTCAAAGTATGGTGACTACATCGCTAGGTATCATAGCTTCACCTCAGCCATGAGCAGAGATAAGAAGAGCAATAAGAATACGAGTTCATCTACCGAAGAACTGAAAACTCTATAATGATTGAGATATCGATATCACGCCATGCAACTCCTTGCACAATCCAATGTACACGGTACATGGTTTTCTTTGATCTTATTTGATAAATGTCCAACCAAATCATCCGCCTTTTTTACATGACTTATATATCTCAAGCAGCGATACTCCCTGCAGTCACGCATCTTGCCTTCATGCGTACTATCTTACACGCTTGTTGTCCCGGTAAGGGTCTATGTCTGTTTGTGCTTCGTTATGCTATAATGTTGTTTTAATAAAAGTGAAAAGGTAAAGGTAAGAAACGCCTGGTACTTATACGCACTGCGCTGGTCCATCTTTGCCTGTGTAGTGTCAGTACATGTTCCAAAGCCCAATAGTCGAATACACAAATCTTCATAGGGCACACGGGGGAACTCACTGTTGACCATCTTCTGCACAGCCTGGATTACACTAATGACCATGACAATCATGCCAAACACGACCACTGCACCCGCCATATATGTCCGCCAGCTTCTTGTTGTCAACTTCATATAGCACAACGGAGGCAAGATATAAGCCATGGCCACAGCACTCGTGGCTCCAACCAGCTCAAACACAGCACCAAGATCACAGGTCACCAAACTTAGCACCAGAGCTGACGCAACAAGACTCGTACTGAAGAGTAGATGGCGATTCATGTTGAAGGGCTCGTCGGGGAAGAAGTATGTCAACATCACTTCACGACAAACAAATGCCTCCAGGGGCAAGGTGGTGAGCATATTGAGGCCAAAGCAAAGACGTGCAATGTTGACCATGGTGTTGTCTGCTGGAAAGTTGTTGAGAACATTGCCCAATGTCTTGTCACCAAAAGTAAGGAAACCGCCCAGAGCAAGGACAAGACAGAAAACCATCGATATACCAGTTGAGTAGTGAGTGACTCGGGAAAAGTTATCAATGGTAGGTGTCTTGAGAGATCCGTAGATCAGGAGCGAGTTGTGATGGCAAACGAAAGCTACATAGGTCAGCAACTCTGGTCATACACTCCGATTATCAGGACAGGTCCTTACCGAACGAAATAACGCCAATGGCCTGGAAAAAACCGCCATTGAAGAGGAGGAGTGAAGGAGTGAAGGAGCCCCTTTCTGACGAGGGCGTCAGGATACCTTGTATAAGGATGGTGAGAACAATAACCACCATACCAACAAGCGCAAACGTGCTTGCCTTGGCCAACTACCCAGATTCCATTAGTCCAGATTCTAATAAGACGATCCGCAATGTAATTTTCACCTTCGAAATATCCCGATACAGAGTAAGGGGATACGCAATGCCCATCACAAACACCGCGATGGCGACCTGTCGATTTGCCAAAAGTCCTATTACAGGCACATTCGACAAGTTCGGCCACACAGCGACCAGAACATGAGGAATCGTATCGCCTACGATGACACCGTATGCGACCATCCCGCCAAACGCAAAGACCCATTGCGCAACACTGATAGCGATCAGCCCAGAGTGTCCAAAGCAGTGCTCAACTGTTCCTTGAAAATGGCTCGTGCCGCTGAGCTTGCTGTTGATGACAATAAGGCAGATCGTCCAATCCACGACAACCGTCAAGCCTACCAGCAGGAGGATGCCTCCGACCAGTCCGGCTTGGCGCACAGCGTATGGTTGTCCAATGATGCCTGCACCGATGATGGAGTTCGCCATGTTCATGAAAGCTGATTTGAGCCCTGACTTTGGTCGATTCATTTCATGCTCAGCTTGTTCCGACGGATCCCCCATCGAGTTCGCAAGAGCAACACTAGGCGCTTCAATGTTCGTCAATAGCGGCACACGATGCGCCCGCCCCGGACTCGTCGCCTCCTCGACATCAAAGTACGCATCATCTGAGGACCGTCTCTCACGATCCGCAAGCCCGCCAAAAGCTTCTCCATTGCTAACGCCCACGATCTCCGGCGTCAAGTCGAAGCGCACGCGGCTGGGAGTCCGGGGCTGGCCATCAGCTTCAACTTTGCCTGAAGCCTTCCCCAAATCTGCGCTGGCATTTCCACTGCTATAATCGTCATCGCCCACACCAAAATAGTCGTCGTCGTAGTCGTGCCCGTGTTCTAAGAGGCCGCGGTCTTCGCCGTGCGGGTTCGGGGGGCCATCGTTCCTGGCGTGCGTCATTGTCGAAGGGGAGTAGCAAGTTGGTATTGCGTGTACATTTTCCCCCGAAAGAGTAAAGGATTATGTTCGAGTCGCTCGCGTATATGCCAAAAGGAAGAAATAATCAAATAATTAGTGTAAAAGATCGACGGCGAAGCAAAAGGATAGAAAGTCGAATGGTTGTAAGTTGTAAATGGAAAGGTCCTATTCCAAGGATAGGCCGGTTGGTTAGGTTGTCTGTCCTTCCCCCAGATAAGCATGGATAGCAAACATTAGCGTCATTTGCAGCATGATAGGCGCTAGGATGGGCGTAATGCCCCTTGTGAAATCGCTGGAATCGCCCGCTAGTTGTGTCTAGGCTTATGCAGGGGCACGGATCATTCCAAGAGTATTGAAGAGGTGTTAATAAAGGGCGAGGCTTCTATTGAGAAGGTTTGTTTGTTGTTCAAGAAACAATTGAACAGTGACATTATGGAATATCCTTATTTGAGGCATAACGCCATCTCGCCGTTGCTGATCGTGCCTCAAACCTACCTAACTCCAAGACCCTGTGGATTCCAGGGACTCAAAATAGGGGTCCAATTTACACTCTCCTTTTCAACGGCCATATTCAAGGGGCGTTCACCAAAACCTTACAAACTGTCGTCTGAGTATGAGAATGAGCTATAATTGTGCACTCAAGCACACTCTAATATTCACCAATCTACTTATTCACCGTGGTACCATCAGAAAGCAATTCATTCCATCCAATGTTTCTATTGATGGTGATGGTCTATGTCTACTTAAAAAATACTTGTAGCATGGCTTCATCTGCCATCTGTAGGAACCCGTCATGTTCTCCTCTGTTCGATCGGGTATCATTGTAGCTCGAACCACATCTTATCTTCCCATGCTGTGAGCTCCCTGTCCTCGTATTCCCTAACACGATATCTTCGTGTTCTATGAAGCTCTCAATGTATGTATACGCGCTTCTCTGCGCTTCTAACGATTGTATCCGAGTATTAAAAAGAATGTAGTGCCACTCATCTGACTCTTTCTAAGCCAGGAGGGCGAAAAATGGTACTATACAGAAAATGAATGTGAAGTGGGCTTGTGATAGTGGCCCTGAAGGTGCTGATGAGTCTTTTGTTCCGGTAGGTTCGCTTGAATCAGAAGTGGCAGTGCCAGATGAGACAGATTCTTTGCCTAGACCCATGTCTGGCACTGCACTTGCCTTTGAGCCAGAGCTTGTTGTGATGCCAGTCTCCTCGGTCTCGTCAGACGTCGTGGTTGCTTGGCTGGTGGCTATGGTCTTTGTTGAAGAACTGCTGTCTTCGCTGTCGGCGCTTGAGCCATCTGTGATAGCGTTGGTAGCAAAGCCTGATCTCATTAGCACAAGTTGTTCATTACTTCGGCATATCAACTTACCAATTCGGCGCTCGTCCGCATCAAAAACGGCGTAGACGTTCTTGATAAAGGTGTCGCCCAATAACCATGCGCCTTTGACAACCTCGAAACCATAGACGTTGCTGGTGCATTTGCCATCCTTGTTGGGGGGAGAAACCCAGTCCTTTGGTGAGATGACATAGTCGACTCCAGAGAAAGTCACGGTTAAGTTGCCGTTGCTGTCGCAAGGAACAGTATATGTGGTGCCATCGCTGCTCTGGGCTCCGTCGATCAGAGCATGGAGCTTCTTGACGTTGTCCGGTGATCCAAACATGAAAGATGTTCCAGTGTCTATGAAGCTGCGGATGCCGCCGATATCTGCCTTCTTGCCGTTGTAGCCCATGTCGTCAATCTCAATGGCCCAGTCATTGTCTTCGCCGATGGAAGTGTACGTGATCTTGCCGGAATACTTGTCGGGATTCGGTGACCCAAAGCTGATTTCTCCTTCGTTTGTACCGTCAGCTGCACGGTTCAGAGCAACGCAAAACATGTTCTTTTCGACTTCCTTGGACTTGGCCAAGGCATTGAGAAAGTTGCTGTCGGATCCTTTGTTAATGGCAAGACCAAGGATGCCGTCAAAAGCGAATTCGATGAACTGGTCCGAGGTCGTGTGCGTCAATCCGAACTGATACTTGATGCTCATGCCAGCCACAGTGATTGTGTCGGTTGCCCAGGTACCAGAGACCTTTCCAGAGCCGTATGCAATGTTAAAGTCGGATTTCGATACTTCGAGTGAGTCCGAATCGCCTTCGCCGAATGTGTTGTGCATCTGACACGCTTTGCTGGTACAAGAAGTGCCCATAACCCAGCTTGATCCAGCGCCAGTGTCGATAAGCATGTACATTGTCTTCTTTTCCGATCCAATCTCGACCTCGATGAAGTATGAATAGTCAGTTCCGTCCTGGTCAACACCCTGAGTGTGCTTCTTTGTCGATTCTGTGGCCTCCATGACATCGTATTTGTTATCACGCTTGAGCAGCGTACTGGTGTCAGGAATGCTTCCTCCGGCATATTTGGCGATCAAACGTGCTGCTTCGTGGGCTGCTCTCTCAGTTATCGGTTGGCTGGACTGTGGTTGAACGGTCAATGGAATAAAACTGTCAAGCAATTCTCCAGAAACAAACCTGAGGTGATCTTTGCTTGATATCCATACGCACACCACCACCATTGCCCACACTCTTGGGACTTCGAGCCATACGCTTTTGTCCTACATCGACACGCCAGCTCGGACTATAGGGGAAGAAGGCATGGGCAGATGAGGCCAAGGCCAATTGCGCCAATAGAGATCCTGGGCGCATATTGAAGTTATACTGAGTCAATTCAACCAAACCTCCCTGGCGCGTACAGAAGAATATGCACTTGGAGGTGGTTGATATAACCTGAATTGGCTTGTATTGAACAAAAACGGAGTGAGACCAGAGTCAAAGCTAATTGGAACAGCTTGTCTCAAGCGCGTCCGGGCAGGAAGACAGAATCGAGGCGAGGCCTCTTGAGCCAGAGTTGGCGAGATGTATTAAAGGATTAGAATTACGAGCCCAGCATTGGAAACAAAACGGCACAGCAAAGTTGCCGACTGATAACCAGAACCTGGTGCAAGTTGGACAAGCGAAGATGCAACAAACACAAGCCAGACGCAATGGAAGTGGCTTGGTGACAGTGAGACCAATTCGAGTCTCTCTTTTTCTGGAACAGGGCGTTGAGGTTTCTCGGAAGTCGGAGTACTCGGCTTGAGGTCCTGGCCTGGGTCGAGACGAGAGACAAAGAGGAACAACAAAGAAAGGTGCAAATACAAATACGAGAAATGGAAATAAACAGAAAAGGAACAAAGCTGAGAGAAGACGGAGGAGGGAGGGAATTATTACGAATTAAGGTAAGGTAGAGTAGAGTACAGCATAGAAAAGAGGTAGAGAGAGGTTGAGGTGAGTGAGTGGAGTTCGGAGGGATAGAGAATGACGGGAAGAGGTGGGTTAGGCTGGTTAGTCTTGGTATGGGGAGATAGCTGCCCACTGTACAGCTAGTGGAGAGCGGAGAGCAGAGAACACAGCACCCGGCGAGGTTGTAGTTCGAGACATGGAACCTACGCACTAGATACAGGGGATAGAAAGTGACCTGAAGGTGCTGTACCTGCTGAAGATATCGTCCCAAAGAGGCAGGCGAACGGAAGGGATAAGAGTTGTCAGAAGAGACACATCATATTGCTATCACATCACAGCATGATACCAGCGTTATATCCACGACACGAAGACCACAGAACACTTCAGTCTTTGACCACAGTTTCTCTCTCATCTCTCACAACTTAGCTTGATTCTAGATCCAAAGCCAAGCTAAGTAGACCCCATTGATTGGACATTAGCTATCTTGGCTCGACGATCAGCAAGGTCCAGTACCTGTAGATCAGGTATCTCATCATCTCACGAACGGACTGAATCAACCGTCAAACACGACGGGACCTGCAAACAACAAAGAGGAACGCCGCCCGTAAAACCTTCTCCACCGCATGCCATGCCATGCCAGCTTGAGTCGATGTGCTACGGATCAGAGTGCATCTCTGCTCATCACTGGACGCCCACGCAACGTTCATCTGTAAGGTTCAGGGGTCGTCAGCCTCTGAATGGCCCGTTTCTCTTAGCCGCTTGTTTATTACGGTGGACTCGAGCTGTGGAGATTACTCTACCCTGCCTTGTCTGCTTGTGCCCCCTGCTACCTCGATATCGGCCGAAAATCCGTATGCTTGTCCTCTTCTTGCCTGGTGCTACTTCATCATCTCGTATACCAAATACGTACCGAAAAGATAGCGACCTTGGTACTTAAAAAATTGAATGCAAAGTGCTGCTTTCGTTCAGTGAGAAACTCCCCGAGACAAGGTCTGACGCCGAGTTTCTGTGCCCCTGAGACGGACGGATAAGTTAACGTGCAGCACTCCAGCTGATGCTTTGGGTTAGACTTCTCACCCCAAGCCAAGATCTGCACAAAGCGGCACACACGAGATGTGCTGCAACGCAACGTGGAGCAAGCGGCAAGAGGAAAAAACAAGCTTCAGCCGGATTGACTCAGGCGTTTTCAACTGTCAATGGTGAAAACGAAACACGCGTTCTGTGGAAACCAGGAGCAATATTGTGGTTCCCTTGCCTGAAGCTGATATTCAAAGTATTGGCTATGGCGTATGAAGAACATAGCCTGGTTGAGGAATTGAATCCCAACAGCCATTCGATTTTGGAAGTCTTGGCCATATCTAACCTTATCATAACGTTAAAACTCAGAGTTTCATCAACCAGACCGTTACAGCCATGTAACCAAATTCCAATTCCGTACTGATATCAATGGCCAAGAAGTTTAAAGCTTGATGCCCTGGCGTCAAGCTGACACACCAAAGTCCCCTTGGGCTTGCATCTCTTGACTCGACATCATTGGGTCGCCAAGTTCAAGTTATTGTTTTCTCAATTGACTTGCAGTAGCGTTTTGTCTCCTTATTTACCTACCTTATTACGCGTCAAACACAACGGCGCCACTCTACCGGTCAGCGTCAGCTTTACCACACAACTTCCCCTGACTACTGTGAGCCTCAAAACGCTCAGCTCGCTCCAGTTTTCTTCTAGATCCTTTTGGTCATTGTCAGGCGCTTCTTGTGCAGATTACGCGGCGGTAAAGTTGGCAATTTGACGCTTGATCAGTGTCTAGATTGATCACAATGCAGAGTATTCCAATTTGCTGATTCATTGGGCTGGAACCCCAGGTATCACGAGTCTTTCGAGCCTTCGAGGTCGGGTCATCGGCCGTCTGGCTTCTTCTCCACGTGTGCATAGATTCTCGGATACGTTCCTATCCCTGTTGCCCTGTATTCACATGAGAACATCAACATCTTAACGTTATTGACTCCGTTTCAGGCTGGATCCTTCTTGAGTAATGGCAATGCAAAAACATATCGTATTCTCAAACCTGTTTACATGAAATTTGTTTCCTTTTGAATGTTTACTCTCTAAAGCTCACGCATGACAGCCAAGCTCATCCCTGACACGAGCAATGTCCAGCTCCTAACGTCGTGCAAAGTCAGCCATTGATCTTAGGTACAAACAAGCTAAAGATAACAATATCCTCTGTTTAATCCTTCTGGACAAATGTATCATTCCAATGGCAAGGATACACACTCTATGTTGCAATCTACAATACAACATCTCATTGGCTTCCAACCTTCTCACATTGGTGCCAAGCTCTCCAATTTCACCAAGATTCCAGTACGGATTCGATGGATCGTTTATTTCTGTACATACTTCAATGACTTCATCACTAATTCAGAATGCCTAAACACAATTGGATAGCTTCATGGTCTAGAAAGTCCCTTGTCAAATGACCCTGTTGATGAAACAATCGCACGGCGCCGTCAATGCCTCTCGGAATTTTAATCTCGACCCCGGCACCGCTATCTGCTCGGATCTTGTCGATCAGGGTAGACCTCAATTTGAATTCATATTGCAGCTTTTAGCCATACTTGCATTCAGCTGTGATAGGTCACTAACCGCGGGCCTCCCAGGGTTCAATATTTCACCGTCAAAGGACGGCAGATCTTCATTTAGATAAGGATCGCGACTGTACCTAAGTGCTATCCAGCGTCTGTGCTCCAGTTGAGACCGTATTGTTTCTATTTCCAATGTCTATTCCCATGTTTCATAGTCGCATACTACCCGAAAGACACCGTGAGGCAACCCATGAATGAGTTTCGGTTTCAGCCCGGGTCCTCAAGTCCAGTTCCTTGCTTGCGAAGTCGTCAACGATCATTGACTAGCCATGAGCCACTGCTCTGCTCTTTCAAGCGTCTTCTTCTCAATACTCTCCTCAGACGTAGTCTCCCAGAGGGTCTTTCGTAGACTTTCAAACTCGTCTTTGTCAGAGTTTGTAACTCCCCGCGCAGTCACAAGCCGAAGGAAGTACCACACAGATTCATTCCGCCACTTGAACGAGGCTGCGAGTTTCAATGTCTCGCGAAACACAGGCGATGTTTCGGCAGGTTGCTTGTCTAGCAGGAACAGAAGAAATTGCCAGCCAGATATGTCATTGTGATGGGCAAAGCACCACTTTTGCGTAGCGATGATGATGCGTGATATTCCCTCTTGTGAACTTGAGGATGATAGGATAAAGGTATTAACCAGATATCTAGCGTGACACCAGGCATAGTAATTTCGTGGATGTCTTTCTCCAGATATCATGATGGTTCTTGTGAGGCCATCCTCGGCTGTAACCTCGATATTGTGAAGACGATATTGCTCCAACAGCCATCGGCGATGATTCCATAGTGTTGGTGACTTCGTATGTCGATGAAGCCGACTGGTCAGTAAACTATCAATCAGATGTTTCTCGAGATGTAGTCTGTCTTGCGGGTCTTCTTCTCTCCACTTGTCTCTGATAAGTCGTTTTCTTGTGTTGGCAGCTGTTAGGTGCTCTGGGTCCATCAACAGAATAACTGCAGTTGACCTTGAAATGTCTTCTGACGATACCCGCTGGTTATCGGCCTGGAACTGTTTAAGAAGCTCCTGCGCTACTATAAACGCCTGCACGAGGCGTAACTTTGGTATGGCCACTGCATTCTCGTCTCGCAAGACTGATGTATGGGCATCGACGACGTGGCTTTTACCCAACAACTCGATCTCTAGAAGCTCATTTGAAGACTCAATAAGAACATTCGAGATTTCTAGAAATACCGAATGATGATTTCCATGTCTGAGAGATGCCTTGAGACTCTTGTCGAGTGCTCGCGACATTGGAATGATCGAGGAAAGTAAGTAAGTTGAAAGTATAGGGTAGGTTTGAGACAACCGACGTGGTGTGGAGGGGTTTGATGGAGCTCCATGCAAGTGTCGGGGTTATGACATGGCTTGACCACGTTTAACAAACCACCAAAACCAACAGCATCATCAACTTCACGAGCTCAGACTCAAACCGGTCCAGGACCGAATACACAGTGCTCACGTTGGAAGGCTATTATCTGTTGCTGCTGATACACTTAGACCTCTAAGATGGCCTCCCTTATGCTCAGCATCTTCGTTGTCGAAGTTGTCGTCAACCTCGTCAATACCATTGGAGCCGCCGCAATCAACAACTTGGTATGCTACCCAACCCAAACCGTGCTCTCTAGCTCAGCTACTAACTCAAAAAGCTCTGGACAATAATCAACTTCCTCCCCGTATCGACAGCAAAGGCTGCAGGCGAGCAACGCAAGCTACAGGCCGATTACCTCAAGGTCCGACGAGATCTGAACTCCACGAGTAGTCAGGATGAATTTGCCAAGTGGGCAAAGCTCCGTCGTCAGCACGACAAGCTCCTCGAACAGCTAGAGAAGACCAGTACGTCACATCTGCCGTAGAGATTCGGGGAAACCAAGAGAGAGCTGACAAATGGCCACCACAGAGAAAACCAACGAGGCAGCACGATCCAACTTTGACAAGATCCTCACCGTTCTCCGAGTCGTCGTTACACGTGCGCCGCAATACTTCCTGCCCTTCTGGTATGCCACCGAGCCCATGTTCTGGCTGCCTTACGGCTGGTTCCCTTACTGGGCGGAATGGATTCTGTCTTTCCCTCGCGCTCCCATCGGAAGTGTGAGCATCGCTTCGTGGCAGTTGGCTTGTACAGGAGTTATCGCCCTTTTCAGCGACTTGATCGTGGGTATTGCTGGTCTGCTCCTCAACGCGAAGCAGGCCAAGGAAGCACCCGTCGCAGCCCAAAAGGTCGCCGCGGAGGAGAAGAAGAAGTCATAAGCAAACCGCTACGATAGTCATGGCTAGTTCGCGCACATAGTAAAAATATGCATATTTACAAGCAAAGCTTGACTACGAATGGGGATGTATCTCTTAGATAAATTTGACGCAAAGTTCCTCATTGCCGAAGCTGAGACTTTGTAACACGACAGAGAATAACCCTTGGCAGGGTATTTGGGGCTTGATCTAGGCAACATATTGACTCTAGCGACCACAGAGAGATCGCCAAAGCTTCGAAAGTGCCAATGGTAACAATGATACACGGATGCACGGAGCGAGCGGGGGGCAGTGAATAACGGCGCAAGAGCCATATTATTGCGTTACTGAGCTATAGTGAGTGTTGCTGGGTGTGATTGTGAACAAAAAGGCGAAGAAGGGGAGTTGCTTGTGTTGAATGATTGAAGTGAAGAAGGAAAGAAATTTGTTAAAGACAAGAAAAATCCGAGGTTTTACGTTGAAAAGAGACGCCGGCCCCACCAAAAGTTTAAGCCCCCACATTGGCCGACAGACGCTGTCCCTGAGGTGGGCTCAGGCCTACGGGCAGTATCTTAGGCTTGGCGCCACCTTTGCCTTATTGAAGCTGTTCCTGAACTGACGTCGTTTATCAGCCTTGTCTCAATCTTGTAACAAAACGTGTTCAACTTCAACACCTCAGAACCAACAAAGGATCACGACCATTTCGGTTTGATATTCGCCATAATGGCGATCCCGTGGGACTCGTAAGTATATCCTCTAGTATTAAACTTGTCCTTGTGACTTTATTCCTCTTGATAGCCACTTACACATCGTGTACAAACAACAACTAACCTTGATCAGTATCCGTTCCCTCCTTATCTTCTTTGGCCCTATACTATTACCAAAGGCCATATCATACTATCGATCGGTCAAGGCCTCTTCGCAAGCCCGGCATGCGCCTATAGTTCCCGTACCGCCCAAAGTCCGCGTTGCGCTCGCCCTCCTGGCCTTCTTAATCATCAGCTACATCCTCAAGACATTACCGCCGTTCGCACCCGAGAACCTGTTCCTTGCTACCCAAAGCCGTCTCCAGATCCCGGTCGATGTTCTATTCAACCGTGTTGCAGTTGGAAGACCCGATAATGTTCTCACGAAGCAAGACGAAGCGCTGAGGGGCAGATTTGTCAACCTGGAGAGCCGGCTGCTATACTTGCAATTTGGACCTGAAGTACTCGCGAACTGCCCGTTCTGCACTTCAGAAGAACCAAAGACATTCTTCAATTATGCTCTCCCACAACTCCTGTGGCCTCATATCGCAAACCTCTTCGCCATCGCTTTCGTTACAAGTCCAACATTCACAGGGCGAGCTGGTTCCCAATGGCGACCAAAGGCCACAATGGCAGCCATGACCATCGCGGCTCTCGATATCTACTTTGTCAACTCTTACAACTACCAAGCCAACGCACGTGCTCTGCGTCTGTCGGAAGTTGACTTCTTTTACTGGACTGCTCGAGTCGCACGTCTTGTGACCCTCGCAGCTTTCGACGCAGCTCTTGGCTGGCTTCTATATCTATCCGCTACAAACCGCGCCTTCGTCGAGCCTCCATCGCCCGTGGAGCGCATCGAGGCAACCTCACGTGCTCTTCTCATTGTGAAGAGCAAGCTTAGCGCTCTCGGCATCGTCAAGAACACTGCGCTGCGCGATGAGGATCTTCGATCACGAAGCCATGCCTACTGGAGCCACGAAGTGCGCCTCATGGGCGAGGTCATGGAGGAAAGAGAGGTTGTGGAGGGAGTCAACGATGCATTGACTAATCGCATTGACGTGGCGACCATAACGAGGGACGCTGAAGGATATGCACAGAATGTATTGCACTCCTTGCGTGGAGAAACGACAGACAACGATAGTATCTAATCCGTCCTCCTGCGTATTATCCCAACCCTTCTTACTAAAGAGCTATTCTTACATAGAGGTCTATGACCGTTGAAATTTGGCTTCAATAACCACGAAAACCATATCTCATCCTTTCTCTTGTAACAGTCGAGCGTTATACTCTCCCTGCTCTCCCTGAAACATGCACCGTGTCCACTCAATACATGCATTTAGTGTAATTTCCACATCGTAATTTCGATATTCAGTATTAACTCTTAGACTCCGGCCTTGTTGACTCTGGCCTCACTGGTCCCGTGGCAGCACTGCTAGTGCTACCCTTCCTACTTGGTGTTTCCAGAGCGCCCTCCTGTGCGCTGCGCTCTAAGAAGTTTGCCCATAGCTCAGACAAAGACTCTTTGTCTTTGGCGGATGTTGACTCGTTGAAGAGATCGGTGTTGAGAGATGGCGAGCTTGGTGTGCGTGTAAATGGTGACATGGGTAGGCGGAGAGAATTAGAGGATGTACCTGGACGAGCGAGACCGGCCTGCTCTCGCTGCTCGTCGGTCCAGTTGAGATAGCCAGCCATGACTTGAAGGACCTGGAAACGCTTGGCGTCACCGCGGTCGAGTGTGAGGAAGTGGAGGAGATGGTTTGTGACGATTTGTCTAGCCGCTGTTAGCATTAAGCTTCATATGAGTCGTCATATATCAAACGTACCTATCAACATTGTCTTCCGGCTTTGTCTTCTTGAGGTACCGCAGTGCCTTTGTCAAGTGGTCGTTCAACACAATCGCCTCATGCCTCAACTTTCCAATGAGCAGGTTCTTCTCCTTGACCTCCTTCTCATACGGCGCTGTTCGCTCAAGCTCCTGTGAGAGCGTTTGCTTGGCTTCTTCAGCTTCCTTTGCGCGAGCATCGGCTTCTTGCACCTGTTTCTTGAGAGCTTGAACTTGCGCCTCGGTAGTCTCGACCATATCGCGAAGCTCCTTCTTGCGAGCATCTTGGATTTCGCGGAGGGCGTTCTGTAGGTTTTCGATAAGGGTCGTTTGGCTCTCTCGCTCTGTAGTGGCGCTCTCGTAGTTTTGTCGCAGAATAGTAACTTGTTCCTCTAGTTCCGAGACCTTATCAACCAAGCTCTCCTTGATGGATCGCTCTTCCATGGCGATAACCTCCCATTCGCCCATGGCGTTTGCAGTAGTCTCCATCTCCTCCTTAAGATGTTGGACATGTCGGACCAGTTCTTCTTTCTCCTTGCTCCAGTTCTGTGCTGATAGGTTGTTGCGACTTCGAAGAGTGTTGAGCTCCCGTGTCGCATCTTGTAGCTCCCCCTTTAGCTTGGCGACGTCGTCTCCAGACGATACAGCGTTGTTTCTTAGTTCCTCATTCTCCGCCTCGAGCTCTTCTATACGCTCCTTGCTTTCTTCGAGCTCTGCCTTGTCGCGCTTGAACCGGTCGCTCAGCGTCTGTTTGATCTTCTCAACTCGCCCAAGAAGAGTCTGGTATTCCTCTTCGGCATTCTCCTTGGCGGCATTGCTCTCCTCTAGATCGCTCTTGAGCTGTGTGACTTCGTTGCTGTGTGTCTCCTGGATGTTCTCGAGCTGCTTCCGTAGCTGTTCGACCTCGGCCCGCAAGGCCTCTCGTTCCTGGCTCATGGCCTCAAGCTTGGCGGAGGTATCTGAATCGTCGGGCTTTTCCTTTTCGCCATCAACCGGAGGGGGTGTGAGCCCGTTGCTCTGAGCCTTGGGCTCTACGGCATGCCCGTTACTGTAGACAGGGAGAGCTTCTTCGTTTACGACTTTGTCTGCATTGACTGCGTCTGCGTCTGCGTCTACGTCTGCATTGACTGGAGTTTCCTGCGGAGGTGATGCATGTCAGCGCGCGCGCAATTGTATGATATGGGAGGTGAGCATCATAACTACGTACGGGCTGAGTGGGTGTCTCGGGCTCGTCTTCGAGTGTCTCTTTATCCGAACCCTGCTGAGGGTCTGAACTACCACTAACAGGTTGCTCAGCAGCCTTGTTCTTGTTGGCGTTCTTCTTCTTCTTGTTGTTCTTCTTTTTTGACGACCCTACACGAGTAGGAAGCGAGGCCCCATGGGTTAGGACACGTTCTCGAATCTCCATTTCCACGTCAATTGGCAGGGGTAGGGATTGCACGCACCTGAATTCGTCGCCTGGGTCGGGTTCGCTGCGACGGTGGAAGACATGGTGAGTTTTTTAGTCTGGATAGAGCATCCAGACCCAGATCTAGAGGTTCAATGTCGTGCAGATAATCCTAGCGCCTGTGGATGGATTATAGGTTGCTTTAAGAGGAACAAACGGGAATTGGATGTTTGGTACGTGTCAGTAATTATTACTGACCCTCCCTCGTGTTAGGTTCCGTTGGTAGGTGGTCAAATTGCATGTCAGCAGCCACCAGCTGACGTACCTTACCTGGTGGAATTTAGTGGACTTGGCCTGGAAGTGCCCTGGAGTTCCGAGACGTTTCAACGGCTGATCTTCCGGCGACGTCGGCTCCGAATTGTCGGCCGGCTACTACTGTAGCATTATATCAGTTGCATGAGTAAATGATTTTGATCATGAAAAGATTCTGCTATTAACTTTCAAAAGCCAATGGCCGATTGTGTTATATATACTGCGGCTGCTGTTCACGTACCTTGCAGGATCTAGTTTCGAGAATAGCCTCCAATCACTGACTGAGAATGATGGTTCACTACTTACATATAATGGAATAGTAACTCATGGTTCAGCTCTCTCTGATTCATTATATGAATCTCTTCCAAACACTGCCAATTCTGTACCACAGGTCTGAGGACAAAATGTCCTTTTCTGTTCCTGTCTTAGTGAAACATCATCCTTTGCACTGACTCACTTATTAGCAACTGCAGTCAGTACCAGATGCCATACAGAGTGACTCCTGTGATATGTCTGATCAGGAAATAGGGGGTTTTATTACTCTGTGAACCCAACATGGCCCATCAGTGACCCTCAATTAGCTGGTTCCTATACCACGTTCCGTGTAAGAGACGCCATCATCAGCATTGGTGAATTGAACTCAACATCTACAGGTTCGTATGCAAGATATTCTCCACGACGAGGGCTAAAATTAACTGAGATATGAATTCAAGGCTGATTCAAATATTTTTGTAACGAATCAAGCCAGTTAGCTCTGAGCAACTTTGACAGCACAAAAAGCTGGACAAGGTGTTCTGGTTGAATGTCCAGGTGAAACTGAGCTTAGTCATATTCGAGTGGATCCTCACGATGCTATTTTCTCATCTGTCTCGCGCGTCGAATCTCGTTTTTTCTTCTTCACATATTTTTACCCTTCGCAATCACATTTTTGAAAAAGACCATTGTTTCCCGTGGCTTTTTCGCGATCGAGCGCGAAGTAGACTATAACCGCCTTTCATAATCCCATTGCTTGCTCTTTTATTTCCTATGAGTGCTATGGGTTCGCTTATGTGCGTACATACATATCATGGTTGAGAACCTTTTTGTAGAGAAAGAAGAAGCGCGTGACTGATGATCCAACTTGCATTCGTTTCATTATACATGGATCTTTTTGAAACTATGTCTATGCCGCTTTAAAACTCCGAATCCCAATTGAATTGAACAATTCCGTACTCAAGCCTTTGCCTTTCGGCCCTTGCCTGCTTTTGTTGCCTTGCCCTTTGCGGCCTTGCCCTTGCCCTTGGGAGCTGGCTTCTCCTCGGTAATAACCTCAGTCTTCTCCTCGACGACCGTCTCAACGACCTCAGCGGGCTCCTCAGCCTTGGGCTCCTCCTCCTTCTCAGCAGGTGCATCCTCAATGGCCTTGGTCTCGCTCTCTCCGTTCTCAATAGCAGCGGGGGCTGGCACGTCCTTGATCTCGGGGGCATCGAACTCATAACCAAGCTCCTTAAGCTTAGCAGCCTTCTTTGCGCGCTTAGAGTTCTCCTTTGTAACCTTGTTCGCCCATGCAGACTCGGTCAAGGGCTTCTCAAGCTTGTGGCCAGCCATCTTGTTCCAGGGAACCTTCTTGAATCGTCGGTTGGCACCCTTGAACAAATCATCGCGAACCTGCTCCTTGGGGATCATTCTGCACTTGAGGATATGGCCGAACAGAAGGTAGTTATCCATGGTCTTGCACACGATCTCGGCGGTAGATGCCTCCTCAAACTTGACGAAAGCATAGTGCTTGCTGGCACCGGTCTTCTTGTTTCGGGAAAGTCGTAGCGCAACGATGGGGCCAAATTGCTCAAAGTACTGTCTCATCTCATGCTCGTAGAAGCCGTGGGGAATGCGGCCGATGTAGATAACTCCAGCTTCCTCGTCGGAAGCCTTGGCGGCCTTCTGAACATCCTTGGAGACCTTGGGAATCTTGCCGACATCCTGTCCCTGCTTGAAGCTAGAGTCGCCCTCGGTGATGTCCTCGTCGTCAGAGTCCAGCTCCTTTACGATCGCCTGAACTTCTTTGCCCTCCTCAGCCTCAGAATCGGAAGACTCATCGGGGATATCGAGTGTGGTGGTTTCCTCCTCGACGACCTTGACTTCCTCGGGCTTGCTCTTGGACTTTTGCGCCGGCTTGGTAGCGGTCTTTTTTGTGACAACAGTCTTCTTGACAAACTTTTGCTTCTTCAGCGACACAGGCGACGCATCCTCGGGGGCTGTAAACGCTGTGTTAGCGACACAAGAAAAGCTATATCGTGGGCATTACATCTCTACCTTTTCGCTTGGGCTGGGCAGCTTTGGCAGCGCCATTGGGCTTCTTGATGTCCGAAACGGCTAAGAAGCGTCAGCGCATGAAGATTAGTAACTCTAGAGTAACTTACACTTTCTCTTTCTCAATTCTGGGGCCATTGTGTCTGATTTGGTTGCCTTGTTGCTAGATTCTCAAAACCTAGACTCCCGCAGAAAAAGATGCGTGGACCATTGAAAAAAATTGGGATTCTGCCATGTCTGCTCTGGGCGGTGAGGAATCGCGTGCACTATCAGTTTATCGTAGTGGGGGTTGGGGTCCTTTCAGCGGCTTGGTCCACTAAAAAGTGTCTGTAGCTTCTGAAGCTTACAATTCGGGCAGCACTGTGACATACAGAATAAGACCAATCTACAGCGTACCTCATCAACCATTGCCTGGCAACTCAATTTATATTCTTCACTGAATATTGTCGACTCATATTGGACACTTAAGCTTCCTGTGAAATAGGAACTAAGCAGACAATAACTCTTTGACCTCAGCCATCTGAAACGAGGCTTCTTAAACACAACCTAACAGTTCAGCACCCAGAGCTCTCCATCTACGTAGTTCGAGATTTGATTGCACAAGATGTCAAAAAAGCAAGAGAAACTGACACAAGAGGAGATATGGGATGATTCTGCCCTGATTGACTCTTGGAACGAAGCCTTACAAGAGTACAAGGTAAGTAGGTTCTCTTTATCGCAAGCGGTTGCTAACAGACTGCAGAAATATCACAGCATTCATGCTAAGGGCGGAAGTGTACGGGAGCTGGAGCCTCAAAATCAGTAAGTTGAATCCTCAAGAGGTGAGATTCACTCGGCTAACTTGTGAACAAAGAGCCGAGGCGGAGGCTGAGTCTGGATCTGAGCAACCCCAAGTTACAGAAACAGAAGAGATTGAGTTGGAATCGGGAGCAGCAGAACAAAACAAGGTGGGCTTGGCTATGTTGATCTGTGCCATGAGAATCTTGGCTTCATACGCTCAGACAACTAACATGGAAGCTTAGGAGATCCCATCATCGCGCAATGAGTCTAAGGAGCCAATCGCGTCCCATGGGACTCCCTCATTTCCTATACAAACTGTCCTAGGTTCCGGTAAGTCAAGATCCTTGAATGGTATTTCTTGTCATATAGGACTAATCAAAACACACAGTCCAGGACGAAAGCCTCAAGAAACTCCTTATGTCATGGTACTATGCTGGGTACTACACAGGGTTGTACGAAGGGCAACAGCAAGCTCAGCAGAAGTAGGATGGTTCGTAAGCGAAGAAACAATTTTGCATCCTTGAAACACGGAAGAGCGGTAGTCATCCCCAATTTTGTCACAGAAAGTCATGGCATACGCATGGGTTTCTCGGTCGGGCTGTTGCCGTTGATGCTACGATGCAAGATCGGCCGCCGATTCACGTGGAAATGTTCATGGATGGAAGAGAACGGATGGATTCAAGAGAGGTTCGTGGCGTTTCCGTCGAAACGAGAGGCCTCAAGATGCCAAGGTCAGACTTTAGAGACTTGGCTGTAAGTTCATATCATGTCAAGATATAGCGACCGCAATTTGTGACCCAAGAGACTATACCAGCGCTAAGTACGGTGCAGGCAGGTCTCTTTCTCTGTGGATACAATACAATACTGCGCAGAGTATGGTTATCAGTTAAGCATCCATAGCAACACCAATGATACACGCAAAGTGATTAAGGCAGGCCACATATTAGGTCTCAAGCCCTGCAAGGAGATAAACTTTTTGTCGTCCGAATTATTGTGCCTGGAAGGGTCTATCGCGGATGAGACTATGTATACTATGTCGATGAAACCTCACCGTTGACGATCAATGGTGAAACGGCCTCGGTGCCGCTCAAACGGCGAGTATAAGCGTATGTATTTAATAGCTTGGCCCTTCTTGGCTTCATCAGTGAGCATCGGGTCGACGATATCATGCTGTAATTGTGGTATAATAGGAGCCGCAGGTGGCTGGGCCTTGGACTCTGAGCACTCACGGAGTAGCCAAGTCCCGTTCTTGGCTTTGTCTGACCTGTCTCTTTGACGTCTCACCACTAACAAGAGCAGCCCCTGTTAACGTTGGTTGATACGACCCTATATAGACTTAATTAAGCACGTTTAGGCCTATACCGGCCGCTACGTAAGAAGCCACCCCAATCATTATGTGTCGCATATTATTCGCTTGGCACTAGGAACAGCGCAAAAGGGTAAAACTCCAAAACACCAAACGTGATCCGAGACGGACCTGTCACAGAGACCACCCCCGCATCAACAAGCGTTTCACAGGGAGCCCGACCTCTAGTGTAAGGTAGTTATGAGTCTACTCTATAGTTGATGATCGGATCTAGACAGACCGAAGCGAGCAAAGCTAAGATTCGGCTTCTTCAGCGGCCGTGTTTCGAAAATGTGTTTGAGGGCTTGTCTTTTCCAGGGGGTTACAGGCGTTAAACAGTTTCGCTCGTGAGAAGCATGGCAAGGTATAATAAGGGCACAGCAGTACCACGATTGTCAACAAACGTCCCATCCCCATATCTCCATCTCTTTCTCACTCAATTGTTTCTTGTGCTTCATTCTTTTTGCACTTGAGAATTCCTTTCTTTGAAGGCAGGCCCTCTTCATTATTACTACTACTTACTTAGTCTCTTAATCGCTAGATCGATCTCCCATCTCGACTCGAGCATCTCGCAATCTTTTTCCTTTTCCACTTTAATACCCTCAAGTTTAAACATGAAAGCCTCAACTAGTCTGGCCGTGGCCGCCGCCTTTGCGCCCTTGACCATGGCGCGTTTCCTCGACTTTGCTCAGCCTGAACGACGGGATCACCCTATGCCTGCTGAAGCTGTACCTGCGGAAGCTGTGCCTGCAGAGGCCATGCCTGCTGGATACGCTCTCCCTGCAGAGATTCTCAACGGACACAAGAAGGTCGTGTCGGGAGGTCACAAGATCTCAAAGACCGAGATCATCATCATCTGGGCGAACCCTGGAGCTGGTGCCGAGACAACCACCATCAACGAAAAGGTCACAGTTACTGAGACCGTCACCAAGGGAGGCGAGGCCGTCGCTACTCCTGCAGCCCCTCAACAGCACACAGTCACTGTTGGTGGCCCAGGAGGTCTAGTCTACCAGCCTGAGCAGCTTGACAATATCCCCATTGGCGACACTGTTGTCTTCGAGTTCCTGTCACAGAACCACACCGTCTCTCAGTCTGGTTTCGACAAGCCTTGTGCTCTTCTCGAGGGTGGCATGGACTCTGGTTTCATGCCCAACCCCAACAACACCGTTTCTCCTCCTCCCCAAGTCGCTATGCAAGTCATGGTTGACACTCCTCTCTGTAAGTGGCAAACACGATCATGTCTTGATTATCATACTAACCTTTGAAGGGTTCTACTGCAAGCAAGGCAACCACTGTGGTCAGGGTATGGTCTTCTCCATCAACCCTACTGCTGAGAAGACTCAGGCCAAGTTCAAGGAGATGGCCATCCAACAGAATGGCGATGGCAAGGCTACTCCCATCACAGGCGGCGATGCTGCCCCTGCACCTCCCGCACCTCCTGCTGAGTCTAAGCCTGCTGAGGCTGCTCCCCCGGCCCCCGCTGCCCCTGAAGCCACAGGAGTTGTCCCTGGAAAGGGTACCATCGGTGGCGATGGCAGCTGTGTATGCATGGTCTCCTGCTCAGCTGGTGGATTCCCAGCTCAGGCCCAAGGCATTAACTCATTTGGCGGCATGGGTGGTAAGTCATCTTCAAGTCTTGAATCAAATGTCAGATACTAACGGTCCTCTAGGTGCCATGCCTTACAAGTTGGATAGTGTGGTTTAAGTTGAGCAATGACATGAAATTCTTGGAGGTGTTGATACCACGGACGATTTGAGTTTGAATATGTTATTACTTGAATGTACCATTTATGGGTTTTAGACGACTGGGATTATGTTTGGGTACCTGGCCTAGATGGCTGATAAAATCTTCACGGGTTTGAAGATCGGTTTAGGTAGTTTAATGGGACAAAGCTTTATGGGAGAAATCATTGATACCTTGTAACATTTGGTGAAGTTGCTATGCATGTCTTTCACGTAGTAGTTAAGCCGGGAAGTACATGCCTTTTATGTATCATAAGAGAACAGATATGTTAACGAGAATCACACAGAGATAATGATAGTCTCTGTTTCCAAGTCCATGGTACAACCTTTATAGTACAGTATTGTAAACCCCTGGGGGTAACCAACCTTATCCTTACTCCTGAGACAATGCAAAACCACGCTTTTTATCCATTTCCTTATGCCATCCAGTCTATTCCAGATTCCATTCATATAACTATGTCCCACCCATCTCAAGATCTGGATCAACCTCTGTTCCTAAATCCCGGTCCTCAACGAATCGACGCCCGACAAGTTCGTCGGGTAGATAGGTCTGCTTCACCTGCCCATCACGGTAGTTGGGTGGATACTTGTACTCAGCGCCATATCCCATGTCACGCATGAGTCTTGTAGGAGCGTTTCTCAAGTGTAGAGGCACTGGAAGACCGGCCACACCAGGTTCGCGTAGGGCTGCATAGGCATTGTTGAGAGCACGGTAGGCCTTTGTGCTCTTGGGCGCATTGCATAGCGCAACAGTGCAGTGCGCCAGAGGGATCCTAGCTTCTGGCATGCCGATTTGTTGTGTGGCTGTGTATGTTGCCGTCGCAAGTGGCAGGAGGGTGTTATCCGCCAGACCAACGTCCTCGGAGGCAATGACAACCATGCGGCGGGCGATGAATAAGGGGTCCTCGCCGGATTGGAGCATGCGCGCAAGATAGTAGAGTGCGGCATCTGCATCGTTTCCACGGACTGATTTGTGGAAAGCAGAAATAGTATCATAATGTTGGTCCCCTGCACGATCGTAGACCAGAGTCTTGGTAAGGGCGGCCTTGATATCTTCTTGTGTGATACCCTCGCGGGTTGTGAGCGAAAGGGCGAGCTCGAGGAGATTCAATGCAGTACGAGCATCACCATCCGCAAAGCGTGCCAGGTAGGTCACCATAGCTTCGTCCAATAATGGTGTTTGCGGATAAACTGATTCTTCCTCCTTGATTGCCCGCTGTAAAATGCGTACTACATCCTCTGTTGTAAGAGACTGCAACGTAAAGGTTCGGCATCGGGAGAGCAAAGCATTTGCCACCTTGAAAGAAGGGTTCTCTGTAGTCGCGCCGATGAGCGTCACAGTACCGGCCTCAACAGGCTTGAGGAACACGTCTTGCTGGGCTTTGTTGAAGCGATGAATCTCGTCACAAAAGATTATGGTCTTGCGACCAGTGAGGGCAAGATCGTTCATTGCCTCTTGGAAGTATTTCTTGCACTCACTGACTCCTGTACTTGTCGCATTGAGTTCGATGAACCGACTACCGACCATGCGAGCGATACATCGTGCTATTGTTGTCTTTCCTGTGCCTGAAGCACCCCAAAGAATCATTGAGGGTACTTGGTTCGACTCGATAAGAGAGCGCAGCACACCGTTTGGCCCAACTAGATCTTGTCCGCATACTTCGTCGAGGTTTCGTGGTCGCATTCGTTCGGCCAAGGGCGCAGCTCGTGTTGTCTTTGTCTTCTTCACCACTCTTCCATCTTGCTCCGTATTCGGAGACCAAGTACTCGTTCCGTTGGCATTCTCGCCGTTTGTCGTCTCTTCCGCACTATTTGAGCTTGCTGCTCCATGACCCGGGCCCTCCTCGAAAGTCCTCTTCTTCCCTGCTATAGGCTGTAATGCTCCGTTCACAGGAGTCGCTATTCGGTTCTCAGAGGCAGCTTGTCGTTTTGGCGCGGGCGTAGAGAAGAAGTTGGAAGCGTTTCGTTTTTGAGAATTACTTTGTGGCGTCTGTGATTGCGGCGGTGTCGGGGCCTTCTCTTTGTCTATGATGAAGCTCTCGCATCCTGAGTCGATGTGGCTGTTGATCTCGGAGGATTTGACAGGCTTGTTGCAGATGGGGCAGTCGACCGCCATGGTCGCTGTAGTCGTGCCGATCACCGAATCACAAAGGGCGAGGTTGGCTTGGTTTGCTATACGACTTGGTAGGTGACGTTAGGTTGCGGTGAGCTGGCATCGGTTGGTTGGTAGATTAGGGTCAGGTCATGCATCGAAGGGAATGGAGCTTGGAGGTGAAAGCTAAGACTCGACCACTGGAAGTGAACAAAATAGAGTGGACCGTACCTGAACTAACTAAAACGCGTGCAACAAGCAAGCCCGTGTTCAAATCGTGGGGACCAATCCCCGAACAACGGGCCGCTCTCGGATCCATATAATCGGTATTTGCTAGTCTGTACTCCGTACTACCGCCGTCTACCGCTGTCATCTATCCTTCATACAGTTTCACGACATTTCACTACACATTATGAACAGTTTAGAATCAAAAGATTGCATTGGTTTATCTTGGCTATGGCGACAGCCCTTTCAATAGCCCCGTTGACTAAATTGCTAAAAACCCTTAACATAACTCCATGATAATGCTTCAACGACCACCAATCCCTTTCATGCTCGTTCCATAACGCCTGGGCCGCCATGCCGATATATATTTGCATCTCAATGCTGTACCGATGTTCGATTTCTTTACGCTGATGTCTTGAGTGATCGCACTTTAGGTGATGCTATGCTTGTCTCGGCCTTGCGTTTGCCTAGTACTGGTGTGTTTTCACGGTCTCGTGTTGCTTCTGCATGACATGATGCGTGGTATGCTCGGTCGCCAACTAAAACTGTGTCTAGCCATACCCATTCTTGTGCCGTATCGAGCCATTTATTCTCAAACTTGTCCTGGCAGATTGGGCAAACGGTGTTGACACGGCGAGATGCATCAGGAACAAGAATGTACTTTGGCTTAGCAGCCTCGGATGCCTTTGAGGCCTGAGCGGCAACATCCTCAGTCGTGGGGAGGTGGTCGACGTCGACGGCCTCTCTTGACTTGAGCCAGTCCTGTACTGTTGTTAGTAATTTTGTATTGTGAGGAGGTAGTGTGACTTACGCGTTGATCAACGTACCAACTCCGGTGCATACCTCGCTTCTCGGCTTCGTTGGTTCGCTGGTGGACACGGAAATGCCAGTCCATATGAGCAATCTTCTGCTTTTTTCCAACTGGATCGTCTCGAAACCGTCTACCACACTGGGTACAAGGTTGGCCCAGGTCGTTATGTAGCGCCCTGATCAAAGAAGGCTGACAGGGTTGTTTGAGAGCGGCCACATTGATACCCCCTTGTACTGGAACTGGCGTGGGCGTTGCTGAAGGAGCAGGAGGGAGTAGGCCTGACTTTCGTAGTTGATCAAGAAGACTCCAAGGGGCTGCGTTTGCTGCTGGCCCTGGCCCTGGTGCTGGTGCCTGGGACATCGTAGGCATTGGAGTCATCCCAGGTATCGTCGGTATCGACATTGCTGGCATAGGGGCCATGGCTGGCATTGCAGACATGTTTGGCATAGGTGGCTTTGGTGGTTCAGGACGAACCTGAGGAGGCTGAGGAGTCGGTGTTGAGCTCGAAGGTGTAGCCGACTTTCTTGCCATCAAGGCGGCCAAGGCTCCCGGGCCAAAGAGCGCATCAAGCGTCACACCTTCTTGCGCTGGAGCCGGAGCTGCAGACGGAGGAAGGGCTACGGACACTGGAGGCATGGGGCGTGCTTGGACGGGCACAGGAGGAGTAGGTGCAGGCCTTTGAGTCAGAGGCGCCATCATGTTTACGGCAGCAAGTTCAGTTACTCGTCTCTTAATGAGTTCAAGCTGATCCGGAGGCAAGCTAGTGCTGTTCACAACGCCCTGCAGCTCATGAAGTGCTCTTAATCTAGTCTGAACATCAACATTTTGGGGATTGCGCGAGGCTTCCGCCTGCGTGGCAACAATTAGATTCCGAATGTCATTGCTCAATGACTGTCCTCCATTTGAAGTGTATTGCTGGGCTGGATGGCCTGGAGGGTATCTCGTCCCCGGCGGTGTCGGAGTATCACGATGAGGCACGGCAGATCGCGGTCGCCCAGGCATCATTCCCGCTTGGGGCATGCTTACGGCGCGTGCCTTCAAGAGTGCATTTTCAATAGGACGCACCAACTCGTGCGAAAAGACGGGCCTGCTGTCCATTGACCCAGGAACAGGCTCCTTCCATGTTCTAAGCATCTCCTCCATTTTTCGACGAACTGGTTGATCGACTACTGCATAAGACTCCATAAAGGTCTTGAACAGATTGCGGCCGAAGTAGAGAGTGTATGGTGTGCCGACATTCTTCACGATCGAATCGAGTACATACAGAGCTGGAAGTTTCTTGTTCGGAGGCGCCTACGCGAAAATTAGCATTGAATTGAATTGGACTGTTCGTGCGCATTCATATTGCGCATCAAGATTCTAACTTACCTTGAGGATGTGTTGTTGCAAAACTTCGGCGATAGCTAGGGCATGTTCAGTATTCTCACGAGCAATGACTGTCAGGTTGCTAATCTCGAAGCGCATGTTGGAGGACAGATCCTCCAAGGCCATGCGGTAATCCTCCGCCACCTCAGCAGAGTCTCCAGACATGATAGCGGTGATGGAGACGAGCGCAACTGGTCGTGTGAGGTAAAGAGATGGTGATGGTGACGGTGATGATTGGGGCTAGGCACAGGTCAAGCTTAGTAGCGATAGGCTACGGAAACCGCTGGCGTCGGGCCTGGAACAACAATTGCGGATGCCTGAGGCTCCACTCAACAATAGATCAGGGACGGAGCACGGAGTAGTCGCGATTCAAATGCAGGGAAAAGCAACAAAGAGACTGGTTTCTCCTGAATAGAAAAAGCCAAGGAGAGAAGCCAGCTTATAGAACAGTTTCCCTGAATGTACAGCTACTCCTTGATCTATTTTTGTACCAAAAAGTCTTTTATTGTTGCACAAGGATTGTGAGTTCCTTGTATTGACTACTGATAAATAGATAGGATATGCATCTGAAAGAAGAGGAGAGAGAAGGAAAAAGAACATCATGTAATGGATGGCAGGCCGCCTTTAAATCTACGGCTTTTGAACCTTACTCCCACAGGCATTGGGTGTTCCTTGCCGGCTGACAAATATAGTCGGGCAATGTGCGTGCTACGCCAGGAGGTTATCGTGTAAGCCCCAAAGGCCCTGAACTTTAAGACCTACAATTGTGAACTTCAAACCAATACAAATTCCACAAAGTTCTCCTGAAAGTTCGATTCTCAACATTACGATATAGTCGCTTTGACATAAGGCTGTTCATAAGATGAGAAACAGTGGATTAAGAAGAAACAAGTCTGCATAAGTACATGGGCCTTATGAATATTAATCCCAGAAACACAATTGAGTTTGAATATGATTTGTTGAACTGGCTGTAAAGAAAGTTTGGCAAATGGTATCCCTGCTAGCAAACAAATAACGAAAGCCATAAATCCAAAACGTGGTATCGCTGACTCCTAATGCCTTAACGCCCTTCTACCTTTTTTCCTTCACGCACGCATCCTTTGCAGTTACAATTTTCCGAGTTGCACTGCACATTCTCCTTGTTCTTCACAGCCTGCGCCGATTGCTTCTTGTCCTCCGCTGCTTTACGCGCTTTCTCCTATTTGCGCGCCGATTCTTCCTAGAACCGAGACATGTGCGCCTCCGAGTACATGCTTGGGCTATGAGGGCGAATATTCATCGGGTGCAGGGCTGTGTCTGGGCGACGAACTTCAGGGACGATGGGACTACGGCGATCCTCGCCAGAGTCGTGTGACTGCCGGCCGAGGGAAGAGGGTTCTTGATGCTCGTAGTGAGGAGGAGGAGGAGGGGCATTACGCTCAAGGTCACGCTCCCGAGTGATAGGCTGACTTATGGTAGGTCGTCGGGGTGTGGACTCGTTCTTCCTGTCCCAAAAGAATCTCTTGAAAGTATTCTTGGGTCGATCTTCATTAGTAAATGATGCGCTGTAGTTAGACTGGGGCTTGCCGAACGATTCATCGTCCGCGAGGGATCCATTGGACCGAATCTTGCGAGCATTGACGTTAACACCTCGGAAGGCGAAAGTGCAGATGAGGTTCACAACGCCGAAGATGGAGGTCAGGATGCCAGCGGACACGATAAGTCGCCAGAAAGGAAGGCCCAACTCATCAACACTATAGTCCGACGAATTGAGCTTGCCGAGGAGGTTCGTCCCAATCAGTATCAGACCGATTCCAAGCCAAAAGAGGCCGTGTTCATCAGAGAATACGGGCCAATGATTGGCGAAATACGCTCTGCAGAAGGGCAACTCGGAAATGACGAGGAATATGGTGGCTGAGCTCATCATCGCGAGAGAGAGAGCCTCGAAAAAGAACCAGCCTTGGGAGGTGTTGATCTTGATGATGAGGACCCAACAAGAGGCAGCGGCGGTCAGGAGGCTGATGATCGTGAAAACACGCAGGATCTGGAGGACGATCATGCCTGGGCCCCAGGCTCGCTGACTAAATCCGAACATGACGGGCTATGGCGTATTTGGTAGGTAAAGAAAAATGAATGAAATGTTGTTGAGTTACGACTGAAGGTCGAGAAAATATTGAGATGAAGTTTTGATGAGGAAGGAAGAAGGCTAGGGGAAGTGGTTAGACGAGGCTTTTCTTGTTATACCTAAGGTAGGCAACTCAAGGACTTACTTTGAAGTAGGAAAGTGTGATATTTGAGTCGTGTAGAAACTTTTGAATCGAAGATATAGTCACGACAGTGAAGTGAAGTTTGTCGGATGTAAGTGAAAGTTATCAGTGAGTTGGTTTATAAGTGAGTCGAAGCTTGCACAAATGAGAAAGTGTATGTGATATTGGAACCAGTCCGAACAGTCAATAGGTGAACAAGAGGAAGTCAAAGAAGAGAAGGTTTAATGATAGGAAAATAGGTCAATGAAGGTGATTGAACACCATTGTTTGGGTTTGAATGAACGGAGAACAATAAGGAAATGGGGAGGGGTTTGCCACCTCAACAGCTGGCACAGGCAGACTTTAAGAGCTACTGCCTATGCACACATCAGTCACACTCTTTGTTGGAAACGATGCGACCTGCACAACAAACTTTTGGTTGGCCCCTGCATGCGGTTTCTCGTCATGGCATGGATGTGAAGCTGGAGAGCCAACCAAAAAGGAGGCGACTCACGATTCGATCGTTTCCCGCATCGAATCGCGTCAACGATTTACCCTGATGCTGGGCTCCACTCGGGCAGTCAATAGTGTCAGAAATGCAGAGAACCATCAGCGCTGCCGTGTCATGGCCGCCGTGCCTGGCCGCGAGCTGCTTCTATTCAGACTCGGTTTCAGCGGTTCCTTGCTCTGTGTGGAGGGCCCCCGATGGGCAGCAACAGGTCGCAGCGACTCAGACCAGTCGACCCAGGTCAGCGCCTAAGCCTGGTGCTCGTGCGATTTCATCCGCAAGCGCTGTCGTCTTGAACGTTGGGCGCCATCGCTGGATGGTTTGTTATATTTGAATCTCAAGACCGGGGTTGAGACGGAGCACGATTGGTTGTCCTGTGTCGAAACGTTGTTTCAGGCCTTGCACTACGAGCCGGGGCTCTAAGTGGGCCTCAATACCAACGCTAAGTGGCCAAGAAATGGTCTCCACTGAAATAGAGGCTTCACGATGGATGGAATAAAAGAGAGCTAGAGTCATCTAATGCGCAGAAAATTGATCCATTAAATTGTTCAGATAAACATAAACAACACCACTAATGCAGGCTGGTATATTTCTTTTAAAGGAAGACGCTGGTTCTGTAGCTTGTGCGGCAAAGACTCAACAATCAACCTACCAGGGTGTCCAGCATCTGAACAAATGCTGAAAACTAACTCCAGCTCGCGGCCAACTTCTGTAAGCTTCTCTCATCTTTCAGCTCACTCAAGTAAGCCCCCCAAAAACAAGCAGGATCTCGTTTTCGTATGCTAGGGTCGCTTATTACTAGGCCAAAGACCCAGCCAGGCGCTTGTGCTATGTTAAACGGAGCTTTAGCCGCGATGCTATTTTTGACCAACCAGGTGTAAGCGCCGGAGTTCGAAATAGCATCTCGTAGGGCTGTTAGTGTCTTCATTCACAATTTTAATGAACCTGGCTGTAGAAAACGAGTTGAGGTTATTTCTGAAGCTCTGATTCACTTTAATTTTAGATTATTTAGTCACTGCTTTTCGCGACGTCATGTCATTCAGATATAGATGCGCTCATTGATGAAACCAGAAGCTGGCCAAAATGCGCGTTCTGCATCTATGTGTAGGCTGGTCCCACAAACGACATGAGGAGTTGCCAACGTAAACCAGTTTTGTAAATGAATGCATGTATACGTGAATTAACTGTTACATGGAATTGTCTCATGTCTGAATACCCTCAGATAAGTTCGATTTCAAAAGGATGCATGAAATGAATCAAGTAGCCTCTCAGATCGTGTACTAGAGTCACTCTGTGGGCATGACGAGAAACGTGGCTCTGGAACCTGCAAACTGTGTTAATGAGTATATTGATGTCGATTCTTCGTAACGATGCCAGAGGTGATGGATCGTGAATATGCTACCCGCTATGTAGCGCCTGAAATCGAACCTGAAAACGCCGTGCCCATGCTGTTTCGTGTATATATGCTCCTAATCATCCTGTGTCAGGTCTATAAATCCAACATCGCTCGTCCGAAAAATCTTAGCCTTAACTCCTCTGCGCTCTAGAGCTGCTGTCTCCCTAGCCATCAGCTCGTCGCGCTCTTCAGCGTCGACCTCCACCTCTTCGTAGAAACCCATGGCGCTGGCCTTTGGGATGAGTAACTTCTTCTTCCGCGCAGGTGCAGGACTTGGGGTTGCGTTTCGGTCCGGTGGTAAGGATGACTGTTGTCGTTTGTTCGGGGATGCAGAGGAGCGTGAGATGAGGGAGGAGAGGGGAGCAAGATCGGTTGACGAGTCACTATCAAAGTCATCATCGAAACTAAGTTGAGATTTTGACTGCTGTTGTTTGGAAGCTGAGAGTAAAGAACTTGAAGCAGAAGTCTGAGACGAACTCGTGTTCTTGGACTTTTTTGTGAACATGTCCATGGACATCTGTTTCATCTTGGGAGGTCCAGAGGACTGAGAAGAGGTCGGCGGTTTTGCACGCCTCGCGTTCAACGCCGAGTCTTTCAACCTTTGCGGAGAACCACTTGACGCAGGAATCGCACACATCGGGTCAGGTAAGTCGCGAGAGGCAGGCACACGAGTCCTTGGCCGTGGCGAAGGCGAAGGGGGAGGCGAGTCAGCTGCACAGGGCGGGCTAGATGTGATGATAATCGCTTGCTGTTCATTTGTAGGCCTTCGTGTCCTAGGAGTCACCTGTGAGCTGGCAAGTGTCCAAGGGGTTGTTGTCTGCCTGACGGTGCTACCCGAGGTCGACGCAGATTGCTTACTTGGCTCCAGAGGTGACGGTATTCGCAAGCGGCGGGATGTTGTCGGTCGGGTCGGCGAGGTGATTATTTCTCTCTCCTTAGACAACGTCTTAGAAGTCACAGTAGAGACAGTATGAGGTTTGCTTGCTCGCACAAACTTGTTAAGCGCGCCAGCAGGCATCCCCGTCTTCGGACCAGGCTTGGACCTGGTTGCTTTCGTTTTAGGTTCCTTTATTTGCTGTTTCTTCTTCTCTGCAGCCCTTTGCACCACCTGAGCGTCTGCAAACACTTCTGGTATCCTCGACTTTGCCAGTATTTCTAATGTCCAAACACCTTGCCGCCCCGAAGGGTTAAAAGGAGCCGGCTGCCGTTTCGCCGTGGATTCCTCGATGTTCTCTGCGTCGTCGATTTCGTCATCGCTGTTCAGTGCCAGTCCACCTCGAGCTTGCACTATCTTTTCATCTTCCTCTTTGGACAAATCGATGGGCACAATTTCGCTCGGAATGTGCTGTATGCGAACTTGTGACACCAAGTCATTCTTGAGATCGGACCTAAACCCTGCAATCCCTTTGACGTAGTCTGCGTTGTCATGCCCTTCAAGAGCCTGCAACTTCTGGACAAGCACTGCATGAGAAAGCACCTTGATGAACTTGAGAGCGCCAACTCGGTAATCCCAGCCAAAGACCTCTCTAGAAAACTCTCTTAGGTCTTCAAACTGGATCTCTCTTTTCAGATGAACCTTCTCTCGGATCTCGTCTATGTTTTCCCTGGGAGACACAACAGGATGTGTGTAGTAGCGTAGAACCTTGAAGTCTGGGAAGGTTTCCGGTATCGCCAAGGCCTTGTTCTTCCTCTTGAAATGACCACTCTCGTTGGTGCGAAGCTCATGTATTAGGGAATTTCTCCAAGCTGTTGTTCCTTCTTTGTCCACTGCCTTCAACCGACAGAGATCTCTGCCAAAGCCAGCTTTGGCAGCTTCAACAGCCACTTTGATGCCACAGCCGGGGAGCCCATTAGGATCGTAGTCGCCACCGCTCATCAAAGCAACAAGAACCATGCCTTCGCGATCCAAGCCATGTTGATCAAGTTTCATTTTCTCAGTGTCGAACAGAGAGACGTGCGTCGGCGTTGTGTCTCGTTTTGATGCCGGTGACCACTGACGCAGCATTTTGGTGCATCCAAACATCAGAGCGTCAACATCTTCTGTTAGAACCATGTCTACGATGCCATGCTTCTGCAGCAGAGCGCACTCCGCCTCAGCTTCTCCAGGCGCATCGTGGGTGTTGCAGCCAAATAGTCGAATTAACCGTTTCGCTTGTGCATTGGCGAAGGAGTCGCCTCGACCGGATTTCTTGTTTCGCTTGACCGCAGGCTTGTATGGACCGTCGAAAACAAAGATAGGCTCAACTGGACATGCCAGTAGACGAACGAGTCGGTAGAATAAAGTTCGAATTTCGGGGTTGGTGCCGCCTGACCGTGTTAGAGAAGTGCTTCAGTATCTCAGTGGCTGTGATGTACCTTGCGCCGCCTGATTTTGAAATTGCCAAATCGCAATATCAATCGCTATTCGCAATGGCCGTCCCTTATTCTCTAGTGACTCGGCGGCGAGTTTCAGTAAAGCCACTCTTTCGCCTTCGCCCACCTCCTGGTAGATCCTGAAGAAATTAGCCTGGAAGTTTGCCATACATAACACGCGATTCTCACCCTTTGATACCCATTTGAACATCAGAAAGACCTTGAAGCAACCCGCCCCAAACTCTCCTGATTCGATAGTCGATGATGTAGGTTGAAGTTCACGGTCCAAGGTTGCCCCACGTCGCTGCAGTTACCAGTGACCACTGTTTTCTTAGCCAGTGAAGACGGCAGATCGGCGCTAAAAACGCCGACTTCAAATAGCCATTCAACCAACCAGCGTTAAGACAAGCTACATGGCTAGGTACGCCCTGACCAGGGCATCTCATCGCCAACATCGAACAAAGGGAAGAAGCAGGAAACACAGAAGAATTCATCTCACTCGCGATGGCCTCTGGATCTGGGTCTACACTTGCTCACAGAAGCGTGGCTAGTATCCGTGGAGGTCCTCCTCAGGGGCCAAGTCCATCGACTCCACATACCCCGAATCGCTCATCTGTTATTTCATCCTACGGCTCACCATCGACTATCCGTGCTGATGACGAGTTCATTGTTGTTGAGCTAGGCTCACGCCATATCAGAGTGGGATTTGCGGGCGACACATCTCCAAGAGTCGTTCTTCAATGCAGTCCTGAAGATCAAAGAAGGGCTGGAGACTTCAGAGGATGGCAACAACCGAAACGGTCACCTGGCTTGCAATGGTCAAAGGAACATGAGTTTTGGCGATATGATCTAAGAGATATAGAGCTTGGCCTATATCAGGATAAGCTGGAGCGTGTGCTACATGACGCTTTCTCAAAGTTTGTCTTGGATAAATCTCACAAGGGACAGTTGCTTACAGGCATATAGGTACTTGCTTATCGATTCCAGACCACGAAGACTCGGGCTAGTTTTGGACTCTGGAGTACCTCTTCCACTGTTGACAGCCACTTTGGATACCCTGTTTAGCAGATTTCAGTCACCAACTATCTCTCTCATGTCAACACCATCCATGTCGGCCATCTCAGCCGGTGTCAGATCGGCCTTGGTGATAGATATGGGCTGGGCAGAAACTGTCATCACCAGTGTCTACGAATACCGGGAAGTCAAGACAACACGTACAGTCCGAGGTGGCAGAGCACTTTTAGACACGCTTTACAAAACCATCGAGCCATTAATACCAGGTGAACATGATGTTACCAAACAAAGAGCGTTAGGCTTTGAAGAATGCGAAGACATCATGTGTCGTTTGATGTGGTGCAAGCCATCAGAATTTCGATCATCCCAGCGACAGTCGACCCAGCTGGAAACAGTTGACGAGCAAGAAGAGATCGAAGCTGAGTCGGCGCAAGCTGGTATTCCAACAGGGGTCGCCCAAATACCCGTTAACACAAGTCGTCGCCCATTGACAGTGGAGCTTCCCTTTGAGAAGCTTGCAGAGGTCTGCGACGATACCTTCTTCGACCCTTTAGCAGACCGAGCGACATTTGACGACGATGAACTACCGCTGCACTTGCTATTGTATAGACATCTTTTACAATTACCACTGGATGTACGCGCAATCTGCATGTCGCGCATAATGTTCACAGGAGGATGCTCCAATATCTTAGGCATCAAGCAACGGATTGTTGACGATCTCACAGCTATCGTCAACAAGAGGGGATGGGAGCCAGTGTTCGGAAAGGTTGTGGACAAGAATCGCAATAGTGCTAGGATCCATCAGCAGTCCAGCGCCACTTCTCCTACAGAAGGCTCGCCATCATCATCATCACCACCAGGTGAAGACGAACAACGCAAATCCCCCAAGAACGCAGCCGATTCAAAGGCAGAGCACGACCCGATAGAAGCCAAGGTTGTACGACAGCGGGCCACAATTCCACAATTCAAGGGCCAAATCCGGGTGATCCATACTCTTGGGCCGTGGATCGGAGGTAGTCTACTCTGTCAGTTGAAAATTCCTGCCATGGCAGTTATTGATCGTGAGTCGTGGCTCGCACAAGGCGCCAATGGAGCTTCTCGGCCTAGCGAGGTGGACTTCAAGGCACAACACAGACAGAGCGTGCAGGCAGGAGGATATACTCGGGGAGGTGGAGGACATCACGGAAACTGGACTCTAGGTGTATGGGGTTACCTGTAGGAGGTTCAACGTTGAGAGACATCATGAGATGAGATGAGATGAGGAATATGTTGGTGGTGTGGACAGAGAACTGGATGAGGTAGGCTAGGTTAGTAGGCAACCAAATACCCGATTTACGATGAGATCAACATAATTGGCCCAATTGCAGTGTTTGTCTATTTGCCAAGAACAAGTGAATGAATACTTGAACATCGATGTCCCATTCCGTGATGGCCCGTATAGTAGTCTATTCGCTCGGGTAATTGCATTAAGCAAGCTCTCCACTGTTAAGCTTCGGCAGCCGACGTCAAGCTCCAAACTCGCTGATCAGGCAGTCTAGCTTAGTACCTCAGTCATGCTTCATATGAGCTGCTCACCAATTCAACATCCACCATGAACAGGACATTATCGCGTCTACGGTGTCGCGCTCTACACCCGAGGCTCAACCCAATACTGGCTCGTAGTTTCGCAGATGTGAAGCGGCCTCCTTCAGCGCCAAAACCCATCGTCGATATCAAACACATCAGACAACACGCAGAACTTTATCAGCAGACTTGCGTGGAGCGCAACTATCGCAACCAGGCGCAAAACCCAGCTAAAATTCTAGAACTTCACGCGAGATGGCAGGATCTTCAGCGGCAGGGTCGCGCATTGCGCGAGAGGTCGAATTTGTTGAGGAGACAGCTTGCGAACCCGGCGACGAGCAGCGATGATGAGGATCTCAAGGAAGTGCGCCAATTGACCCGTGAGCAGATCCAGGAGGAGGCGCGACAACTCAAACAGGATCTCTCGGCAATTGAAAAGGGAGAATCGCAGGCCGTTACGCAAATGGAGGAGTTGGCGCTCGAGTTACCTAATCTCACTCATCCTGATACTCCAAAGGGAAGCGATTTTGAGGTTATGAGCTACATCAACGACCCACCCACTTTTAAGGAATCACCTGAGGATAAAATCTGGCGATCTCATGTTCACATCGGTTCCGAGCTTGGTATCTTTGACTTTGCTGGCGCTGCTACTGCTTCCGGTTGGGGTTGGTATTATCTTCTGGGTGAGGCTGCTCAACTGGAGCAAGCCTTGGTTCAATATGCCCTCGCCGTTGCAACCCGTCATGGTTGGACGCAAGTATCACCTCCTAGCATGGTCTATAGCCACATTGGGGCTGCCTGTGGATTCCAGCCTCGCGACCTGAACGGAGAGCAACAAGTCTACACTATCGCCCAGTCAGCCGAAGATGCTGAGCGGGGTGTTCCCGAGATGTGCCTTACTGGAACATCTGAGATCGCCCTAGCAGGAATGAAGGCCAACACTACCCTTGATTCTGAAGACCTACCTCTGAAGCGAGTCGCCGTCTCTCGCTGCTATCGCGCCGAAGCTGGAGCCCGTGGTGCTGACACCAAGGGTCTATACCGAGTACACGAGTTCACCAAAGTGGAAATGTTCGCATGGACAGCACCCGATGAGGATATAGCCCAAGAACTCTTTGACGAGATTCTCGACTTGCAGACCGAGATCCTGTCTTCACTTGGACTTTACTGCCGTATTCTCTCTATGCCTTCCCACGATCTCGGCGCATCAGCCACTCGCAAGATTGACATGGAGGCTTTTTTCCCCAGCCGTCGCGACAACTGGGGTGAAGTCACATCAGCAAGTATGTGCACCGACTACCAAACCCGCCGCCTTGGCACACGAACACGCATTGATGGAAAGCTCGCCTTCCCCTGGACTTCCAATGGTACTGCCCTGGCTGTCCCTCGTGTGATAGCAGCTATTTTGGAGAATGGGTGGGATGAAGAGGCCAAGACTGTCACAATTCCCGAGTGCTTGCGGCCATGGATGGATGGCAAAGAAAAGATTGGTCTTGGAGGACGTCGTTCGAGCGTGGATCGCGTGTAAGTTTGAAACGATGGATGAAGCATGGCTTTGACTGCGTGCGTGTACGAATGGAGAATATGACGGAGGCATAATTGCTATGAAATCTTGATATCTTATTTAATATGAAACGCAAGGCGTGATCTATCAATTGAATATAAAGCCCTGTCATTTATAGCCTCTGTACCATCTAATCCTGAGAAGTCTGGAGACATATATCTTATCACCACACCAAGTTCTTTACTTTCCTCTCCCAACCTGGCATCCTGAATTCCATCCCTGGACTTCCCCTCCATCTATACCATCCTGACATTTTCTTCATCGCCCCAACCCAACCAAGTTCCCCTCTCCTCCAAGCCTTGCCTCTCGTTCCATCTCCTCTATGCTGCACAACATACACGCCTCCATCTGATGCTGTCGTTATCTTAGCTTCTCCTCGCTCTGGATCGCCACTGCTATAGTATTCCCGTCGGCGTGGTGTCCTATTCGCTTGGAACCGTCTGTTGTGGTCCAAGTCCAGAATCTCGCTTGCTGCAACTTCCATCCACACATCCAAAGTTCTCAGATGATCTGCATAAATGATGAGGATCGCGAGGAGGGAAGAAAGCCCTGATGCAAGCCAGAACACCCAAAATGAGTTGCCCTGAGGACCATATGAACTCTCGATTGACAATATCCCTGATACAACTGTCAGGGGCAGTAACAGACCTCCTAGATATGCTATTCGATCTAGACTTCTGGAGTTTGAATTTTTGGGGTCGTTTTGAGCTTCTTGGGCATGTGCTTGGAGAGCAACTGTAACAGAGAGCTGTATACGTCTATGCAGACGTTCTGCAAGATTCGACCAGTTTGCAGATGTAATGGTACTGAAATCTCCTCGCCGCTCCATGCTCTTTGTGATATCTGCATTGGTTTCAAGGGCTCGTGCGATAGTCCACTGAACGTCCACAGAATCAGACCCAAGAGGTGGCAATGAGTCGAGTTTCTGGAGCCACATGTCGTAGATGAGCTCTGCGACTAGATCCTCTATTGGGCGGATGTCGACGAGGGCTTGCCACAGGGAATCTTCCAGGCCGGATCGCTTCGGGGGACGTTTACCTGATGTTTTGCTGTCTGGGCGAGCATTACTTGGGATTCTAGAGGGGCGATAAGGTCGTGAGGATACTCTAAATGGAAGACCATCGAGGAGGAGGATAGGGAGTTGTTCCTTGACCATGAGAGATGCACGACATATTCTAATCCCCTCATCCTCATCAGACTCATCGTCATCTTGCTCTTTCGTCTCGCCATCCTCCTCTTCAGGCTTCCTCTTCCTTATCTCAGTCTCAGGAAACTCCCAAACCCATCCGCCTCTTTTCTTATCCAACTCGATGCCTAGCAAAACACCCATATCGCACTCCCCTCTTACAATAGCCAACTTCCGCCAACCGGGCCTTTCCACCGCGACCATCTCTTCTTGAAATTCTTCAACATTGAGTAATTCTTTCTGTCGACAGTTTTGTGTGCTCCATTCGAGAAGATATGGCCGGGAAAGCTGTGGTCTTCCGGTGACGGGAATGACCCGATCCGATGAGCGCCGAGTCCGGTGCCGGGCTTCGGGAGCCGGGCGTGGTCGTGACATTGGGGTACTTATTCTCTGTTCTTCTGGGCGACTCAAACCGCTAGATTCGATATACAAATGAGACTCAAGCTAGCCAAAACTGTTGTTAGAAGTGTTCCTGAGACCGTACCAAGTCGAATTTGTGGGAGTTTCACTCTTTTGAGTCTTTCAGCACTATCTTCTACCCGACCTCATGAACACAACTGCCGTCATGGGAGAAGTTCTCAAGGCATTTTGTCCCCATAATTTCGCTGGTAAAGACTCCTTTCATTTCAGACTTTAGGGGTCCTCAAGGGTCTCAGTTAGGCAGATGTTCCCCTGCGCCTCCATCAGCAAGTGTCTAAGTGTGGTCATGTGCCGAGTCCTTGAGTCCAGATGACCCAAACCGTGAAAGAACCTCAACACGCGACGTATTCACCTGGGAGAGAAATATTACATAAACACCTGTCAAGTCAGATAGATGAACCTTGTTTATCTATGATTGACTCATGACACAAGCCGGCTTGTAGTTGGTATATTGGCGCGTTGGCTCAACTCATTTCACTCAAGACACCATAACAAAATCATCCCTGTGGTTCTATAAGCTAGCCTTCGTTCGTGCATGGCTCGTCATCTTTGTTGAATGGTAACTTTACATAACATGACTTCTTTCCCGCTCTCCCCGAAACGCCAGACCAGACGCCATTTTAACAGCGGCAAAATCATAGGATGCTAAGACTTCCTCTCTCTTGTCTCTTTGGTTTCTCTACCCTCCGCTTCTGTTTTCTGTCCCCTTTCGTTGTCCGCTTCTTTTGTCTCTTCTGCCTTTCGTAGTTTCTCTCCCCCTCTCCCTTACAAGCAATCGTCCAAAGGAGTGTCGAGTGCAAAGTATGTGTCAAATGACGCTGAATAAAAGAATAGACGCCCCAGTGCAAGAATCTCAGATCATAACCCCATGCGTATACGTGCGGCAACATGTCCAATCCATGATCGAGGTCAACTATCAATAACAATATTTCGAACTCCTGAACCTCAAATGTTGCACCCAGAAACTCGAAACTCGAACTCAACGGTGATGATCGTCGTCGCCATCGTGATGCAGAGTGACACTGTTGAACTCGAGGAATGGGTCGGCAATCTCACCACCAGGAGTTGCCAGTCCACTGTCTAATGGGACTCCCTTTAAGTTCATCGCCCTCGATCCTGACAAGTCGACACTCTCACTTTCCTTGACGTTTCGGAAGTTGACTGTATCAACTCCTCGGCCCGCGTGAGGAACAATCGGTGGTTTTTGGTGTCGAATGAGTGCCCATTGTGTCGTTCTGAAGAATGGATGCGCCTTGATATCTGATGCGCCAGCTCGGGCGCCCAGTCGTCGATTCTCGTCCTTGATGAGCAGTTTCCTTATCAAAGACTTGCAGAGGCTGTGGCTTGGTTAGAACGGTAGGGTAGTGAGTTTTCACCCAGGACTTACTTGGAGATCTGTGGTGCACCAGTATGATCGGGGAATGGAATATCCTCTCTAAGGATATTTGCGAAAGTTGCATTTCGGTTCTTTCCCTTGAAGGGCGTTGTGCCGTAAAGCATTTCGTAAATAAGGATACCCAATGTCCACCAATCGACGGCACTTGTGTGACCGCTGCCCTTAATCACTTCTGGCGCAATGTACTCTTCTGTGCCAACAAAAGAGTTTGTGCGGAAGTTAGCGATACATGACCGAGTGTCGATAGTTGGCAGAGCATCGGTGCGGGCTCCGTTCTTGCCGACGATCATGGTCGGCTTGCCACCAGGGTCTGATTGCTTGGACAAGTCGAAGTCTGAAAGCATGATGTGGCCCGATTGGTGCAGGAGAATGTCTGTCACAAAGGGTCAGCGGTGGATTTGTAAGCACGGCTTCTCAACATACTCTCAGGCTTCAGGTCTCGATAAATGAAACCCATAAGATGCAAGTACTCCAGTGCTGCTGTCACCTCGGCGGCATAGAATCGAGCATCCTCTTCAGGAATACATTTTCCAGGTCGTGTTTGCAGAGCGCGGAAGAACTCGCCACCACTACAGTACTCCATACACAGGTATAGGTAGTCTTCGGACTGGAAGGAGTGGTATAATGTGACAATGAACGGATGGTTACTTGTTGCAAGAATTTCCTGCTCTGCCAAAGCTCGCTTAATCTTGTTGCGCTTGATCATTTCCTTCTTGCTTAGTACTGCGGCTAGTTAGTCGTTGTCGCGATAGTAAACGTGAGTGATGGACGTACTCTTCATGGCATAAAGCCTGCTGCTCTTCTTCTCCCTCACAAGATACACCTTTCCGACATCTCCCTTTCCAATAAGCTTGATCTTGTCAAAGCTGGACGGGCTAACTTCAACGTTTCGAACCTTGATAGAATTGGAACTATAGGTGCGGCGGAAAGCCATACCCAGATTAGGGGCAGGAAGAGCAGCAAGAACATCGTCAGAATTGGCGTGCTTGGCCTTGTCCTCGGCCTCAAGAGCCTTTGCCGTTTCTATAAGACCCAATGCGCCTGAACTTGTGAGGAGAGGATCCTTGCCAAGCTCGGCAGTTGCGGGACGCTCATTGTTGGGATCGTTTTTGGAGAACAGGCCCTGGGCATTGGGTGCACTGGCGACTCTTCTAAGTCTCCGGGCGAGTTCCTCTTTGGTTTCGCTGGTAGTTTGATCGTTCGCAGGGGCACCATCAGGGCCTTGGACCTTGAGACTCGGTGTATCGGGAGGGCTTGGGGGAACGGAGTCGGAATTGTGGTGGCGCAATCCTGGTTGGCCTTGATGGGCGAAATAAGGGTTCGCATGTGCCGTAGGACTCATGGCTTCCTCCAGCTGGTTACCCTCACTAGCGACGGTATGCGCGCGCAGACGGCCGACGGTATTACTAAAGAACTTGGTATGACGGGATTTTGAGGGATCGGGAGTGGTGGCGGCCGAGCCCTTTTCTTTCTCCTTCTCCTTCTCCTTATCGCTAGAAGCACTGCCGGTGCTACCTCCAGTGTTCATGCGGAAGAAATTGCGCAGGCGATGGCTCACCTGGCCGGGGCCATTGGAGGTCTTTTGAGACGGCATAGCGACAGTAACGTTATCGGAAATGTTTGGATGGGTGGAGACGGAAACAGCTTTGGCGGTAGTTCGACTAGAGATTTGCTTCCATATTCGACAAAATAAATAATTGGGAGGCGAGAGGACGTTTGCGGGTTGATGTTGATCGAGTCGGGTAAAAGATCCACGAGGGGATTGTTGTTGCGCGTCGTTGAAGTCGCGGCCCTGTATCGGTCCGTAGCGAGATAGGTATAAGTGTCGGGACGGATGAGTAGACGAAGCTAAGGTACCCTGTTGAGAGAAAGAAGTCACAGGGGAGCTTAGAGCAACACCACTGTTGTAAAAGAAGAAAAGGGAGGAAGAAGACACAAGAGCCTCAAGAGGAATGACGCTGCTGGCCTTGAGACCGAGACTGAGACTGGGACTGGGACTGGGACAGGCAGGCTATAGATGGGTCTTGCTTAGGATTGGCCTTGATCTGGGAATTGGATTGGAAATGGGCCCTGACCATGGATGGGAATGGATGGATTCGATGGGAATGGGGGCGGCGTCGGAGACTTCTGCCTGAGGCATGATTAATAATTACAATCCATGGATGCACCTCAGTCCAATGCAATGCAGGTCGGCATCGGCCCCTCTATCACCATTGCCCGCCCACTAACTCAGCTCTAAAAGTCTAGCGATCTTAGGCGTAGCCTCACCCATGGTCCAATGGATGGATGGGTGTGACTTTGTTTCCTCTTCTCTGTTAATAGAGTTACATATGAACTTAACCTGGATAGGGGAATACTGTATGCGGGCTGTCACTTTGCATGTTACTGCATTCAACATAATTATACTACTGTACACTCGCATCTCACGCAAACTCGAGGTGAATTCCCTCGTCTCCCTTGTAGGCGGGGATCTGGAACGCCTCGCCTCTTCTAAACTCGCCCGCCTCGCACCTCTCTGTGGCTTGGATGGCCTAGCTTGGGTGCTTCCTAGGGTCTGGGTAACGTTAGTTTAAGGTGAGCTTAGGTTGGCTTGGCTTCTCATTATCTGACAAAGCCAACTGCGCCCTCCCTCGGCCGCTCGGTATCGTTCCACTGCCCGCAAACTCCGGTGAGATAATGCCGTGAGATATAGACTAAAGCGTAATTGCGAATTTAGCCAAAGCATTCATCCTCCCGAAGTCCCCGGTAAAGGAGTGACGTTCTACAGTGGGTTGTTGCTGGGCCCGTCTTTCGGGCATCCTAGGCATCCTAGGGCGCGAGCCACTAGACCGGTACCTACGTTTCGAGTCTGTCTATGCGCTAGAATCATGAGGCGTCGATAGCGTCTTGCCAGATCGGAAAAGAGACCCTGTGGGTTCTCGATATTGGTTCCCGCGGCCTGGGGTTGCTTGCTTGGACTCTGCAGATTGTACCTTGCCTTTCTAGAAAATGATTGAGTCGGAAGCTCATGACATGAATGAGGCGATCAGCATTGCAGTACTTCCTATCCTAGTAGTCCACGTTTGTGCAATGGTGATGTGGGGAGATGTCAGAACAGGGCCATTTTGTTTGTGGAACGATGCTTGACAACATCCGAGTTACGGACTCGAAAAGACCCCAACTTTGTCCTGGGAGTGGCTTCGGGATCTAATACTGAACCCGGCCCCTATGAAGAACCAACTCTAAACTCAACACTTGATGATTGATCAATTATATTGGTCCGCAGAGCCTTTCAATGTCGCTGTAGCTTCCATAATCAGAAATATTCATGTCTGAGTGGACTACCCTAGAAATAGTGGCATGATGAAGCTTGAACCACCGTCAAGGGGTTATCAACGCTAGTCAGCCGTGCTTGACCTGAGATGTGAAAAGACAGGACTATCTTGGATGTTCATGCAATCCATCAGAAGACACGAGGTCCAATGTTCAGTGCTGGTATGGTTATCGAATTCAAGTTGGTCGACTTGCTTAGTTACTGTAAAACCCCTCCCAAATCCATAACGTCATATCCGATGGGACTTGCAACATTCAAAAATGACATACGTATATAAGAGAAGCTCCTTGGCATACGAGAAGCCTTCTCAACTGGAATTGAATTGAATCTCATTGCGCTAATTCATAAGATCTCACAGTTTGTACGCGTAGATTTATTAGCCGTAAGTGATCTTCAAAAAGATCACAAGTGAAAGTTTCGAATTACGCGTATACGAAAGCGTCTAGTCACGGCGTGTAGGAGAGCGGTACTGGTAATGTTCGCTAATGCCGTTTCGTAAGCTTAACATGCTAAACATTACGAGGAGCTTATATACGTATTAATATGTGTTGTGTTGTGAGCAACGAGTAGCGTTTTAGGTGCTGAGTGTTGTTTGTGTAAGTGAGCCAACTTGGCTGGGCCTTTTGCTTTCATGGCTTAATCCACACCAGCCATTTGGTACCTTATCTCAGCCAAATTGTCATTTGGAAGACTTGTAGAGTAACCAAATGATCTTCATCGTATTACCAGAGAAACCCGCCATTGAGTGACCGAAGTGTCTCCGCCGGTATAGAGTTATGATGACTGCTCACAGAATGGACGATGAATAGCCAACAGGCATTTTTTGTTTCGGAGCATTAAGCAGAGAGAGAGAGCTAATTTCTGAATTCATTACTAAGATCTGGTTTGCAAACAAGCTCAAGAGACGCCTCGAAGTGTTTACAAACTCAGATTGTTAAGACAAGGCAACCTGGTGTTGAACTTGATGAGGTTGAAACCTGGCAAGCTATTGGACGAATACGACGTAATAACATCGGTCTGCCCGCTTTACGGTGATACTACAGATGAGTAACTAACATTGCCTGCTGTGTCTCATCCAAAACGTCCTTATAACCTGGAGTATGGCACCAGTTTCTCACATACGACCATACCTATCAGAGAACTCGGGATCCCGTCCGCTCTCCCATAGATAAGCTGATAAGGGGCGGATTAGTAGTTGGGTCGGTGACGACCAGCGAATCCCCGCTGTTGTATGTTTTTGGCGATAATTCTTTTTGGTGTTTTGGTCAAGCGAGGCTCCATGTGGGCCGAACCACGTTGCCGGGCCATTTACCAACCAGGGAAGGTTGATCGACTGCTCAGTCTCATTAGCAAATAGATACTTCTTTCTGTTATCTTATTTCAAATGGATAGAAAATACTATGGCATTTGCTATTGATGCCTCTTTTGATCTCAGCTAAGCGTATGTAAGTCATGTTTCATTATCAAGCTGTAAGTTGGTATCCACCTGACATGAAATAGCCAAAGCGCAACAGCGCCGTAAGCAATACAACAAACTATTGAACTCAGTATTGTATCTATTTGCTGGCATATGAGCTTTAGGACGCCAATGAGATTGCTGCTTTAGCCCACTGAAGCACATGCTCTTGTCTTCGGGGGTGCCTCATTTCTCCAAGCATGTCATAAGTCTTTTGTGAGTGACACATGAGATCATTAAGTACACATTGAGTTCGGTGAGTCTATATCTTACGTGGCTGATCTATTTAAGAAACCCAGCTCGGATGAACTTTCTCATGTGTGCTGTTGTACCTACATCTTGGAGGTCGGCATTAAAGTTTGGACTTGTGATGTGGGTGACTTTGTTAAGGAGCAAGCATCGACCAATGAACAATAGTTCTGTTCCTCAGAACTCAACTTGGCGAAAATCTACCTTTCTCACCCATGGGGCTGCATTGTTTTGCCAGTTGACACTTTGATGAGGTGAGGTCGTGTAAGCTGAAAAAAACTGGGTTGGGTGACAAGTGCGAGATACCTAAGGTTACGTGAGACGAGTATGCGAAATCAAAGTACCTAGATCGGTCAATGCAGCCCATATCGAGGCCATCCAGGCCTCCAAAACCTTGTTCTCCGATTGGCCCCTTGGTATAGACTGGCACTAAAGCGGAAAAGGGCACAGCCTTCAGTCCTGTCTGCTTAGGTTGATCTGACGGTCTGGCCGCTCGTGTCGCAACTACTTTCTTTTCCTCTTTGCCTCTTTGCCTCTTGCTCGAATATAAACCACCAACGACTTCATCTCTTGGCTTCGCTATAATTTCTGTTTAAACCTTCGTTTCAACTCGAATATTGATCGATAACATGGCTCGTGGCAACCAGCGTGACCTGGCTCGGGCCAAAAGGGAGAAAGAGAAGAGTAAAATGGTTCGTCTTATCCTCAATTGTCTTCCATGAATTTGTGCCACAAGACAAATTACTAACCTGATCTTTCTCTTCTACAGAAGTCGGGTACAAACAAGTCTGGTACTCAGATGCAGCAGGAGAATGAGACCGCGGCTGAAATTATGCGACGAAAACAGGCAGCTTGTATGTTCAACCAACCACTTGCAGCCCTATCATCGATCGACTTCCGAATACAACTGCGAACCAACACAACGTCGCTTTTGGAACCAAAAATGCTGACAACCCCTGTAGCCGATGCGCGCAAGGCTGCCGCAGGTCTTGCAGGCAAGAAATAGACACTTGTTCTGCGCGCTGTACGAACATTATCAGCCTTGGCTCAAAATTTCACCGATTTTCCGCGAACTCCACGACGAAATAGGGTATATGAATACGGGCCTGATGAAATGTGGAATGTTCGGAAGCATGCCTCAACAGCGACGAAACGAAAAGACTTTTGGGTAGCACTGGCGAAGCGGTGTAATATGATATGGCTTGTGTTTGAATGGATTATGCTAGCCTCTCTTTCAATAAATCTATGCAATGATGGTTGTTCGTGATGGCTAAAAAAAAAACAGCTCTAGTCTTCTCTTTGGTGTTTTGCTCCTTTTCAAAACCATAGACGTTGCGAATTCATGACCTCGGGCAACTCTCCTCGGAGAGCAAGAGAATATTAGCAAAAGGTATCCTAAGCTTATGCTAATTTACCTAAGTCTTTTCGTCATTTAGGATCAAGGTCTGATGTTTCTTGCTCCCCGAGGGTAGTCTCTGCTTTTGCCTCTGCTTTTGCCTCCGCTTCTGCATCAAGACGTCTCGCGACCTCGATTGACTCTAGGCACTCCTCCAGCACTTGGCGTGTCGTATTCGTGTAGAAATGATCTGGACCAAATAGCTTTGTCCGGAGCTCAAGACATTCCTCCAATATCTTCCTCGCATCACCAAGCATGTCGACGTCGGGATACAAATGCCTATCGTCTATGAAGAGCTGACCATATGCCAACCACGTGGTACCAAGGTCAGTCATGAGGCTCAGAGTTTTGGGGTTTTCCAGACCAAGAACTCTTTTGCTAGTCTCGAAGGCTTCAACCTGCAGGTCCTCAGCCTCCGAGAGGCCACAACCTTTGCTAAATAATGTTCTCGCCAGACTTGCCTTACTGTCGAGTGTTAGAGGATGCTCCTCACCAAGATGCTTTATCTTTACTTCCAAGCACCTTCTCTGCATCCTTTCCTTTTCCTCCACCTCCCCATCTAGGTTGACTGCAAGATTATCCATCGTGTGGATAGTGTCGAGGTGTTCTTCTCCGAGTGTTCGTAATCTGACCTCGAGAACCTGTCTCTCCAATGCATTTGCTTCCTCATCTTTGTCTTGCTCGGAGAGGATGACAGCAAGATTACCCATAGCATCGACAGTTTTGTAATGTTCATCGCCTTCGAGACGTTTCCAAGTCTCCACAACACCTCGCAACAAGCGTTCCGATTCTTCATATTGATCCAGATCTGCCAACGAAATCGCGTGGTCTGAGACTAAAACGAGAGTCTCCAGATGATCGTCGCCTAGTAGCTCTTTCCGAATACCAACTCCTTCGCGTTGCAGAATTTCTGCTTCACGGTACCGGCCCTGGTAGTGGAAGAATGACGCAACTCGGTGAAGTAAGGAGGCCCTCACAAGTCTGTCCTCCTCATTTTCAAGTATCTGGGCCTCCAGGACAGAGTTTGCGTGCGAAAGATACCCAGTGCATGTCGTCAACTTCTCGAACCATTCAGTATCTTCGAACTGTGCGTAGGGGTAAAAGTCCGACACAGAGAGGAAAGCGTGCCTTGTGAACTCGGCTATGCTTCCTTTTCGTACCAGCCAATTCCTCGTGACCAACTGAATCAGACGATGCATAGTATGGTCACCGGCTTTCTCTGCCCGGATGAAGCAAAACGCCTTTAGTATCCCAAGTGCCTTAACAAGTTGTAACTTGGTATTAGATCCTGCATGCAAATTTTCTCTGGCGTAAAACTCGAGGAATTCTAGAGGTATTCTTTGACGATCGAATAAGCACATCAGTGAGAGGAGCTCACTAGCAAAGATGTACTGTCGTTCTATTTGGTGGAAGGAAAGCATCCAGGTCTGGGCAACTGCGCGAGGTGTGTCCGAGTCCCTTCCGACAGTTTCAAATTCTTCGTTCAGAAGATCAATGAGATCGTCCGCGCTTCCATCTAAGAGCTCAAGATATTCGTTGACCGTGATGGAGTTCTCCTGAATAAAGGCAGCTGCTTGCACCAAGGCTAGAGGAAGAAATTCCAGACGGGATGAGAGCTGGAGCAAGTCCTTTTCAGACTCATCCTCCTGGTGTAAGCCTTGGCGGAGAAGTTGAGATGCCTCAATTTCGTCCATCTTGCCTACTTCGACGGGAAACTTGCCCTTTGTAAGTCGTGAGCCTACCTGCATGTTCCTTGTTGTGATGAGCACATTGCCATTGGGGGATTCTGGTATGAACTGAGCCAGGTTATTCTCGGCATTGGGCTTCAGTTTTGAGGATTCGTTGCAAGGGAAGAAAAGTTGCAGGTCGTCAGCGTTATCAATGACCATCAGCCACTGCCCACTCTCCTTACTCTCCAACCAGTCTCTGACGGCTGGCAAGGCATCGAAAGTAGGGTCTTCATGTCCCGTGATCTTGCACTCGTTGGCGATATGGGCATAGCCTTCTGAAAACTTTTCGACGCTGCTAGCATGAATCCAAAAGACTGATGTATCCTGAGAGATCTCCTGGACCCAATATGCATATGACAATGCGATTTGGGTCTTTCTTTTTGAAGTCAGTGGGCGACACTTCACTAATGGATGTTATTGAACATACCCAACCCCGCCAAGACCATAAAGCGCAGCCCTTCGATGACCCCTACCGCGTGACTGAGGTTCTAGATCTCCAAGTTGAGTTTTCACCAGGTCAAGTATTTCGGATCTTCCGACGAAATCTGGATTAAAAGTGTATGGAACGAGGCCTAAGAAGTCAGTTCTCAGTTGGGCACTATCATGGCTAGGGGAGAAGAAAACTCGAGACCCTGATCCTAAAGGAGAAAAATACTTATGTAACTTAGCATAAGCTTAGGATAAGTTCAGGAAACCTTTTAGTAAGTTTAATTTAACATACTATATCAAGGTCTGGTGTTTTCTTGCTCCCCTAGCACGGGTCCCAACCCAAAGGTTAAGGATTCATGGAGTCAGCTTTGGCTAGGTACTCACAATGTCCGGCAACAGTGTGCTTCTTTGGTTTGGACTGTATCTGCTGAATCCTCTTCATCCAGCGTTTTAGTTCTCCACAGATAGCCACAAATCCCGGCTCCTCAGAATTGGAGAATTTGGTCATATCTGCATGGTTCTTGTGTATGCCGATTGATATGTAGCCGGGTAGGATGGCCGAGTGTTTGGGGACGATCACCCCGAACTTCTTGGTCGGAAGCTCTTCATAGAAACATGTAATGTCTATCATGGTGGCCTCCTCTTTGCTTCGTGCCATGAGAAGAGCCTGAAAGCTATCCTGAATTCGGGCCAGGACTTCCGAGTCTTTTGTTAAAACTTGGACAATATCACTGTTGGTCTCTTTGATCAATCCGACAGAGCGTGAGACTAATTCTCCGATCTTGGCGAGGCTTGATCCATGATGTGGTGTGCCGAGAAAGATGACACCACGAGTGAAGTTGACTATATCTTGGAGGTGCTGTTCAGACCGTTGTTTCGCTGTGACAAGTGCCTGTTTTCTCAATAAGCCCTCCATCCAGGATCAGTGAAGTGACTAGGGGAGGAAAGAAAACTTGGAGTCTCGACACTAAATGATAAAGAGACTTAGGATATCTTTCCTGAGTTTAAGATACCTCTGCTAAGCTTAGGATACCATTTGTTGATATTGTTTTGACACCAATATAATGTTCGATGTTTTCTTGCTCCCCGAGAAGTGAGTGAGTGACTTACATCCTGACAAACAAGTCCTCCTAGACTGTGGCAGATAAATATAATAGGTCGTGAATCCTAGAGTCGCTATAAGAGAGTGAAATCAGGGGTAGTGATCCAATATTTACTGTGTTATCGCTCTGTCGAAGTGATGCGAGAGCAGTCACGAGATTATATGCATGATTGGAGATTCGATTCTGGGAAGGAACATCGTCCTTGCCGGTAACAGTTGAATCATAAGAGTAAGTGAGAACACGTGCAGTCTCAATCTCCAAAGGAAGAAGTGTCTTCGGCCAAGGACTCCCCGAAGTCTTATCCGTCCAAGTTTTTTGGCAGTCTCCTTTCAATCCATGGACGAAGACGATGCTGGTCTTTTGGTCAGACAACGACTAAACGGGAAAACCTTGCCGACTAACTCGATATTATCACTTTCGGTGCTATGAAATGTCTGTATTCCAGAGTAAAAGAAAGTTGTTCGGGTCTGAGCTATCGGCGCTGGTGATGGCTGAGGAACTGGCTTCTCCTTCACGGTAGGGGGTTTGTCTGGTTTGGATTTAGAACGAAAGACGCGCCGGACAGAGGAAAACATTTTAGAAAAACAAATACTTATACATAAGTTTTGAAGAAAATGAAGAACGATTTTCACAAGCATGGGCCTGGCCTTGTTTCATAAGTGTTGCGTATCACATCACATCACATGGCTCTAAGCGCCGACTTAATGAGGAGACATCCATAAGCGCCAGAACCCATGATCTGCGACTGGGGTAGGTTTCATTCAATTCTATGTTGGTTGGCGGTATCAAATGACAATTGCAGTTGATACGGGGAATATACAGGGTCTGAGCAGCGAAGGTTCAACCAACACGGTTTTTAACCTGACCTGTCACAATCGCTACAAGTGAGGTGGAATAGGATATGTCCTCCAGGTGCGCAACCGAGATGCGAGCAAATCCTGGTCAGACCCGCTTCACTTCCTGTACAAGCAGAAGTACGGATACGATGCCTTCTTAATAGAAACCGTTGATTCATAGGTGTTGGGCGTATAGGTTCGTTCGCTGTACCTGATGTCCAAGTCCACGGTATGTTACACAGCTCTGGATGGTAAAGAAGAATCTCCTACTATGGATACACTAGATCAAGTACATAGTATGTTTTGACAAGATAGAAATAGTCTTTATATCTTAGTGTGTGCTTTTGTAAAATAGGATCGCAACCGAGTGTAATCGCATGGATCCTTTGGCGAACTGTGACTACACGATTCTTCAGTGAACGGCCAGAGCTCGAACATTTCTACCTTGCAAGAGGCTCATACGAAAACGCCTTGAACAGCATCAGATGTACTAAACTACGTGAAATTTTGGAAGGTGACATGTAATCATTCGATCACGCGTGCTTATACTTCAAAACTGTATTTTCCTGTACGTATGGAGTGGCCTATACCCCCTAGATCAACTGCGTTTCTTGCCTTCTATTGGGTTCGAAACTAAGAAACGTAGTGAGATAGGATCTTGAGGGCATGCACCATTTCGGACATAGAAGATCAGCTGGAGCTCCAAGGATCGTCAAGCTTATTGGCTTGAGTGTTTGATCTGCCCTTTCACACCCAACGGCTCCGGAATCGCTGGTCCATAATTGCTGTCATCCATCCAGCTGCTTAAACCACAGCAACTTCCACAATTTGAGAGCATCTACTACACGAAAGGTCTCTGATACAATAACATGTCACAATAATGCAATCTATGTTAACAAACAAAAACTTCCTTCCAGTCCCGTCTTACACCAGCAATACTTTCTTAGCTCACCAAAGTCCCCAATTAGCAGCGGAACTTCACCATCCCGTCCTAACGAAATAGCTTCACGACCGGAATCATGGTGCCGAGTATAATCAAGTCTAAGCCCTATGTACTGTAGCCCGATGACATTTCAGTTCCTGGCACTAAAGCTGGGGGTTCATGTAGCCGTGGGGCGGAGTACATTGTGTGAGCAAGGTGGTATTTGGCGTTCAAGCCACACGGCAGATGAGCCGAGCCAAAGCTTGTGAAACAGTTTTGTTATTGCAACAATCTGAATTTCGTTTGTTTATGTTTTCCTGGCGTTTTATGCTTGATAGTTGCTTTACTGTTGAGAAGTTACTTTTCTTGAGGAAACACTAGCACACTCTTTCAGCACTGTTGAATGCTACATCTTTAAACATCACATGACTTTAATCGATTCAATACATCAATGATGCAATAAGCTCAAGGTAACATCGTCTCCGCGCTACCGCAATTCTCCGACCCTACTCCAAAGATAGCTCTGGCCGTGTTAGCCGTTCAACTAGCTAGCTCGTCCTCGCAACTGCAACATCTCGGCAAGGCCAAGATCCAGAGCTGAAGAGTACCGTAAGACCTAGCGTAGCATCAAAGACACAGCGGGATTCAGCACACAAGCGCAATCCCATCACATTCGTCCCGGTGAGATTCATGTCGTCATGATAGCTTCAAGACCCCTCCTCAGGTAACCTTGCTGTGAACTCAATTCTCGTCGCTGGGCCATCCTCCAGCCTCCTCCAAGTACCGTCTCTCTTCCATCACAGCTATATATCCCCTGAGCACTCCCCCCAACAGATTCTCGCTCTCCAGTTCATATCACGTTCACTGTCTTGTCCCATCTTGCAGTATAAAGCATTACGCTCTCTGTTTGCCTACCCATCATAGCCAACACTCCCTTTCGTTCACATCACAACCACTGAAACTATGCGTTTCTCAACACTCTTTGCCTCTGTAGGCCTTGCAGGCTCTGCCCTTGCCGGCATTGTTCCCCGATCTTACAGGGTCCCCGCTGCGAATGGCTTCCCCAACCCTGATGCTTCACAGGAGAAGCAGATCGCTATCCAGGCTGGTGGAAAGCTCCCCGGTGCTCCTCTTCCTACCACTCTCGGTGTTGGTTCTACCACAGCTTTCCAGCTGATTGCCTTCAACGAGCTCTTTGAGACTGCTTACTTTTGCTCTCTTCTCTACAATGTCACCAATGGCATTGAAGGATACAAGGTTGAGGGTGACAAATTGCATGAGGCCAAGCATGTTCTCAAGACTGTCCTTGCTGTAAGTACTTGCTCATCTTCATAATGATATCAGTCAACTGACAATTTGCAATAGCAAGAAGAGCAGCACGCCATCGGAGCCCTGGCCACTCTCAAGTCAGCTGGCAAATTTGCCCCTTCACCTTGCAAATACCAATTCCCCGTCGACAACCTCAAGGACGCCATCCTTCTCGCTGAGACCTTCACCGCAGTTGTTCTCGGTGCTCTCCAAGACGCCAACGTTGTCTTCGCTAGCGAGGGTCTTCCAGAGGTTGTCCGCCTGATCTCGTCCGTCATCGGCCAAGAGGGTGAGCAAAATGGGTTCTACCGTATCTACCTCGGCCAAGTTCCTTCTGAGTCACCATTCCTGACCACTGTCCCTGCTGCTTTTGCCTGGTCTGCTCTCCAGGGTTTTATTGTTCCTGGATCTTGCACTGAGGACATCAAGAAGATCGACCTTCCCATCTTCCCTGCTCTCCAGGTCAACGGTGGTGCCATTGCTGTTCTTGAGGCTGAGGACCAGAGCCTAACTTTCAGCGCCACTCTTGAAGAGTCTCACAAGGGCGAGGATATCTACATCACCTACACCACTGGCCAGCAGCTTCCCTACAGTGTCAAGGCTGAGAACGTCAAGTGGAACGGCAAGAGTGTCAAGCTTGAGGCTGAGTTCCCTTACCACAAGCTGGTCGCTCAGGGCTTCACCCACGCTGCTCTGACTACTTCCAACAACATTGCCACTCCTGATGACGTTCCCAAATTCACTCTTGCTGCTCCCGGTCTTATTCAAGTCAAGAACCCTCTTGACGGAGGCAAGGGAGGCTACTCTGACTAAAAAAAGGCGGGATGATCGCAATGCCACTTGGCAGTTCTGGTACCTAATAGATCGATGGAATTGGTGCTTTGGTATTACAATGTTTACAGAGTTCATGCATTTCTCTCGGGCCTAATGATAATTCAAAATCCAATAAATAGTTGGTTATGCTAAACTGCAAAAGTTCCAATTTGATTTGTTGTGAGATATCCCGTCCCTCCATCTCGGATAATCGGGATGTGAGGATGACGCTTCCAATTTCCGTATGTGCCAATGATATTGAATTGAGACAACCGTGCTGGACGCCATCTTCAGCCCTAGAGATCGGGTTTCTCGTAAGTTCAGCCTCATTTGAGTTATTTCATTCACGGGGAATCGCGTTTCGGAAGCTCTCAGCTGCGGCAGACAGCTTTACCTCTAGCACTCAACAGTTCAGCAGCTCCAATCGAACGACAGCTTCTTTTCACGTGTAATCGTATAAGCACCATGGTGGTCTCCATCATCACCCCATCATACGCGGGATGAGACGTCTCTCCACATGTTTCACTGAGCAAATGCTCCTCTTCCAAGCCACTGATAGCAAGACATCAAGGTCACCCTCAGTTCACGAAACTTCAAGACCGTCGATAGCTAAAAGGTAACCTTGAATCATAAGATCGCTTTGCATTAGACCGAGCCGGACTCGTACTCAATTCTACTAACCAAACTCTCTGAGCACCTCAGACTGCTTGTCTCTCGACTCCCATTTCTTCATCTGACTCATCGGGGAGGTTGTCGTTCATACGAATGAGCAGGTCCTTCAGTTTTCGCCGGTTCTTTCTCCACGTCAACAAATCTTCTTCCTGCTGATCTCGTATCGAGGGCGTGACTTGGTTCCCGTGTTCATCCTTGAGATAGTCTGGTACGCCCTCTGCCGTGTTCGGTAAACTCCGCCGACCAAGATTATTATTAAAACCATCACCGCAGTGCCACGATAGGGGCACTAGATGCGCCTCCTCGATGTGTTCTTTGAGCCCCTCGTCCGTATCAAACTCAGATGGTTTCTCCAGCCTCCCACAATCTCCCCATAAGCAGCTGATATCATCACCATGAACGATGTAAACGTGCCGCCGGAGAGTTTCGAGGTTATGTAGTTCAGCCTTGCAGTCCCTCCACTCACATAGAAACGGGAAGATCGGTGCATCCACTTGATAGTAGATGGTCTCTGGAGGAGGAGAAGGTTGCTTTGGCGGCCGGCCTCTTCGTTTTGGAAACCCATTGGGATGAGAACGCGGCTTAGTAGCAGCTTGTCGGGCCTGCCGAGGAGCTCCAGCTGCTGTTTGCAGACCCTTTGACTTATTCGTTGATCCTTTAGGTCTTCCTCTTCCTCGCGCTGGTGTTGTAGACGTCGCATCGCTGGAAACTCCCGCCTGTGTACCACCCGGACTCGACGTTTTCAGAGCGTTGACTGCTTTGAACAACGACTTTGGTCTTCCCCGTGGGGTAAGATCCGACGTGACCGGCTCATCAAAGCCATCCTCCTCACCGATGCTGACTTCTTGGTAAGCTTCGAAATGTGCTGGTGAGCTCGGGAGAACGATAGCGAGACTTGATCTACCACTTGGTGTCAAGGAGCCTGGATGTTGTTTAACCGGGCTTTGGCTATGACTTCTTGTTGGTGCATCTCTGACTAGAGGATCCTCTGACTCTAGACTATCAGAGACGGAATCAAAGCGATTGATATGTGGTGGTAAGTTGATGTGCTGGGTCTTTTTGCTTTGGTTTCCAGGGTTTATACTGCTGAAGCTCATACTGTACAGCTTAACACGCTTCGACGCGGCGTGGCGCGATAAGTTTAGCGTGCAGAATGCGGGTTGTGCAATTTATTTGAGAGGGAAAAGAGTTTATGAGATATGGCAATGAACGGAAGCTCTTAACGTGTAAAACATGCCACTATTGGAATTGGATAAAAGTGCTATTGCTGTTAAGAGGTGCTGAAGCTGAAGGCAGGAGGCTAAGATCTGCCAAGAGATTCCTGGCGGGAGGCCGATTTCATTTACTCACGTGCTCTAGCACTCATCAGAGATGTCATCTATTATCAACAACGAGAAAAATACTGAAGAGTTGGCAATGTTTTTAACCAAATATATATTTTTAGCAATACTGCTGCTCATTTCAACTTGGTAAATTGTGTCAGCGCTGAGGTCTGGGCCGTATCGTTGTTTGTCTACGCGTTTGCTTTTGCACTTATCACGGAATAGATATTGTTTATTATCAGGGATTCAATTCATTTCAGTAACTGGTATTCGTATTTATACAAAACAGTCGTAATCAGCAAAACTCCAATCGTGCCATCATCAATCTCATCCGTTTACCAATAGCCTTTCCAACCATCATCGCCTCTTAAACATAAAGGAAATTTTGATGCATTAAACCTCAGTCTCGACATCAGGCTTTCGGCCATCCAGGGCTCCAAGCTTAGCCACCTTTCGAACTGCAAACTTGGCTTCGTCCTTGGCAAACTGCACGTTGCGCATGGGTCGCCATTGCATAAGACCTCGATGTTTGCGATGCATATCGCGGCTGTCGGATCGGTATGATTTGATCTTCTTGATGGGGTTCTTGCTGTTGGAGCTAGCCTGGGAACTGTTCGTAGCGCTCGTTGCGTTGGTGCCGGTTGTATCAACTGAAGGACGCCCGTTCTCAGAGGGATCTGTGGGCTCAGTGTCGGCATCTTGAATACCAAGATCAGGATCGGAGTCATCCTCATCAAAGTCGTCGTATTCCTCGCTGGACTCGCTGTTGCTCTTCTTGCGCATCAACACAGAAGGATCTTCGCCAAAGGCACCGCTCCAATCGGTGCCGTCCTTGGCAAGCCACTTCTGCTTCTGCTTCTCGTCGGCTTGCGCGAGAACGTCACGGCCATGAGTCAGAGACTCTTCGTGAAGTTTCTGGATCACAGGAGGAACCTCGGTCTCAACATCCTGCTTACGCACACCCTCTGCGTAGCAAGCTTCCCAAGCCTCGATTGTTTCACGGTCGTCGTTTGTGCTGGCAAACTTGATATGATCGGAATCCGTGCCAGCAGAAAATCGAGCTCGGAACCCAACTCGACCAACCTGCTCCATCTCGATATCGGGAACAGACTTGTAATTTTCTTCGGTAATGTAGTTCTGAGAAAGTCGCACGCTGTGGTTGCATTTCCAAACAGGGATGTCAAAGTCAGTCTCTTCACCATCAACAAGCTCCAGGAGCCAGAGAACGGCATAGGCATCGGGATTTCGCTTTCCACTTGGGTAGAATTCCATGAAGATGGGCGAGCTGTAGCGATGTCGAACCGGTAGGCGAACACGTTGGTTTCCATCGGCACCACTGATGTTGAATGACATGCCGTCAGCCTCACGAGAGGATGAGCTTTTTCCAATACTGGCGGATGAGCCTCCAGTACGGAAGCGAATCTTGGCGTGGTTCGAAGGAGCATAGCCAGTGGTGGTGATGGAGTCAGACACGAACTCGAAGGTACCAATATCCCAACCCAATTGAGGAGGGGGAAGTCGAAGCTCAACGGAACGGAACAGCAAAGAGATACGAATGCGGCCAAAGCCGATGCCTCCGTCGAGAGGGTACCATCTGGTAGACTCGCTGCTGGTTTGAAGGATATCTGTGACCTTGAGAGGGACAACACCAATAAGAGGGTCATGTTGGCGGTTGCGGGAGTCACGGACTGCAACGGTAACAATAGCAGAACGCCAATCTCGAATGAACTTTTCGGTTCCAGCGTTGAAGATGGGTTGAGAGGAAACAACCTTTGTTCGGGTCTTGTAAACAAGATCGTCGTTAAGAAGGATGGTGCAGTAAGAGCTGGGAAGAGACTTGGCCTGCTCTTCCTTGACTTCACCGGCTTCAGGACGAGCTGGCTCATACTCTCTACCCTTTCGCTTTCCATTGGAGCCCTTGATGTTTTCCAATTCTAAGCCAACAATCTGGTGGACGACGATGCTGAGAATACCAGAAGGCCACAATGGGTCAGGAGGGGTGTGAATGACGGCATCTTCCTCCTTAGTGTCAATCGAGCCCTTGTTCTCTTGGAGCTCAGGCTTGTCCGCCAGCGCCTTGGGGAGATTGAGGTCCCGACCATCAGTTCGAAGGGCCTTTCGGAATTGTGTCTTGCCAAAGAAGCCGACTTCCCAGTGGAGCTCTCCTGGCATCTCGCTGTCTGCCTTGACTCCTCGAAGCTTGGAAACCTGAGGGAACATCTTGCCGGGGTGCTGAATAAGTTTCTGAATGCTGAGCTCGACCTTGCCAACGACATCATCAGCAGAAGATCGATCACTGTCCCAAAGCTCAACCGAAAGCTGCTCGTCAGCCTTGAGAAGATCAGCAGTAACCAAAAGACCAGCGCTCTCCTCAAAAACGGGGTTAAGATCGTCCTGGATAACACGAGTACAGAATTGGGGCTTGGAGAACTTGCTCCAGCTGATGGTGATGTAAGGATCGGAGCCACCACCCTTGCTTCCACGCTGGTCTTGCTTGCTGAGGCCGGTAGCCTTATGGATGCGAACAAACATGACACCAAGAGCCAATGTCTCCTTCTTGATGTCATCACCCTGGAGCATCTTGCTAAGATCAAGAGACAGACTCTTGGGAGCCACGTACATCGAAGCGGCAGCACCAATGGCCCAGTTGACAAAGTTGGAGATGAGAGGCAGGTTGAGAATATTGACACCCTTCTCGATCATTGGTGTACATCCAGCCTGAACCTTAGGGATACCCATAAGTGTGAAAGTGAGAGTTTTAAGGAAAGGAGGGTCGGGAGTCAGTTGAAGTCGGATTCGAGCGGTCGCAACAAGGCCTTGAAGTTCGACCCAGATGGGCAAAGGAACACCAAAGAGCCCCTTAATACCTAGGTAGAAAACAAGCTGCATACCCATGTTGCGCGCTTTGGATGCGATATCCGCACCAGAGGGCTTCGCATGATAGGCGATTGCAACTTCGAGGTTGTAGAACGAGCCAGCTTGCTCATTGGCCGCGAGCTCTTCAGGGTCGGTAGTCTTCTCGTTCTGCCGGTGCTGCTCGTCCTTGATGTCTTGGACATGAGAGTCGGGAAGAGCACGCATGTTGAGGATGCGAATGGGGTTGTTACCCTGGGAGATATCTGCAACGCGAACGTTCTCAATGACACCAGGAACCGAGGCCGCCATGACATCTTCGAGACTGTTACAGTTAGCACCAGGTCATGTCACTCAAAAAATTTACTTACGTATCGGCAACGCCAGCAAACATCTCAGGGTTGATCAGACCCCACATGACTCCGAGCATGGTGTTCATCCATTCAACGGACTCAGGGATCAAGTTGGCGGTGGCAGTCTCGCCACGCTCTTGCTCGCTCGACCATTCGAGATCTCTGCCCTGACGAATCAAATCTTTTGTCCAAAGGAAAACACCAGAAGCTACACAGAAACCCAGGGGAATAAGACCGAGAAGGCGACCGCCAAACATCTTTCCAATAAAGACGATGGCGGCAAAGATACCGATACACAAAACGTTGCTACGCTGCTCGAGAATCTCGAACATTGGTTCGTAGCTGACAGAAGGAGTCTTGTAGAACACGACTGATGTCTTCTCACTTCGAATGGGGACATCTGAAGTTGCACCCTCTTGGACGGGGTCAGGAGGTGCTGTGACATCTTGGGCGTAACGATACTCTTCGCCAGACTGTTTCGACGAGGTGGCGATGGTGGCAGGCTTTCCTAAGTTCTCGTTGGGAATTGATAGCTGAAAACGTCAGCCCCTGCTTTTCTTTAGCAACATTTTGGTGCCTACCTGGGGGTTCTCAACAGCTTCCTTGTAATCAATGTCGGCATCTCGAATGCCAACATCCTTTCCTGTCACAGGATCGCGCACGGTGCGGATGTCTTTTTGCTTCCGAAGAGCTTCAGCTCTATCATTTTTGTGATCCTTTGTCTCTCCGTGGATCTTGTTCTGCTTCAGTTGCTCGTCAATCTCAGCATCACGGGCCTTCTTATTCTGATCCAGCTGGTCCATGAACTGGCGAACATTAGGCACACGGTTCTGGGCGCTGTAGTGCTGCCCAGCCGCAGGGATCTGCTGCTGCTCAAACTGCGACATGATGGCGAACCTCAAGGCAGACAGAGAATTCAGCTGGTGGTTGAGATCCTCAACTCGGGTATAATGATGAAGAGAGAAAAGAGAAAAGAGGAGGAGAAGACGAGAAGAGGGAGAGAGGTGAAAGATTGATATGACACCAGAATTGAAATTAGCGTCACACAAATAACACTACTTGGCCCATTGCGATTGATTCATCGCTTTGGGATGGTTGCTTGAAACGCAATCAACCAAGGAAAGCAATCAAGTGCAAGGCATGATTGAGGTCGATGACGTCGGTTATCCGCAAGTACGTAGCTCCAATACAGGGAGCTTTGGCCCCGGGACGATCAGTTTTAGCGGGCAAAAGAGCCGCGTCAAGGCCAGCTCCAGGGGAGAGCTCCCCGCACTCGTGGCTAGGTGCTTAATTCCGGAGCGCCACTAACCGTGAATGACGTTGATGGCCTTATCAGCAGCATCCAATATCATAAAAGACGATGATGTCTACTTTCTTCAGTGACAATTGAAAGATAATTATAGGCACAATGTCACAGTAACTCATCAGATCATCTTGTTTCATGCGTGCCAAGACTGCTGATCACTGATCAAGATACAAGAGTTCAGCCAGACAGGGAATTCCCAAGTATCAACATCCATGGCATGATCATCCCCAACCCCCACCACCAAAAGCTTGCGTAAATGGCTTGGCCAGGCTTGGGTCCCAAACAAGACTTCAGCTGATCTCGATCTCTCAAGTGGTGTAAGCTCTCTTTCTTCCTCTGAAACCGTTTCCCACCACCAACGCCAATCCAACCGACAGCTTCTGTAATTAAGAACTAGAAGCAGGGGCTTCATCTGCCTTTGCACCAATCTCTTGACCAGACAAGTCAACTCCTGGTTCAGCGGTATGTAAGCCATCGAGCTTCATGTATTGAAGTGAGTCGAGATCGATGTTGTTAAATTGTCGCACCTGTAAAATGTCAATGAAGACCATTCTGCGATAGTGCTTCATATCACCCACACTGATACCATAGCGAGGAGCCTCAGGCCATACCCTCGCAAAGTCGATACCGATGCTGGCACCGCATTTGGGGCAGAACATGTGATCGCGAGCCTTTGTGTTGAATTGATACCGTGAGACACGCTTATCTGAGTCGTTGTGCCAGGTCACTTTCTCATACGCGGGATCTAGTGAGTGATTCGGGTCAGCATTGTCCGACCACAAATCTTGAGCAATTCATACAAACAAGAAGGTAACCTCCTCGACGGCAAATAGAACAATTGCAGTTTATGACCTCATGCTTGGGCAGAGGAGGAGAGAGTGCTACTGAGAGGCTGATATATCCACAGTGACAGCCGGCCTCGTAGGTGACCTCAGGTCCGCCAGCATTGGCGAGTTTCTCGAGAAATGCAGCAAACATTGGGTGTTGTAGTCGGTTCTATCGTGCGTAAAGTTTGAACAATACTAAAGAAGGGGTCGTAGGGAAACTCTTGGTATTTAAGAACGAATTGGCCATAAGCAATTGACAATTCGGATGAAATTCGCGTTTCAGCGCTTCCTTCGAATGGGTATAATTGGACCTCTAGTTAGTTGCCTGTTCTGGACTCCGACAATCCTGGAGTTCCACCGACTGGGAAGAACGATCCTACCGTCAGCATCGGAATTCCGTGTCTATTATATCAAAGCTGACCGCTCTGCAAATCCGTACATACGAATAAGACTTTGATCGGCTAATTTGTCAGCAAGATTGGAATTGAAGCTTGAAACTATTGCAACTCTAGAGTAATATGAGCACCCCAGATAGAGATTACCGATGCTACCCTGAAACTCTTTCTTCACTTATAGTTTCAAGGAATCATTATGAAGGGCACATCTTGGGGTACCTAGTCTGTGTTACTGTAACAAGGACTTTACGATTCTTTGACTGCCGTTGCTAGCTATTTTCCTTCGTGAACTTTGGACCCTCCTCGATAATACTGATCAATAACTTAGGAAGATCCTTCACAGACTGCTTCTCCTCCTTCAATATCTCCCCGCTCACCTCTAGATAGTGGTCCTTGAAAGCACACCAAAGCTCCTGATCAGAAGTGTCCGTAGACCCAGGTCGAGGATAATACGGATCGTTTCGCCAAAAACACTCAGCCGCGGTTGCAGCACCATTATCATCCATTGTGACAGGATTGCAGCAATCAAAGTCTATAATCCACATCGAATGCGCCCCAAAGAGAGTTTTGTCGAATGGGCTGTTTGGGTATGAGTGTGAAGTCGAGCGCGAACGAGCAAGAACGAATTCGACGTCGTTGGCATCAATGCGTGCAACCCAATGAAGAAATGCGAGGCCTTCAGCCATGACCTTCGCGTAGCTTTGCACATCGAGACCAAGCTCTATCATTCGGTCTAGATGAAGTGGGAAGTTCCTTAGACTGAAGAAAGTGCTGCGGTTCGTATCTCCCCAATCCTTCTTTCGGCGACCAAGATATGGGCGGATGAGGCAGTGCTCGTTCTTTTTGTCGTTGATTATAGCGTCCTGGTCACTTCCTCCTCTTGCAAACTTGGAGACCAACAGCTTTCTAACGTCTTCCGAGAGTGGCTGAACCTTTTCGCTGAGCAATGCGTTACAAGGTTTTGAACCTGATGGAAGTCGGGGGAGGACCAGAGACCAGCCCTCATCATCCTTCTTAAGAAATCCACGGCAGAGGGGTATTCGGAAGTTTCTTGCATGTTGTGGATTTAGTTGAAGAGATTGAACAACAAGCTGATGTATGAAGTGTTCATTTGTAATGGATCTGTGCGGGTCTCCGTCTTCTCTTTTGATGCAGGAGGGAGTGCCGTTGTCCTTTGACGAGTCTGCGTCAGCCCAGACACTTCCACAGCAGCCTGTGCCAATACGCAAGAGCTTTTCTGGAGATGATTGAGTAGTGAGATCGTGGCTAACTCCTGTTGCCATGTCTGAGACGGTGTTGATTATATCCTGGAAAAGAGATAATGATGTTATGTGATCGTGGAGGTTGCAAGTTGAAGACGAATGAAGGTGGCGGGAAGTACGAGTCTATGCTTGCGTCAGTCACATAGTTTAGCTTCACCACCAACACCACACACTCATCTTTACCGTTGCTACTCACTTGAACAAACTCTCATCCGAGGTTGGACAAGTTTCGATACATCTATTTAGAAAAGCATGGTCCTCACCCTACTGTTGAAAGTAGATATCAAATAATTTTATCAGGGCTTCATACATTGGATATAACGCTAACTGATGCCTCGTTAAGGAGAGCATTCTGACCCTCCATAGGGAGCAAGAACACATGAGACTTTAGAAGAGGATCTTAAGATAAAACTTAGTAAAGACTACCCTAAATTTAGAATAAATGGCCCAAGTTTTCTTTTCCCTTGCCCTTATAATAATGAAATCTTCATAGTTCTAGTATGTCGTGCATAAGATGTGCCAATAGATACGCGATGAAGTGATACGCCTGGATATTCCTAGCTTTCATGGTGAACGGTGTGCTGAGTGTAAATTAAAGTAAAGGGAAGATAAATAACAATAAGCCCCCGATATAATTCTCTGTTGAGTACTGGGGAAGCTTCTAGTTTCCAAAAACTGTCAAAGCATGCTCCGCCATCCACTCTATACCTCCAGCTCTCCAATTATCCACTTCAATATGCGTTCCATTGATGTTGAAGACCACACCCTTACCATTAGGACCATGAGACGGTTCATAGATAGGCCACTTGTTACCATTGAATAGTTCCGGCCCTGAATCTCCATTAGGGTCAAGACCGTTGATGAAGTTGATCCAGGCAGTACTGATCGTCTTGGACATGGCGTTAGCATCCGCTGGGTATGTTCCATTACCCCCAAATGGATTAGTATCGTATCCATCTCCATTGATGTTATGGAACACAAAAGCGACCTGGAAAGGTTAGCTATCTTTACTGATATAGATCTCATGGTCATACTTCTTGAAAATGTCCCACTCCACCCTGCGGCCGGTGTCCGTTTGGCATGATATTAAAGCGATATGCATAACTGGGTACGCCATGCTTTGCCCAAGCCTCGTTGGCACGACGCCGTTGGTAGTGCATGACAAAGTCTCCGGATATTGCGTTAACTCTACGATATTGAAGTCCGAGATCCTCAGCGTAACCATCGCCTGGCTGAATAACGTGTGGCCAGATCTCCAAGGATGGGATGCCGATGCTTTGGTCGTTGGGATAGAGCTCCAGTAGCTCATCGACGAGCTCATCTCGAGTCTTTCCGGTGGTCTTCTCAACTTCGTATGGAATCATCATGGCCTTAATCCCCGCTCTTAAATCTTCATCGTTGTCAACACCCCTAAAACCAAAAGATGTCCCTTCATCTGTATTAGCTCCTATCAGAATTGGGATCTTGAGGAACTGTCCACTGGATAATTGGTTCGTGGTATAATCCGCAAAGAAGTCACCATCCAAGACAGGAGCCCACCTTTGAGCAGTGCCGGATCGTAATGCTATGTCAATCTCCTCTATGGGCGCTCTACGTAGGCAGTCTAGAGTCGATTCTGATCCGCCCAGTTTCTCACACGATGGGACCGAGCTGACCAAATTGTCATAAGTATTCTGTGTAGCTTCTGTCGCATTGAAGCCACCAGGATATCGGCCAAGGGGTGCACCGAAGCCAGACTGCCCCATAGCTCCCCTGAAAAGGCCATCGTTGCGTCCTTGTATAGGTGGTCAGACGGATCATCTCAGGTCGAAAGGCTTGTGGACTTACCATTGTAGGCAAATACTTGAGCAGCGACACTTTCCGCCCCGGAGCTCTCCCCAAAGATGGTCACTTTTTTGGGATCGCCTCCAAATGATGCAATGTTCTCGTTGATCCAGCTTAGTGCCAGTCTTTGATCACGAAACCCGAGATTTGTGACTCCTTCTTTCATGGCCTCTTTACCCACGAGGAACCCGAATGCTGAGAGGCGATAATTGAGACCAACACCGATGAATGGTTTCCCCAGGGCAACACTCTGCTCAACAATGAAGGAAAGGTTGTATCGAGGGTCCGCAGCCCCACCCATTTCTAGACCTCCACCATGAAACCAAGCAGCGACTGGAAGGCCATCATTGTCAAGGCCTGCTGGTCGTACAATATTTAGATAAAGACAATCTTCAGACTGCTCGAAGCCATCTTGATTATATCCGTAGCCATAGCAATGGACCGGATGTTCATGTGCTGTTCGGCTACCATCCCATGTTGTATTGAGTCCTTGAGCTATGGAGAAACGTACTGGTGGCTGCATAGGAATTAGCCGGCTGTGGTAACGAGCGTAAATTCGAGAGATACCTGAGAAAATGGAACACCAAGGAAGTAGTCTTGGTCATATTGAGGATTGTATACTCCAGAGTATGTGCCATTTCTAACCGTAGCGAGAGGAACAGACGTTGTCTGTGGTGGATGAAACAGGGCCCAGGCAGCTTCGATAAGACACATATTACCGACGAAGCGCATCATGGCAACTGATTAGATACTAATATGACGGGAGATTATGTTATTTAAAAGAGAGATCAACGTTCGTATAGTCCAGATCTCTATTGACGCATACAGAAATATCCGATGATGGGAGCCAGGTATTGTAAGTCGAGTTGCTAATATATCGTCTGGTGGGAAGCTGAGAGCAACTCGTGCTTTATAGTGTCATAGGCTGCAGGTGATGGCGGACCGTTAAGTAATGCCGGAGGATTTAGCCATAGGGCCGTCTGCCCGGAGACGAATTGGAGCAAAGCCAAGATACTGTGCCAATGCCCAGCATATCGTCAGAGTTCCAAGTTTTGTTTAATTGACAGTATTTTCCTTTCATTCTGCAACAATTTATTCATTATTGCAAGAAATCACACTTGGATTCCTTGAGAAGCATCTGATACTCGGGCTCAAACTGCATATACATCGCCTCAGGACTTCCTGTGTTGTCTTTTGTATACTGCGCCTCCTCGTCACTCACGATCGACTTCTTAAGCTGAGAGCCGTTAGGAGCCACAGCAGCTTCTACAAGCAATTGTGCTTGACATGCTCGCTCCAAGGCGATGAAGAACGCAGCTGCTTCACCGATGGTGCCCCCGGAAGTGAGAAGGCCGTGATTCTGCAAAATAATGTTCTTCTTGGTGGCTCCAAGAGCATCAGCAAGCCTATTGCCTTCTTCCTTGGCGAAAACGACTCCCCCAAAATTGGCATAGACTGCAAGATCATTGTAGAACATACAGCTGTCTTGATTGATCATCTCGATAGGCTTGCCGAAGGTTGACCAGGCCCGGCCGTATGGACTATGAAGATGACAAGCAGCGTTGATGTCTGGACGGCGCTTGTGAATAGCAGCGTGAATGATGAACCCAGCTGTGTTGACAGGCTTCTCTGCACCTCCGATACGATTGCCATTCTCATCAATGTGAACCATATCAGAGACGGTCAATAATCCGAAATGAACCCCATATGGATTGATCCAGAAGGTTTCTGGCTCAACAGGATCTACCCTTGTTAGTTTGACAGTAAAGCGTCGACATGTTGCTGCATACCTCTCAAACTGATATGGCCACTGCTTCCATCAGCATAGCCAAGTTTGGCAAACACACGAAATGCTGCAGCCATTTGTCCCAGTTGCCATTGCCTCGTAGCTTCTTTGGTGGGAAACTCTGGAATCTTGTGGATGCGTTTCACTTTGCCATCTTGGGACTTTGCTGTGTTTAGGATGGATTGGCCTGTTGGGCTAGCTGTGGTGGCAGATGGCGACATTTTCACTTGCTAGAAATAGTAATGAGTTGAACGGTCGAACATGAGACAAATGATAGAGCTAGATTGATCTTAATTATATCTGAACTGATGCGGGGTTGATCGCCAGTGATGCTTGATGGCGAATTGATATGCTTCATGATTGGTGGTTGATGGATTGAAGAGTTGGTTATCCGAAGCGTTGGGTTAATGTCGAGGAGCAGACGAGATATCTCTTTCATCACGGCAACCAACAAAAATACTAAGAAAATACATCTCTCTTCTCCGTTTCTTCCTGTGCATTTCTAATATAAAACGACATGCAGTATCTCACAAAATATACTTACACCACGCTTTAACAGATTAAGAACGAAGGGCACCCGCGGGATGCGAATATTTGTAAGCCGGCGGAAAATGATCGTCAACATGGTCAGATTATGCTTATCCGAGATCCACAAAGCCAAGTTTTAACGAGGCGGTCTTTCGGTCTTTCGGACTCTCAAGGTCCGTCTGTATTGAGCGGACTTTCGAGCTTCAAATTATCTAATATATTGCCAAGACGCGGATGATCATGGCGTTCCTTCAGACAATGTTGCGCCGCAAGTCCGCTTCAATATTTGTAATCTGACATGGATCTCATACTTGACTTGAAGGTAAGTGAATTTGTATATAAGGTCTTGATCTCGGTTGAAGAGTTGAAGTCATCATCATAAGTCAAGCTTCAGATTCACAGACTCAGTTTACAACTCCACCAACTCTCCGCCAGTATGTCTCGTCATATCACTGTCATTCCTGCCTCCACCAAGGCTGGACGAGAGACCATTCGTGTTCTTCTAGAGTGTGAGAGCAAACCGATTATTCGTGCCGTTTATCGAGATACTTCCAAAGCCCCTCCTGAGTTTCTCAAGCATTCGAATTTCGAAGCTGTCAAGGGCGACATTGGTGACGGCGATAGCCTTGATTTTACAGGCTCAAACACAGTCTTCTACATCCCGCCTCCTACCTACGATGGGACTGACACCGGTGATTGGGCAACTCGAGCTGGTACGAATGTGAAGAAAGCCCTTCAGAAGGCAAATATCCAGAGACTGTTGATTCTTTCTGCTATCGGAGCCCATAACTCAAGTGGAATTGTATGTCTTCTATTCATTTGAAAGTTTCAGCAGAAAACTAACAACAGTTCTTTTTAGGGAGTCCTCAGAGTAAACTACATTTCTGACGAACTTCTCAAGGACTCTGTTCCAGAAGTCTCGATAGTCAGGCCTACCTACTTCCACGAAGACTGGGCTCATCTCCTCGATGCTGCAAAGGAGGAGAACCCAACTATTTACTCCTGGATCACGCCTATCGACTACAAAATCCCCATGGTATGTGAAGCCTTCGATGCCTGCAAGGAACATGGAGAAAATCATACTGACTCATATTTAAGGTCGGTCTCAAGGACGTAGCCGAAAACTGCGCCGACGCCCTCTTAGCCGAGACAGCCCAGCCCAGCCCTCACTATTTCAATGTTTTCGGCCCAAGGGCTTACGGTTCTCTTGATCTGAAGGAGGCAGTCGAAGAAATCACAGGCAAGAAATACGAGCTGAAGCTTGTTGAGAAGGACCAGCTGCTCGACTACTGGAAGCAAATTGTTCCTGAATTTTATGCTGAAGAGTTCAAGGAGATGACGACCTGCGGCTTGGCAGACGGCATTATTGCAAAGAACTTTGTGTATGATGAGGATACCGTGAGGGGAAAGGTAGAATTGGTTGATGCTCTACGCAGCTTGTATAAGAAATAGGGGACACCTCTGAAGAAGAGAGACTACCTTAGTGTAGGATCATACTTCGAAACAACTATCATTTCATTTCATTTCATAGCAAGCGTATGTTTATTAATTGTGAATTGCTACTGACCTCCCATATAGAGCAAAATTCCAATTCGATATAGGACGGATCTAGCCTTTATAAGTTGGCATGCTCATAAAATACTGCGAGATTTTAAGAATAAGTTTAAAAATAAGGCTAAAGTTAGTCTGTTTCGATATGACTCTCGAAAACTTTAGAATATTATTTTTGATATTAATAAATACTAAATACGCTGAATCTCCAAATACTTTCCTGTTACTTCTTAGATACCTTTAAAGCACGCCCGCAACCACATGAACGAGCCCAATCATTACAGCCACAGCCAATAACCTCGACAGGGACATCCCGTATGTCGCTCCGTTACTTCGCGGATTCAGATCCTTTGCACACTGTTTGATGCAGGCATATGCCTTGGTTCCAATCGGTCCATCCTCCTCATCTTTTGTAGTGTAGTAGGTCTCTTGGCAAGTCCTAGCACATCCAAAAGCCCAACAAGAAACTTCTTCTGCATCAATATGGCTCCTCCCGTCCAACTCCTTCTGACTCCAAGTTGCATTCGCTCCAACAAGGGTAGTCCTGCCGCTATAAGAAAAGCCCATACTTCTCGGGGAGCCTTTCTTCAGAAAAGCAGTCGAGAGCCGGATTCGTGATTGGTTGGGTGCTGCGTCTGCAGGAATCGTGATGTTGACTTGTGTCACGTCTATGTCTACTTCTTTTGCGAGCCAACACACAGGCCCTGTACCCCATCCTGGCGGTGTCAACGCGAGATAGACACGGTAGGCGTTTGCCCGCTTGCGGACTTCTGAGTCTGGCCCGATTCTTTGCTCGATTTTAACATCGTAGAGTTTGTCTGCTTCAAAGGGGTAAGGCAGGCTGATTGCAGGTGAAGCGTTAACAGCTGGAAGGGTCGCCAAAAGATTGAAGGCGATCAATCGCACAAGGAATGGTATTAACTCCATTGCGAAACTTAGAGACAGTGAAAAGAAAAAGTCGGGTAAGGCTGAAAAGATAATTGTGAAGAAGGAAAATGAGTGAGATTCAAATTAGACCGCGCTTTGGCTGACAAAATCATCAAACAGGGGCTCCGTGTCCACCACGCCAAACCTGTCTGGGCAGTCTTGTCATCCTTCAAGACTAGAACCGATATGAGACGTCTTAATGAGAATATGATATGAAATACACTCAATCCTGCTACGTTATATGGATATGGTCTGTAAATTGTATATAAAGTGAGAATCAAGATATCTCGATATGTTTGTCCTTACTCCGTATTTCGTTTGCTATTCACATATCACCTCCTGACATAAATCAATGGCAAATACGCAAATACCACCTTGCGAAAGCAAAGAACTTATGAAATCAGTACTGGTTAACAGAAACCCCCAGAGTCGCATCAAGTCTAGGCGCCTATGAAGGATTCAATAGGCCAAGGGACAAATGAAGGCAAATACGATCAGGACATTAAGCCATTTCGGCTGATGCCTGGTCTCACTCAATAAATCTTTGAGCGCGTTCTCTTGAAGATTAAGTTGGCACAACATCAATGCTTTCTGGGTCTAGTCCTCTCAGATATCATCATACATACCAAAAGCAGCACTCTTGCTTAATCCTATCTAGTCAGCAGAAAGGCCAGTTGCCCTTCTCACACAATCCTCTCTACCGGAATACCTGCATATTTCTGGAGCCAACTAAGCGAGAAACATGGCCAACTCGGCGGACCGAGTCTTCCATGCTTTGGAGCTCGCTCAGTATATTGTCTTTGAGCTGGAACTCAAAGATTTCTTCAGAGCATTATTGATCACAAGAGGACTTTGGGAAAGCCGTGTACCAAACCACGTTTGGGAAGAACATCTTATGCGTCTTGGATACCCACTTCATACCATTCGACAAACCCGTCATTCCCTCAAGTCCTGTTATATGAGCATATCTCAAGCCGCCGATGCCATCAGTCACGGAGTCAGCCCCGGATCAAACATCATGAGGTTGCAAGATGAACTTGGCTGGAGTTGCGGATACAAATACCACTATGATAGCGATATGGCAGCACCACTCATCGTTCAAACCTCTCGACCAGTCAACACGGCGGAAAAGTGCAACATCTTTAGGATAGATATCGAAGACTTACGTCTCTTATTCACTGACGTAGAGAATTTCCCCGAATACGCAGTGTTCAATGGCATTTTTCTCCTAGGAGAGGATTACCGTGCTGACGACATAGATTCACCTCCCGTTATTCTATACAGTCTTGATGACTGGTCTCTAATAAACAAGTTTACAAACACTCATCTCAACAGCGATGGCGGTATAAACTGGTTGAGAAACTTCCAGATCTATAATAACTTTATCTTAATTACTTACGTCATGTTTGACCAGATAGGGGATATAACCCAGACTTGGATGGATATTTGGGACGTTCAAGGAACGAAACGTGGCGAAATTATGGTCCCTGAACAAGGGTTTGCAGACGACCCATTCCATTCTAATGACGGCAGTCACTATTTGACGATACTTAGCAACCCTTTGTTCGAAAACGTCCCACAAACTGTCCAAACATGGAACCTGGAACGGATGGAGTTGACATATGAATGCACCATCACCCAAGAAGACAGGGATAAAGATCATGGCTGCCATGCAACAAATGGCATTGTGTATATTTGTAACAACTTGGCGGAGATTTCTGAATACTGGGCTGTCGATGGTAGACCTATTTCGAGGAAAGTTGCAGAGATGGAATTCAACTCGAATCACTCGAGAAAGTTCTCAGATGGTAGCAGGATTGTATGGGACAAGTGGCTTACACTGTACACGAAGGAGGGAGATGTAGTGAAGCGCTTCAAGGTGAAGCAGGTAGAAGGGTACTACTGTCTAGAAGCTGGCATACTTTTTGACAGATTCATCTTTAGCATCTCTTGGCGTGAGAAGTCGAAACATGCCACCTTGATGGTTTATTCCAAGATGGGAGAGAAATTGGCATGGAATCGTTTAGATGTGAGAGGGCGCAGCTTGAGATGGTTCATTGACATTGGGGGACGCCTCGTTTTGATCTGGGACATAAGCACATGTATGGAAATTGTAGATTTCCGTGGGCTTTTGCAATGAAGAGGAAAATGCCAGAGATATTTAGGTACTGAGATTTACGACTGGATAATCATAATATTCACATCTTTCATGGTGTTTTCAACAAACGATATGATATTTTCTTGTGTCCCGGAGAGACTGTGTAACACCCGTCAGCCAGTCCACGCATCCATTAATAACTTTTCTGACACGGCAATGCCTGAATCAGTGGTTGAGAGCTGATTATCGAAGCAGCGCAGCATTCGGATACAAAGCAAATATTCGCACCCGAGTTTCACAAAAGACCGAGACTTTTAAGGCCCAACGGCATTTACTTGATGTGGTTGACCGTTGACTTGCATAAACCGGGGTCGGACTTTTGCTTCAATCACCATCTCCGATAATTCAACCTCCAAAACCGTTGGATGTCAGCACTAACACTATGAAAGTACTGTACGCAATTCATAGGCGATTAGAAAAACGTCACCCATCTTTACCAGTCTCCTTATCTAACAGTCCCTCAGGGTGTCTGAGTGTCTGAGCGCCTGGGGCCGTCGCGGCATTCTGTTCCGGGTTTGATGTGAAATGCTCTCATAAAGGGAAATGCCTTTCGAGCTGAGGCGCTAAGAGCATAGCCCCAGCCCGTCACAATGTGGCACTGAGCCCTGTCATCATCGTAACTGTTGCCAAAAACGGCGTTTACAGGAGTTTACCGCTAAATTGCAACGTTGTTTCGGCTAGAAACTGCGTGATAGGCTGGCTGTCATCTTAGTCGCGGTTCAGGTCGTAGGCTGGATAGCAAACCCAGTTGATGAGGCGTCACAGAGGCTGAACTTAGGGGCCGGTTTGACTGTCGGAGTGTAATCTAAACGCTGAATCTCCGGTTGAGACCCTGAATTAGTAGGTATTGGGTTGATGTTAGACCAAGCCTTTATGATGAAGCGGCTTTCAAAGTTGGGTTATTTAAATGCCAAGACACCCATCACTTGAAGATATTCAATAAACAGACAGGAACTCGAACATTACATTCACATACTATCAGCCCCATCTTTACACTCTAAACAATGGGTAACCGCAAGATTGCAATCATTGGTGCAGGCCCAGCTGGTAATGATTCTCATCCAACTACTCAATAACACCCACTCACATACTCTAGGTTGTTTACTGGCAAGACTTCTACATCTTGCAGGCACAGAAGTCACAGTCTTCGAAGGGGAAGCCCATCCAAACTTCCGATCCCAAGGCGGTACCCTCGACCTGCATACAGCAACTGGACTTGCAGCCCTCAAGGAAGCCCAACTCTTCGACGAGTTCCTGAAGCATGCCCGTTACGACGGACAATACATGGCAATCGTTGATAAGGACCTCGAATACCACCTCGTCAGAAACGCAGACGGCAAATACAACAAAATCGAGGAACGCCCTGAGATCGACCGCTCAAAGCTCCGTGAAATACTGGCCCAGTCACTTCCCGAGGGCATGATCAAATGGGGCCACCATCTTAAGAAGGTCGAGGGCCGAACACTCTTCTTCAACCATACAACAGTCGATGGCTTCGATCTCATTGTCGGTGCCGACGGTGCCTGGAGTAAAGTTCGAAAGGAAATTGACCCAACCCTAGTCCCCAAGTTCGCAGGAATCGCTATGCACGAGCTTGAAGTCACAGACGCCGAGAATAATGCTCCCGAGTTAACGAAATTGGTCAACCGTGGAAGTGTCTTTGCCAGCACAGATGGCAACCGAACAACGATCCAACAGATGGGCGATGGTAGTCTCAACATCTACTGCGGTTATGTCACCGACAATGAAGACTGGGCGAAGCCAGAGAATTGCGGCTTCGATCCTTACAACTTGAAGGAGACAACACAGGCATTGCTCAACACCAAGTACAAGGACTGGGGCCCTCGACTGAAGCAAGCACTAGAGTTGGCTGACGGACGATGCGCTCCTCGCTCTCTCTACATGCTTCCCATTGGCAGCAAGTGGGAGCACAAGCAAGGCCTAACTTTGATCGGCGACGCGGCACATCTCATGACACCCTACGCAGGCGAAGGCGTCAACCAAGCTCTCGACGATGCGATGCAACTTGCCAAAGCCATCAACGGAGCTGCCAACAAGGATGATGCAGCACTTGACAAGGCGATCAAGAGTTTCGAAACGGACATGTTTGCTCGAATTCTTCCAGTTCAGGAACTTACCTGGGGATTGCTGCAAGATTGGATGTATACGCCTGGAGCTCCCAAGGCTGTCATGGCCAAGTCTATGAGCAGACACGTGAAGCATCGACTTCCATTGGTGCTCCAGCCTTTGGGATTGGCGGCTGTGCACGGATATTACTTTCTGAAGAACAAGAATCTCATTAGTTGAGCCAAGTTTTGAAGCGGTCGAATGTGGATGATATCAAGGGCGAATCAATTAGAATGTTGATCCAAGTGCTGGAAATGGATGCCGGAGCTGTCGGTACTTAATATTAGCGGATGTTAGAGAGCTACTTTATTTACACGTATTTTCTTGATGGTGCCAGAAAAGAAGAGACAGCTCCCAACTTTGTGTCTATGAACTATTGATAACAAAGGTTAACAGTCGATGACAAACTGAATTTACTACGATGCTTTCAGTAGATTTGAGCAATCTCTTCACCATTATTCTATAGCATAGGCCTAAATTAAGCCTTGAATTGTAGTAATTATTAGACTTTTGAGGACGTTGAACTTTTCTTGAACCCCGGATATTTAATGTACCACCTTGACACCTCGTCTCGGCGAGAACCCCATGTGACCAGGGATGCTGATCAGCCATCATAGGTAAGGACCCCAGGTCCACGACTCTCACTTCCTTAGTTCCTCATGACCACCAACCACAGCCTCATGGAATTGTGTTAACGCTGCTCAAACAATCAACACGGCACCTCCCAGCGCAACAGAATGGATAGCTCCCAAGCGCCGCTGATTGCGGGCCACAGCGACGAAGAAGAGCTTGAATATGATGTTGCTCAAGGGTCTCCCGCCGAAGCTGGCAAGACAGAGGGTGGAATGCCCAGCTTATTTGTCCTGGTCTTGACGTTTGCTGCTGGTATCAGCGGCCTGCTTTTCGGGTGTAAGAAACCACCAAATGGTGTTTTGGCCTCAAAATCGTGCTGACAACAACTAGACGACACAGGTGTTGTTTCCGCAACCCTCGTCTCAATAGGCACATCCCTCTCGAACCGCGAATTGACCTCGATGGACAAATCGATCATTACATCCTCCACCTCGCTCTTTGCACTCATCATCTCTCCTTTTTCGTCCGTTCTCGCCGACCGACTCGGACGTAAGCACGTTATCCTCTACGCCGACATCCTCTTTGTTGCTGGCGCACTTCTACAAGCATGGTCTTCGACGGTCCCCATCATGGTCGCTGGGCGGTGTATCATCGGTGCGGGAGTTGGTGCTGCCAGTTTCGTAGTGCCGCTCTACATAGCCGAGATAGCACCCGCTGCGCATCGTGGACGGTTGGTGACGCTGAACATCATGTTCATCACGCTGGGTCAGGTTATCGCATACATCGTTGGTTGGGCCTTTTCGACCTACGGTCACGCGGAGACAGGATGGCGGTGGATGGTCGGTCTAGGCGCTCTACCTGCCATTGTCCAGGGGAGCATGATTGCTTTCATGCCTGAGACACCTCGATGGTTGGTCAAAGTCGGCAGATCCGGCACAGCAAAGGAAGTTATACGACGAGTCAATGGCGATTCATTGCAGCACAATGCGGATGTCATTATTAAAGAGATCGAGCTGGAAGTGCGGGACGAGTACGAGGCACAACGCTTGCGCGATCTCCGAGCATCTGGCCGTTGGAAGTGGCTTGGCGGATGGGAGCTTCTGATCAGTGAAGGGAGAAACCGAAGAGCTTTGGCTATTGCTTGTTTACTCCAAGGCTTACAACAGCTTTGCGGTTTTGTAAGTGATGATGTGAACTACGGATACTACGAGAAACTAACGATCTATAGAATTCACTCATGTACTTCTCCGCAACCATTTTCACAGTTATTGGATTCCAAAGCCCAACGCTTACCTCTATGGTAGTCGCCGTTACAAACTTCCTCGGCACAGTCGCTGCGCTTGGACTTGTTGATCGCATAGGCCGAAGGAGAGTTCTCTTATACTCGATCCCATTCATGATCGCTGGCTTGCTGTTGTCTGCCTATGGCTTCTCGTTCTTGTCGCTGGCGGCAGGAGTCAACACCACACCCGATGAGCCGCCCGCTACATCAGGGCACCAGATGGCAGCCCTCACTATCCTCGTGAGCATTATGGTTTATGTCGCTGCGTATGCGCTCGGTCTAGGTAACGTGCCATGGATGCAGAGTGAATTGTTCCCTCTAGCTGTTCGATCGCTCGGTAGTGGAGTTGCAACATCAACAAGCTGGGCAGCCAACTTTGTCATTGGGTTGACTTTCCTGCCACTAATGGATCTGCTGAGCCCATCTTGGACATTCGTGTTATATGCTTGTATCTGCGGTGTTGGTTACTTTTTGGTCTGGCGCATTTATCCTGAGACGGCGGGGTTGAGTCTCGAAGAAGCGACAGCTTTACTTGATGATGGTTGGGGCGTTCGATGATATATCCTGGAGTAAAAGACAAATATTATGGGATTAGAATTTTCTGTTATTTTTTCTTACTGGTAGCACCAGCATTATACGAAAGCCTTATCTTGGGTCTTGGTCGTATGATCGAGAGGCTTCGGTGGGTAGCAAGCGGAATATCATGAACAAAACAATGCGGCTTATTTGCGGTAAACCACGGCTCGTCGTGAGTGACAAGGGAAGGTGAAGAAGAAAAAGGGCCATTAAAAAGGGAATAGCGACAGGGAATCGCTTACGCCGAACATGTTACATCACCTTGCATTGTCCAAGCTTTTCCAGAAGCTCAAAGGTGGAACCACTACGGGAGAGGGCTCGGCCGGCTCCCTCCATTGGCTGTTGATTTTACGACATGCGCGAGGGAGCGAAGTGCATATGCAGTCTTGGTAAGATAACGGGATTTGAAAGCTGCTGAATAAAGCATGTGCATGATCGTCGTCTGTGAGGTGAGGTTAGACGCAGACTGACACCGCAATTCTCGCATCTGACAAATTTTCGGTGAAATACAGTTCATAAACTCAGGGGCACCTAAATAAACGAGCTGGTCAATGCTACAGGGAATCTGGAAATACAACCATTCAAAAGTATCGGATCTCTACAAGGTATCATAGGGGAACCAGTGGGGCAGGGCCATTTTGGAACCTTTGAAGCCCAACAATGGAGCTGATTATGAAGAACAAGACTCCATGGAATTTACGATAATAGATTGGTATCCATCCACGGGATCTCGGCCCCGTTGGCTTGAGACACGGCCGAATCTTTTGCTTACCGAGATGATCCGCAGAGAAAAGAGTCATAACGCGGGTGTTCTGAATAATCAACGTGCATCAGCTAGAGGATCAGAACGGATATAGTATGCTCTTATCGGATATACGACCCCTTGTTGCAGCTCGGGCCTAGTCCCGGCGCCGGTGCCGAGCGTGGATGCCGAAGACAAGTGGACCTCTTCCGATTGAAAGAGGGTACCGAGCAGAAGATTTTTCTGCGTTGCCAGGGATTGAGGACTGTTAGTGCTTGTGTTGGGTCGATAGTTAGTAATGGATCTCGTTTTCGTTCTGGAAGAGATTGGCACTGGGACTGGGACTGGGACTGGGGACTTTGTTTACAGTGGAGTGGATCGGACCTTGTCATTACTTATAGATGGCATCACCCCTTGAATCATGATCTCCCTGTTCTGTTCTGTTCTGCTCTGCTCTGTCTCATTGTTCTCTCTAGATTAGATACAGGCTGTATCATACTCCAAAGTAATCGAGTCAATTCTCTCCCTCCTCCTCTGACTCGAACTTCTCAACGTCTTACCTGCATACGACCTCGGCTTGACCTTTTTCGTACAATCACCACATTAGCGTCGCGATCCATCCATTCTCGCCGTTTCCCGCCAGCCTATAGCGTCATAGCTGCAGCTTACAGCGACAAGACGTAGACGCTATACATATATCTACGCCCGCACATCTATCTAGACTCACTAATTCCAATTTTCTCGACAATTGGCCTCTTGATCTGAACCCAAGGCGAAATACACAGTCAAGATGGCGGGGAATATCGTCGATCAGGAGTTGCTAGACGCTGAACGCGCTGCTTCTCCTCAGCGATATCAACAGCGCGACAGTGCTGAAATAGAACGAGTCATCTCCGCATCAACCGTCTCCTCATCATCCTCCGAGAACTCGGCTCGTCGACGAAGCCGCTCAATTGGCCAATACAACAGCATCAGCCGCATCTCGACCCAGAACGACCTCGAGCGTCATCCTACAGAGCTCAGCAGAATACAAACAGCTCGAAGTCAACACAATGCCACCGTCGGAGGCAGTCTTCGCTCCCGCACAGCGTCGCGAGCTTCAAGAAAGCCTCTCCCCAACTTTGGCGCTGGAAAGCCATATCCTCCTCCTCTACCGGAACAGGAGCAGTATGTTGTTGAATTCGATGGACCCAATGATCCTTTGCACTCGCAGAATTGGCCGTTGAGGAAGAAGCTTATCACTGCTGCTGTCTTGGGCTTTACCACCATGACATCTGCCTTCACATCCTCCATTTTCTCTGCTGCGACCATGGTCGTTGCTCACGAGTACAACGTTGGCAACGAGGTTGGACTTTTGGGAACGACCTTTTACGTGCTTGGTTTTGCTTTCGGCCCCTCGCTTTGGGCTCCCCTGTCGGAGTTGCGCGGTCGTCGTCTTCCAATTCTCATCTCCATCTTTGGTTTCTCTGTCTTCTCCATTGGCTGCGCAACTGGCAAGGATATCCAGACTATTCTCCTGTGTCGGTTCTTCAGTGGTTTCTTTGGCGCTTGTCCTCTTGCTGTCGTCGCCGCTGTCTTTTCCGACATGTTTGATAACCGTACTCGAGGAACTGCCATTACTCTCTTCTCCATGTCCGTCTTTACTGGTCCTCTTCTCGCTCCCTTCATCGGCGGTTTCATTGTTGAGTCCCATCTTGGATGGCGCTGGACCGAGTATCTTGCTTCTATCATGGGTTTCACTGCTCTCATCCTCGATATCATCTTCTTGGAGGAGACTTACCCGCCTGTCATTCTCATCGCTAAGGCGGCTGATCTGCGACGTCGCACTAAGAACTGGGGTATCCATGCCAAGCAAGAGGAAATCGAGGTTGACTTTAAGGAGCTCGTCCAGAAGAACTTTTCCCGACCTCTGCGTCTGCTCTTTACCGAGCCCATTATTCTTCTGCTCTCCATCTACATGAGCTTCATCTATGGACTCCTCTACCTTTTCCTTACTGCCTACCCTCTTGTCTTTGTTGGCGTCCACGGCTTCAGCTCTGGTCAATCCGGCCTTTGCTTCTTCGGTATGATTGTTGGTCAGCTTATCGCTGGTGCTACTGTCATTGCTCAGCAGCCTTGGTACATTCGCAAGCTTGCTGCCAACAATGGCATTCCTATTCCCGAATGGCGTCTGCCTAACATCATGGCTGGTGGTGTTGCCTTTGCCATTGGTATCTTCTGGTTTGGATGGTAAGTTACTCGCAAACCCAGCAATTGGCTGAAGACTAACGCCTGCTAGGACTGGATACACCAAGGACATTCACTGGATCGTTCCCACTCTCAGTGGTCTCTTCACTGGCTTCGGTCTCATGTCCATCTTCCTCCAGGCTCTCAACTACCTCGTCGATGCATACCTCATGTTCGCCGCCTCCGCCATCGCAGGCAACACATTCCTTCGATCTCTCTGCGGTGCTGGTTTCCCTCTGTTTGCCCGTCAAATGTTCGACGGTATGGGCATTCAATATGCTGCCACCCTTCTTGGCTGTGTCGCCGCTGTGCTCGCACCAATCCCCTTCATCTTCTACCGTTATGGTGCCAAGATTCGCCAGAGAAGCAAGTATGCTCCCACCGCACCTCCTGCCCCTGCCTCTGGCTCTTCTGCAGAGGAAGACGAGAAGGAGAATGATAACGATACCGCCCTGGCTGCTGTCATCGCTCGTCGTGACAGTGTGGCCAGTGGAGCCAACAAGGAGAGCGCTTAAGTCTCCTCACCATTTTAACATATCTTTGCGTATTGAATAACTAGCAACGTCTGGTGGAGTTTTCGGGTCACGCTTGGAAAAGGGCGTTTCATGACTTGGGCTCGTTGGATGATGATGGTTTAGCGGGTTTGCAAAAAATGTCGTTTTGGATAGATACCACTAGGAAATTGTTCAGATTATACCATGATATGAGATGGTCACGCAAACGTCTCTTCATGTAATACCCTAATTAATAAGAATATGTCATCTAAAAGACCAATGTCTACAAGTACTGTTGCAATCTACTGAACTGTTTACTTTGAAGATTGAACTTGAATATAAATAAGGCGACATGGCTGATCCAACCTACGAACACACTCGGGCCCGTTCAGTATAACTAAAGTGGGATGGCCTTGGAGATGGCTTAATACTTCGAGATAAACATACTAAACTCTGTCGCCAGAATTCATAACACCACTGCAGAAGCAGTCTCGAGGGATGGCACCATTTAGGTCAGGCATGAATGACAGTTCACACAGAAATGCTCATATAACCACAGAACGCATGCAGAATATATCAAACACTTGTCAATTTGATTAAAGAGCTCAGCTCCATCCGAGTCATATCGACTGTCCTCAGTCCAACCAGTGTCTGGCTGTTCCGTGTCTATATAGAATATACCGAGTTAGATGTCAGTTGATTATATCGTTCCAAACAGAAGTGAATATACATAAGACAAACACAAGGGGAATTTCAACAGTATGTCCAAGCATGGGGTATCCGCAAGAATCCAAAAAATAGAAACATCAGGTCATAAAAATCGTTGCATTGCATCAACGCAACCACCACCGCTTTCATCCCAATCCAGGGCTGATAACGCACTCACCCACCCACATCAGTTGGTGACGAGCCCGACCGTTGTCTGATCCTCCATTACCCAAGGCAGGTCTCGGTTCCCAACGTTGATGCAGGTGAGGTAAGAGACACTATCCGGGGTGCGTGAGGTACCGCCCATATCGAGTTCGAGATTGCTGCCCATGAGGGGCCGTACGATCTCTCGGGCCATCGACTTGAGCTCATCAAGACGCTTCTCGAATCGCCGGAGGTTCTCCCGGCTGTAGAGCTCCGGGGTGAGCTTGAGGAAGCGCTTGCAGTCATCGTGGCCGAGGAAAGATGCGGGATTATTCGAGCCGAGTTGGCGATATGCACGACCTACAGAATTCAACGGCGGGGCTGCGGGGGGTAAGGCGGCGACGCTGCGGCCGCCGTCACGAGAGGTCGTCCTGCGTCGCTGATCGGGAGGCGGCTGCGGAGAGGTGTTGTCGGCCAGCCATTGGCGGAAGAGGCTTATGGACAGCCAGTCGAGGTAGTTGTTGCTTGGGCCGACACGTTCACCACGGCTGTTGGTGAGCCCAAGACGGTACAGGCGTCCCTCGATGCGACCGACCGTATCTTCCAGTTCATCAACCTTGTCCTCAATAATATCCAAGACAATGTCGGGCAGGGCTGCACGCAGGCTGCGTTCCCCGACCGGCCACTGCCCAACGACGTGAATCAGGGCTTCCTGAAATATCACCCTGCTGCGAGCTAGGTACCCGAGGCGCAGATATGAGATTGGGTATTTGGCGATTTGCTTCCAGAGCCGTGACTGGAACTGCAGCATGTGGTGATCAACCCGAGGTCCCACCACAGCAAGGGCGTCATATTGGTCGGCGAGGTTGAGCAAGCTCTTGCATTGGACATAGGCATCTGCGACATTGACACCATCGAGGTTGGGCGGGTAATTGTAAAAGATGCGAAAGAGGTTGTCGTAGTCGCGCAAAAGGTCCTCGTCCGGTTGCGAGAGCTCTTGGGCCGGAGGTGGGTGGTTGGAGGAGAGACTGAGATTGGCGACAGAGCGAAAGAAACCACTTGAGGCTGACGAATTGGACAACGATCGCGAATGTGAGTGGGAGTGTTTGGAGCGACTCTGAGAGCGTGCGTCTCTTGCACTGACTGCAGGTGGAGCTGATGCAGGACCAAACAAGGATTGTGTAGTATCTCGCGACGATTCGTCTCGTTGGACCAGCATTGGAATATCGTTTGGTCCAGATTTGGGGTCTAGCTCGTATCGCCATCTCCTCCTGGGTGGGTGGATGCTTCCTCTTTGCGACACTGAGCTGACTTCGCTTGCACTGACAGAATCTGGCTCCCCATCCTCTCCGATGCGGGAGAGCTCATTGCCAGCCGGTAGTGCGCGGGCGCGGGACCACTGGCTTGATGTGCTGGTCTCGAAGAAACCACTCGAGCGCGTGAGAGTATGGCGATGCAGAAGATATCTGTTCTGCACGGGAGTAGCATCGGGGGGCGTATCGCGCGCGCGGACTATGATTTCTACATCGCCACTACTAAAGACCGGGAAGTCATTGTGAAGAGCGTGAGAAGTTCCGCCGGTATGAGATCGGTTGTAGCGTTTTGATCGCGAGTCTGATTGAGATCGACGAGAGACGACAGAGGAGGGACCGCGGCGGGAGACGGAGGAGGCGGTTGGAGGCTCCAGCGTGGACACCATGAGGGCTTTTTCGATGTCAAATGATTGCGAAGGTGATAATTAAGAGCCGCGCAGGGGGTATATGAGGCTCAGGAATGCGGCTGTGGCGGAGCGTAGGTAAATGAAGAGCTAACGAAGAGGCTGGTATAGGCGATGAAAGATGCAAGTAAATTGTGAATCACATGGGGCGGGATGTTTTGGTTTGTTGCGGAGCGACGAGACAATTTGGCCGAGAAACAGTAAACGCGACAGTGGGAGATAGAGGTCGAGATGAGGATAAAAGTTGAGAGGAAGCAGTGAAAATAAACAAGACGAGACAGGGCAATACGTGACTGTGTGTGTAATGGATGTACGGAGCATGCAGATGTAGACCTTAGGTATGTATGTACAGTACCTAGAGACAAGGATAACCTGTGATGGTGGCACGAGGACAACAAGAGGCCGCTACAACCAGAGGATTCAAGGTAATGGGCCATGATCCAAAACATGCATTTCACACTCCACTCAAACTGGCAAGGCTGTTTCTGCTCTTTTCTCGTTAGGGCCTTTTTATGCCTTGGAGGCGAATCATTTGAGACGGTGACAGGGGTTGATGAGGGTCTCTTCTCTTTAGTTATTACCCGCATGGCTTTAGTGAGAGTCTTTGTCGGGACACGACGAACCTGTCGCTGACTGCTACGTTATTGGAGGCCTGTACTGAGGAGATACTGACTGACAGACAGACTGTGACTGACGGGATATGACGATCGATTGTTGTTTATTTACCTAGGTACCTTATCAAAAGTTTAATTCTTGTGTCGTGTCTTGTTTCTAACTTTAGGTATCTGTGGCTGGTTTATAGTGCACTAACGCGGTTGACCGTTGTACAGGGTGAACGACGCTGTTTCTAGAAGCTTGTGATTCTATGGTCGATCACTAGGTACCTTGAGCGAAACTGATCGATCAATTTGGATTGGTTCACAGTGTTTCTTAGCGAGACAGTATGCCAAGATCAATACTGGCAGTGCTTTGGTCTTGTTACTGGGATAGCGATTTTCTTCTTTGTCTCAACCGTCAATGCACTCTGAGCAGTTCCCAGCCATGATGGAGCTGACAACTTGGGTTCCCATTCCTGCATTCATTTTGAAGTCATCTAGGTTTATCTGAGTTATCACAGGATACTCTTGACTTGCCCAAGTTTCTCATTTCCCTGGATTTATCCTAAGCTTACCGAAATATTTTGAAACGCAAGATCAAGGCCCTAATTCCCTAGACTTTTAATCATTCACTCTTGAGTTATCAAGTACATCTCGTAAACCCTCCCGTGCCGTCGTGATACAACACCCGCTCGGCCCCACTAGCTCGGACGGAATTCAAGCAATCAGACCCACTCAAGCTTCAATTGAATTCCGACATCACCACTTTTTCCCTTCCTCTAAGCATCGCATCAACCTCACCTTCAGTCCTGCTCCGCCAATTGTGCTCCAGGCTAAAGCCGGAAATATAATGGAATGACTACGGCCTTTCGTGTATTTCATCATGCCCCTCGGCCAATTCAGATCAGCGAGTTCAAAGATGCCGTCGACGCTGTCTGTCGTCCGCGGTTTCCAACCGCTCGCTTTGCGAGACCACAGCGTATAGGTAATTGGTCCAGCGCTTTGCAGCTTTTTTATGCGATTAACTCTCCTCTAGTACTGGCTATCAGTGGAGGCGTAGATTCAATGGCTCTCGCATTTCTCATGACCAAAGCTGTCCGCTCATTCCGTGGCATGAAAGTCGCAGATAACCCAGTCCATGGTGTTCTAGCTCTCGTTGTCGACCATAAACTACGTGACGGAAGCGACCATGAGGCGTCGGAGGTTGCCAAAGAGTTGCGAAAACTTGACATCAAGGCCAGTGTTTCTGCTCTCTCGTGGAGAGACGAGAAACGTCAAGGTCTCGACCCTCGTCAACTCCCCAATGTCGAGGGCCTCGCTCGAACTTACCGGTATCGCGCACTAGGCCGGTACTGCAGCTATCATGGTTCCAGCAGTCTTTTCTTTGCACATCACAGTGATGATCAGTACGAGACAGTCCTCATGCGACTACTTGGAGGGCATGGATACCGAGGTCTGCAAGGAATAAGAGAGGCTAATTCGATACCCGAATGCTATGATTTACACGGTGTCTACAAGAGTGGCCTTCTCGACGACCAGCTCAGATCAACCCCTGCACTCAGCTTTCGACCAGCTCTCAGAGAATTGAAACATCTACGACGCAGAATTCGTGACGAGTTGACCCTCGAAAAGGCCAATCTCTTGGAAGATCTCCCTCAAGACCTCGTTCAATCGTACCCGGGATCCGAGGAGATTCGTGAACTCTCCGACGTTCCATTCCTGAAGCCCTTGGAAGTTGAGGATGGCGGTGTCATGATATATCGGCCTCTTATGCAATTTGACAAAGATAGACTGATTGCTACCTGTGAAGCGAATAAGATCCCTTGGGTAGAAGATACGACTAACAAGGACCCTACATTAACAACACGAAACGCTGTCAGACATCTGGTTCGAAACCACGCCTTACCAAAAGCCTTGCAAAAGCCTTCTATCCTCTCTCTAGCTAAGAGATCAAAAAAGAGAACCAAGCTTGAAGAAGCAGAAGCTAGCCGCTATCTTATTCGGGAGGCCGTCATCAAAAACTTTGATCCAAATGTGGGAACTTTGCTAGTAGAGTTTCCAAAGCCGCGCAGCTTTAACAAACGATTCAAGAGACGCTCTTTACATCCTGATAACGAACTACGCAAGGTCCATCGGAGAGTTGTCGTGACCATCGCGGTCCGCAAACTTATTGACTTTGTCACCCCTGAGTACCATCTCCCGCCCCTTTCAAATCTCGAAAAAGTTGTCAATACTCTGGTCCCCGGCATGGCTCCAGATACCAATATGACACCCAAAGCATTCACCGCCGCTGGTGTGTATTTCGATCCCATAGTCAGAGGAACATCCATAAAATGGCTACTCTCCAGAGCCCCCTATACATCAACCCAACCCCTTCCGGTTGCAAAGCTGTACTTGCCTCCGTCATACCTGTCACCCCCTCTAAACACAGAGGAGGAGTTCACGGATGCCCCGGAGGCTTTCAGTCACAAGGGATGGGCGAGATGCAAGCTGTTCGATGGCCGTTTCTGGATACGCATCGGACGTAATAGATGGCCTATGTGGCAGGTCCACCCCTATCGTGCAGAGTATGCCAAAGCATTCCGCAAAGCGCTGCCTCCTCTACGAAAGGCTCGACTGGAGAAGTTGCTCAAGCACTACGCTCCAGGAAAGATTCGATACACACTCCCCGCTATCTACGGTGTCGAACGTAAGCGGGACCCGTATTCTCAGCATATCAGTACGACATTGACACTTCTTGCGCTGCCGACTCTGGGCATCCGTGTGCCTGGCCTCGAGCGGTGGGTCAAGTACGATGTTAGATATAAAAAGGTTGACGTCTCGCTCCTGGGACATCACCCTCGGAGGGAGATCAGGGGTCGCTTCGTCAGGCATCGGCCGTTGTTCGAAATGGGGCGCAAACATATATTGGGGCTGATGGGGGGAAATGGGCGGCAACGATGATAGGCGCAGCTGATACCCTCTATTCTTACATCCTGTTACTCTAAACTTAGTCCATCCACCCTAAGTTCTAATAATCTTTCTCATAGTTTTATAAATTTAGGCACTAATTATCCTAAACTTAGGAGAGATAGTCTAAGTTTAGTCTACCTATGTCTGATGGCTACCTACGATACAGGCTCGCACTTGTCTCCCATTGCGTTCTGCAAGTTCTGGTGGGCAGGTGCATTGGCTTACATCTGCCTGCCGGTGCCAAACTTCCTTTACCCTCGAGTACCTACCTACCTGAGCTGCCTTCCAGGTTGCCAGGGCGGGAGCAGTCTACCTGCCGCAGCACGCGAGCCGCGACCTGGGGGTGATTTCTTCCATTCGTGCGTGTGAGGGGTTGATCTCCATCTTTCTTACAGCTCTCATATGCCTCCTTGAAATGCAACAACCATCATCTTCAACATGAGAAGCTCGACCCATCTCAAAGAGACATGACGAGTGTCGCGTCACAATGTCTACCGTGAGTTTTTTGCTACATTCATCTTGCTCTTCTGTCCGCGGTCGTGAGTGTTCCACTGGGTTTTTTCTCGTCAACGAAAACCGACTCTTGCCAGTACACATACTGACTCTTACTCATACAGACCGAAAACAACACCGTACGTATACAACTCCGAAACCCTCCTTCCTGTCCACGGCTTCTTCCCCATCTCCCCTTGATATCTCCGCGACGCCCTCTGTCCAAGAGTACTGACACTACATAGGATCCTCCGGACAAGGGGGGGGGGACCAGTGGGGGTAGGGGCGAGGCCCCCTCCTCCCAAGCCCCGACGTCTTTTTTGTTCTGTCTGCCGTAAGGCAAATCACACAGCAGAAACTTGTTTGTCGCTCCGTAAGTAGTTATTAATTTATGCAAAATAATGCAATTACTAACTGTCAGCAGCTGGAAATATCATGATTGTCTCTGGCGTGGTCTTCGGTCGCGCCTCCTGAGACTATTATCCGCGTCGTGAGTTTTCACCAAGTTCAAGTCTGATCTTCGACTAACTCTTGATGATTTAAGGGGAGGGTCAGCAACCAGCGGGTCACCAAAAAAAAAGAAGAAGAGGAAAGAAGGACAACAACAAGAAGCTCGAGTCTAAGGTGGCGCAAATGAACCTGGGAGGAAACTAGTCTACATCGTCTACATCTCTAATACACGTCGCCTTCGGGCGCTTCCTCCGGGAACTCCTTACCCCAATTGCATCTCACAAGGACAATGGACAGCAACCAGAGGGTTAACAAAAAAGGCAAAAAGGGAAAAAAAGGAGAACAGAGGAAACTCGAAAAAGATGTTCAAAAGATGAATATCGGATGAAAAATGGTCTAAAACTAGTCTAAGCAATGAATCACTCTCGGGCTTCGGGCATCAAGAGCCGGTAAAGGAAGGTCTTGACGCCAAATGGAAGAAACTCTCGAATAATAGCTGTTTTACAATGTGGGTGAAATGAAAAGAAATGCCGAAATTCCAAGGCTTTTTAATAAGTTACAATACTATATATAAGGCGGAAAGAGTAACTCTTGTACCAGTTGTTGCAGATAATAAGCTTCATGGGCAGAAGTGATTAGATGTGACATTAATGATGTGCCATGATGATAGAAAAGAGCCATGCGAAGTGCTGACTGGATAGAGGCATCCTAAACCTCGAAAAGATATGTAGGTTTTGCACCGGCTCCGGATAGATTGCAGTCGCTTTTATTTGGTATGTAACATGGAACCTTTCTCCTTATATCATGTTTGCCTGCGATATTTGGTGTGCCATACAAGCTTGGAATGTGGACAGGATGGTAGATGAATAACGCGATGTTCGAGATCGGCTCTCCAGCTACGACGATGAACCATCTGCCATATCTCTTTCGCTTTCAGATAAGATTAAAAGTCTGACTCGGAGGCTTTGCTGTTTGTCATCCTGTGGCAGTAATGTTGTAGTTCTGGTTGGCTTTGACTCTGAGCCCAGAGCTTTCTATGTCTGGAAACGAAGTTACCCCACGAATTGAGCGGCGAATTGGCCATACAGTGCACGAGAGCACTTTCAATGTACCCGGTCAGTGCGATTCTGTATTCGCCAGCAGGGGAGATACCCTTGACCTCGAACAGTTGTGCCCTTCATGCACATCTTGATTTCTACTTATGCTACTCACACTTTTGCATATATTCCGGGTTGGCGCACTCCATCAATCGCGGCTATAAATACGCAATGGCCATCGCTAGAAACTCACAAAGGCTCCTCGTCTGGAGCCTCATTCTTGTTTGTCAAGGGAGTTTCGTGCAAGCATATTTGTTGTATACAGTACATAGTCATTGCTTTTCGCTGATGCCTCGGCCCGGGTCTCGCTCGTGGAGGGAGTCATGCACGATTTTGGAGGGAGAGCAAACTGAATAGGGAGATACTCATTTAAACATGTGAACGTATACCTGACATTTACAGCTGATCGTACCTTCCGTCAGTGAACAGATCGTGGCTTGTGCCATGCGATTCCAACGGTCGATCGTGGGGTAAGGTTAAAATGTGGGGCCTGCGACAAACCTTGTCCTGTCTCAAGTTGATGACCATGATCTTCATTGTGTCAAGATCATCAATTTGTTAATGCAATGGAAGTTTTTATGTGTGGAAGAAAGTTTCTGTTGACTTGCGTGAGTTCAAATAGTACAAAAAAATTCGCCAAGGTATGGGTCTCACGGATCATCTCACCTCTCCACCATAAGCATCACATCCAGCCGACCAGGAGGAATTGCCGCGTACATTTGGTGGTAACAAGTAGAAATTAACACACCTATATGATTATTAGACCAAGACTCGGTCACTGTTTCTTCCTGTCGCGTGTAACTCGCAGCAAAAATGTCATGGGGGCCGACCAACAACGGGGCATGAAAATGCAAAAAAACACATTTTCGACAACGACAAGATTCGAACTTGCGAGGCCGAAGCCAATAGATGTCTGAAGTTAATTCAAGTCTATCTCCTTAACCACTCGGACACGTTGTCTGATGATATTTGACCGAGAAACCAAATAATTTCATATACCCCAACCTCGCGATACACTTTTGGTGTTTTTGTCGCAACACCACACAAGAAAGAGCGACTGAGATGGTGAACTACGCTTCTCGACTCCCTCTTTCTTTGCCCCTCTTCGTTTTCGGCAAATATTTAGAGATATCGCCCAATACGCCAACAATGATTTTTCGGTGAGGCATTTTTATATCGCGTCTTCATGGCCGATACAGGAACAATACTTCTCAAATAAAAGGTCATTCCTTACTCTTGGAACCTTGGGCTTCATGTAGATACCAGGCATGCCTCGGAAATCGGTCTTTTTTCTTATAAAGAGCTAGACCGCCTGAGTCTCTGGTAGGACTTGAGACGCCACCTTGCAACAGTCTGTTGATATACAGTTTTATATACAATCTTTTCATCATTCACCAATTCTCATTATGTTCCTGAGCAGAAACAATCCTGAGACTTTCATAAATGGGTAGGGATCTCTTCCACTTCACGTCGTACATGAACGCGTAGCCGAGACCTCCATTCCAACACACAGGGAAACTTGGCAAGTCCCAATATGGGATTCAGATCAGAAAGTATATAGGCACCAGAATGTGAAATATATATTACTTCCAAGTTCAGCCATTCAAAAAGTCCTCGCACAATAACACCGTATTTCACACCAACACCTTACGCATGCACTTTCAAGATGGCCTCAATGTGCACGCCGATAATCTTTTAATTTCTAAATTCGGGCATATATTTCGGTATTACATACTTGTAAAACACTGGCTTCGTGTCTCCGCTAGGTTATGCCCATTGAGCAAGAAACCTTCTGATGTGATCCCAAGGTGTAAGACTAAACTGGTCTCAAGACTTGCAAAGATATACTAGACTTACCTAAGACTCTACATCACTCAGAAAACAAGCCCTAAGTCTTCTTACCTCGCCTTGATTGTGAACTTGTGAGGCTATGCTCGGGCACCAGCATGAGCCGTGAATGAGGCCAGCCAAACATGCCATACCCTGTGGAAGTGTGAGGCGAGCACAATGACTGAATAAAACATGGGGACATTCTTGTCACAATTATGTCGCCAATAATTGTAACAATTTACTTTCATTTATGACACCACTATCACTAGATTATACTCGAGCCTGGGCATATGCCTTTGCATGTGAACTCGTGTAAGTGATGACTCTTGCTCACTCTAGTCCAATCATAGTGTGGGAAGGCATCGCCACGCTCATTCACGCATCTTCACTGCCTAGTTCACGGCCCCTTTTCACATTTGTTTTCATTTTCAATGTTAATCATTCAACCAATTTCCTCGTGTGGAGTTGGGTTACAAATGTCTGCCTTCACCCGCCACTATCAAAACAAGCCTATACTCGGTATAACATGTTCCTGATCCCCACGAACCATCGACATACTCGCACCCAAACAACGAATGCTTGTTTATCTCTAGCTGCAGAACTCTCGTTTTCTGATCTGCGATCTCATATTCACAAGAAACTATTCCAAAAAAGCTAATGTTCCAAGCTGATACTCTGGGCACATAATGGGACGACAAAGGCCTCCTCGCAACATCACAAGTCAACCAACGAGAGCACAAGTAGAAAAGAAAAATGCCACACACAACCTCGGGTCCTTTCATGATACTTAGCCATGCTTGGGGTCACGATATTGGAGGGTTTAGAGTCACCAAAGGCATCGTCGAGTGACGAGACTCTCCACTCAGCGATAGTAACCCTGCGGCGCACGATTTCGGGTTGACGACCCCCGATGCCTTGACCGACTGGCTTCTACCACCGCCGGCTCCTGATTGTGGTGATCTGGCCTCCAGCCGGCAGGGTACAGGTTCTGAATTTGGACCTGAGAGGCTTCGTGATAGTCTCTTGCTCTCTGATACATATCTTCATTGATCAGCCGATTCTGGTATAAGTGATCAAGAAGGAAGAAATCTGGACGCATCTGCCGCCCCGAAAGACCGTTGCGAAAGTGCTTCGCTATATGATGCATGCGCTTCCGATAGCAAGTCTCAGAATCTGCTTGATTGTGGGAGGATGCTCTGAATGTACGGTCACAGAACCAGCAGATACACACTGTTGGGAAGATGTTGCGAAGGTGGAAGCCTGCAATATGTGCAATCCAGCGGGATTCATCGTTCAAGTCGAACACAACATCGCAGTCCCCGAAGCCGAGGAACTCGCATGTGAGTAATGACGGAGTCACATATGGTTGCGATTCCGGTACAGAGGCAACTGGTGGAGGTTCCGTGTACACCGAAGAGGTTTGGGGAGTCGGCCTGTCAAAGCAGGAAGATATGAATGTCGAGCTGCTGGCGGTTGACATGCTGATGCTTTGAGTAGGAGTTCCATTGTTATCTCTTTCTGAGAGCATCAAGCTTGGGGCATAGTAACTTGGGATCATGGCAGGGATAGTATCTCGTGTATGACGTTGTCCTCTCATCGCGTTATGCTGACTTATGAAGCCATTTATATCAGTGGCCAGGTCCCCCATTTTCACGAGGAAGACAGCGATGGTAAAAGGTATGGTCAACTGGCCTAGAAGAATGTGGGAGCTGTTTGTGATGGAGATAGACGTTTGTCAAGTTTGTGTTGAGATGCTAACACGAGTCGTGACTGGTATGGGCAAACGGGGAGAAGAAGACAGGGCAATGGACGATAGGAAATGAGATGCAGTGCCTTCGATCTGTTGTGACAAGGGCAAGTAGAGGAAGGATGGACAGTGAAGAACAAAAGAAACCGGAAACTCGAGCTTCTTAACCTTAACTCAACACGCCAAGTTGGAGCGTCAGCACGAACACCATCTCCCTCGAAGGACCGGCCCGTCGACAACCTCATATGAACCATCCACCAGTCAATGATGGTTCCTATTCGTTATCACCCTTCAAACACATCAGCAGCGTGATGAACGATAACACACTGAAATCATTGGGAATGCAGTGCAGCCGTGCATGGCTTCAGTGCATGCAGAGAACCATGTCCAAGCATGCCATTGTCACAGAATGATACACGCCTCGGACGAAGCCGAAGATAGTCGGCATAATTGCAGGCAGAGCGACCAATTGGAGGTGAGGGCGTCTTGGTTGCCAACGACGTGGGCACCAGTGATGGGTTTACTACGCAGAGTGTGAGTGACACCAATTCACGGGTCGCTTGAAGACGGAGACAGTCAATGGCTTCATTGCCTTTGCAGTCCATGATCCTGGAAAGGGACAATGAGTTCGACGTGCGTTGGCAAAACGGCCTTTGGAATAGTTATGATGCTATTTCTAGAGGAAACTGGAGCGCGGGGAAACACAGACTCCCCCAAAATTGAGGCTCAAGACAAGGTACGTAAATCAGATGGTGTCGAGGTGACTCTTAAGCTCTTTGACGCTTGGCAGGTTAAGGAGGATATACCCTTGTCCATCAGAATACCCGTCTGACAGTCTCACCCATGGCAAGGGGACATCGCCATATGCACAATTCTAATTACGTTGGAGATTGCGCTTCACGCAATGAAGCTGACGATGGACAGAAATTGAAAATAAGCTCGGCCTTCGGTCTAATATCAGATCATACACCTAGGAATTGGCGAGGAGCCCTTCATCGATTCTACCAACAGCTCTCGACACACACGCACCGACAGCGTAATACCCGGTCTATCACCATCTCGATACAAAGCACGCTTTCCATTATGAGTCAAACAACCATGATAACCGCCAATGCGACATGCCGCTCTGAGACATCTCCACGCCAAGCAGGCTGCCATACGAATATCCTATTCCAATTCCCCATACCGAACTCAATTAACCGTGAAGTGAATGCATGTAATATGAACGCATGAGTTTGCATGCATTGCCGAAGCGGATATCAGCCCTATGTGGGTAGGGTAGACAAGTGTCCTGGGAGAGATGCCGAACGAGGAATGCAATGCGATGGTGGCATGTTCCAAGTAGTCTAACCATAAGCCAACGATGATACTACTAATACAGATACACCTCGACTTGTCCCCCAAGTATCGTGCCTGAGCTCAGCAGAAGCTTACGATGCATTTATGAAATTCAGCAATGCTTTGGGAAATGGTAATGTTGTAGAATCAATTGCTCCAAACTTTTTATCTTCCTGACCAAGACCAGCTCTCTTCACCAACGTGCATCTTCAGGATACTTGCCATGATCGATGATCGTTATCTCGTGTAACCATACCACTTCGCTCCGGACCTCTAATTAGGCGATCATTGGCCAGGGCAAGTTTATGACAATAATATTCGTAATTCATTAATATAGTAATCTATCCCTAAAGACCGACTCCTGTCAGTCAACTGTAATAGATCTCTTCAAAAGATCCTGTTTAGAGGCGGCGAGTATGTCGCGTGGAATGCGACCTTGCCGAAATGTTAGATGCAAGAGTATATATGCAAATGCCAGTAATGGACTATAGATCGCCCAGCAACCAAGGCCGTCGTCGAGGCCTTGGCTTGATAAGATTAAAGCAAGGCAGTGCTGTCAACCCTCTTCAGGGCTACACAGCACCCTTGCCTTCAGAATCACATTACGATATTGCAAATGCCCACCATGCTCATCGCCATGCTTTATCACTCCAGGAAAAGCAACACAACAGATCTCCCTCCCGGTCAGGGACTCTTCATCCTCACCACCCAAGTCTTCCATTGTCTCTGACTCAAACACGACCCTTTGATGTGGTAAAACCGTGGGCATGTTGACGCGTAGGACGGCTTTTTGAACAGCGACAAGGCGCGCAAGCTCGATTGAATTGTTGACAAGAACTCGTAGCCCACTATCTCGAGCCTCGGACGGTGATGTGCCACAAAGGGCGTCGAGGATACGGGTTATTCTGCTTAGGATAGCTTCTGTGACGGATGATGTTGATTCCTTGAGAGACAAGCCATCTCGTCGGAGAAGTGAAAGGGTAGAGGAGCGCCATTGGTTAATGGCTTCGTCGGAATCGGCTGCCAAAGGTTAGCGATTAACCTTTATGAGCGGTGAACTACACACCGTATGAAGAAATGAGCTTTTCCAGCTGCCGAAACTGTTGTGTTTGCGCTTCTGATAGACCGAAAAAGTAGGAGTCAAAGACCATCTCGACTAATATCTTTGACACAATAGACTGCAAGAGGTAAACCTTGTGTGTAGATGCAAGCTCCTCGTACATAGGCACAAGATCGTTGACCTCCGCCAACGTTGCTTCATCCAGGGCCTCCAGGTCTGCACATGTCAGCACTTCAACGGTGCCCTCAATGAGAAGATGACTTACTTATCTTGGCCTTGCGAAAGTTCACAATAACCCAGTTCTGCAATCCATTGCCTAACCTTGCCATTCCATCACCAAACACTTCATCGCATTCTTGCCCATCTGTCCTTGTGCTATTACTTACCCACTCTTTCAGACCACGCACTTGTCCCCTAAGACCTCGAATCTCGTCATCTCGCTCCTTGAGCTCTCGTCGCAGAACCTCCCAGCCCTCTCGAAGCTCTTCCCGTTCGCCTTCTCTAACCTCAACCTCAGCACGTAGCAGTCGTAATTCAGTATCCGTCCGTAAATATTGCTGATTCAAGGCGCTGTGCTTCGCTTGCCAGAATGTGGCTGTTTCGCTTTCGTTCTGGCTCAGCTTATCCAATTCGCGATGGAACTCTCGTTCCATGATGCCCATCTCCTTCTCCAGATACGCAATCCTCTCATCCTTCTCTTTCAACGCAGCCTCGAGTTCCCGTTCCCTCTCTTTCTTCTCCTTCTTTTCTCTCCTTTCTTTGCGCTCCTTGTCGCGGTCCTTTTCCTTTGTGCTCCCACTGCCTGTCACTGCGTTCTCCTTCTCTTTGAGCGGGGCACCGCCGGTGGTGTCAAGTGTCTCTTCGGGGTTCGCGTTGGCATTGGAGGCCATGGCAGCTCGGGGAGGCATAGCAGGCATGCTATTTCGATTGTTGCTCGAGGCGCCGGTACGCAAGGTATGGGCAGGTGAGGTGCCGGGCCCTGGACGGCGCTTTTCAGACGTGTTCATTGTGGTAACGAGGCGGAGCTTTTGCTACAAGGTAAGATCGGATGTATAGCCCTCCACTGCAGAGGATCGTCAGGTCGTGGGGTCCGAGGCCAGGCGGTGCTGGTTCCGCATTGTCGCTGGCATCAAGTGCTGTATAGGATCGCAATGCTCGAGATTTGCGCAAGTGTTATGTTGAAGAGATGACGTTAGGTTTGGTTCCGTAGTTTGATGCCTAGAGGCGAGTGTTTGATTAGAATTCTAGGCGGCCGCCCACTGAAGGTGCGCTAATTCGGTTTGTCGCGAACCCAGTATCAGACCCCGGATCACTGATATGAAGTGAGATGAATGGGATAGTTCGAGTTTTACCATGGCATGGATTAATATGAATTTGAAACATTAATTTACAGCAGATTCTAGGCCGTCAGTGAAGGGAGCCTCTATGTTATCTCGGAGCTTCTATTTACTGCCTTGATTCGATAATGCTATGCATGTGGTCTATTACCCGTCTGTCAGCCTTTAAGCATCATGATACATGGTTGGTAATCCGTATTCAAGTATCAAAATGATTCAAGCGTCAACCTAATGAAAACTCTGCTCATCTGACTGGTTGCTTCAACTGTCTATTTCTCGCTCCTCTCGCTATCCAGCTGCCTAATAAGAAATCATGTCTAGGCTTCTCAGGCCAAGACCTCCGAAGCAGTATTCGCCTCAAGATGCTCACGCAGTCTCCAGGCTTCAGGATTAGCACCCGACCTCAGCCACTACCTCATAAGCTTCGTCGTCTGTCCCCTCAATCTTCTTTGCCCCCATTCGACACAGCGTGACCTTGTCGAGGGGCATGTCCTCCAACCAGAAATAGTCATCATATGAACTGACAATGTCCCTGGCATCGAGCGTCAACTTCTCTCGTCGCCTCCCGCGACCATCCTTGACATAGATTGTATTGACCACAGTTGCGTGGAGTACCAATGGTCTGTCCTCCTTGGCCATCAGTCCAGCTTCCTGAAATGCAGCCTTGATCTGTTCACAGAACTTCTGCAGAATTCCCTCAGTATCAACGGGTGGCGCATACAGTACCGAAGTCTTCTCGGCGTTCTGAAAAGCATGTAAGCCCTTGAGAGTTATCGAAAGCCCCTCTTCAGTCGATGTCGTTCCAGCCCTAGCACTTGCAAGGTACTCCTTCAGCTTCAAATTCTTCAACACCTCGCTGGCCTGCTCAACGCCCTCGTCCTTGAGGCTCATAACACCGAGTGTCAGATGCATCGTGCCGGGTGGACGCACTGCAGTCGGTGGAACGCCAAAGCCAGAAGGATTCGTGACTTCTGTGCGGAAGGCAGCCAAGCTTCTAGCAAGCTGCGGCCCAGCCAGGGGGATGCATACAAAATGCGTCGGAGACGTCCTGACTGGTTTCGGCGGCATGGCTGAAATATCGAATTTGTCTTTCCAGGATAGTTTCTATCAGTCTCAGCGACAGTGTACAAGTGCAACTGCGAGTAGATGATATGTGACAGTATGTCTACAACTTGTCTTGTCCTAGGTGAGGTCAGCAAGTGAAACGACAAGCATGTATCGTGGGACTCGGCTGGCTGAATTGATGATTCAAAAGTCAGGCATACCCTGCAGTTCTAAATGTTGTGAAATGACTAACACGCCGTGTGCAACGTATCTGACGTTGGCCTGTCACACCGCGATGATGTCAGGTGTTCGTATCAACTGAGTTTCTATCCGTAGATCGAAGTAACCCAAGCTGTATCAAAATTACCCCACCAATGTCAGAGCTCTCAGAGTCAGAGATGCAGTCAATCAGTCACATATCAACTAATCGATAAGTGGTTTCGACAACAATAGACAAAAAAGAAAGGTGAAGATAGATCTCGCTGAATGGCAGGCTTTGGCCAATTCGTCAGAGAACCAAGTAGCGTTACGAGCAGAGTTCCTTTTGCTCCAATCCCAAGCATTTTGTCAAATCTATCTACAAAGTCTGCTTCTGCTCTCAACAATTCGTGTCAAAAAGGCTGTTCAATTCAAAGAGGGGTGGAAAGACACTCGATGCCATTCCGCACTACCTCGCAACGCCTCCAACATGTTTGACATTGACCTGACGGGTCGTCCTCTAAGCCTCAAGCCATTTCAAGGCCTGGGGTATCTGCTTCGATGAACCCGGCCATTTCCTTTTCTGAATGTACCCAACACAACAAGTATTTGTTGAACCGAAAATGCTCCTATTGAGGTTCCGTGACGAGAGCCAAGTAGCAAGTCACGACTGCAAAAGACTGCCTCCATTTGATCGTGAACACGACACCTAGTAGGCTTTATGATGATGGGAATAAATGCGTTATTCCCTTGAATCATAGTACTGCCTCAAAAGTTTCTCGACCTCGGCGTAATCCGTTTTAACGGCTTCGAAAGCGTCTTTGATGTGCTTTAGACAAACCTCCGAGTCATCTTCAGGGGAGCCGTCGAGCTTTTCGTGTTTGCCATAACGCTGGATCTTTTCGCAGCCATCCCTGATTTTGATGAGTCCCAGAGTCGCTGATGAGCCCTTGAGGAAATGTCCAAGAGACGAGAGCTTATCAAGATCTTCCTCTTCCCTAAGTGATGTCGAAACGAGGTCAGAAATTAGCCAGTATTCCCAACCATGCATGCAGCGTTTTATGTTCTCAACTCACAATGCCTCCTTTATCTGGTCAAAAGTCTCTTCTGCTTGCTCGAAGAAGCCAAATACAATAGAAGAGCTGAATTCACAATCGCCTGGCTCATCCATTTCAAGGATCTGCTCGAAAGTGGTCATATCGATGTTGTCACCGAAATCGACATCGTCACTCTGGGGTTGGGGTTGTTAGCGATTGTACTCGACTCGCAGTCAGGATCAAGCCCACCTTCTCCTCGGTTGGCGACATTTCGGCTGTAGTGTTCGTTTATATTCCTTGGACAAACGTATTAGGTAGGTGTTGTGAATCGAGACAGTGCTGAGAAGCTCCGGGGTCGTAGTAGCGTGGGTCCGCGGAGAAGAATGATCGGAGAGGAGAAATGATAGAACCTAGGTAGCCTCGGGGTTAGAAACTCTGGCACATGAGAGATCAAACAAGCGAGCGCGAAACAAATAAAGACAAGGATTCAACAGCTAGAGCCACTTGGACTTGAGCTTGAACAAGGAGAGGAAAGATTTTGAAGGTTGGAGGTGATACCGCGGGAGCGGAATGGAACAAGATGTGAGTGGCTGGCAAGGGGTCTCAGATCAAGCGAAGCCATGGCGCCCGAGTGACGCTTGGTTTCTGTCAGGGCGGTAGAAGTAGCTGGAGAAGGGTGGCCGTTGCGCTATTCCAAGGGTTTGCTTGTACCTGAGGTTGGGGGTCCTTTTTTTTTTTTTTGAGTTCGCGGGAGCTGCAGCTATCCTGGGGTATGACGATATACAAGACAGGAGCTAGATATCGACACCTTTAGACAGAGGAACAGCAAGACGAGGGCAGAAACGAGGAAGAAGAGCACAAGGAAGAGTAGAGACAAAATAAGGACCTGAGAGATATGGCTTGTGCTTGGTAGAAGGCGGCGGTTAACAAGTGTGTGATGTCGGGTGCTGGTATGTGGGCAGTCAACTCATAAGTGAGGGGCTAACGATGGAGAGGGAGGGTCCATTTGCATTCGAAATCAACCATCCCATCCACCCATTCATTCATGGATACCTTAGTAGGTAAGGTAGTCAAGTCAGGCAAGGCAAGGTACCTCAGGGCTCAGGTAGCCATATTCAAAGCCATTATCCTCAGACGAGCCATCGCGGGTGGGGTTGAGCCGCTCTAGCAGATGCAGGGCGTCAAAACCGACTGGACTGTGATGTGCTATGGCCAGCCATTCGAGGAGACGGAGACGGGACAGTGAATGAGTGGGGGATGGTGTTGTGTTTAGTGCGGAAAAACCACATTTTTTTTTAGGCGACCGGTCGAATACTAGGTAGACCAGAGACATTCATGTCCATATTGGGGAGGGTAAAGAAATGCAATGGCTGGTGTGAATGAGAGAACATGAGAGAAGGAACCCAAGGGTATCGGAAAAGACAGAATATGCATATCTTGACTTCTGCTAGGAAGGAGAGATATGCGATGTGATGCGATCCATGATGCAATGTGCTTGAGGTTTCCTTACCTGGATAGATCTGATCAAAGTGGGACGTAGGTGGACAGTCGATTCTTTGGTACAGAGAGAGATACTGAATAAGGGTGTTTGTCAAGGGAAAAGATTATCAATCTATTCCAGTCTCGAGCCGTGCCCTTGCGTACGGGCAAATATCGACTTGAAACTGACAGACAGACAGACTGACTGACTGTGAATGTGTGAGTGAGTGACTGACCCAGCAACTTGGAGGTGCTGTTCTGCGGGAGATCCCGAAGCGGGCTGCTCTGGTACGACTGACGACAGTGGCTGGATATAGCGTCACAGGTTTGAGGCACGACCAGGGAGTAGAATTCGGGGGTGGAGGGGCATGGGCATATACAAAAAGGGGAGAGAAGCCGTTGAGGTTTTTAGTACCCTAAAGGAATAGATGCGAATGGAGATAGCTTAGGTCGATAGGTAGAGAGGAGGAGAGAGAGACAGGGCGGAGAGAGAGAGAAAGAGGAGAGTTCCAAGGTTTGTAAATGGAATTGGATCTTTTGGTGGCTGCTGTAGGTAGGTACCTAGGCATTGACTTGAGGTGACTTCGAATGGAAGAAGGGGCCCTGCCGATTACGTCGGTGCTCACTGTTTTGTACAAGAGTCCACTAAAAGAGACAAGAGAAGAGCGCAAAAAAATCGGGGAGACGACACCAAAATGCACCAACAGAACCCAGCTGTTGCATCATTTGGTTCCATTCCGTCGAGAAGCAGAAGGCCTAGATTCCACAGCTTCCATTGGGGGAGACACCAATCCAAAAGCCGTAAATGATCGTCCATCTTCTTGTGTCTTTCTGTTGGCCTTGCAGCCTTGGTCTTTTTTTTCTTTCTTTTTGACGTCTACCAAAATCATGTCAGTGCCATCCATGCCCATGCTCGTGCGCTCCCGCGCGATAGCTTAATACCAGAAATATTCCTCAACACCGCTGACTCTGCACCAGATCGATGTCACCGCTGATTAGGTCCTTAACAGACCATCCCTTCCAACTATTTAGGAAGCTCATCGTCTTTTTCGTTCTGGTTCTCCGGGACTTCCAACCGTGTCCGCCTAGCGTGGAAATAGTCCGCTAATCCATAACGACAACAGACAGACAAGCACCACCAACCGGGATACCAAAAGTATAGTACAGTACAGATGCCACCATGATCTTCGGCCTGTATCCGGAGTTCTATTCTTGACAGGCATTGTTTCATGATCCCCTCCTCCAGATGCTGACATACAGATAGCGCGCAGTGCACAGCATACACAAGGCTCCAGCGTCTCATGATATCCAGCACACCGGTCATAAGTTGGCGCATGGCTAAATACGCAAATCCCCAGCTAGCTGTGGCATGTCTCCGGGACCCGGGAAGTCGTCACCCGGAGCTGAAGCAATTCACTCTCTCGCGCTCCTCCACTTGCTGCTGGCTCTATCACTTGTACGGATAGTGTGTTATGCAGTGGATCACCCAAGCCCTCTCGGCCGAGACAAACACAACAGGACGCCGCTTATGCCTCGTCTCTCGATCTCACTGCTTTGATGCTATACTTGCAAGATACAAGCTGCAAGATACCCAGGCACAATGTCCCGAGACAAGACGCAACGTTCACCGAGTCACCGGTCCACACTCTCAACTCTTGGTATTTCTCAGACAGGAGACGATCGGCATCTCGGCCGTAGGGCACGGGAGCTTCCCTCAGAAGATTCCAAGTCTTGGGAACCAAAGCTCCCCAGCACTCACAAGCTCAGGATGACATGCACGCCGTCTTATGCCCGCAGGCCCACCCGGTTGAATTCGACTCAAGAAGTTGGGCCCGTTCAATGAAACGAAACCCCACGCTGATTGCACCCTTGATGTTGAAGCTGTTCTTTGTCTCTCACACCAGCCACCGCAATCACGACTTTGGTGCGGCATTTTCTCCGTCGCAGACCTACTGCATCTGTGATGCTGTATACCTGTGGCTTGCGTTGCTCTCGCTTCCACTGACATTGGGCCCTGCAGGGTCCGTTGATCAATCTCATTAAGCACCCCTCACTGACGTTTCCGCCAGGCGCCTCGTGCACGGTTACGCCTGAATGCTTGATGGCGGGGTTTGACCACCGGCGGCTGAACAGATGCTTCTTTTACTTGATTATTCCCTTCTCTGGGATGGCATGATCAAGCTGCTTAAAGTCACGAGATGTATAAAACTTGGTCTTTTAGTCTTTGAACTTGGATTCAAGTCCACTTAACAACCCTTACGGAGGGGCAGGCGTGCTTGACAACACAACAACTCCCACTACGACTCAGCATCTTATCAAGCTATCCATGTCTTGAGACTTCGATATTGGGTACCCACCATGTTGGACCTCACCGCAAACTGTCACAGAAGAGCTTCTAATGCGCGACCGACCCAGATCTGTAGCTGCACATGGCATCGACGAGCGGCATAATCGGCATGTCTTGTTGCACATATCGACATCAGAGTCGAACCACCAATGACCCAATTCCCGGGAAGTTCGTAGCACAGCTAAGCCCTTTACCTCAGACTATCATGCACAAGAGTCATGAACCGCACCTGGAAGGCCTCCACGGGTGATCATCTCGCATTTGACTCAAAGTTGTAAGACCCTTTTATCAATCACACGCGGAACAAGTTTCATTCGAGGCCTGCAATGCACCCTCCTGCGATGTGATAAGTCGTCGACCCCGCAAACCGGTTTTGACTCACTCTTCTCAACTTGGCTGCACGATTATGGTGGATATTCCTCTGCCTTATTATTTTTGCTTCTTTTCTTTCTCGCACACTTTGAGGGTCCGACGTAGCAGCCCTAGATGTTATACAACGTAGTAAACGTGAAGCAAAAGTGACGTGGCGCTCATTTGCTTCCAAGACGACCCTGAGCGGGTCGTTTTTGCTTTCCAGTTGATGCTGATCCTGGCCCCGGCTGCGGAACGGGAGTGGGGCGGTGAACGGACCCCGCGCCGTGCTCCTTGGGCCTTGGCCGGCGCGGAGCTTTGCCGATAAGTGCCAGGGTCGAGCGAGTCGGGTAAGTTGCCTAGAAGCCCTCTCCTTACAATGGATGGTGGCTATGTAAGAATATCACTTATTCAGAAGATTTCAAAGTCTGTGGATGCTCGGGCATTATTCTAGAACAAGCAGGATAAAGTACCCAATATCAATCATGTTATGAAGCCTGCTCCTATAATGCGAGGCTGAAGCTAGGTACGCCAAATATATTATCAACCAACTACGCTCTTAACCCATATACCCTTGTGTTATCCAATCTCTTTACTGCCTATATAAATGAATAATCGGTTTATCGTCTTGTGTTTAGTCGCTTCATTCTAAAACATCACTTTGGATGCCACGCTCAATAACCAAGCTGCATCTCTCCAACCGCCTTCGTCGGTTCCTGGGGGTGGAATACGCTCTTCTGGGGCTGTTGATATGCCTGCCAGATGGCGGGAGGACCAACTACGGGAGCGGACAAGTTGAGAATCTCCTTCCTGAGGAGTCCCGTCACTATCATCTTCTGAATCCTCATCGTCTTCCTCTACGGAGAAGAGGGACCAGACATTGCCGAACCAAGTCCCTGTGTTAGCTTGGCCCTTGCGCATGAGGCGTCGCACGGTAGCTTCATCATCTTGGGACAAGTCCTGTTCGAGCTCCTCGAGCTTCTCGTCGAGGTTAACGAAGTCAGGGCCAGGTAAATCATTGTTGACCTCTTGGTCGGGGAAGTAGGACCCATCGGCAGTCATTGAGAATTCCAGAGGTGAGTGGAGGAGACTCCTAGGTCGCGTCAAGCTGTGGGAGCGACTGTGCGTGCGGCTAGGGAAGCGACTGGCGTATGGAGATGCGTCCTCAGCAGTGCTACCGCGGCGACTAGCATGGCGGCTCGTAAGCTCACGCTCACGAGCAAGTTCACTTTCAAAAGCATCCTCGTCGGGGTCCATCCCTCCTAGGCTGGTAGAACTCTGACGCGAGATAAGCCAAGCCTGACCCTTAGACTCGCGAGCTTCGGAGCTCATGAGCGCGCCTGTCCTGAGCAGCCAATCATTATCATTGCGATTACGCATGCTGAAGCTCATATCATCTTTGTGGTGTCTGGGGGTTGCGCGACCAGAATGAGCCTTGCGTGATGCGCCAACCGCAAGGTGAGACGCGGATTTGCTTTTGGCGAGAGGTGTTGAGGGGGCTCGGGTATGGGACCTCGAGCGCGATGCTGTCGGGGATCGAGCGAGAAGACGTGGTGTTGAAGGAGCAGACTTTCCTTGGATATAGGAGGGAATCGGATGGATAAGCGAGTGAGGGTGGGATGCGATAGCGTCGGCAATGAGTTCGTCGTCGTTGAGGGGGAGTTTGGCGGTCAAGGGCGCGAGGGAGAGATGGCTGAGGTTGGAAGAGGAGCGATTCTTGCGACGAGAGCGGTCGGCATGTTGATTGTATGCAACATCCATGATGGCGATGGTATCGCTATCACTATAGATGAATGTGTTGGTGGTGGTTTGAATAAACAATGGCTGGCTACTACAGCAAGTAGTAGCGTTTATTAGCACGATACGATACAATACGATACGTAGGTGGTTGAATGGTAGTGGTTGAGAGCAAATGCGGAGAGAAGTCAATGGTTCCTCAACCAGTAACGGGCGATCGGCATGTGATGGCGAGAGCTACTATAGAGCGTGAAACTGGGAATGGTAAATCGGCATAAAAAAGATGGGAAATGGGAGCAAGTTTAATAAGAGAAAGAGAGAACAATTAATGTGGCCCTTCTTCAAATTAGATAAAAATAAGGCGATGAACTCTTCAATCGCCGAGGCCCGGAATAGTTACGAAAATCTAGGTTGGTCGCTATTGCCTGTGAAGAGCTGATCTAGACGGAAAAGAGAAGAAGTGATGCAACCTAAAAAGCTCTTTCCCCAGGCCCTTGATCAGAACTTTCAGAGATGGCGAGTACATGATCTGGGAGTCATAGCATGTATCTTTCCCGCCCTGTTACCCCGCATCAGTACTTCGCCCACCGGCTTGATCAGGTACCGCAAAAAATCTCGATTACCTTGGGTACGGGCATCGACACCAAATCTAGCAAATCCATCGCCGCTGATTGCCCATTTCATCCACACCAAGAAAATATCACCACTTGCACGCTCGGCCTTGTCCGACCAGACCAGAACAGGTCGAACGACAGCTGCATACAGGCCCAGAGTCTGCCCATTCTGCACCGCTTCAGTTGCATCGACAGTTACTGTGTGCTGTTGGTGAAGATCATCAGGCAACTAGAGCTTCGCCTGCTTTGGTGGTGAGGCGAGAAATAGTCAAGATGCGCAATCTTCGCAACATTCGATTCGGACAGTGCCAGCGCGATAATGTAACAGCTGCGTGTTGGGATCCTGAGAAGGATCAGGTTCTTGCCGTAGCCCAACCTTCTGTGGACGGCTGTGAGATTGAGCTGTTGAGAATCTCTGGAGATCGAGACATGTAAGTGCATTGTCCATAGAATAATTCACACATAATAGTTACTTACTGCATATAGCTCAGTCAGTACTGTAACCAGCTGGGAGGCTCCAAACCCTTCACCAGACCTCGTCGTCGACAAGGTCGTCAGTTTGCAGTATCTCAGTGGCTCAGCAACTACATGTCTCGTCTTCGAAGGAGGCGATATCGTTACAGTCCGAGAAGACGACTTCTCAGAACAAGGTGCTCACATTGAGATTGTTGGATCTATAGATATTGGTATTGCTGCTGCTCGATGGTCCCCTGATGAGGAACTCCTCATTGTTGTCACAAAGGAGAACAATATCATATTCATGGGTTCAACCTTTGACCCAGTTGCTGAGATCCCAATGACGGTCGATGACCTCAATGCATCGAAGCATGTATCCGTCGGATGGGGAAAGAAGGAGACGCAGTTTCAAGGTCGAGGTGCAAAGGCAATGCGTGACCCTACTATCCCCGAAAAGGTCGATGAGGGTCTACCCAGTCCTCATGAGGATGGTGCCACCACCATTAGCTGGAGAGGCGATGGCGCCTATGTGGCTATCAACTCGATCCAAGAAGGCTCACGCCGCGTAATTCGAGTATACTCACGAGAAGGAGAGCTGGACAGTGCAAGTGAGCCAGTTGATGGTCTCGAGAGTTCTCTGAGCTGGCGACCAGCCGGAAACCTAATGGCTGGTATTCAGCGAAAGTCAAACCAGATCGATGTGGTCTTTTTCGAGAGGAACGGTTTACGGCATGGCGAGTTCACACTTCGTTCTCCTTCTGGGCCAGTTGAAGCTCATGAGAGAATACGCCTTCAGTGGAACTCAGACTCGACTGTCCTAGCCGTCATTTTCAAGGATATGGTTCAGCTATGGACTATGGGCAACTATCACTGGTACCTCAAACAAGAGATTCCTATCGAGGCTACCTCGACATGTTTGTCATGGCATCCCGAGAAGGCTTTGCGCTTTGCTGCTACTTCAACAAATACTGTCGTTGTGACAGAGCACATCTTCCATACAGCACGGGGATCGTGCCATCCGCCGCACGACAATGGTGCCGTTGCGGTGATTGACGGCGAAACAGTCAAGTTGACCCCTTTCCGAACAGCCAATGTACCGCCCCCTATGTCAATGTTCGATATCACGGTTCCTGCGGCGGCAGTAGACGTTGCATTCGGCCGTGACAACATGTCCTTTGCGGTTCTTCACCGAAAGGGTATTGATGTTTATGAGTGGCCCGTCAAGAACGGTAGATCCATCAAGCCGAAGCTCTCCAAGAAGGTATTATTTGACGAGATGGCAAGCCCTGGTTACAATGTGCTTTTGAGAATTGCCGCTGTAGTTGATACTTTCCATTACTTCGGTTTCGAAGAGGAGAAGGGCTTTGTTCAGCGATTCGTACAGGCTGCGGGTGAAGGTGAAATATCTGTCGCAAATGTCAACTCTCGGGAGGTTCTTGTCGCCACAACTAGTCACCAGGACGATAATTCGTTCACTGGGTATGGCCAGGACAACTCGGGAAAGCTTTTCCATATCAGTGAGTCCGGTAATGAGATGCTGCCTATGCAATTCCAGACACAGCTGCCTTGGTTTGAGATTAGCAAGGTTGATGATGAGATTGTTGCCTTTGGCCTCTCCCGGAACGGGCATCTTTATGCCAATTCCCGTCTTCTGGCAAAGAACTGTACTTCATTCATCGTTACACCCAGCCATCTCATCTTCACTACCAATAACCACTTGGTCAAGTTTGTTCACTTGTCTGCGAACGTCGATGGTAAGTCACTCTTTGTCTTTCGTTACTACCTACTAATGCCCCATTAGATCTTGAAGTCCCTGCAGATGACCCCGAGACCGACGAACGTTGCCGCAGCGTGGAGCGTGGATCGCGACTTGTCACAGCTATTCCCGCCAATATGAGCATCGTCTTGCAGATGCCCCGTGGAAACCTGGAGACCGTCTTCCCTCGAGCCATGGTCGTGGCAGGTATCCGTAACCTCATTGATGAGAAGAACTACGCTCGAGCATTCTCATACTGTCGTACTCAGCGCGTAGATATGAACATTCTCTACGACCATCAGCCCGAGCAATTCTTAGCCAATGTTGGCCTTTTCCTCGACCAGATCCCTGACGTCACTCATATTGATCTCTTCCTTTCTTCTCTCCGGTATGTTTGCTTTTTTGTTTCAGCCTTTCAGGACCATCGCTAACCTAGACAGTGCTGAGGATGTTACCCAGACCATGTATCAAGATACGAAGCGGTCTACCGGTTTTGGGGCTGATACGATCCCCTCTGACTTGTCGCCCGCACCACGGGGTTCCGCTGCAAAGGTCAACACGGTCTGCGATGCTCTTCTCGACGCCCTCCAGAGCCGCAAGGCTACCAACCTTCAAAATACCATTACCGCCCACGTTTGCAAGGCTCCACCTGCACTCGACGACGGCCTTCTTCTAGTCGCTGAGCTCATGCGTGAGGATGAGAAGATTGCTGAAAAGGCAGTCGAGCATATCTGCTTCTTAGTCGACGTCAATCGACTATATGAGAATGCCCTTGGGCTCTATAACCTTGATCTGGCCCTCCTTGTCGCTCAGCAGTCCCAACGTGACCCTCGCGAATACCTCCCCTTCATTCAAAACCTGCACTCTCTTGCCGAGCTTAGACGTCACTTCGAGATCGATGATCATCTTGAGCGTCGAGTCAAAGCCCTTGGTCATCTCCAAACAATGGATGTATTTGATGAACTCCTTGCTTATACCACGAAACACTCCCTGTACCACGATGCGCTCCGTTTATACCGCTACGATCCTCCTCGCCTTCGAGAACTCACAGCCGCTTACGCTGCCTATCTTGAATCCACATCAGCCTATCGAGAAGCGGGCCTTGCATACGAGTCACTCGAGAATTGGGTTAAGTCAACGAGCTGTTACCGAACCGCGGGCGCTTCATGTTGGCAAGAGTGCCTTTACACTGCAGCTCAGCAGCAACCTCCCATGTCGGCTGAGGCTATGTCCGACCTTGCCAACAACCTTGCAGATGCTCTCTGGGAAGCAAAGGACTACTCTGCTGCTTCCACCATCTACCTCGAATATCTTGACTCTATCGACATGGCCGTTCGTTGCCTGTGCAAGGGTTACCACTTTGCAGACGCTATCCGTCTCGTTGTTCAACGCAAACGCCCTGACCTCCTTACTGCCAGTGTCGACACTGGTCTTGCTGATGCGCTAGGTACAACGACCGAATTCCTGGCTGACTGCAAGGCCCAGCTCAAGGCTCAGGTTCCTCGTGTTGCCGAGCTTCGCCGTAAGGCCATTGAAGACCCTCTGGCTTTCTACGAAGGAGACCGCGCTGGTGGTATGGACATCCCCGACGATGTCTCTGTCGCTGCCTCTTCCCGAGTCAGCACCAGTGCATCGCTCTTTACACGATACACAGGCAAGGCTGGGAGTGTGGGAACCGCTGGAACGGGAGTCAGTCGCGCCACAAGCAAGAACCGTAAGCGCGAGGAGAAGAAGCGTGCTCGTGGACGAAAGGGAACAGTCTACGAGGAAGAATATCTCGTCAACAGTATTCGTCGTCTTATTGACCGTGTCAGTGCTGCTGCTCCAGATGCCGAGCGCCTCATCTTCGCGCTTGTACGGAGGAACATGCCCGAGCGCGCGCGTGCTGCAGAAGCTCTCATGGCTGAGGTATCTGAGGCTTGCACTGCTGCTGTAGCTGAGGTGTTCAAGGTGCCCGGGGCAGAGGCCGAGCCGAGGAATGACGCTGAGCCAACCTGGCAGGCTACAGGAGGTGAAGCAGTGCTGCAGGACTTTGTGATGGGACAGGGCAAGAAGTTGGAGCCTCCGATTGTTAAGGGGGTTAAGAAGCTTGCGCTTTTAGGATCATGATGAAAGATTTATCTCAAAAGTTGTGTTTAAACGATCAAATACAATCAAGAAGTAAAATATGGACCTGCTCTCAAGTGCCCCTGTTGTCCACATTGTTGGTTTGAAAAATGATATCGTAGTCCTGAGTTCAAAATATTCTTGCGCCTCTATCTAGTTGAGGGCATTGATTTCAGCCCAATCTTCGTTAGCATGTCACAAGCCTAGATTCAAATCTAGCCGAAAGGCAAAACTTTTACGGAATTTCAATCTGAGAAAATGTGATTGATCAAGTGAGAGAAACAAATCCCATTCGCCTCCGCTATGTCAAGATCCCAACTAAAAACTACCAAGTAAAAAGGCTAACTAAGTGCCGAGAATATCGAAAAAAGGGGCTAAGAAAATGCTGGCTTAGAGAGCCTTTGCCTCCTATATCCGGGGGTCCGTCCGTCCTTCCCAAGTCCATAACCATATTCCGTACTGACATATCGCATTCAAACAATCCCGCATAAGGCGTTTCTTCTTCCCAGGCATCATCTCCATAAACATAGGTAGTGGAACCGATCTAGGCACATCAAGATATGTATACTCGATCATATGACCAATGTGACTGACTAAGCGCCATTTGGCTGATCAGGTTGCTTATCGTCGTCGTCCTTTGGCGGCGGTAGGGGCGGCTGGTTTGCCTCAGCTTCTGCTTCTGCCTGAGCCTGGGCTTGTCGGGCCTCGTCTTCTTCAAGCTCCCTGAGAAATGCCGCGTCTTCGTCTTCCAGATCAGCTTCAGCGTCCGCACCCTCCTCGCCGATAGGGTTCTCGGGAATAATGCCGTTCTGACGCTGCCAAACCTCTCGTCGAATGCGGTCGTCCTTGGCTTTCCTTGCGCGCTCGACCTCCTCAAACCCGCCTGACTTCTTCAGCTTGCCGTCCGCAACGAAATTGGTGATTTCTCGGTGCAGTGGGTTGACTTGTCGCGTTGCTAGCTCCTTTTGCCGTAGCTTCTCCGCGCGCTCGATAGCTTCCAGTCGATCTTCGTGGTTAGGTTGTAAAGCTCTCACTTCGCCAAGAACACCTTCCTTTGCCGCGCTTTGATCGGCACTGTTGCCGAGGTTGATAAGGCCCTTGGAGAACTGGCGGGCACTTCCGGCACTTGCGCCAGTGCCGTTGTCCTTCATCTGCTCCTTGGTAGCCTGCTCAACAAGAGTGAACGTTTCTGAGGCCTTCTCCAGGTCGTCTCGCAGATCGACCAAAAGATCCTCCATAAGGCGAAGCTCGTCCCGCCCTTGGCACACGTCCTCTAACTCCTTCTCCCAAATCTTGGTCCAAATAGGTTTCTCCTGTGTCATGTACTCTTCCATTCTCTTCAGTTCCTTAGTCAACGTTGCGATATCCTTTCCAACAGAATCCAATTGTCGTGGCAGTGGTCGCACACCGCGGTGCACCACATCCTTACGCAGATCTTCAATAAGGTCCTGGAGGTCGTCCACCTTACCAACCAACCGATCAGAGTCGCTGTTGAGTTGTTTACGTCCACTGGTAACATATGAGTAACCAGCGTCGCCTTCGATATCGGGAATCGCAGCTTTGGCTGTGGCAACCTTGACGTTGGCCGCTTTTGCGCGAATGGTAGCCATTGAGTCTTGAATGTCTGCTTGGAAATTGGAGTAAGTCTGTCGCATAATGGCCAGATCTCGTCGCAAGGTCTTCAGTTCTCCCAGATGGCTACTATCCAACTTCCTTCCAGAGCTAAACTGTGTCTTTGTTCCGTCAGACGAGTGAGAAGTTGATGGAGGTGACAGTGCCAGTCGAGCCATTTCGTTGGCAGCCTCTTGTTGTCGGTCTGAAACTCGTTGAAGTGCAGCTCCTTGATCCGTTACTGTCTGCTTGACATCCCGAACAATTTCGGTTAAGGATGCAATTCCATCGTCGATATGTTTCTTTACTTCGTCTAAAGCCTCGACATTGAGCACCAGAACTGTTCGGTCTTTGACATCTGCGAGATCTTCCAATTCGTGTCGTACACCAGAAACCGGATCTTGGATGTAGATCTCAGGGAGATCTGCGCCGTTGTGTTGTGTATTCCAAGAAAACTTCTCGATAAATGCGAGTTGAAGCCGTCCGATGGTAAGCTCAGCGCGTCCCTCCGGTAGAACAAACTTCTTTACCTTGGACTTGTACTGGAGGAACAAGGTCAGATCCTTCGTGGGAGTCGGAGGGGGCGAATCTTGGAAGTATGAGGTCTCAGCAGGCTTTTGCTGTGGTGTGGGAGCAACTTCGGGTTCGGCCTTTGGCTTCTCGACTTTCGGCGTCTCTGGCGCATCGTCGCTGAAGAACATAGGATCAGTGGGGGGGCCACTGAGTGTTGCGCTGGCAGCATATGCTTCATCGGGTGTCTGCACCGTGGGAGGATCTGTCTTTGCGGGTAACTCTGCTAATGATGATTCCTCAGAAACGCTGTCTGGTATCCTGACGGGAGAATCTTCGGCAGGAGCCGTAGTACGCAGAGACTGGCTGGAAGTATTACGGTTGTGGCGTATAGACTGTCGACCTTGAACTGCTCGCAGTGATTCTCGGACTTCCTTTCTTCCTCGGTTTGGCACAGGTGAATTCTGCGGCGGAAGAATCGGTACACCATTAGCACCTCCCAGATGCTTGGATATTTGATATTGAGAATATCTGCGTGAAGCTCGTCTTTCCAGATCTCCACCCTTCTGCAGAGCTGCCAGAGCACTCGAGGTATTGTCTGGCGGAGGCGGTGGAGGCGGCGGGAACGAATCGATATTGAGCTCTCCTCCAGGCGGTCCAGGTGGTGCTGGAGGTCCAGTAGGGATATTACTTTCGCCCTCTGGATAAGGTGGAACAACTGGCATACTTTGCATCGTGTTGCTAGAGAGGGAAGACTGCTCTGATATGACTGATGCCCGAGAGGATTCTCGCTGAGCATTAAAGCGACGTGGGGACTGGTTGGTACTGCCGCCCGACTGACGCAAGGAATCAGTCGGTTGCGAGTCGGGCTGGAAACCATTCTCTAAACCCTCTTCTAACATATTGGTGAGTCCGCTGTTGCCGCTTCCAACGGTACTGACGCTGGTTGCCCTGTCGGGAGGTGCATGGCCGTCGCGGTCCCGAGCTTGCTTCTGGCGAAGCTTCTGTTGTTTGCGCTTTAGGCCGTGTAACAGATTAATAATGATGTCCCGGATCCTAGGCAAATATTTCTCCAAACTCTCGGCACTCGCCTCTTGGCTCAACGTCGCTTCGAGAATATGTCGCAGTAGATCGGGCACGTTTCCTAAGTCAGATGTGTCAACGTGGATGGCCGTGAATGCGCGACACGCCATATTGAATTCATAACCCAAGCGCACGTAAACGTCAGACACTTGGCTATCGGTAGCTTGTCCGCGCGACCATTGGGTCAAGGTCTCAAGAAGCTGTTTTGTTGCGACGAGGAGGTGTGTGACACTCTTTTCGATCTGCGATAGAGGCATATTGGAACCGCTGCCGGAACCCTGAGAGATCATGGAGCGTCAGCATCTTGCTTTGCAATTGGGTATGGGACGTGGGGCAGGGCTCGGCAGGGGCACACTCTCGTCCACGCTGAGCATTACGGTATACTCACTTCACGGTTCATCCTGCGAGACCCAGTCGATTGTACAGATCTCGCTGAGGCGCTTGAGGCTCGGGCCTGGAGCGCCGGCGAGATGGATCGGACAGGAACATTTGGTGGTGGCCCTGGCTCAGCGCCAGGCGAGCGACGATGGGCGAAGGCGCGTTGGGAACCGGATGACGGAGCTTGCATGACGGACGATGTATGCTCGGATATACGTATCTTAGTCGCGACAATATATTCGTCTTGTCGATGACGGTCTAGGGAGTGAAGAAGAAGTGACAGCCTCGGTCGACGAGCAGGTGACTTGGTTGGGAGATTAAGCTCGGTGGAAGCCCAGTGCTTAATCTACGGATTTTGGGTGCCTTCGAGGGGCAAGAGGCATCATCAAAACGAGCGGTAGGCAGGCAAAGCTGATCGCAAATCGAGGGTCGTGGTAAGAAAAAGGACGTCGCAAAAAAAGATCGAGGCAGGCGATGTACCTGGAGAGAGTGCGGCTGACGTGCGAGGAGAGAGGATTGGGATGAATTGTGGGAGGAGAGTCGAGCACTTGTAGAGAGGGTGGAAGGATTGGATGAATGATGATGGTGGACGACGGTACTCAGTTAGTGGATGAAGGTAGGTTCCGTACGGGCTCTAGCGGGTACTAGATACAGCACGACATCAGTGATTCGACAGCTGAAATGCCTACCTAGGTACCTAAGACCAGTGCCCAACCTTACCTGACCTTGATCCAGATGGAGATGACCCCTGTATAAGCACGTGCCACTTCCCATGGCGTTTATTCTGCAACCTAGGAACTGAGAGCATGGATGAGATCCAATTCTGGGGGACGGGGAGCCAGCCTATGAACCAACAGTTTTTGTGATCATGGGACTTTATTAGCGATAAGGGTTGGTTGGATACAGCCGTTTTAACATTCTTCAAAAACCGCTGTCATAATGCACTAAAACTGTCAGTGCCTACCACTCATTTTAATTGCTTAAGAGGTTACCCGCATAAGTGTTTATGAGCTCAGCGCAAACTGAACTGTGTTGATGCATAATGCAAACAATCTAGTCGAGTTACACTATCTTACAATGATATCATGGCAAGAATCAGCGCAAACCACGCCAAGTCGTTTCATAGTTGGTTCAATATATCCCGCGGGACGGGCTGTCGGCTAGGAAACGGCTTTACCGCTACCACGCCTTGGCCAGCCACTTCATGGATCTGGGGTTAATAAACTTGGCTATTGTTTCGTTGGAACAAGGAGGCTCTTGATAAATATTTCATTGCAGTCAATAATACGTTCAACGAACGGTATGGTATCCTAGTTCATATCCTTAACGAATGGTGCTGTCCAAGCAATAAGTTTCCTCGTAATCTCATTAACGCCGGTACGCCGTGTTCGTTATCCATTCGTGTATCTCGCGGGCGCCTTATTTCATTACTATTCGTCTCTCTCTCTCTCTCTCTCTCTATTCCTCTCCGAGGAGGGCGAATTGGTCGCCAGACACCGTCCTAATGTCAAGCTGGGAGAACCCCTTGCCCTTTCTCCCACTGATGAGATGTGGCGGGATCGATCCTCTTCCGCCATCAACTGTCACGTCCTTGCCCTTGAATTCTTGTGAACCCGAAATGGAGTTTGCAAAGAACATGCCCTCCCAAGAGTTAGGATAGTAGAGCTCAATTTTGCCACTGACTGACTTGTGTGTGGAGTGAAGAACCGAAAGTACGGGTCTGGCCATGCTAATTCCAGCAAGCTCAGATCCTTCCGGGAGAACAATGTATGGGTCGCTACCATCCGTCGGATCATAAGGCTTGACGGGGGGGATTGTTTCGCCGATGGTAGCAAGGCTCGTCCATAGGGGCTCCAGAATCGTCACATGCGTATCCCCGCTCTTCGTGTCCGTGATGATTGTTGGTTTCGCCTTTTCGTTTATAGTCAACAAACTCGAGTCCAGAACCGGCCAGATTTGCAGCTTCATATCACCAGACTGCGATTTGAAAGACGCCGATGAGCTTGCGGCGACATCGGCCGTGATATCTCCCGATGCCGTGATTATATCAACTGTGTAGTCGCGTGGTGGGAATTCGCGATCTGGGCGAGCAGCCTTCTGAGCACTAGTGAGAGGCTCATCAATCTTGATCGTGCCTGAAGCAGAGCGCACACGAAACTCAGCGGGCCTAACATTCTGGGGGTTTACTGGCTTGGGTCCAATGTTGGTGATGATATCGCCTGAGGCCGTTGAGATGTCGAGGAGGTCGTAAAGGGGATACCATCCCTTGACATCGCCGCTGGCCGTATGAATGCGGATTTCGCGGGATGAGAGTGTGTACGGAACAACTTCCTTGCCCTTGATCGTTTTTATACCAGGCGAAGTGATATCACCGCTGGCGCTTCGAATGTTGACCCCATTATGGACTCCCAGAACGACCCCCTCTTTGAGGTTGATGTCAAGCTGCTGAGTCTCAATATTAAGATGGTCAAGGATAGTCTCACGATGAGCCGAGATCGTGATACGTATTTGAATGCAAGGAGCCTTGTCAGACGAGCTCCAGGCGACCCTGCGTGGCACCTTGATCTCAAAGACCTGAGTTGTCTTGTCGAAGTCGGCCTTGGCCCTGAGATTGTCGTGGTTGGAGATAACCTGCAGCTCAATACTAGCAGGCGAGGAATCGTCCACAGGCCGAAGAATAACTTCACCAGAGACATGGGTGCTCCATCCTTCAAGGTCATTGGACTTGACCATTCTTTGTATAATGCTAAGGTTGCGGTCAGATTGGACATCGAATTCCTCAGCGAAGTGGGCCGAGTGTTGAGGCTTTTCAAGGCAAGTTCGCGAAGGGTTCCAGTTGAAGTCATCGCGGTCGTTGGAAGGCGGTGCAACGGGATCATTATCCTCGACTGGGTTTGAGTGTGACTAGCAGTAACATTAGTCCAGGTATCGTATTGTATCAACATGAGACTTACGCCGTGATTAGACTGCATAGTAAAGCTGCTGAAGATCATAAAAATGACAGAGAAAATAAGAAGTGAAGCAAGGGCTGTCTTGACTTTCTTCCTGATGTTGAAGTTTGAGACGGAGTCTTTGAATTGTTGCCAACGTGATGGTTGTTGAGCTGAGTTGTAGGGGCTGCTCATGGACTCTGGGGCATGGTGAATCAGAGGTCTATTCTCCTCAGGCCGGCCCATTGTAGCTGTAGAAGCAAAGGTCTGATAGTTGTTCACTGTAGTTGGAGGCGAAGTTGTTGTAGGTGAGGGCGAGTAAGCAGGTGGTGCATCAACAGGATGAGCAAACAGGGGAGAAGCTCTTGGAGGAGAACGTGGCGTCGATGCAATGGGATTCTCTGAGCCGCTCGCGTTCTCAGGTGACAAGGCAGTGCTTTCAAAGTTGTGTTCAGTAGAGCCTCCGCCGGTATTTAATAACCTCCTCTCCCTCTCTGCCTCTTGGATCTTTGCATCGCGACTCAACTGAGTTGGGTCCTCGACAAGCACGTTTGGGACATAAGGTACGTTTTGTCCAGAGCGAGATGACGACGACTCAGACGACGCGTGGAAGTAGCCGTCAGTTGGCGAGAGGGCATCAGGTTCGTCGTCAGAGTCGGCGGAATAGAGATTGTCAGAGTAAGGAGCAGGCATTTTGTCCTTGTCTCGTTATGGGCGTGGGGTGTGTAAGACGGTGCAATTGATCCAGACGCACGTCAAGTACCCCTTTTTTTGGTCAATTAAGAAGGAGATTAAGGCGGTGCGTACGTGGCACTCTTGACAAAAGGAATATGAGCGTGCTCACGCCGTGTTTCACCAGATTATTGAGGTCAAAGATGTCAAACGAGATGAGAGAAGGATGAAGTTGAGCTGCGGCGCGGATGAGGAAAAAAAGAGGGGAACAGGTTCTGCTTACAGCATCTCTCTCTTTTTGTTTTCTGCAATCAGCCTATGGCCGTGGTCGTGGTTCTAGACTGGATATTCCTGCTCGGTTACGTTGCTTGGTTGCGATGCTTCTGATCATGTATGTAACGACGTTGGCCGATCACGCTATTGCTCTTTTGGGGGGCGAGCGTTGAACGTGCATATGAAGCGGCGTAATACTGCAAAAAGTCCGACCAAGCTATCCATTTATCATATTTTCCAACTTATAAGCTGTGGATGGTATGCGCCATGCTTCCTTACTTGGCTATACGGTATTTTCAATGTTATGAACGATACTATCTCTACCTCTGGTGCTTCTTTTCTTTGTATTTGCTTCTTCTTCCTATGATTCACCTTCTCTTGAAAACTCTTTCGTTCCCTCGTCTTATCTTCCATCTCCCACCAGAGCAAGGATCCTCCTCTAACTTATCACTTTACAAAAGTTCCCCCAACCTTCACAACCCCGCAGTCCTCTTTCAACCCTTGCCAACTGCCATTCCTGTGCAAGCTCAAGTCATAGTCGCAATGCTGCGTAAGCCCTGCAGCAAAGGCCGCGAGTTCTTGACATGCGGCTGACGACAACCTGTGACTGTGGAAGATAAAATAACGAGTCAAAATCGCGAAATGACGTTTGCTGATCGATAATAAGCACCAAGCATACATGATAGGGCTGATTGATAACGAGTACTTCTTAGCCAAGCTGTCCAAGCCGAGCTCGGATCTGCAGTGCGGTAATAAGCTTCTTTTGTAAGCTGCCAAAGCCATGATGAGCTTCATGAGCAGCTCCCTCTGGGCCTCTTTTCATGTCTAAGTCCAGGACACATTCACTCCAGCAATGAGCTTCACCCTACAAGCTTCCGCCATGCCTTCATAATTATTACCTTCTTATGGCTGGTATTGCAGTCCAACGAATCCTCGAGTTACCCAGGACGGCCCCTCCTGTATGAACCATTCCGCCGGAGCCGGCCCCACATCTCCGGCTCCGGTTCCTTGTCCGAAATGGGCATGCTCGATCCCGGATGCTCTCCATGACCTCTCGCAGCTAGCCCGCCGTCTTTCGCAATTCCACAATTTCATAGATGGCGAGTCAGAGTAACTTTCATTATCGTTTCAAACCTAGTCAAGGGAACTACTGATGGATTCATGACGAGACCTCACCTTCTTGTAACCACTTCTATCTTGAACAAGGAAATGTCCACCCAGTTCTAACCACTGACTCCCAGCACCTCCAAAAATGAGAAATATGCAGTGCCAGCCGTATCATCGCCTCGTCTTCTGACAATGGCTGCTGGCCACTTTCTTCTGATATATCAATCCCTTCAACGCCAGAATATTCCCCCATCGTAACGCAATGCCATCCAATCGCTAGATCCTCGCTTTCCAGAACATTGATGTGAAATTTGCGTGCGTCCGTGTGTATAGTAAATGTTAATTGTGAAACAGAGGATGATCCCTTCAGTTTCTTGTGTTTAGCCCTTTTATCTCACAGCTAGTGAAGACTTCTAGCTCAATCCAAGAATTCTCTTTGAATTCTCGTACACCACCCAAGTGATACTCAAGGCGGGAGCAACCTTCAGAAGGTTGGGTGTGAGGCCCTTATACAAGCCCCGATATCCTTCTCGTTGAATCGTTTTCTTCGTGACGTCCCAGATACCAGTGTATGTTGCAGGATGCATGGCTGTGCCCTGGGTTTGAAGTCGTGTTCGTACCACGTTCAGGGGGTAGACAACGCTGGCTCCAAAGGCTCCAGATGTGGCGCCGATGATCCCCGTGGCGATGTTTCCGGGTTTGACATCGTCTTCATGGACGTTGTTCTTCCGAGCATAGTACGACTTGTAAGACTTTTTGAGTAATTCAAAGGTGCCCATGTCAATAGCACTATAGGGGAACATTCCCACAAGTCCCATGGTCAACCCTCGATAGCAGGCACGCACACCACCATCTGCATACATCTTCACAGCGGTCTGGCGAACCAAGGCCGCACCTTGAAGACCGTCCTTGACAGTCTCACATTGTAGGCGGAACTTGAGGGTATCGAGAGGGTAAACCGAAGCCCTGCCAATTATCAGTTTCTAACCTTTGTCAAGATTTTTATCGGACTTACTGTGCTATCATGCCAGCAAAGCCACCTGAGGCGAATTTTGACCATGAACTTAGATGCTTGGGATCACCATGGCCCTCGAAGTTGGCAAGCGCGCGTTTTGCCGCTTCATACGAGCCAAATTTAATGGCCGTCTCAGGCATGATTTTGATGACATTGAGGCCGTTTCCTAGTCTTGTTAGCATTTTCTGTCACATCAAGGGCCAAAATGAGCCCTACTTCCTCATGATGCAGACTTACCAGCAAAAAGACTTCGAACACCCCCTGACCGAACAAGATCTCGAAAAGCATCGCCGAACGGTTTGGCTGCATTTTTCAGAGCAGCGAGGGGACGGCCTTGTCGAAGTGCTACACCCGCGGTCTCGGTACGACTGGACGTGTTCACAAGCAGATAGACCTTCAGCCGATCGAGAGGCGCAGTAGCCGTACGCGACACTCCACCGGCGATGGCACCTGCTAGAAAGTAGCCTGGATCGGGTACAAATTGTGTTAGTCTAAACTTCTTGTGCACTGCTGTTGAAGCTCCAGTGGTGTGTTCATGTCCAGGTCCATGGGTGCCATCGTCGACGTGTTGTGTAAGCGTTTCGGCGATTTCCTGCGATATCTCGGTAGCTGCATCATCGTAGTCGGGATATGAGACTGCGGCCGCGGTAGCCATGTTCTCGGTCTGGTTCGGGGACTCATCCGGATTTGAGGTGTTGGGTTGACTGACGGAAGTCGATGTCCGGCCGGGAGAAGGTACAGGTCTTGGGAAATCGTAGGGGAAAGCGACTCGTAGAAGAGAGCCGAAAAGGGTGATGAAAAGAGAGCGGAAGCCGTCCGTACCTAGACCCTCTAATGTTTCCTCGCTCACAAGTGTGTCTCCTTCTGGAGTCACGCTAACCACCGAGTAGTAAAAGTCAAGTACGGCATGAAGTTGGGAGTCGTGGTCGTGGGGCGGCATAAATAGTAGGAAGTTTCTGAGAGTTCATGATCAGCTGCAAAGTCCATGATTGACAAGGAGGCGCCTGAAGCAACATCTTGACTTCGAGAAACCGGTCGCAGATGTATCGCCGATGGCAGCGATTGGGCTTGGCACATGACGTTATGAGGGTTATCCCCGCCAAAATGACTGAGAGTCAGTCATGAGCTCTGAGCATCTGATGTGATGCGACTGACAGCCAGTGGAGTTCTCAACAGAAAAATGCAACAAAAGGAGCACCCAGATAGAATTGAAATTTAAGTACTGACCGCCATTCGTCAAATGTGACATAACCGTCATTGTTGAGGTCCATATCATCGAAGAACTCGGTAAGGCGGCGGGTCGATAGTGTGAGTCCGGCGTTCTTAAAAGCTGTTTGGAGCTCAAGTTTGTCCAATTTCCCATTCCCATCTTTATCAATTGATCGAAATAGGGCAAAAAGCTGGCGCTCTGCATTTTCGACAAATTTTCGGAACTCTAAAGGGTGCGAACAGCCAAAAGTAAGCTTTCAACATCGTGGCCGCAGGTACCGAGGCAATATCTGGGAGAGTTGGAGCTCCAGAGTCAAAGGCAGATTTGCGTACCGTTGTATTGTATCTTGCCATCGCCGTTCTGATCCACCTCTTCCATTATACGTTTCAGCATATCGTCGGCATTCTTCATGGCTGTAATTGCTCATCAGTATCTCTACCAAGCTTGAGCCAGCGCGGGCTCTCGCTTACGATGGTCAATCCTTCGAAGCCCCTTCCGCAGACCCTTTAGGTCAAGTTCTCCTGTGTGATCAGGCTCGAGGCTCGCCCAGAGCTTCTCAACACGAGCATCGCGGGAGTTCTGGGGCTCCCTAAGCCCCTCTTCAATTTCCTCCGCAATGTTTGTCACGCTCATGACGACAGTTGTAAATGCAATGGTGGCATCTCTCGTTCCGGCGAGATTTCAGGTACGTCGGGCGCAACAGGCGCAAAAAGCCCTGCGCTGCAGGAGAGCGTCGCTGTGCAGATAAAATCGAGGTACGGCGACTTCGAGGGAGGTATTGTCGGGTTACCGGAAGTTCATGGCTAAGCTGTCGTAGGAAGGATTCGGGTCGGAAAGGAAAAGATGGTGTTGAAGTGCCAATACCAATTGACGAGCTGTGACGTTGGTAGCTGAATGAAACCCCCCCAAACCGGGTTAACGTTGTGCTGCTCTGGGCTGGGCGTGCCCAAAAATCCAGTGCCTGTACTACGTAAATACCAAATGCTGCAGTGGAGCTTAGCCCCGTCCGTCATGGCCCGGGGTGGCTATCAACAGCCGCTCCGCCCGCTGTTGGGCACTGCTTTGAAGCCTGGCGATCAATCAGAGGCACTGTATTATGCTTAGTGTCCCGGAAGGACCCGCTAAGCTATTCTTTTGCTACCTTTAGCTGCCAACATCCTCGCTCTGTCTCGGCATAAACTCATCTCGAAGGAATTATTTTCACGTTGCAAATATTCACATGATCTATGGACTAGCCAAGTGAAAGACATGTTCAGCCGGTGGATTAATGGATCAGTCTAACAACTGAGTGCCCTATAGAAAAAAAAAATCTCATCTGACGGGAAGTTCACAAGTTTCTTATCTCATAATTGGGTGGCTCTCAAAGACAGTTCCGGACATACGGTCCGACAGATCATTGGGATACGCACATGCATATCTGAGATGTTACGTAGAATACCTAACTATGATAGAATACTTGATGTTCACAGTTCAATGAAAGCCTACGGAGGGTCTCACTTTATTTGATTTCGTGCACGGAATCTTCTATGTCGTTAAACTCTCAGATCCATACGATAGAAAGGTAAAGTTAAAGTTCTGGTACTACCTATACAGACAGCCAGTAGGCCTGGAAGCTTCATACAATACCAAAATGTGTGAATGTCTAATGACAATAAACAGTAACGCCGGAACTCCCAGCCAATGCTCCTCAATGCTTAACCCGCGTATACCATGCTTCATTTCTCATTTCTCATAACTCGATCACTTATCTAAGCCTCTTGCCTTAACAAACCTGTTGATCTGTTCGCGAGTGAGCTTGTCGTTATAATGTTCATAGCATTCATAAAATGATATTATCTCCTGAGTAGCATCCACCATAGATGCAATCTCCACGTTGCTGTCGACCAGCCATTTCGCAAACTTTTGTACCCGCGACACCCGATCTTGTTGCCGCTTCTCCTTTGGCTCTGCAGCAGCGGGCTCGGGCATTCCACCTTGTGCTTGTTGGCCCTGTGCTCGCATCAGCGCCTGTTGAGCGGCTGCTAGTCCTGCAGCCGCCGCCGCTCCAGAAGTATTCTGGCCAGGACCGGAGTTATTGGGCCTCAACACCAAGGCCAGTAGGATGGCAACCATGGCGATGATATGTGGAGGGTACAGGAGCGGAAGATCCGTCATGAAGTGATCGTTGATGACCGAGCGAGCCAGTTGCACTTCGTCGTCCACCAACGATAATTCATTTCGCAAGGCTGTGATCGTTCGATACGGTTGGAATACAATCAACTGTGATCGCATCTCGCTTATCATGAAGAACTCACACTCGCCCAGCTTGGACGTGTCGATGGCCACGAGATCTCCCCACATCTGTCGCGCCTCTGTCACGATGAGTCGAATATGTTGAGGAGACTCTTCGATTTTGCAGGCTAAGTATATCGCGGTCGCTATGACTAGGTACGGGTTCGTTCGACGAATCTCGACTTTGGAGTAGAATCGCTTCATGTAGACCTGCGCCGTGGCCATGGATTGTTGTCGGATCGTTAATCGCTTCGCCAGCCGTATCAATTCTGCGCGTCCCATGAGTCAGCCATTCTGTCAGTTCTCTCGGGGTATAGAGGTGACCACGTACGTTGATTAAAATATATGTACAGATGGCGTTGCTGCGGAAGCGGAAACATTCGCACCAATTCGGCATTGTCCTCTTCAAGCTTCTGTCGCATTGTCACAAGCTGTTCCTTGGTGAAGCTCCAGAAGCGACATTGTGTCGAGTGCCAGTAATTGGCTGACATATCTTCTGATAGACCGTTAGATACCGATTCCGCAGGAAGAATAGACTTTGGGAGGCAGATTTGACAGCCGAAGCTGTTGAGGTTTCGTTGAAATAGTCAACTTGGAGAGGGGGCTCGCAAGGCTGGCAACGGCGCCACACGGAAGGGTCCCGTCTTGTGGCTGATGATTGGCGATATCAATAAACGACCTACCCAATAGAATTTGAACTTCTAGCGCCTCCTTTTTAACTTGTTGATTTACTACCTAACTTAGATGTAAATTTGTCTTGAGTATGAGATCTAGGTGAATTTGGCATTTCCAGATGGTGTCTGCATGTCCTATTTTTACTGGTACTTTCACTATCGTCGGAGTCCAAACAACTTAGTCCAGTCATACTGGTATTCCATGGTAGCCGGCCTGACTTGGATAGCTTCACGCATCATGCTCTTGGACTTGTAAGAAGTCTATCATTTCTCTCTACTAATTGAGATTATGCTCTTGTGCATCAAGAAGCTATTAAAAGTACTATCTGACTTCCAACTCGCCTTTGGGTATCAAAAGTTGTCTCTGTCACAGCATTACTTCGCCAACTATTAATGACTTGAAAATCTCATCGATCTTTTTCTCTTTGAATTCCTGAACGTCGTCCAGACCAAGCATACGGATGCCCTTGTCAGACTTTTTGAAAAGAAGTGTACCGCCTTCCTGTTCGTCGACCTCGATATACTCTAGCTTGGGGCCCAGTTGGTCTGGAGCAAGTGCACACAAAAACGAGGTCAAGTCTGGCATGGAGTAAGCTTTATCAGGATAGTTTTGCTCAAGTGAAACTTGATTTGTGACGATCCTGATGGGATCCTCGTGGCAGTTGAAGCCCAGAATTCGCTTCTCGATACAGTGGCCTCCATATTTCTTCAGACCTAGGGCTGAGTATTTTATACTCTGTGCTGTATGTGAAGGCACGACGGTGAACTCCGCAAATTCTGCAGATCGGCCGAGAACGGTCTTGGCTGCTTGTTGATTGAGGGCAATGTTGAACTGGTTGGAGAAGAGATTGGCTGACATGTCGCAGGAACCCTATCACCATAAGCATATTGTCAATGAGTAATGTGAATCATGGATCAGTCTTACCACTTGCAAGTGACACTTGACCTTGCTGGCTACACCTCTATCGAGGAACTGTTGTARGATTCTCAACGAAGAACCCCCAAAGAAATGAACGCTTCCCGCGTTCTGGATCCGATTCAAAACGTTGTCCAAGGCAAGTCCTCCCGTAGAAATGTTTGAGAGMCTTCTACGGCGCTYGAGATTCGCGATACACTTGTAATACCAACCCCTCAGGTTATCGGTTCGGCGGCCAGGATGTAGCACTTTCTTCAGGATGTCGTAGTAATCCTTCAGCTCACCTTCAGTCCGGTTGACAAGTTCTTCATGGTGATGCATGTGCAGATTCACTGGGTTCTCGATGTGTTGCAAAGTCTCGATGTGTTGCAGAGTCTCGTAGTCCACGAGAACTTCGATGGGTTTAGCATTAGACCACTCGGAAAGACAAGTTGCCAGGTCCAGTGCACTTAGTTGTGCATGCAAGGTAGCATCGTCGATTGAGCCATACTTGGGCTTCACTGCCATCTCGAGCTGTTATCGTGGTCAGATTTGTCTAAATCATTTGATCCTGAGGAGGAAGCTTACAATCTTGCGGTCATCGTCTGTCAGATCTTTGAKATCATCAATATCCTGCTGCTTGATATCTCCGTTCAAAAGGGTCTTGAAAGGATTCTCAACGGATGGAAAATGCTGTTTTATCAATTCCTTGCATCTGGTGATCTGATCCACGGTCATGGATAATCCAAAACAAACTTGACGGGGCTCTAGAATCCAAATCACGCGGACGTTGGGCTTCCATTGCGTGGCCTTGAACAAGGCCATRGCCGCGGCCAGGTTATCTGAGTCGATGGAGTCATTATAATAAATGACGAGATCTTCCCCCAACATGGTGAATAGATTTTCTGACGGGTAAACTTCTGCTTCGACGCGCGATAGTGGTGAGATTTGATGGGAAGGTTGAGAGATTTAAAAGCAATGAAGGTTGTAGTGTCTGATTGATTGATTGATTGGGAGGAAGCTTTGAAAAGCTGGTGGGCTGTGCATTGGATCTCTCATAAGGTAAGCTGGGCCAACGTGCCGCTTAAAAAGCCCCGCGAAGCGCCTAGCACAATGGGTATTGCCACACCAATCAGTCAGTGAATCAGCCTGCCCAGGCAGTTAGTTACACAAAATCACAAATGCCAGAGCCTTGTGACTAGGTAGGTACCTAGTCGAGTAGTGGAACAATGAACTAGAGGTAGGCCTGTGAGTAAGTTACAGACTGTCTTGGATATGTTTCATTGCCTCCATGACCAAGCCACAGTTTTTCCACTCTTTGTTCGTGTATCAACAACGACTAACACGGAATTAGAACTGCCCGAGCCGTGATTCCCGACACTTTGGGTAATATGACTTTGCAAATATGCGCTTGAATCATAGCGTCAACCGATCTGGAAGGATCATTCTTGTAGCTCAATAAGGGTGTTTGCGTTCCCCATGAGCATGAGAGCATGAGCATGGGGGACACATCACTCCACCCAGCATTGTCCACATTCTGGCATCATGTGGCAAGGGCAAAAGACCAACTAGATATGATGTTTGTCTCTATATCTTCTGAGGCTTTGCTTGCTCTATCTACATGAGAAGCCGTTCAACTGCATTAAAGAAGTCAACACGGATGCTGTTGTGAGCAAAGCGTCTCGTGACCGGGTCCAAGTCTATGTGAATACATTCTATCCTTTAAACAAATCGTGATACAGCATCTACCATATCTCAAGAGTCTCTATGCCTTGATTCACGATGAGAATCTTCTTAACTTGGCTTGCTATCACACTAGAACCCGAGTGTCCCTTGGAAGCCTGGCCAGGCTTGACCGGATCCAAGAGACGGGTACAACAACGCAATCATGTTTGAAATTCTTCGTACAGCGACAAATCTCATCTATCAGCTACTTGACCCGTTGCCAGCAAGGCATAGCACTAGTGTCTTCGCAAGGCTGTGTATGGTTGATGGTGTGTTCCGGCTAATATGCCAAGTGGATGAAGGATGTGATTGTTCAACAACCAAACACTTGATTTGTGAGCAAACATCCTTGGAATGAAACCATCCTCAAATTTATGACATCGTGATCTTATCGGGAGGCCTCTATCAAATACCATTAGTCCCCAATTAAGAGCCTAGGCTTATCAGTTTAGGGAGAAAGACAAATTGAGATATGAAAAGGAAGGGTGAAGGTGAAGGGTATGGCTGAAATCAAGTCCCGCGCTCTTCTTCCCTTCAGGAATTCCTCTCAGATTCTCGAATCGGCCTGTTTTAAAAAATTGTATACTTGATCCAGGCACGCTCGAACTACTTGTGAGAGCAGACTCAACCCTTGAATTCTATCTGACTTTTTACGAAAGCTCTTGGTCCTATCCTGGCTGGGCTGATCCAGCACTGCCACTTAAAAGAGGAGAACACAGTACAGTCAGCTAGTACGCCCAGGTACCCAGGTGTCCAAAATTGAACAGCGTACGATACATGTGAACCATTACCTAAACATGGTCTTGTTATCGTTTTCATTTTCGTTTCCCTTGGCGGTTTGTATATGTTACCCTACCGCAGAAGCCACACAGCTCCCCCAAACACTTTCCAATATTTCGTTTTACTTCATTGGACTAATGAAGAAGTGATCATTCGTCATAGCTGTGACCTGGAATTTCATGCCAAGCTCGATGTGTCCCTCATCGCTCGGCGCACAAAGCATGCCAAAGCTCGGCTTGAACTTCAGTCCAGGGTCGATTCGTCGATACTTCATCAGCTGGTTCCAAGGTTGACGCGGATGTTTATCAGCAGTAATCGGGTGAACATTGGGTACCTGGCATCGTAGGCATCGGCACACAACATCAAGGTCGAGACGGTGCTCGCCCTCACCAAGTTGGAGAGTTTTCCATCCATCCTCAACCCAGGGTACGCTTCCTCGGATGATGACATTGGGGCGGAACCGATCAATCTCAATCTTATCCTCGCCAGCTTTAGTGAGACGCTCGTTAAGCTCATTCATACTCGCCATAGAGGCAACCTGTCAAGTTTGGCATTAGTACGGCGCCTGAGTCGTATGTCAGGTTCCAGTTTATGTAACTTACCAGCACAGGCATCATATCGGCAAACTTGGTAGCTTCCGTACGACCAAGACGGTGAGGAGCTCCGCTTCCACGTAGAACTCGCGGTGTAGGTCCCTTGTACATCAGGCGAACGTCCATGTTGAGGAATTCCGAGATAGGCTTGGTCAGGCTCTCGGCGTATTCCCATGCATCGGTTTGCTCGCCCCAGATAGTCGCCTTCTTGAGCTCAGTGTTATTCTCAAGCCATTGACTCGTAGGGTGAGCGGGTATCTCAATCTTGTGTTCATTGAGAGAAATTATGAGTGTGTCGGTATCGTCGTCCCAAGCTGTTATGATAAGAGTCATATTTGAATTTGCTCTGATCGTGATAAATTCATGCTCATCAGCCGTGACAAACATCCAGTTACGGTCCAGATCTAGACCGGTTCGTAGAAGCTGCGCTGAACTGACATCAAAACCGCGGCATGACTTGACCGGGTATACTCGCAGGCGAACAATTTCATCATCGGCTGGCAAAGGCAATGATTGGGATACAGATTCGCCAACAGGTCTGCGGATGAGAACGAAGAGCAGAAGAATAGGCAATAGAGCCAAAGTAGCAATGAACAGAATATATCCCAGTGAAGGGCTCTGTCCAAAATTTATCACCTCCATTTTAATGTGATGTTGATCAGATTGTGTAAGTCGGTAGGTTTGATACAGTGGGCAAGAGAAAAGTCCGACTCGTGGTGGAGGCGGGAAGTCCGGACAATTTAAACCCGCCCTGCTCCCGCGTCTTAGGCCCGAGCCTCGGAGCGAGACTCATATAGATTATGTCCCATTCGGTATCTGTCATCGGAGCTATGATGGTAGTTATTTTAATTGTTTGAGTTATTGCTGAGTTCAAGTCAACATGGACATATGATCCAACATCATGCATGGGCAATTGATGAGTTTCTGTCTCACTATCCCAGACCTGCCAACAGAATCACATTCAATATACATTATATCTCCGTTGCCATATGGAACGAATCGATCAGAAAGAGACTTATTCCTACACGATACACATATTGTTAAATTGACAACAGCTGGTCGAATCTGTCATTCTCTATAAAATTCCAAAGTCATACTCAAGTTTCCGCACGTAGGCGAAAATATGTAGGCGAAAGTGATGATCTTGAGCCACACCCGGAAGGATACCTGTAAGTCTTGCTTCTTTGAAACTTTGATCCCAACGATCTGAGGCAGCTCGACTTGAACTTGCGGAAACAAAGTGCGTGGGGCTAAGAGAAATGATTCCAAACCGTACATGATGACGGATCATGTTCTCAAATCTGACTCATAGCGATAGCCACTAATGAGGAACTTTTGAAACGAATCAAACACGACACACAATTGAATATAGTCCACCTACTAGAATCCTACACGTCTGCTGATCTTTAATTCTATTGCTTTTTTTTTCAGATACTTATACTCTGCCCACCTGGGGCTTTCTAAGTAGTGCTTGGTTACATACATAAGACTATCTCGTCGTCCGGAGGCAACCGTAAACGTGTATTATCTTTTTATTACTCCAGACTATGAGAACCAAGGCTTCTCAAGCGCAGCCATGGCAACACACTACATTCTCTATTTCTGATGAGAGCTGAAATTACGACAATCCGAGGGAGATTTGCAACACATTACCATGTTACACAGACAAGTGAGATGAGAGGGGCTTCACATAAAAGACTCAAGTTCAAGTCTTCGTTGAGTATTAAGTGTTTTTGTTTACTGTCAAGATTCCATACTCAACTAAAAGCCCTCTCATTTTTCTGATATCGCCTAGGGAAAATCGATGCTCAGTTGGGACCTGGGATATGAGGTTGTATCATAAGGAGTACTTCGGGTGCATTCGGTTCTTAATATTCTCGGTCGTCTTCAATAGTGGCATTTGTATCCTCATGTCTTGTTGCAGCCTTTTGATAATAGAAGTTGATTTCGTCAATAGGCATTCTAAGCCTTATTGTGGGAGCTATCCGTAGATGCTTGGGCGCATGACTCCATAAACTTCGCAGTGGTTACTGGCAGGTTGCAAAGGACATACTGGAATTCTTATAATCGTTGGACCTTCTGAGACACGACATCAAAGGAAACGTGGTCATCTCCATATCCTCTTGGGCGATACGCAGAGTGTGTAATGGTTTCCACGTATAGAATAATTTAACTGGCTGTTCGTACAAAGGAAAACCCTCAACTCATAGACCTATATTTTGATGCTTATCAACACACTTTGGCTTCATAAAAACAAAAGGTATCACCTCGTCTTTGGGAAACTTCCTCGTGAATCGTGGACATATATGTAAGTTTCATTGGCCTGGCTAGCGGGTAAATACATACTCATACTAATATCTCATTCAGACTTTAGAGTTGACTTAATATTCTTCTTTTACCAAGGGTTGCTGCCGGAACTGCTGTCAGCATATTTCTGAACGCGAACAGTGCGGCCTATGTATCGAATCCAGCTTCTAGGTGATGGGCATTGCTGGCGACTTAACCTTCATATAGCCTTCTCAATATTCACTAAGCACCTTTTCTATAGTATTGATCGCGAAGTGTGTCGGAAGACTCCACTACCAGCCAGCCCTCTATTACGGACATGTCCCTAAGCCAGAAAGAAGATAGAATGGGCACTCGCAACCAACACAAGAGGTATATAAAAGCAGTCTCTGAACAACTTAGCCATAAAAGAATTGCAGCACATATCACGGCCTTTTCGAGCTACGCTACATGGTGGCTGAAGAGTCCGAAACATACATGTCCTCGATCTTCCATGATAATCTCTCCAGTAATTCACTTCAGCCTCTGAGGTCACGAGACATTGCTAGATCCGCTGATACATTGTGGACTTTTAATGATGAAAACAAAAGTCTTACCTGATAGAAATGTTGAGGGCCCACGGGTGCGTTGACTTTAGGCTCTAGGTCGAGGCTCATCATGGCTCAGGATATACTCTCACTCCACCAAGTCAATTGCACAGTGTCTCAACAAAGCCAGTGTCTTCTTTTAAGTTCTATATCTGGTGATCTTGAACCTAATATGTTTGATAAAATTGAATCAGAATTGTCGAAACCTTGGTCAGTGGTTTTTTCATGATGTGTACAATGAAGGCACCTAGAGCTCTATTGCGGTTCAGTCACTCACCAGGCATCAATCTTGATTATCAGATAACATATTATGGTCATATACCGTACGAGTGAAGAGCCCAAACACATACGACCATACCTGGAGGAAATTGTAGAACCCCTTCAAGGTCCTGCCTTTTGTTTAAGTGACTTGGTTTACAGCGATTATCCATATCCTCTAACACCGGGGGTCTCGATGGTCACTCCTGGGAGTATTTTATATTCCCTGCCAGACCCGACATCTAGATTTTGCAATCATGATTCTGCGTGCTGCAGTTGTGATTTCAGCTACTAGCAACTTCTTATGTATTTAGTACGCTATATAATATAGTACATTGCTTAGGTATGTTGGAGAGTATTTCGCGAACGCACGCCCAATCCCCCGAAGGGCCCGCTGGAAGGAAGCGAGTGACCCCTGACGGTGTTACCAATTACACCAGTTTAGACTTAAGTTTATGGCCAAGAGCACATCATTGATCTAATTATTGCAATAAAAAGCATGTCGGTTCTGTTTTAAGATTACCATGGTTTTTATATCGCGATGTTGAGGAAGTCAATTTTTGTGGTTGAAGCAAGAGACGAATCAGAGCTGAGGCTTTTCGTACGGGACTGACGTCGCCGTTTCTCCGCAAAGTGTGGCGCGCGGGGTGACTCGCATTTGAAGCAAGAGGTGGCGCGCTCTGGGCCGAGAGCTCGGACTCTCAGAGGGGAGAGTTCCTTTGTTCTCCGCAAAGTGAGACAACAAGTCACCCGCCCAAGAAAAGCGCCTTAGCCGACGATGTACGGAGTAGAAACAGGCCATTCATCGTCTGTGAGAACTAGCGGTGTGGCGATGGGAATATGGGCTGTAGGATAACATATGGCACGCCGTACGCATCAGATAATCGCCTTGTCTCATGATATTGAAGGGGCTGACAACCCGTGATAGACATGTTGGCCATCAATTAATTGAATGATTAGTAGATGCATGCGGGCTATTATCGATTGTTGAGATTGTTAGCCCGAGGAATGGGTCGTGCGACTAGGGATAGACAGATGGCTGATTGCGTCAATGTGGGCAGACGATGAGGAGAGCTAGGTAAGGTACTATCCTAGGTACTTAGTTAGGGAGAGACAAGCGGCTTCTAACAATGCTCTTGAAAAATGCAGCAGTTGTTGACTTTTCCCTTTACGTCGAAATGTCTATCATTCTCGCTGAATCCATTGATTCACTTGATTCAGTGAAAGGTGACTCTTGATGAATGCCGATAATATGGGTATGGATTCATACTGTACAGGGATTCTGCCAGGGCACAGATGCGACATCGTCTTCTGTCTCTCAGACCCTTCAGGGTGTGCTATGGTTCAGCCAATCTCCCCGCTCACAGTGAGTTTGGACTGTCAATTTTAACTTTACGGTTGTTCGCTGCTCTGTTTGTTGTGACTCGTCTAGAATTACCGTAGACTTTGCGCTAGGAACCCGAAGCTGCACAGCATCACGCATTCGGTCAGTGCCTCGAATTCTTTTCGGGATGGGACTTTGGACCCTTTCTCCAGGAACAGGAATTCAAAGAAGGGACCACCCACCCACGTCCGTTGAAGTGATCGGCGTAGGCGAAGCCTAGAGACCAAGCATCCTCACATCACATCACATCCCTTCCAACCGAAAATGAGGAAGACGAACAAGAGCAGGTTTAGACCTCCGCTAGCAGGCCTTCACAGCCCGCTCAAAATAGACCAGCCCATTCCCCGCATGGTGGCCTGGCAAATGACACAAGAGAAGAGAGCCCTGGAGGGATCCCCAGGGGCCAGAAGAGCCTGATGAAACACTTGGACGGTGCGGAAGGGCATGGTATGGTAGCATGGTATGGCTGGCTATTTGGCATGGTGGTAACGGCAGGGTGCCAGCTTTGATCAAAGTCCAACGACGATCTAACCGAGATCGAGAGGTTGGATTGCGCAAGAGCCAGTGGCAGTGGCAGTTATCACTTATCAAGGACCAAAGATAATCAATCTTCCATCTAGCAACCTTCCATCGGCAATGAAATGGGTGTGGTGCATGCTCCGTACTGTAGGGTCGAGTATCCCTCTGCATATACGGAACAGGATGAGGACCCGTCTGGTAAGATAAGATGAGGCTGGCGGCAAGACGACCTCTAGAAATGATGAAACGATAGGCAATATGCATAACCAAATACCGAATTAACCAACCTTACTGGGTTGTATGTCTTGCCGCCGTCGTCACTTGCTATGCCCAGTCTTCCTTATCGTCAATGCTCACGCTTCACGACGATCTTGTCAACCATCGTGCTGTGTCAACCGATAGCACAAACTCGCCGTTAACAAGATACCCACAGTCATCAACGGCCTTTGTTGTCGACGTCTCGATTTAGACGCCCGCAAAGGTGCTGCAACCGCAGTGGCCGACAAAGAGTTCCTGCGTGAGGGTTGCGTGGATCGTCTCGCCAAGTACAGTATTCGGACACGTCGAGTTGACTGTACATACAGTGCACTCGCTATACTTAACACGTACTTGTAGGAGCTGCAGCCAAAGTCGTGGGTTGGGGTTTGGGGCTGGGGTTGTGCTGTGCTGTGTTGTGTTGTGTGTGGGTGAGTTTACCCTTCAAGGTCAAGCACAAACGCCACAGTGTTTGGAAGGTTACCACAACTGGACTTGTCAACCTCTCATTTCACGCGAGGTTGGTGTTGAAGATGATCTGGGTCTGGGCTCTGTTGTGTCTCAAGACGCTACCCTAAAGTCGAGAATAATCCAGATCAACGTCACCCACGTCAGAGGCCTTCTAGAAGCCAGAGACAATGGTGGTGACCTTGTTCTCATTCATTTTGCCTCTCGTGGCGATATTTAGTACCGGATCACCCTTGAGACTGTTTTGATGATGGTTAGACCATTGGGGAAACAGTGTCGATTATCAACAGCTTCTCATTCGGCGGCTGTCCAGGCTAGGCTAGGACATAACACACAACAACAAAACAACAGACGAGAAAGGGATACGTGCGATCTGCAGTTGGGAGGGGCCATGACAGAATAGCACAGTGCAAAAAGCTTTTTGTTCAGTCAAGATACTGGCCAGCCCGCCACGTTTCCAACGTATCCATGTCCAGAACCATTGAGGACAGGGTCATGGAAGGGTCTCGAGGCCGCCCAGTCATAGGCCTCACCAACCCTCCCTCATTCTGCGCTGGTGGTCAGTAATGGCTCCATACGCGGTCATGCACAGTGTTATGATAGAATTTCGAGCCTAGTGCTCACTGCCTCGCAAGGTACCGTCCATCACCGCCATCCCGCCAATCCACCTGAGCTAACCTGGTTAACCCATCAGAGTCCATCGCCGTCCCCCGAACGTTCGCTCAGTCGTTCGCCCACCAGCCTCGAAGCCCTACCCTGCTCTTCCTTTCCGTCCCGCGATGGTCATGGTTGAGTGACTGGGGCCTCTTCGGCACTGCACGCACTTGAACTTGACTGCACCTCACCTCACTTCACCTGGTCCTGGGGGACGTGGATACCCGTTACGGAGTAGACAAACAGAAATCCAGTATCTGATGATACAATGCCTCGACCGCCCCAATACACCAGATCAGATATGTGCGCCGTGGTAATGAAAGGCTGTGGGGCATCCAACGTCGTAGACGAGAAACGCAATTCCCTTGCCTTTCCTCATTTCATCATCACGAAAGCAGTGGATAATAACAATTTCAGCATGTCAACAAACAAACTGGCGCGCATTCCAATCACTCGACAAGATTAGCATGCTGCAGCAGGGCATAGCGCCTAATTACGGCTGCGAGAGCCCTGAAGGGGACGGACAGAAAGGGGCTTTCCTGCGCTAGCACAGGGGAATTGCAGTGGCAGAGTGGGAGAGCACGCGGTCAAGATGGTGCCTGAGACTGAGACTGAGACTGCGTTTGCATCTGCGCCCACGTCCCTCCAGGCTCCTCACTGTGCGGTAAAGTAATGTGTGTGCAGTGGGTAGAGAGATTCAGTCACTTCGTCACTCACCTGATGAGCAATGCGCATCCCTGGTCCCCAAGACTGAGCTTGACAGAAAGAAAAGATGAACGAACAGACGCTAGACTAGCAGGGCTCCAGGGCTCTCTCACGATCCAAGTTTGGAACCGGCGCCAGGTCCAACAGGGACAAAGCTGAGAGAGCAAAAAGTCACTTGACAAAGGCTGGAATGGGGAACCCCGAGAGGGCCGACAGCGATTTGACACTGGGCTTGGGTTGTGTGTGGATGCAATAGCCTCCACCCAGGCTGGGTAGGCGCTGAGTTTCGGATACCGCCAGGCGTGCAGGTGAACCTAGAATAGGACAAGTAGCGTGAACTCAGCCCCTTAGCAGATTGGTGTGCTGTCCAGCTCTTGGAACACGCTGGTCGTACTGTGTATGTCTCTCTTCCGAAAACTGTACTCTTCCCAAACATCCCTACCGGGATAGACAGGGATGGCCTAGCAGCATGCCACCTAGATCACACTGTGGCACACGCTATCCCTTCGCTATGCCAATCATAACGAAGTGGCAAAGACTTCCTAGCCACCGTCTGTAAGGCATGATTTGCCAGAATCGGGTCCTACCCTCATCTCCTGGTTCGGCAGGCGCTTTATGTGGAGTAAAGTGTGGACACTGTGGATACCAAAGAGCTCACAGTGCTCACAGTGTCCCCAACCAACAGACTCACTTCGCCCGCCGTCCCCGGTGTAAGGTATCCTGCGTCCTGCATCTGCCTGTCCACTTTCCACTTTCCATTTATTTTACTTATCAGAGCCCGTCACCTTCCCACTGCCATTCCGCCCCTCCCCTCGTACTTCGCCTCGCTTCGCTATCCATTCTCCCACAATTCAACTCTCTTCATCCGTCACCCAAAAATCTACATCAACCAACAACCTCACTCTACTCTCCTCTACAACTGAACCGCGATTACACTTCTTTAGTAACTATTCTTCGACTTTTTGGATCTTGTCTACCACGACTACCTAAATCGACGACTCTCCTAAACACTCTCAATTTCTTGTTTGTGTTTACTCGCTCCAATTAATCCCGCACCAACTCCGGCACGCACGCACAACCGCGACTCACATCATGTCTGCATACTACCATTACAACGCCCACCCAGCAGCGCACCCCGCCCCCGTGTCGCACAACCACCATGGTGGCCGAAATCGCAGAGCTCCCCGTCTTTCTGTGTCCCAACAAGCTCAACGCCAGTTCCGCGGTGTCCGCAGCATGAAGGAACTCAACGAGACTGCTTCCCTCACAGCCTTCCGAACTAAGTTCGAGACCAGTCGATCCTTCGACCTTGAAGATGACATGGAGTTCTGTCCTGGTTTGTTGACCGAGACTGACGTGAGTTATCCCGTCGCTGTGTATGTCAGCGCATCAATCTGACCTGTTGTTCGCAGTTGGTCTCTATCTCAAGCGCATCTGAGCGTTCCTCATTAGCCAGCAACTCTCCCGACTCTTCTCCCACGCAACACCCCAACACCGTTGCTCCTGGCTTCTCTCTGAACTCAACATCTCCTGCCTTCATTCCTCCTGCCTACCAGCAACAGCCCAGCATGAAGCTTCATCAGCCTTCCGCCACCCGCGGCCGCAATGCCATTCCCATCATCAACCCCGCTACTGGCATTACCATGTCGAGCCCTCCTCAGTCAGTGTCGCCTGGCAGGATGCAACAGTCGATGCGTCGCTGGTAAGCCGCAGCAGGTCGCTACTCATGCATTGACATGGGTCGACCAGTGTGTCGTATCACCGACGATGCACCTTGAACTGTAATTGCTACCGTTCGTTCTTGGCAGCTGTTCATCTTGGCGGGCACATTGACCTATCAAGACTCGATCTTGGTATCCTCTTATCAACTGGGCTGGTTTCCTCTTAAGCTTTTGAGGCCAATCGCTTGATGCGATTGACCACACTGTTGGCGACAACAATTCCGACAACCATCACTTTTACTATCCCCCTGTATAAACATCCCCTAATCGACATATCTCTTGTTTCACCGACAAGTTTATGAGGATAATACTGGCACGGCGTGATAAAGAACGATACCATTTTCGGCTTGGTCACTTTTGTTATTTTTGCAACAAATCAAATACCTAGGGTTGGGTGTCCGCCTCGCAAGATGGGGCTACAAGACACGAACGGGCGTTTTCTGCATTTTAAGACGACATTGCATAGGTGTTGGGCGGCACAATAATCGGATTTCCTCGGCATCAACTGTTTTCATTTTACATGGGAGGCATGGGCTGGCCTTTCCATTCATACCAAAATGTCTTCTCTCATCGCGGTCATGGGTTATGAAGTCAACAAGAGAAAAAGAACAACATAGAAGGGAGTGCTTTTCGCAAGCGGGGTCTTTTCCGGTGTTATTTGATCGGTCGCATCTTGGAATATCTTTGGGCGGTGGTCAGGATCGAGACGAATGGTGTTTTTGCGACAACTGATATCCCTTTACGGGACGGAAATATGGGAAATTACGGGGAGTTGGTCGAATTTTTGGTGTAGTCCCGCTGCTGCAATGAACGGGAACGAAAAGGTTCACCCTTGCCCATTCTTTTCTTTGTATCACCTTGGGACGGCCTATATATTTGTCCTCTTTTTGTTTTCTTGTTCGTGGTTTAGGCCTGAGCGCAATGGCCGGGGCTGGGTCTGCCTAGTGTTTTTGGGACCGGAGTAGCTTTATACTTTGGAGCGTTGTTCGGTTTGCCTAAGTCCTGGTTGGACGGGCTTCTTTTACAATATTTTGTCTCGCCTCGGCAAGCATCTGGAGTGTTCAGGGGGCCTGGAATACATGTCATGATCAGATTCAAAGAGAATTTTTTGGGATTTGGGAGGCCCTCGAGCCTGGTTTTGCAATGCAGCGGTAGACTGCATGTGTGGCTATTGTTAACTGGGTATTGGCGCTGTCTGGTTGCGACAATGCGGCTTCAGCGCTGCGAGACGAGAATATACGAATGTTCATACTTGCACGTTTCAATCTGTGACTGTGATAAGATACGGCTTAGAGTGAGCGATCTCGGGTGTGACGATGAGTTAAATTGTGTGGTGATGCTGACGAGAAATGATGGTGTAGTTACGACATGAGCGATTTGTTGAATCGGGGTGGCCACTAAGGTTAGTCAGTGAACATTGATTGCTCGACATGCATTTCTGATTTTATGTTCTCCCATAAATTCTGTTTGCAATGCTTTCCAGATGTCACGTTCAGCTCATAGCTGTAGCTGTAGCTGTAGCTGGGGCTGTAGCCTCAGTAACCCCACATCATAATAAGTCCGCGGTGATAGCTACTACGTACCCAGTACCTAGGTAGTTCGTGCAGTGTCTCATTATCAACCACAGCCACGCAATTGGACCCTCCTTGAAAACCATGGCATTTGCGTTGGATCCTCGGTAAAGGAAGGGAAATTTAAAACCAGCTCCATTACCTAACTCGGGGTAGTATAGGTAGGCCTTGAGTGGGGAATGAACGCATGCCGTCTTCATTTCAAGGAGTAAAGGAAGCAGAGGGAGAGGTTCTTCAAAAAGTGATGATGCTTGTGACGTCACTTTCCCGCAAATGGTCAACATTACGGTCATTACCTTACCCGAGAAGAGCAGTACATATTAAGGCACGCTCGTGAACCACCTAAATCTCTTCCCCTGCAGCTGTTTCTCCCTTTTCTCTTCCTCTTTCATCTCTATATCGAATCCTTCATAGCTGTCTCTCGACGTCTCCCGCCCGAATCATCACATAAACTTCATATCAACAAGATGATGTCAGCTCGCTCCATGATGGCCCTGCGCGCTGCGCACACTAGCAAGATCATCCTCGGACGAGGTTTCTTTACCACATCGACACGTCTCGGTCTCAAGGAGTCATCCACCCGTAAGTTTGAGTCTCCCAAAGTCCAATTGAACGCGTCTAACACGCCCTAGAAACCGACGTCGACTACGACAAGCACAAGCAAGACTCCCTCAGGAAGCAGAAGGAGGGCAACGGCCACTGGAAGCCAGAGCTCGCCTCGGACAGCGAGGAGGCCGTCAAGGCAGACAGATCGAACATCGATCCTGCCAAGGACATCAAGAACCTCCAAGAGCGAACCAAGAAGGCCGCTGAGGAGACTCACAAGGCTGGTACCAGCACACGAGATAACATGTAAAGAACTGTTATAAATTGGCGACTCGATCAGCTGGTTTGGGAGTTACGGTATTGTCAGATAGACTGGAATGTCTCTGCAAAATAGTTATTAATGAAAGCTACCCATGATGATGCCTTTGAGTTCAATTCATATCAGTTCAGTTTATGTGTATTTGTCCCAACCTCCTCCTTTACAAACATGATCCAATCAGCCTCTGCTAAGGAGCCAATGGTATAGCTTAGAATCTCGGTACTTTTGCATGTGAAGGTGTTTTCCCAAGTCGGACATTGTGTATTCCTGTCGGCAACCGAAGCTTGCATGTCTCGTAGCGACGTTGTACCACTCAACTTGAGAACAAAGCTGTCGTGTTCACCTCCACGATAAAATAGCACTCAAATTGATACATAAATACCTCAAATTCCACAAGCTTCTGCCAATTGACCAGTCCTCGTGTATTTACTTCCTCCTGGAAGGAAGTTCTCTTCTGCGAAGTGTTTTAAATTATCAAGTGCTGCGTTACAGGGTAAACTCCAAGCCCCTCCAAGCCCCTCTTATCGATAACGCCCAAAGTTCAAGCTCCTCCATTTTATTATTTCGCCGGTCTCGGTCGGTCCAAACCTCCGAGGCTTCTAATATCTCTCTTTTCCTCCTCGGGCCTCGTCCAGCCCATTGTTTCTCTCTAGGGCGCTTTCTCTACCAATCTATACACCAAGGACTCTCGCCGACCTCCAAAATCATGTCCGCAAATCCTCCGACCTTCCAATCCGCCCTCCTCGCAGGTGCCCTCGCTGGCACAACCGTCGATCTCTCTCTCTTCCCTCTCGACACACTCAAGACCCGTCTTCAGTCCTCGGCCGGTTTCTTTCCCTCCGGAGGCTTCAGCGGCATTTATCGCGGTATAGGTTCTGCGCTTGTCGGTTCTGCGCCAGGTGCCGCGTTCTTCTTCTGTACATACGAGGGCGTAAAGGGCTTCCTGGCTGATAAGGATAATACTTCTGCGCCAGGATGGAAGGCTCCCCTTACACATATGGCGGCTGCTAGCGCCGGTGAGGTGGCAGCTTGCGCCGTTCGTGTGCCGACCGAGGTTGTTAAGCAGCGTGCGCAGGCGGGCCATCATGGTGGTTCGTCGGCTGCTGCTCTGCGGGCCATCCTGTCACGATATTCGAGCCATGGATTTGTTCCAATGTGGAGAGAGCTCTATCGCGGCTGGGGAATCACCGTCTTTCGAGAGGTTCCATTCACTGTGATTCAATTCCCGCTATGGGAGGCAATGAAGTCCTGGGGACGACGCCGCCGTGGTGGTCGTGAGGTCACTGGTGCCGAGAGTGCACTCTATGGAAGCATGGCTGGTGGATTATCTGCGGCACTGACAACGCCGCTTGATGTACTCAAAACGAGAGTCATGCTATCGAAGGAGAGTGTTTCAGTATCGGAAATATTTGGTCAGATATTGCGCGAGGAGGGCAGCAGAGCTTTCTTTGCTGGGGTAGCACCACGAGTTACATGGATTTCTATTGGAGGCGCAATTTTCCTGGGAAGCTATCAATGGGCTATTAACACCATGAACGGCGTTGTATGATAATGGGAAGCGATATGAGAGACCAACAAAACGGGCGGGATTGTACGATGTAAAATATGATATGGAGCAAGGAGCAGGGAGTCAAGAGACGGGTGTTCCGAAAGAAATAGAGAGAGGCTTAACTCCTCACAAATGGTATATACGCCTTGACGGCATCTGACCTATGTACAAAATCTATATACGATAAATGAAATCGCTGGTGACAAAAGTCCACCATTCTGGCACACGACATCAAACAACGGGCTGATGAGTCTCGGAATCTCATCTTCTCATTCAACGTGTAAACCGGGAGTTGTCTTAACTTAGCTGGCCTGGACTTGGGCTTGAGGTTGAAGAGGAACTTGGCCATTAGTATTTGCCTCTGCAGCTGCAGCGCCGTCTTGAGTTTCTTCGGGCTCAGGCTCCGGAGGCGGAGGGAATGGACGAATCTCCTTTTGGCCATTGGCCTTGTAATGAAGGACAATATCATTGCCCCCTTTCCACAGATGAGTTCGGAGAGTGGCCAGTGTCGTAGCAGGGGAAAGTAACTGGATAAATGTTAGCAAGTGTAATTGCCCGTGATTATACCATGAGTTGAAGAAGAGATCATTACCTGTTCGTTGCAGTACAGTTCTAAATACTCCTCTGGCTTCATAGGGCTTTCTTCTGGCTCCTCAAGTGGAGGCTCAATCCTTTCCGCAACATATGAAAGGATCTTCTTGACTCGAAGCATGCGGTTAGCATTGAGCCTATTGTTTCCATCGGCCGAAGCAATAGCTGGGAGAGTGTCATCCATTGGATACAAGACAAACGAAACCTTTACAGGCTCCTTGAAGGGCAAGATGTTTTGGAGAAGAACATCACCCAGCCACATGGGAGCCTTCTGTTCGATAGAATCTGCATCTTTGCCAACATCCTTAACAGTGCCCTGGTACAAGTTGGCGCTACCACCTGTGGTCTCTTCTTGAATAACCACCTTAGTTCCTGGCGGGAGTCTCAGAACGGGTGTATCACTAGGCAAACTGGGTACCACTCGTGACTCGACCGGCTTGTCAGGGTTGTCGGCTAGTTGCCGCTCGTATTCCTGGTGGATCTTCTGAATCGTACCAAAGAAACTGTCATCAACTTCCTTCTCTTTTTCATGAACAGATGAAGACTCGGACTCTTCTGTCTTCTCCTCTACGATCGCAGGCTTCTCTGTGGTGGCCTGAGAAGCTGACCTCGAAAGCTTCTTGGTGCCAAAAGTCATCCTAAACTTCTTCTTGCCAAATGGTGTGCTTGGGGACTTTGCACTGTCCGCCTTGTCCTTCTCTTTGTCCTTCTCTTTGTCACCATCTATAGACTTCTTGGAGTCCGCCTCGTTCTGCGTGGGGGTTGAAACCATGCTTGCTGCCTTGACTGCTGATTCGAGCAGTTGTAGGGGGCTTGTGAAGTAGTCTTCCTTCTCCGTCGAAGGGCGGCTGACATGCGAGGTTCTCTTTTCTATAGGAGTCATTGGACTTGTCGCCGCGTTTTCAGGAACATCAGGCAAGCTGTTTGGGCCTGACATAATGCTTGGACCAGGTGTTGCCAAACCAATGCCTAGACCTGGAGTATTGGGATAGAGATTGGGCTTTGGAGTAACCTGGTCTGCGTTATCCCAGTCCGGGATGGCTGACTTTGGTAATGATATCGATAATGGAGCAGCTTCAGTAGTTCCTCCACTAGCAATCTGCCTCGCCTCAAGACCCTCATTGAGTTTCTGACGGTGTGCCTCATCTCTTCTGATCTCTTCATCAACGAGATCGGCAAAGAGATACCTAAGGATCCATTTTCCAAGGCTGACTGGAAGAGGGTTAGCTGTGCCATTGCAGTCATCAAAAGCGGACCTACTTCTCTGGTCTTCTCGAAACTCTATGTTATCAGGCAAATCTAGCTCGTCTGCATATACTTCAGCATCGAAACAATTAAATGGCTCTAGAACCACAGTAAGATTCCCCGAGCTGAGATCGATAGAGCACCAAGGAGCCACGGCCTCAACAGTGTTGACGAGATGCTCCACATCCTCCAAATGCTGTTTGCCAAAACTTTTGATGGGTTTACACTGAAAAGGTCAGCTGTGTCCATGCACGGAATGAGTTAGACAAACCTGGATCAGATCCCATAGTAGTACGTCGCCAGCGGTGTCTGATGTCAACACACGTCTCCTATCATTGAGTAGCCTATGCTTGAGCAATCCGAATTGTCCCTCAATCGTTTCCTCAGCCACTGCATGGATGGGTTTGATTTCGGGCTCTGAAGAGTCTACAATGGCTTCGGATCCCTTCCGTGCTGCAGCATCCGTGATAGTGGCAGAATCGGGATCTGGACCAGATCGCGCAGGGAAAGAAGCAGCTGCAGAGATACGCAAGATGGACTCAGCTGGGATCTCCTTCTTTGCAGTTCCGTTAGTAGTAGCCGGAGGAGAAGCCTCGCGGGGTCTGCTAGAAGCATTCGATGTAGCTCTGTGGTGTCGAACAGACTCCGGAAGCTGGATGCTGGTGCCCGTGTCAACGTCTTCCCATCGATTAATTGATGACCTATTGGTTGCTGTCCAGATGTGACCTCCAGCTGCGACAACCTTACCAACTCCTATATGCTCATGCGCCACAGCTAGACTCAGGCCATCGTCCATATCCTCAAGGCTACCGCGCACATCTGTTTTGGCGACCAAACCCGAGCGATCAGAACTGTAGAACACACCCAGGCTCGGGTCATCTGAGAACAGTGACCAAACACTCTCGTCGTGCATGGAGAAAGTGTACATGCATCGACCGTTCTTGATGCTCCACATTTTGACCGTTTTGTCGGCACTGGCACTCAAAATCGTGTCGCCAGCATCGTCTATAAGAATAGCACGGATATTGTCGACATGACCAACAAGCTTTGAGACCTTGTCACCAGTTCGGGGATCGTACAAGCGCACCGTCTTCTCGGGGCCACCACTCGCCATGATATTTCGTCCCACACGAAGGGCATAGACAGAACCTTTCTCAGCAATTTCTTCACCCTGCACGTCAATCTCGAGTGTTTTCCCAGCGCCATTGAGATCCCATAAGCATATTTTGCGGTCTAGACCACCAGATGCGACCCAGTTTGCGCCCATATCTGGGGGCGGGGTTGTAACACATTTGACATAATCAGCATGTTCGCCTATCGTCTCGGTGCGGTTTTTGTCCTCTTCGGAATACGGTCGCCAAACCTTTACTGTAAGGTCAGATGAGCCAGATACGAGGGCAGTATTGTTTTGAGCGAGTGCAATGTCGTTGATCCAGTGCATATGGGCATGGGTCTGAGCGCGAAACTTGGTCGTGTGCTTCGGCTTCTTGTCTTCGGAATTGGCAGGCGTCGGGTCGGCAATATCGCTGCGGCCTTTGAGGTCGAGGTTCAGATCCCAAGCGCATACTATGCCGTCTCGGCCACCTGAGTATCTGAATTAGGTGATGTTAGAGCTGCACGGGTGGAACCGAGGGTGTCGGTGTGAAAGGGCTCACAGAATCGCATTGTCGTTGTCGACGGCAAGGCCATTGACACCTAGACGATGGCCGCCTTCAGATGATTTGGCATTTTCGAGGACTATGCCTGTGTCAGCAACTGTTCCGAAGCTGAGCGCATACAAGAGAGCATAGTTCAACGAGTGGGGTTGTTGGGGCGTTTGGAGCGGTTGGGTATGAAGTCTCACCATAGCTGATTCTCTGGCGTGCCTTCTTAGCCATGACTTGAATAGCTAAGTACCAACTTAGCTTACTGAAGCATGCGCAAGTAACGGGAAGACAGGTAGCACAAGGGACGGGAAGGCGCAGAAAGACGCGCCCACGGGGAGAAGTGGAAAGAAGTAGTATTAGGGAGTCTGTGGCCTGAATTGAGTACCTAGGTAGGTTGGGCTTGTCTTAATGCTGTGTGTAGTGGCAATGGAAGATGGTAGGTCGTGATGATTGCGGAATGCGGGATGGGGAAGCTTGAAAGTGGAGGTGCCCCGACCTCATGGTAGGTGTGTACGTACCTTTGGTATTTAACTGGCAACGGACATGACGCCGAGTAAGGAATCGACGAACGGGTTCAACGGTGGATCAAATGGACCCTTCCTTGTTTAATCGACGAATACATACATACAGTAAGCATCCCTGGAGTTCAGTTCATGCTGGAGGGGATTGGGATTGGGGGTTGGTGTTGGGGCCGATGAACCGCTAGTCAGAGCAAAGGATTGACAGCCTTCGCTGAGTCTGCTTGCTGTAGGTAGAAGGAAGCGAGTCCTCGTGAGCCCGCTCTAGACAGGCCTCGACTTGGAAGCTGGAGAACTGACAGACCCTGTAAACTGTGCCCCTGTACCCCTGTCGCTCACTCAAATACCCGGGCTCTCAAGCCGTCAACGGCGGGGCTGACTGCACATCCGCCATGGGCTGCCCACCTCAAGCCCAGGGCAATTCTTAATTGACAGCCATCCAATCCAGTTCAGTTCCATGCCGTCTCTCCAAGTCCACTTGTCAGTTGTGACAGTGACTTTTTGACATATACAATCGAGTATTGGTGGACGTCGGTCTGTAGTGTCTGTTAACGTACTTGCATCCATGATCTGTGCCGGTATTCAATTCCATATTTGTTCAAGAAATGTCAATTGAGCCTAATGTCTCGGATCCTGTGCAATCTGTACGTACATATTGTACATCCTCCCAAGCACGGGACTGCATGAACAACCTCACAGAAACATGCTAGAATACCTTCATAATGCAAGATGCAGAATTTCCAGGGTCGCAAAGAGTAAACCCAAAAGTCCCATAAACTCCGTGTAACTGGTTTTCCAAGAAAATAGCCTCTCCATACTCCAGGCTTCCAAATTCAAACCCGCCGTGTTGTTCCGCAATATCCAATGATTTTCTCTCGATCCTCCCTCCCGGCCTCCCTTCATTGGCAAACGCAGCAGCCGACAGAGCACCATCGAGAGGATTTGAATCGACTGGGCTTATTTTCACACTGCGCGCACTCGTCGTCAACTTTGGTGATATCTTCTTTTCTTCCTGGACAATCCTCTCTGTAACATCTTGTGTTGCCACGCAGAACACGATGTCCGCACTTGTGCTCGATTAACGTCTTGGTACACATTTTTATGCACTTCGGTGGAGATTCTATCTCTTTTCTGGGACGATGTTGAGTTTTGTAGTGAACCGTTCAGTTCTGTAATGTTGAGAGTTGGATGAGATGGTATGTCGGACTCGAGATCATGTCAGGCTTCTGCCTTTTGTTGCTCTTCAGATCCAATGAAAGAAGGATAGATTGTGAGTTAATCGCAAAGGACAACTGTTGTTTAAATGCGCCGGATTGTTGCGAGGGTGGTTACGCCGTCAGGTCAGCTTCCGTTCAGCTTCGGCCCAGCTCCGTTAGTTCAACTTATAGTCAATCAACGCTTATCGAGGTTGTGTGAGATTTTGACAAGCAAACAAAGATTGGGACACACGAATAGGTAGTTATGTGATGTCTAAGTAGAACGGAAGCAACTGAGCCTCAACAGCCAAAAGAAAAAAAAAAAAAAAAACATGACGCGGACTCAGTCCCCAAAGGGAGAAGGGAATGAAGCTCGTGACGCGGCTTTGACCAATGACGGCGTGGGTGTGGTAGATGTTGCACTTGGGAGCATGCCGAGACCCCCGGTTCCGATTCAATACGAGGCCTACCTATCTGTTTAGGCCGAGACTGAGACTAGACGAGTAAAGCAAACAGCGTTAAATCGTATGAGGCATTTCACTTCTGGCCTGGTGTTGGTGGGCAATGCCACTTTTGATGGTTTGATTAAGCACCTTGAAAACCCAAAGATCTCGCTGCAGCGTCACTGAATGATATTGTCGATCGATCCTCGTTCCGCGGGTTCCTGAATATCCGTCAACCTATTAAACACAGCCAGTTTCATTGGTGAATCAAATTGCTTTCGGAACGTACCTAATTGACGAGGGGTATTGATAGAATGGCAGAACAATTGGAAAGGACTCAGCACTGGAAAACACATGAATTCCTTTCATCCATTCATTCTTCAAGTGATCTCAGTTCGGAGCCCGTTTGATCCATGCTTTCAATTGAAAGCTAGCTCTGTGGAATCCATGGCCGATAATCTGGGCTCAACTGAGAGATCATGCTACTCAATCCGTCACCACCTTACGGGGGTGTCTATTCATAAGACATGGACAATCTCTATAGGGATGTAAGGGGAGGCGACAAAACCTGGAACCTCTACCCTATCAAATGATAAAAAGTCTTTGGTAAACCTAGCATAATTTAGGTTAGGTTTACGGAGTAGCAGACCTTGGATTAAATATTTCTGGCACCTTGGTTTAATGTCAAAGGTTTTCTTGCGCCTCAGGGTATGCCTCAAGGTTCACCTAGCAAAAGATTGGAAACAAAAAGGTCTGTCTATGATCCTGCCGCAGCTTGGTACCATCATTACATTTTGCAAAACCTAACGCCGTGCTGAAGGCCTCCCATATACACCGACAGTCAATTTGACTGACCACTACTTCTTCTATCACTTCCCACACCGTACTACCTTGTGAACTTGTTACCCTGGCCCTGTCGTGGCTGACTACCATATGCTCTGCGTCCCTGATGCTTCTTGTCCCTACTCATGCTGGCACCGAGGGTGATGTCAACACGCGGTGGGACTGTGAAGCCAAAGCTTTTGGCGACCTTGGCCAGATCCAGCTTATTGATATCAAAAACACTGCGCAGCGAGTGAGAGGCGTAGGCGTGAAGGTAGCTGCGGTAACCATCCTTGGCACTCTTGTTCAAGTAGTAGTTTGAACTGATGAGCTTCTCAAGTTGAGACTGAATGTTGATGATCTTGGGGAAATCATATTCTACGACGGGAACACGGGCGGCCTTGAGGTGCGACAAAAAGCCAACCTCGTTAGGCTGAAGGATCAGTAGAGATCGTCCCTTGGTGTTACTGCCTCGGGCAGTTCGACCGACACGGTGAATGTAGTCGCGGGGGTCATCCGGAGGATCGAATTGAACAATCCAGTCAACGGAAGGAATCTGTTACATGTTAGTAAGTTGTCCATAGAGTAATTCAGATTAGACACATACATCGAGACCACGAGCGGCAACGTCAGTGCAGATCAGTGTACCCTGCTTGGCATTACAGAACTCGAAAAAGGTGTTGGTTCGCTTCTGCTGCTTCTGTTTGCCGTGGAGATCAAGAACAGGAATATCGATATAGTTAAGGAGTTCGGCGTGGTATTTCACACAAGCACAACTGCTGAAGAAGACAATGATCTTCTTCTTGAGGTTACGCTTGAGGAATGAGAAAAGAAGATTGAATCGCTTCTCGGCATCGCAGATAACGTAACCCTGCTCCAGACCCTCCACAGTGCTGTATTGCTTCTCCTCATCGACGTTGATGTACAGAGGACCAGGACGCAGCGAGATACGAGCAAGATCCTCAACCTTGGTTGTTTGGGTAGCAGAGAAAAGCATTGTCTGTCGGTCCTCCTTAGGGAGAATCTTGATAATCTGTCGCATTTCATCCTCGAAACCAATTTCAAGAATTCGATCCGCCTCATCAATAACAAGGGACTTCAGGTTCTTGAAAACGAAAGGTGTGTTTTGCAGATGGTCGAGCAGACGTCCAGGGGTGGCAATAAGCAGGTTCACACCCTTGGCGAGCTTGTCGGCCTCAGCGCGACGGTTTGCGCCTCCAATGACAATACCATAAGTTTGTGAGTGGTGAGCCATGAGTTCACGGGCAACACCAAAGATCTGGAGAGCCAGCTCGCGAGTTGGGGAAACAACAATGACACCAGTACCATTGCGAGGTTTGAATCGCAGAGAGCTCAACATCTCAATGACAGGAATAAGAAAGGCTAGAGTCTTTCCAGAACCAGTCTTGGCAGCACCAAGAACATCACGACCAGCCAGCGAGGGAGGAATACCTCTCCTCTGGATCTCAGTCATCTTGGTGAACTTCATCTCATTGATGGCCTTCATGGTCTTCTCAGAAAGATTCAGCTCCGCGAAGGATTGCGATTCAACCCCAGCAACTGGAGGTAATGTGAGTTTTCCGCCATCGGGCAGATCTGTGTTGTCCTCGGCCTTGTCCTCGGTATCCTCCTCTTCATTTTCGTCTCCGGAATTGGAGTCTTCCGCATCCTCATCAGCCTCGTCGCTCTCGTCTCCGCCCTCCTTCAGAGCCTCCTCCTCCTCGTTGGAAGAATCGTCTTCGGGCTCTTCGCGGGGCTCGGGTTCGGCGCGCTTGACTTTCTTTGATTTCTTTTCGGGAACGGTAACATACTTCTTCTCCTTTGAAGCCTTGACGCCATTGGCGTCCTTGAACTTGCGTTTCTTGCTGCCGGCGAAATCCATCTTATTTCGCGCGTATGGTTGATATTCTGTACAACCGATCGTCTCGCAGCAACTGAATCGAGAACTTTTTTTCAGCGATAAGAAAAGTCTTGGAGCGATAAGCGGTGACTTGTTTTTCCGGTTACTCCACCGGACAAGTACACTGGTGCAGTAACCCCCGCTGTGGATTCAGCGGCAAATGTTGTTGCAAGCTTGCCCTTCTAGGACTAGTTCCAGGTCTGATGACTTCGATTTGTAGAATTGGGTCACAATGAAAACTGAATTGATCGAGGTACAGGTGCACAGAGCAAGATCATATATAAGTTTGCAAGTTGCGCCTCGAGCCCTAATCAGGAAAGCTTGTATGCCTGATGCCTAGCGAATACAGTTCAAGCCCTACTGTAAAGGGTCTGCCGTTGAGGGCTGGGCTGCGCACCGAATTGAGGATACAGACAGTCAATGTAGATGGGGCAGCAGAAAATTACTGCACGCCAAGAGCAGGCGACACAAATACAGAACAAAACCCTGTGCAAAAAAGCCCATGAAGTGTAGGCTCAATATCCGCTCAGTCTTGTCTGCGCTCTAAAGAGCAGTGGAGGAATGTCACTTAAGTTCCCAACGAGGTTTAGCCTCAAGTCACGCTACACTGCAGGTACTAGAGTCTAGGTACTGTACGTAAGGTACTTTACTTAGGTAGTGGAGGTCCGAACCTTCGCGCTTGGCTCATCCACTCTTGTATGAACCTGATTCTTCCAAATCAGATTCCTTTCTCCCTCTTCATCTCATCTGCGCTTTCGAGACATCGCCCCTATCGCTGCCCGCGACACTATTAACTACACTCACTGCGATCGCATCAGCTTTGATACGCGACCTGAGACATATATTGGCGATCTGTCAACATCCCCGAAGCCTTTATATTCGGTCATCGCAACAAGACTCGATCTCAATCTCATCTTCAGATTGTGACCGGCGTATCCGTCAACTCGTTGCGGTACCGACCTTCGAAATTTGTCGCATTTGTTCGTCGCGATTAGGAATCATCACTCATAAGACAGTTCAATCCCTAATTATTCATAATTTCATCGAGCTATTCGCTATTCTCCGGTTCATCCCCACGACCAAAACTAGCTCCTTGCTCGTGCTGGCTCCTGTTCTGCTCCACTAGCAGTGCAGCACAATGGCGAATCCTCAACCTGATATCCAAAGTATCCTGGCTGCACTCGGTATGTCAGAACAACTCATTTTGCATAATCTGCGCTTACTGACTTGTTCACACAGCGTCGCAGCGGCCGACAGGGACCCCAACCCAGACACCACCCGGCGCTCCCAACCAGGCATACCCTCCCCCGCCTGCGTCGGCGCAACCTGCGGCCACATACCAGCCGCCCCCTCCAAACTCCAGCAGCTATGGCGCACCTGGCTACAATGGCCTCCCTGCGCCATCATCCAGCGGAAACCTCGACCTGAGCTCGATTCGACCTGTCAACTCGGGAACTTTGAGTATTGCCGATGCGATTGCTCAGGCCAAGGCCTATGCGGCCGAAAAGGGCGTGACATCCTACGATCGACCCCTTGTCTATGCCTCCGAATCACGAGGACCTGATCGAGGATACAACCGCTCAAGGTCACGATCACCCGTTCGCGATGAGTTCCGTGATGGTGTGAATCCTTACAGAGATGAGCGACGTGGCGGCGACAGAGGTTCGCATGGTCGGGGCTATGGTCGAGATCGTTCTTATTCGCCAGGCTCTCGTGGTCGGAATTTCTCCCCTCGGGGAAACAATGGACGCGAGAGGTCTCCCCTGAGAGGAGGTGATGACAACTCGGAGACTATTGAGATCGATTCAAGCCTTGTAGGCCTCATCATCGGCAGACAAGGAGAGAATCTTAGACGCATAGAGTCTGAATCCAACTGCCGAGTCCAGTTTCTGGCCGCCACCGATGGTGGTCCGCATAGGCTGTGCAAGATCTCTGGGCCCCGGCACCGTCGTGCTGAAGTGAAGGATGCCATTAACCGTATTATTGACGATAGCGGAATGGGCGCCCTCAACCGCCCCGAAAAGCCTCGCGACCCCAACAAGGGCGGCGCAGCGGCTCTACGCGAAGGGGAGGACCACATGCAGATCATGGTCCCTGATAGAACTGTTGGCTTGATCATTGGACGTGGCGGTGAGACTATCCGCGACCTTCAAGAGCGGTCTGGCTGCCATATCAATATCGTTGGCGAATCTAAGAGTGTGAACGGATTACGGCCTGTCAACCTCATCGGCACGCGCGAAGCTGCCGCCCGCGCCAAGGATTTCATCATGGAGATTGTCGACAGTGACAGTCGAGGCGACGCGCCGCCGCCTGTTAAAAGGTTGGGAGGTGGAGGAGCAGCTCCTGGAAACCGCCATGATGGTTCTCAGAGGGATGCGGGAGGTTCTGGTGGCCCCGACAAGATCAATGATGCTGTATATGTGCCTTCAGATGCGGTAGGTATGATCATAGGAAAAGGCGGCGAGACGATTCGGGAGATGCAGAACACCACCGGATGCAAGATCAACGTTGCTCAATCTTCTGGTCCTGGTGAGACTCAGAGGGAGATTGCCCTGATTGGTTCGCGAGATAGTATTGCGCGAGCTAAGCTTGCCATTGATGAGAAGGTGGATGCAGTGGTGAGTCTCATCCTAACACCAAGACCCTAATTTACGCAGCTAATGGGAGAACAGCGCCAGAAAGGCAGTGGCCCCCGTGGTGGTAGTGGTGGCCGTGGTCATCAAGACCATGACAGGCCCAGCTACTCTCAAGCGCAAGGCTCCAGTGCCCCTACTAACCAACCCCCCCAACCAGCTGCAGCTGATGGATCCGATCCCTACGCACAATGTAAGTCTTGATATGCTGTGCCCTTGTGCCCTCGCTGAATGCTAATCAACATAGATGGTGGTTACCAAAATTACCTGGCGCTGTGGTATCAGTCCTTGATGTACCAACAACAGCAAGGCGGACAAGGTGCCCCCCCTTCTGGTGCTCCTGCACCCGGAGCATAAGTGATGTCCTGCCTGCTTGCTCGTGCTTGGGTGATCTTGATTGAGCTCTCATCCGCAAATGCCGCGGATCGAGGGTGCCATCTGGTGGTTTGATTGATATCATGCCAATGTTTTGACGCTCTTGACACTTCTCTGCACTCATAGCCCGTTGCCACGACCTACGACTGTACATCACCCGTTTTCTTTTCCCGTCTTTTGAGGACCCCTTGGACTCAACCTTTCTGATGATATATCTCTTGACTGGGCTGTCTTTACAACATTAATATTGAGGTGCAATCTCGGGTGCGACGTGCATGGTTGTCTTGCCATGACCTCATTCGAATTCATTTAGGCGATCCTGGACTCGATGCTGAATGTTTCCACGAACATTTGAAGTTGCCGCCGCCTCTACTGGCTCTTTCACGACCATGTTGCTACTGGCTTGCGGACTGACAACTCACGACTAATTCGTTGATGACATGTGCGATTTCCGGTGCCAGCTCATATTTGTCGTGGCGTGGTTGAGCTGAGTTGCGTTGACACGAGATGTGAACCGGCCAACTCAACTGCACGAACCTGATCACAACCTGAACTGGGCCAGTAGTGTCTTGGTGCACGTGGTGTTCGCTTGTCTCTTGCCCCTTTTCCAATCAGGCTCGTACGGTATTGGATGAATCGACTGTCTCGTGCAAGTGGTCTCCTTGTTTCTGCATGTATGCTGCGCGTTGAGTTGCCTAGCAATTCGCCACGTGCATTAGCTCGTTGCGCTTTCATCCACGTTTTCATTTGAGTCTGGTTTCAACACCGGATAGTCTCATCGCCTGCATGTCATGAGGAAAGGGAATGTATACTTTGGTGACGGTGGGTTGGATTGGAGAAATGGAGTTTCGGATTGCATTGCCTTGTATTACCACCGTAACACTTACTTAGTCTTACACGACCGTGGACTTTCCCGTTCACCAATTTATGTCTTTTCTCGTAGTGAGCTGTGAAGATCACTCAAGTCTCCTAGAAGTGTCATTACTACTAAGGCAGAGCCTGGTAGTTCCTCCAGACCCGTATTCTTTGTATCAAGGCTTTGAGTATGCTAAACTTGAGCAGATTACCGAGGTACTTCGGTCGATGGATGAACTATCAAGATTTTATGATCTCGACAGATTCTTAGTATGTTGTTGACGGTTGTGAAGTGGATATGCAGTCTGACGAGGCCAACAGAAGCTTTGACAGAACGAACTCAGGGAACCGAAGTGAATGCGTTCGACCATATCTGGGGTCCCTATTAATAAATCACACCGAGCTGCTTAAGAGATAAAGCCTTGATGGGACTTTGATTCTTTGTGTCAAGATATTGAGACTATTAATTTTTGGACGGATACAGCGAGCAAACCCTACACTTTTAGCAAGGTGCCGGTAGGTAACTTATCAAGGGGAGGCAAGAAAACCGACGACCTTTATCCTAAGTGATGAAGAGAGGTTACCCTGGTATACTTTATTACATATTTAGATCCCTTAATTCTGTCACCTAAGGTATCTTGATGTCAGAAACTTTACTACCTAGTACCTTAGTAGGTACTTACTTACCTACCTTATGTACCTCATAAGGGAACGTTAGTACCTACCTCTACGCAGTACCTATTTTAGAGATGGATGCTAGAGTTTCTGTAGAATCGTTGTCTTATTCGATAGAGGAACCTTGAGTAAGGTACCTAGGCAAGTGCATCATGGAATCAAAAGTCAAATGGAAAGAGCTACAGATGGATTCGTCGAATACCTTACCTAGGTACCATGGATCGTCCCCAAGCACGGAGGGCAAGGTCCTTTTACTTTGCTTCCACTTACAAGACTCATCTCAGCAACAAAAACACTCGCTTCACTGATAATACTATTTAGTATCAAACTCTTATCTGTCATTTCATCATGAATCGGCGCCATCTCCCGTTGCGGAACCGAAAGCACTTCCACCAGTATCGATGCATCGTCTGCAATAGCGTGCTCGAAACTCGCCGTTCCATGAGCCCAAGAATTGAATATGTCCTAACTGATAGATGCTACAACTGCAGTTACGAAATATCATACAGCCTCGCAACGACTGATGAGACATTTTCGCAAGAGTTTCTCCAAACAAGGCTCCCACTGGTGCAAGCGGCAGAGCAGATAGCAAACGAAATAGCTGAGGACTCGGATCAACTGTGAGTTAACTACCCCGGTCACGACTACCGCAAATTGGTGGAAAGAGACGCCGTTGGGAACTTCAACAGCGTCAAACCAGGCTCAAGGCTTACTTGTCGTGATAGGGGGTACCGTAGACCATGGATGCCCACTAAGATCGATGTAGTCCTGGAACCAGATGATGAAACGACTACAGAGCCCTCGTTATATGATGAAACGCCTGAGGAGCGTGCTGAAAGATTCCGGAACCCTGGGGCAGTTCGGTAACCCCAGACACATGACCTTGACTACTTTGCGGTTGCCCTCTCCTATTTGCCTGAACCAGATCATCTTGAATCAGATGATATTGTCTCAGAACTGTCTCAACTAGGTGCTTATGGATTAGAAGTGTATGGTCTTGCGCATGGATACGAATGGTCTGAAGGAGAAGCATCTGAATTAGATCTGCCTGAAGGAGATGCCCACCCAGTTGATAATGTGCCTGCACCACACCAGAGCCCCGACCAGCAAGAAGAGGGACTTGATATCATGAGACACCTATGATTCGCGCAAAGAACACACAAGGGATGCAAGAGGGCCATTGGGATGTCCCGAAGAAGCTATATTGAGTGACGCCTCGGAGGACCAAGAAACCACCACTGAGGGCAGTATTCACTCTGTAACGGCGTTTGATGACAAACTACTTCTGAGGAGGTGGAGGTTAGCGCTTAGCTGGGTGCTTTGTTACAGATATATAATAAAGCGTGCTCAATTTTACTCAGGCTTTCTTGTTGGGAGTGATTTGCGATTAGCATGCACATTAAGGTTCCTTATTTCGAATCCAATATGAGAAAAATAGGATATCCAAGGAGAAAATATGTCATCCTGGAGCCGCAAAAGAGTGATTGAGCTGTCTCTGAAGTCTCAAGAGGAGAGAAAGTCTTTGGAGACACTGGCCAAAGTGGACTGTATCTTTCCAGTGTCTCCCCCGAACTCCAGGAGTTAGAGCTGGAGAAACATCAAGCAACGGATCTTGACCTACTTGAGATCATGAGCGCATTACACCACCTGGTAAGAAAACACTTCTCAACTCAGTTTTCGGGCTGTCCACCGGAGGAAGTTCGCCGGAGGGTAAGTGCACGAGGCACTCAGATTCATCATGATCAACGGCTAAACCTCAGCCGTCAAATTTGAACTCGGTACATGTGAGCTCAGAAACGTTGAAACCCAAGGTCAGAGAGTGTTTGGATGAAACTGACGGACGTTTAGTCTAGAAGCATAAAACCAGTGAGCTACGCCCGTAGAATGTTGGTCGGGTACTTGATATGACGCCCCGAGACGAATAGTGGGAGAGCTAGTAGGCTTTATGATGGTCTGTGGTGGTCCCAAGAATTCCAGTCACCATGGGTAGTGGAATACAGAACGAAGAAATCGGCACACGTGAAGCCCAAGGTGGGAGATATCATTGAGATTGGATATCAAGATCATGCAGGAGGATTATACAAAGTTCAGCCAGAGATTAGCATCATGAGCTCACGGAATCAGGAATTGCGGGAATGCTAAATAATGCCCTAATCGAAATCCTTTGTTCAAAATGGAATTAAACTTGAATGCCCCGGAGTTTGCTCTAGCTCAGCCTCTCATGCCAGGCACAACACACCGAAGACTCTGGGGATGAGAGCCCGAGCCGCGAAAGGTTATCGCCAGCAAACGTCTTCCCGTGGCCACTGAAGATACTCAATAGAACAAGAGCCGAGGAGATGGGGCTTTTTGATCACCGCCATGAGAACCCTACCCTGCTTAGCAGGATCGTCATGTGTGATGATGATGGCTGTGGTGTTTGAAGATCAAGGCGTTAGTCTTCCGGGAAGACAGCATTTTGCGAATGGCCTCATTTGCCTCTGGATAATGCCTCGGCAAGTCGACGAGACTCGGTACGTCTCTGTAATTCCAAATAACGATCTGAAGCTATCACCAGGTCCCAACAGTAGAGACCATGATATCGGTTACTGCCGAAGATAAAGCTTTCCAGAATAGGGTCGAGAACCCACAAAGACCCCCACGAAATGGGTCAACTGTCAAGAGCAGGATCCTAACTTAGAGTCTAGAACTCAGAAGCGAAGGGCTCGGGAATTGTCAGGCGGTGGCAGTGAAGGAGAAACCAACTACTACAGTACTAGTTAGTTAGGTGTGGCAAAACCATACCATACGGACGGATGTACACACATACATACATGCCTAGCGTTGGAGAAAAGCTTATTGCCCCGAAGACAAGGGGAGGAAATGAAACATCAGAATGAAACTGGAAGTGATGTGTTGATGCGAGGCAGCTGAATAACTATCGCTTGGACCTTTCATGACAACCGTTGCCTAAACGTGCCTATCAGAGGTGAGATGGGGCCTGGAAGTGCCAAATTTTAAGACACGTCCGTTTCTGGCTGTTTTATGTCGTATCTGCGTCAATGTATGTATGTATGGATGTGTGACGTGACGTGACGTGACGGTTGAGTACCTAGGTAGGGGTGTAGAAAAGAGGGAAAAAGGAGTAATTAGAGTTGGCCGTTGCCTCGTCGAATTACGAATGTTTTATCGCGGGGTGTAGTCTATGCTGTAGCACGTCCATCATTGCGCATCACTCACCCATTCTCAGAGCTTCTTATGTAAACCTATATTAGAATCACCATGTCCTCTCACTTGATCCCATGGCCAGGCCGGCACGGCTCTTTTTCAATTCTTCATCTCCCGCGTTTCCGCGGTAGATCTTCTCCTTCTTCTCTTTAGCACGACATTTCATACTGGTGTCAAACGTTTACTGGTTTATTTCAACACCACCCTTCTTGCTGTCTTGCTGTTGGTGGCTATCAATCAACAACGAACCAACCAACACCAAGTTTATTTTGTTGCTTTTTTATTACCCACGAATTGCATATCAAAGAAACGTCGACAATATCTGTGGCTTTCTCTCTGGCATCAACGTCGACGTTGCATTGTGGCTTGCTACTCTCCTCGGCACTCACTCGTCTCGCGTCTAACGTTACAGAGCTTCGCTTGATGAAGACACCAATTCGGTATTCGGCATCTTCCCCAACTGAGACATCGCGAGTATTCCCAATACAAGAAGCAGGGCCGCCAAGACAAGGTAATTCTCACCAACAAACGCCTAGACTCACAGACACTGACTCTCCAACAAGTCTCTACGCCTAACATCGTGACATCGTGCCACGCATCGCTGAGGTATCACCGGCCAATTCTTCAGTGCAGACATGTGCCGAATGATGATCTTCAGAGGACATTGCACGTGTTGCGATCAGCCTCAGACTTGGGTTGACTTGACCCAAGAACTGTCCTGCCTTGAGGCTAAGAACAACGGATGGTTTGGTGGATGCCGCCGAGGTATCCTCGTCCAAGAGCACGATTTCAACCAAGAATGCCCCGTGTGTCATGAGGAAGACGAGGGCGTCGGAGGATTAGATGAAAGTCACATAATGCCATTTCAACAGACATCACAAACACAAACACAAAGCAGCCTCGGCAAGAGAACAGCTGGGGAGCGAGGAGAATCCAGCGATGCCTCCAAGAAGCAGAGGACTTGAACAAAGCATACACTTATCGGCGTCGGGCTTTCTTTCGGGAACCAGGCATAATGGGACAGATAGGCTGATCTTCTACTGAACTATCGGCGGTCGACATATACACGTTCTATCATGAGATGAGAAGAAACCGTGGTAACGAATAATGAACGGGGACTTTCAGGATCTTGGAGGCAACGCAACCATACTGAACGAATGTAATATATCTATCTAGGGACTCAGTAATGTCTATTATATTCATACACAAGAATGAATATCTAATCTAAAGCTCATTCCCTTGCCAAGCCTCTTGGACAGCCTTCCAGTATCTATCACCATCGACTCTGACATGAGCGACATGGGCACCTCCAGCGAATTTCTCTGTTCTGACTACAGCGCCATTATTCTTTGCTTGTTGGGCATGTGATTCAACATCCTCCCAACCAACCGAGAGGTCTGCATCTCCGTAAATGTATACCCGCATAGTCTCCCGGCTGATTCTCTCACGCGTATTGAGAGCCGAGGCATAGGCAGTATGTGGTTCCACACCTAACCATAGTTTGTAGTACACCCATGCAAAGCCCAGGAACACCCAGACGAGGGGGGATAGAAATGGCGGAACCCCGGTTGAGAGGACATGGTGATCTCGTTTCCAATGGAAGTACCCGGGGCACGAGTCCATCACGACAGCATGTCGAGGAATTGGTTTCCCGCCTAGTGAAGTTTCCCACATGCCCCAAAGCGTGGCAGCAGAACTGACACCCCCGTTGGAAAAGATATGGATGAGAAATTTGGGTGCACAATCTTCCTTGGTGTCAACCGACTGTAGAAATGGCAAAGCAGGCTCAAACAGGCGACGACGTAGGGCTGGCTGAATGTATAGCTTAGTGGAAGCGCGGAAGAGGAGTATGGCAGATGTTGGATAGAGCTCGCGATACTGAGAGATGTACTTTGCTATATGAATATCGCGAGCTTCCGACCACGAAAGAATGATAATGAGTGGAGGGTCACCAGAGGTCGTGGTTTTGGGAGTTGTTGATGTCGTTATACCGCGCCGAAAATATGATACAGCTGGACTAAAAGCATGCATGAAAGCCAGAGGCGATGTCTTGGAGGTTGCCATGATGAAGCCCTGATTGAGGTGCTCTGGGCCTGATTGATCAAAAGGGCCTTGGACTTGGTCCGGCGACTCTAGAAGTCTGTTTTATATATAAATGATCCGATATAAGGACCTTTCCGCTCCGCTCCATAACAATCGGCCTATTTAAGGAACCGCGGCCCCGCTGGAGCCGGAGCCGGACGGAGGAACAGAGTCGATAGACCGGAGGCCCTTGGAGACTTTTTCTTACACATGACATCAACATCAATCATAGGTTCAGGTCTTCAGAAATAATGTATTATGAGTGATGCCGAGACTATCGTATGCAAATCATGCCTCAAAGCTTTCAACAGAGAGAACCTGCTCCTCGATAAAGTCAAAGAATTTCATTGCTTCATTCTCGGCCTTGATCTCATCAACCCTCTTCTTGAAGCTATCATCTCCCAAAACACGCTCGACACCTAACCGTACCATATCAGGTGTAGGCCTACCCGTCTTCAAGTTGACCGCAACACCACTCCACTCTCCGCGCATTGCAATCTCCGGTTTGTCCTCGGTCTCACCTGCAAGAACCAAAGGAACACCGTTAGTTACTCCATGAAGAAAGCCACCATATCCAGCATTCATGACAAACACTGAAGCATGAGGTAAGAGAGCGTCGTAGGGGAGGTAATCGATGACGCGGGTGTTGGAAGGAATAGGGATGTCGTCAGGGAGAAAAGCACCCCTTTGCCCGAGGATTGCTACCACGAGGAGGTCATCGCGGTCAGAAAGCGCATCGATAGTAGGAATGATAAGATTGGTTGCGTCGCGAGCAATGGTTCCCTGGGTTACAGCAATGATAGGTCGGTCACCACGCTTTACATCATCCCACCAAGAAGGATAGTTAAAATCCGCAGGAATAGGTTCGGGTGTTGCGCAACCTGAAAACTTGACGTTGGATGGCACATCAGATCGAGAGTACTCGAGACTGGGAGGACACATTTGGATCGAAAGATCATGCATGAGCATCCAATGGTGAAAAGGAATCTGAGGCTCTAGAATCTCAGTGGCGCCAAGATTCTTGAGAACCTCTTCCTGATGGGCGATAACATCAGCAAAAGGTCCACCAACCATCATCTGGTTCATGAATTGATTCCTCGCACGGCCAGATTCCGTTGAGTCAGGAGGAAGACCCGGACCAAAAGGCGCAGTGTCGATGCTGGTAGCCATGTAAGGAATAGGATTCAAGTTGATTACCTTGGGCCGCTTGGTGTATCCTTTGGGGAGAGGCCCACCGAGAGAGATAGGATTGGCACCCATGAAGCACGTCTCTGGCATAACAACCACTTCCCTCTCTGGGTCCTCAGCTCTGATGCCCTCAAGAACTCCATTGAGGATCCTCCAGCGCTCAGGGGTTTGTCCAGTGAAGATATGTCTGATATCATAAAGAAGTCGAGGAATGCCGGCGGGGATAGCCTCACGCTCTGCCATAAGCTTGGGGCTCACTAGAGGTGGGACGGTAACATGTCGAGCACCGGCGTCTGTGATTGATTTTTCGAATTGGTCGCCGGCGATGAAAGTGATCTCGAAGCCACGCTGGACGAGATCTTCTGCGATTCGAATCAAGGGGTACGTGTGGCCGTCCACAGGAGTTGCACCAAAAACAAGATGGGGTTTGCTGGTATTGGTTGGGCCGGTGATTGTTGTCTGTTCGATACCAGTAGCTGTTTTAGCTACACCAGACAGATGGGATGCCATGATCGTGTAAGATAGAGGGCGAGAGGATAGTCAAGGAGAAATTAAGAATGGGTGTACAATAAGAGCTATGAAAGCAACACTCGGGAGACAGGCAATCACAAGAGAGCAGATGCGTCCCTTTATTGATGGGAAGAATCCTGAGGTAGTCATCATTCTTGATACCATGTCTCTCGGCTTCTCAAAGACCGAGAGCCCTGCAGGTATGCTCAGCTGCTGGGACAAAATGCAGGCTGTTGACAATGAAAACCAATGAAAGTCCATATTTTCCGAAAACCTAAGCCTCATGAAGCAAGGTTCCAGGAAGACCTTCCAGATGTTGACATTGTAGCAAAGCCCCGGAACTGACGTCTCGAGAGATGATCTAGAGATACCCCTATATGCAAGTCTGCTTACTGTAAGATGATCTGAGTTCCACAATTGGCAATCCAAGAAGCGTCCAAGCCTCCAGCCCTGCCATTATTCGGTTTCTGAGCCAATAGATCCTGGGGCGTTATGGAGTTGAACATGACAAGCGCCGCGCTATCGTGGTAGTGTAGTGGTGCATCAGCCCTATCTCGGCTGTGCAAGATGATGACATCTGCCCCCTCTTCCTTGATTCGCCATTAATCTATACGATATGCGAGTGGATGCTGGAGGTCAGGTGAGGTTTTCGTTTGATTTCGGAAGGTATCTGTAGAAAAGGGGGTGATAATGGATAGGGTTCTGTTGCGGAGTTTGGAAATGAATGTACTTGAACCACTGACAACTAATGTATTAGGAGTTCTAAGGATGAACCAATGTATTTTATACATGTGCCAGGTATAGGATAAATCGCGGTCATTTAGAAATTCGTGCAAGGTTAGTTTTTGTCAGCGGGGTGCTTTGGCTTCGAGACAAGGAACTTTAGTCAGTGATGGCTCATTTCGTTGCTGACGTGATATTTGAGGCATTAGATCAATAATGTACAATGTAGACAGTAAGATAGCTAACTACTTTCCAGTAGTGAAACTTAGGACTGCTTTTAGAGTCAAATGCTCATAGAACAAATTGACGTAAAAGTGCAAATGCTATAGTGAGGTTGCTTTGTATAGAGCCAAGTTTCAGATAGGCAGCCTCGTAGTAGGCTTGCGAGAATTAGTTGGGTAGTCAGCGTAGTGTCTTGTTTCTCGTTTATTCTAACCAGTCGGTAACTCAATCGCTCTACTATGATGATCTCTTGAAACCTGTAAACAAGTCTGAGAGATGGTGGATGTGGCACCGGATCTGGAGGTCTTATTCGTTGAGCCTCCAATGTCTTGTTCTCCGGGAACCTGCAGTACATTCGTGTTTCTGCGCCATGCATCAGAGATTCTGGGAAGCATTTTAGATTTACAATCCTGACGAGAAAAATCGTTTATGAGCTCTGTATATGATCAGACTTGTTGACGCATGACCATGCGATTTGTGATCTGTGAGATCTGAGTGCAAGCAACGACATGAAGTAACAGGATATTCTTATTTGAAGTTGCCCATTTATTGAATAATCTACTTACCAAGTCAATAGTTAGTTTGATGTGTCAGGGATGGAAGAAGTTCGATCACAGTCCAAAGAAGGACATGATATTATTGACCATGACCCTTGAGTACCTACCTATGTATATATGTTTACGAGACAACCACACCTCGAACACCCAAGCAATTTGAAGATGAAAGTCTTCTAATCACAAGAGGCAAGTAAGGGAAATATATGGTATAGGACTGAACCAAGGTTAGTAGGTAAGCTACGTCATAATGGCAGGAATATTGTCTTTTCAGCGAGTCTTCTCTTAGGCATTGTTGCACCTTCCAAGGTACCTACCTACCTACCTATGTAGCCGAGTCAGAGAAGGAAGGCACCTTCAGGGCACTACCAAGAGAGGTGCCTGCCACCCGCGAGTCTGAATTCTGAGGCACAGGCAAAGCACTTTTCAAAATATCTGAGTGTTTCTGAACATCACATCCTATCCCCTGCATCAACAACCTCACCGTTTCTAACCTCCACCGATCACCTTACACCTAAGGTGCTCATTACCAAGATGAGATCGCTTCACTTCATCTTCGTTCTCCTCGCCAGCACCATATGTCTTTCTTTTGCTGCCGTGGCAGGCAATCAAGTTGCTCAGGCACACTGGGATATTTCAACTTCACTCAACGGCTTCTCCTTCGAAAGAGCCAGAGCCATCTCCGCCAAATCTATTGATCGCACCGGTGTTCGCATGTCGCGACTCAAGAGCCTCAAGAACAAGACTAACTCATATCCGAGATCTGCTCTCTCCCATCTGACACGAACCCATCTCGCAGCAGCCGGAAAGAGTACCGTCCCTCACCAAAACATTTCTGCTGTCGGGAGCTTCTCCACTGCGTATGCTATCCAGTGCGCCTGGGACGACACTCCGGTTTGGCTCATCTTCGACACCGGAAGCTCTGATACATGGGCTGCCAAGACTGGATTCACCTGTGAGGATGCATCGGGCAACGTGAGGAAAACCCAATCTCCATGCAGTTTCGGTGAACCTCATATCGAGAACTTCATTCATGGTATCTCTGAAGTCTACTTTCATCGCCGTTATGGTTCTGGAGAGGATGTATCAGGCCCCATGGGAGTCTCTGATATCGCTTGTGGTGGGATTTTGGTCCCCAAACAGCAAGTCGGCTTGGCCAGCAGAGCTTATTGGCGTGGCGACAACACCACTGTTGGTATTCTAGGCCTTGCCTATCCATCTCTAACAAGCGCCTACCTCGGTGACCCCAGCGACACATCCGATGAATCTGAATGGAACAATTACCCTTACTCGCCTTGGTTTACCACAGCAATCTCAAAGGGCGTTGTCGATCCTATCTTCAGCGTTTCTATCGAAAGAAACACCAGTGATGGCATCCTGGCTTGGGGCGGCCTTCCTCCTATGCCATGGGGACCCAAGTCGTTTGCAGCAACAGATCTCATCATTGTCAGTTGATCCTGCAGGGAGAGTGTCTTTTTAACGTTCATGTTTCTAACAAACTTACAGGCCAAACTCGTTGAGCGTGAGAAGACTGCCTGGGAACCGTCTTTCTACACCATCATTCCGGATGGCTTACAATGGGGAAGCACAACAGACACCGCAAGATACCCCTACATCGTCGACACGGGGACCACAATGATGCATATCCCTCCTCGTCAGTCAACCCGCTTCAAGTTCCTGATGGTTACTAACAGCTCTAAAAGTATTGGCTGAAGCCATTGCCAAAGCTTTCCAGCCCCCAGCCACGTGGATGTTTGAGTGGAGTGCCTACTTTGCCGATTGCGATGCCATCCCTCCCCATTTTGCGGTCATCATCAAAGGGGTTCGGTTCTGGATCAACCCAGCTGATTTGATCTATCAGAATTTCACCGAGCCGGTGACTGGGAAATGTGCAATCGCAATTTCGACAGGAGGATCTGGGCCATATATTCTGGGGGATCTGTTCTTGCAGAACGTTGTGGCTGTCTTTGATGTGGGTGGCGCAGAGATGCGTTTCTACTCCAAATAAGCTGTCTGTGTCCTGGAAGCCTGTCACCTGAGGAGCAAACAAGGGATGTAGCCCTGTAGAGGCAGAATGTCAAAGGTGTAAAATATTGTGGTTGAAGCAGAAATTGTTACCATCCTGCATCTAGTGTTTATATGAACAAGATCAGTTAGCTGACACTAGCGTACGAAACAAGACTTCGTCTTGTTGTTCCACAATGCGTCTGACTGTCAGTCTTCCTCCTCAATCTTCAACACCATGCCTCGACATGTGCTTGAAGATGATTGCTAACGCTCAAAGCAGTCTAATCAGAAGACTGCGGTAGAATAGGAATCGATGGCTTGGATCTATGTATGCTCGTCGTTTTGCTGGCGTTTGCCGTCCTCCTACCCCCTTCAGTGAATTTTATTACCAAAGTTATATTGAGAACGATCTGACCGCTTCATTTTTCAGTTCGCATAGATTAGCGGGGTTTGTTAACTTAGGTAGAAACAAGAATCGGTACTTGAAGTGTATTGGGGGGGGGGGGCTGTTCTCTTCTTGGTTGCCACTTATACAGCATCATCCCATAGTGAGAATATTAGTCACCACAAGATAAAATTCAGTTTTGATCTTAGCCAATACTGGAGTAGAACTCTCATTAAACGACGCGTGAGACCCTCGGATTTCTTGTTATCTGATCTAATCTCCATGTAAATTCATATCGAAACCAGGAAAGAGGAGGCAAGAAAACTCAGGAACATGTTCCAAGAGACACAAAGATCAAGTAGATTTAGTACAAACTAGTTAGAGCCCAAGATTGATTATCTTCGCACCTTGATTGAGAGACAGAAGTTTGCTTCCCCCGATGACCAGAGCCCAAGTGGAATTGTAAGCGAAAAGATCCAATGCAAACAGCATCGTGTATCTGCAGTGGAACGTGATTCGTCGTGTGATGTTGTGTGGGATGCTTATCGCGATAACCCGCAATGGAAGGTAGGTAGTTCGTGGTAGTTATCCTGCTGTTTCTAGCTGTCTTCCATTTTCACAAGTTCACGATTGCCTCCGTTGCAGGTCAAGCATTCGACTCAAGTCACAAGACTCGGCTTCAATGACATCCTGGCCTGGCACATCCCATCCTGTTTGGCTCGGATACAGAATCACCAGAGAGAGAGACCTTACCACTTCAACATTTGTCATCGACATCTGACGTTACGGGCCGAAGCACAAGAAAATTATGAGAGGTGTCGCAGCCGGACCTCCGTTACCTGTACGGACAAGGGGTCGTGCAAATACCTTTGCCTTTAGCAAGGTACGAGATAAAATATTTCTTTGATTCATTGTCAGTGTTCAAGCGAACGAATCCGATCCACCAAATCTTCGTTATCGTGAGGCCGCAAGGCGGTGTAAGGGAAGGGCAGCAGTGCAACACGACAGAAAGCCGCAAAAAAGCAACTAAACCTGGGGTGAGGGGACCCCACGCCCGGAAAGTCTGGGAGCTTGGGGGAGAATGAGGTTCAAGTTGCATCTACCATCACATCACAACGTCAAATCGGATGGAAGACGGGTCAGAAGACGGATGACCCCATACATAACATGCGTTGGAAATGCAAACATCGGCCGAGAACGCACCCCAGAAAACGGCATCTGGGGACCTTCAAAAAGCAATCGCAAGTCATGATATCGCAACAACACGACGCGACATGACATGATACTGGTGGTGCCAATTCGGACAGACCCGGAGCTCAGCATAGGTCTCGTGAGCGGCAGCTGGTGGTGGTTCCTGCAGCATACCGTACCGTACTGTAGTTGCGCCCAGACAGACGGGTCCAGGCAAACATTTGACCATGGATTGAGGCTGACGGCCCGGGTAAGAGCACGGGACAAGTGTGATGAGATTTGGATCTATCGATGTCCACGCCAATACCAATATCAATGTCTGTTTACTGGAGCTGACTCGGTCGGTTCTGGGCTCGGCGTCTTGTCGGTGTCTGCCGTGAAATGCCTAAATTCACACAACCAAGGGCAATATTCTCAATGGCTACTGCATATCCCCAACACCATCTTTCTGAGCTTTTGACGCCGAAGATTGTCCTTAAATGCCTGATATCTGGTTGCCGTCTCCGGGACCATGCCGGGAGGATCCGGAGGCAGGTCACCATGAGACAACTGCAACGAAGGTTGAGCTAGCGGCTACGTACAGGTCTCTGGCAGGGCTGCGGCTTTCCTCCCCCACCATCTGATCGGCAAAGTGAAATGGAAATTTTACAGAGTGGAGGTTCCCACGCAAGAGACCGGAAGGGATATGATGAAGTCAGATTCAGGGGTGGTTTTGGAGCACCCGACCTTCTGTCGTCCCCTACAGGACCGTCTCCGAGCCACCACCATACAGGGCATCTCGACTGTCCCGGGGCCTCTACAGACACGCACGGCGTCCATCCGAGCGGCGGCGGGGAGGTTTGGCCCGCGACAGTGGATCAGAAACGCGGGCTTTAGCGGGGCAACGACGTAATCCCATTGGCCTGTCTCCATTCCATCGTCATTCATGATGGAGCCACGACATTGAGAAAGACGATGCAAGCCGCATGCTCAACATGAATTTTTTTTCTCTTTCGTGTTTGTGATGGAGCAAACTCGATTGCCTTGACTAAAGTACAGGTATTTTCTTCTTGCTATAGCAGCGATAAGCTGTACCGTATCAAGTGTGATACTCAGCTGGGTTGGGTCCCCCTCTTAGCCTCAAACCCGACTCCATCTTCATCCCAAGCTACCTTACCTTACCTTACCGTAGCTACCTGCATACCCTTACCTTACTTCACCTTGGACTTCTGTCACTTGACCTCTCTTATCCTCATCGGCCTTCTGTCCCTTGAACTATTCGATACGCTACCCCAGGCACGGCTTGCTACTCTATAGAGCAACTAGTTAAAGCTGCTGCTGTCCATCCATCTCAATTTCTTTTCCTTTCATCCATAGACCGCTCGCTCACTATTCGACCCCTCACTCTATCCCCCACTTCATCCTCAGACAGCTTCTCCCCGAAGTCTTGGTTCCCTTGCCCCGGGTGCCTTTACTGCAGATCACATCAAATTCATCTGAATCTTGCTCTTCTCGGCCAGTTCAACTTTGGGGCTGCATATACAGGCCGATAGAGCTTCGACTGGCTCTATTTACTGCATCGAGCAAAGTTGCATTGAGGCCACTTCATTGGGGTCAATTTGGCGTATCATCGACGTGAATATACTCCGTTGGGACGGGAAGGAACATACCATCCATCTACGTGCCGTGGCTTCCTCATCTGATCTCGACCAACTGGCTGGCTACCTTCGGATCCAGTCGTCGGAAAGAACTCACCCAGGTCTTTCCTTTCTCCTCACTCACCCTCCCCTCTGTAGAGTCTACCTCGGCTCACACGACCACTAACATTCTGACTCCCACATTCTACCGCTCGTCTTCGATTAGACTATCGTCTTTCCAATCTCATCCCCTTCTTTGTTTGATGCCTCTGCAGTATTGGAGCTTCATCAGATTTGATCAGTGCCTGGCTCTCGTTTGTGAACCTTGATTGCTCTGCTCAGTAGCAGTCGCTTTCAATTTCACCGCCCAAGCAACTTACACCCAATTTGTCGCAAACCGTCAGCCACGATGCCTTCTCGAACTAACGGTGTCGGCGTTCAGGCCGAAGATACCAGGATCTGCGTGGTCATGGTCGGTCTACCAGCCCGAGGCAAGAGTTATATTGCCCAAAGAGGTAGGTTCCATTTCTATCTGCATCTGCATCATGCGCCATCATAGCTGACCAACTTCTCAGCTCAGCGATATCTTCAGTGGCTCTCCATTCCTGCACAGACTTTCAACGTTGGCAACTACCGCCGCAATGATGCACCACAACCCACGGCCGATTTTTTCGATATCAACAATCCCGAAGGAGAACGCACCCGTCGTGCTGCCGCCGAGGCTGCTGTTGCCGACATGCTCGCCTGGTTTCGTTCTGGCGGCATTGTTGGTATTCTTGATGCTACCAATTCTACTCTGGAACGCCGCAAGTGGGTCCTGGAGGTCTGCAACGAAAACGGTATCGAGGTTCTCTTTGTCGAGAGCAAGTGCGACGACGAAGAGCTCATCATGGCCAATATCCGAGATGTCAAGACTACCAGCCCGGACTATCGCGGACAGGATCCTGAGACTGCCGCCCTCGATTTCCGTAACCGCATTCGCAACTACGAAAAGGTGTACTGCACCATTGACGCTGATGGTAAAGAGTCTCACCTAACTTACCTCAAGATCATGGATGTCGGTAAGCAAGTCATTATCAGCCGTATCCGAGATTATCTCCAAAGTCGCATTGTGTACTATCTTATGAATCTACACATCCGTCCTCGTTCAGTTTGGCTATCAAGAGTAAGAGCGATTACGTTGCGCGATCAAATCAATCACTGACAATCTTTATAGCATGGCGAATCCTTGTATAACATTGACGGAAGAATTGGCGGTGATACACTCCTCTCTCCTCGTGGTGAACAGTATGCGAGAAAACTTCCTGAGCTCGTCCGAAAGTCAGTTGGTGTAAGTCCAGCTGCACCCTAACATTTTTTATGTGGCTAACACTAGGTAGGACGATCGACCACTAACAGTATGGACCTCGACTTTGCGACGCACTATTGCTACTTCTCGTTTCCTTCCCCAGCACTACAATCAACTCCAGTGGAAGGCGCTCGATGAGCTTGACTCAGGAGTATGCGACGGCTTGACTTATCAGGAGATCAAGGACCGATATCCCGAGGACTTTGCCGCCCGTGATGAAGACAAGTACAACTACCGATATCGTGGCGGGGAGTCGTACCGTGATGTTGTTATCCGCCTTGAACCCATCATCATGGAATTGGAGCGAAGTGAAGATATTCTTATCGTCACCCACCAAGCTGTGTTACGATGTATATATGCATACTTCATGAAGAAGGACCAGTCTAAGAGCCCTTGGATGAATGTGCCCCTGCACACCTTGATAAAACTTACCCCGGGAGCCTACGGTACCGAGGAAGTTCGCTATGAGGCCAATATTCCTGCCGTCAGCACCTGGAGAGGCAAGGGCAGCACCGCCAAGCACGAGAACCCAGCCCCTGGTGTCATGTAATTACGATATACAACATTTTCAAGTCTCACAAGAGTGTACTTGAGTATACGGCGAACATGCGCCCGGTGGATGACTGTTACGATTTGAAATGAGCGTGCATATGGAACAGATTTAGGGGTATGATGACACGGCAAAGCATTTTTGACGAGCTTTCTATCATTACTTGCTATGAAGAAGAGAGCTCGTACGATATCCGCAGGAACCTAGGGCTCGGGAATAAACACATACACGGCATAATGTCACGAAAGGCACAATGGTAGGGCTTCGGTACGGCTCTGTACAGGATCAACGGCGTTATTTGCTATTTGTCTGATAGCGGATCAGGCTGGATAATGATTAGTGTCTATATAAAAATGACATCGAAGCACATCAACTGAACGAATCACAAAATCATGATGGTCACATATGAGAGCAATTGTCCGTTAAGTAAACTGAAGTTGAGCAATGCAGGTGGTTGAGAACAAATTCAAATTGTTGTGGCAATGCCTGATGTGGAATGCCAGGTTTTTTTATCCCCCGTCTAGGATGATATTGTGTCCTGGCTAGTAACTAGGATGCTTCTTTACTGCCCTCGTAATATCCAATATTTCGTTTCCCTTAACTCATATATAAGACGATGATCTACAAGTACAATCAATATCGAGAACGACTGGGGGCGACACACTGAGGTCATGGATGGACATTATCTCCCCAGCTGATAATTGCTCATCGATCGTTCAACATCCGACCATCGCACGAAGTCTGTAGGCTCCTGCACCGATTATGGCATCGGAGAGCCCTCGACATCCCAGCAATACCTCATCAGGCTCGTCAAGGTGGAGACCGCGGAAAAGAAGAGCAGCGTGCGCCGGTAGTTACTCGGTGGGGTCGATTTTGGTACCGACCCAAAGTGTTGGAGACTCATCGAGGTCAATCGACCTCTTAGATAGCGTCCATAGAGAGGGCCTTTCATGTTCTTAAGTCGTTCCTGAGTCCTTCCTGAGCTATTCATATTGATATCTTCTGAACCCTCTGAAGACACAGTGCGCCGTGTTCGCTCCAAACCTACCATGGCTACCTGATTTGGCTTTGTAGGGCAGAACGTTCAGAGGCATGGGGAAGATTCTCGCTTACGCGATTTTCCGTCGTGGCTTCAATCATTATGATCGTGTGAGCTTTCGTTCGATTGTCCCGTAGAACTCGGCAAGTGGTGCGAGGCGCAGTCTGTGCCGGTATTGGTGTCAGATTTCCAGACTTCCTGTTCCGGCTGGTTTTCTTCGCTACTTTGTCGCTTCTTTGAAACCATCTTCTTGGTCAAAGACGGGGTTTGTGATCGGGTTCCTCCACGGCGCTTCTCTCTGCTGCGCGTGGCCTTTGACATCGGCCAAGAGCGACGGAATCTTCCAGTGGTTGGTGCAGTCACACTGGGAGCTGCAGGTACACTGTGCCGAAATTGTAGTTGATGTAGGAATGTATGGTTGGGATTTTCGTGGCAAGTGCAGCGACAAGGAGCGAGATTAGGCCCGGAGGCCTTGACGATCTTGGCAATGAGCTCGGCCATGGACAATTCGATATGAAGCTTCACGAGATATGCAAGTGGGTGAAACTCAACGTATCTGACACAACGATTAGCTGATGGGCAATCCACGGGAGTTTCAACATACAGAAATGTATTCCGTAGTGACATTGACCCAATGATTAGAATCTATTTCGAGTGTCAGCCAGCTGAGATAAAAAAGAGTTTGATAATGAGGACTTACGTCCATCGAGATGGAGACGATGACCATCACCAGGTTGAAGCGATACAAAACCACATACTTGGTTAGGCCGTATGATATGAGGGACGAGCGGACAAGATAGACAAAGTAGAAGTTCAGAGCCAGATCAATAACTGCAAAAATCCCTTTCTCGATTCGGTCCCAAACGTTGTTGATGTCGATATAAGTCTGGCTAATTTGCAGTCGAGCCGGTATCCAAATACAAAAGACTGAAACGTTAATAAGTGCCAAGATAACAAATATTCCCCATTTTAGTCGTCGAACGATGGTCGGTGAAACGTGGAGAAGGGCTATTCGGTTGACAATGATTTGCATAATGCAATGGATTTGAAATACCCAAAGGAGCACTGTAGCGATTAACCCAGGACCGCAAACGTGAGCCAGTGAACATACAGATGAAGAAATATATCAGGAACCTTGAAGTGACATGGTTAATCATTGAGCTTGATGTCATTGAAGATAGAGATTGAGCAACCAAGACTCACCCTGGGCGAATAGTTCCTCGAACATAACCCCAGCCAAGACCTCCAATAATGGCGCTGGAGACCAATTCAAGCCATATCAAGATCATATACGTTGTGATTCTTTGTGCGCGTTTCCATTGATGATAAGTTTGAATGCCCACACGAATGAGACCAAAAATTGCCAGACACAGAGTCATGCCAAAGGCGATGCTGACAATGGCCCAGTCAGAGCAACTTGGCTCGTGGTATTCGAACCATGGTGGAATAAGCAGTCCGCCCCCCTTCATTGTATCATGGCTACCGACGTGATCAGAGGTAAGAGGTTAGATGATTGGTAGTGGTGAGTGGTGCACACGATTGAACACCAATTAGAAATGTCGGCTTGATCTCGAGGTTTTGTAGCAAGGGTCTCGGTTTGTCAAAGCCAAAAGACCAAGTCGAAATCAATGTCGAATGCCACGAAAATGTTGCAAGAAGCAAAATGCGATCCCCACGCCACCGAGTCTTCGATGTCCGTATCAGGGCATTTCTGTACTGCACGGCGAGCTGAGGGTTTGTCGAGGAGGCGGGTTACGCGGAAGAGAAGGACCGGTGCAATGCAAGCTGTAGTGGTAGCGTCGTCCAGAGGCTGATCCTGGACTAAAGACTGGACGTTGAGGACGTGGCGCTCCTCTTGTGGAAGTCCGATGGCCCGGGTGTGGAGGGTTAGTAACTTTTAATATCACCTGGGTACCGACCGAGTCCAGTGATGTCTGACGGTGAAGAGGATGTAGATTGTCACCGCTTCGGTTGAGCCTTTCTTTTCTTTTCCGTAAGGTAGGGATGGAGACCAGTTCCAACAACGAAGCTGCAGGGAGGAGGATGGAGGGCCCTTTTGTCCATTCACCACGGTTGACTAGTCCACGGCATTGTAATTGCCGAGACATCTTGTTAAGAGCGCATTCGTGATATTTAAACCAGTGATTTCCTGGCCATTGGCGTCTTGCTATGTCAGTATCCTTGATCCGCTCCACAGCAATGGAACAGCAACAACAGCTCTAATGCAGCTCAAATTGGTGGACGATAGCTTACAGTAAGCGACCGATAGAGTTTATCGGGGCACGGGGCACTTAGTTGGTGAGGATAAGGCCAAGCCAAGGCAATGCACGAAGGCTCGTCGATCTTAGTGTGATATGATACGTCAGAGGCAGCCGCTAAGTTAGGATCTGTCTCTGCCGTCATGCAATTGCCGAATCTAGATTTGACAACCAGAGCGATTTGCGCTGGGCCATTGTTTGTTGAACAACGAAGGAGAGAGAGTATAGTGGTCGATTGGATTGGACTGGGGGATGGTGAATTTGATATTGGACATGCAATTCTTTTCAAGGGGTAAATCAATTTCGATGTCGGCAGGAGCTGGTCTGAAACACAGAGCAGGCGCGAATGGTGGCACTTTCCAACCTGCCTACCTACCTTACCTATGGACGAGTACCTATGCGTGTGTCATCTGAACCTAAAGTCCTTTCCATACCATGATAGAGGTATCTGGTACATATCCACTTATAAAGTGGTATCAGTTCAAAGATGGATGGCCACTACCTTACCTTAGGAAAGTTGATTGATATACACAGTACCTAAGTATTTAGGATGCTTGCTGTTAGGTATGTCTCACTGAGTAAGTACCTAAGGTAGGTATGGTATTAGCTGCCAGCCTACCTAGTACCTAGTACCTACAGAGAGGGAGGGATCGATTCAAGTCCTGAGTACTTCTTCCCCGCCTGTCAAAACGCAATCATCTCAACGACTCACCTAAGTTAGTACTCTTGAGGATAATACGTGAAATAAAATATCTACCCATACCCATGGGCTATTAAAAATGAAACATGGCAAAAGCTGTGGGACTTATTAATGCATTTAATCACAAGCTGGACTCGGCCGAATGAGGTGTATTCACAGAGGCTGAACAGTGTTAGGAGTGAGTGACACCAAGCAATAGTCTACTAGCCATCAACACCAGACACATCATCACGAACCCAACTTGATCACCGTGACTAAACGGCCCATAGTCCTACCATTTCACGTATTTAAAGTAGAGAATTCTATCAGAAGCCATGATGTCTTATCTGTCAACTCCCTCGTTACCCTAAAATTCTACGTCTATGGCTTTCCTCTTTCAACCCCCCATCTTTGGGAACTACATCCTCCCAGTAGTTCCCATAAATGTACCTACGACGCCGGTTGCTCTACCACAACTCACCATAACACCTGTTCAGCTAGTTCAGCTGTATCGTCCTGCCTTTTCTCCACCCATCAGGATCAAAGTCATATACCATCGTGCAGGAACTGTTCTCGCCTCGAACGATGCTTGCTACAACTATCCTCCACCTCGGGAAACAGTGCTAGGAAATTTATCCTGGTGGTCTGAGCAGCATGGACTTGGAGATAAAGCTTATACCCGACGTTGTACACTCTATCTCACGAGAAGCTACCGTTCAATCCTCACTATTAACCCAATAGATGGACCTGTTTCACCACCAGATCTTGTGAAGAAGGTGTCATTTGGCGATATGACAGCTCCAGATTTCCATACGTTGATGATGGACACAGCAATAAATAACTATGGAGCCTTTATCTTGGTCGATGTGAGTGCATTGGCTAGAGGGAAGTGGTAGAGGAGAAGGAGATAGCTGATAGAATTCTCTAGCATGGTTATGTGCCTATTAAGATTCTGGCCCAACAAACCGATAACGATCAGAGTACTCCCCCAAACGGAAGTTCAAATGGCACCACTGGCAACAGCCAGAATAACTCGACTGGCAATACTCAGCCTTCGCCATCATCAACCTCTCCAACGGATGCGATCAACACCAATGCGCCTGAACCTTCGAACGCCGGAGATAACACCACCGTGCCTGAGCCAGCTGCATCAGAAATCAACACTGCCCCTGCGGCGACTAATTCTCAGCCGGGACCTAAGATGCCTAAAGTTGCAAGCGTGGAGCCTGGTGACACGGGGGAATAAGGGGGTTTACAAGCGGTCAAGCATTGAAGAGATATCATGTATTAGCCCTCCTCATTCTAGTTTCTTCTGAAGCCCTTGAAGCGAATGAAATCCCTCAGACTGTAACTGTGATCGTGTGTTGTTCGGAAGCATCTCAGCCAAGTTGTCACTGTCAGCCCCTGGCCAGTTCACATTCACGCCAACCTGACACTCGCCCTTTTCTGCGCGCTCATCAAAATCAGAGCATCTATCTCACTGAATAGGAGCTGAGTCTCTGGCACAGTCGTTACAAAACGACCCCTCACTTCAATAACATCTCAGGTGGCCTGAATTACACACAACACCTCCGCTTCCTCAGCCTTCTTCTCCTCATCGTTATCTTTGCCTCATCTCACTGTTTCCTTCAGACTCTGAACCTCAGAGTTACCAAGTGCCATGGATTTGTTCATCACTGCCCAAGAGCCCTTTGCGCACCATCCACTCAAGGCCAAAAGCTTCCCTTCAGCTCTGAGCAACTCAACCGACAATCCCTCAAGTGATGCGAGACCTCTTGTGCCTCTCCCACCAGTTTCACAGCTCGAGTTTGATCTCATTGTCCATGATCCCTGCCACGACAGCACTCTCACTGGCTCCTGGGATCCTCTCCCGACCCCTCTGAGCATTCCTCTCAATACCTCCAGGGTTCATCTCCTCAACCTCTTACGGGAAAAGCTCCCTGTCGTCGAGGCATCCGGCAAGAATCGTCTCAGCCGCCAAGTCCGCCGTCCCAAGCTCATCTCTGCTACGCTGTACTGGACCTATGGCGGCAAAATTTACCCGCTTGGACCTAGCGATAAGGAGTGGCATTATCGTGATCTCGTCACCAAGACAGACATCATGGCTCGCTCTGAGCTTGAGTGGTTTCTTCTCAAGGAGATGATGGCTTCGTCTAGAGGAGCACTCAAGTGCTACATCTCCGTTCGTGGTGAGCATCTCCCGGCCAAGAAGACTTCTGGCTGGTGGTTCAAAAACAGTGCCTGAGAGCACATACTCCAGTACGTTCATACAGCTCGATCTCCGCCAAGCGTTTTAAGTACTGATTGTATAGAAGGATAGTGACATCAACGACATTACGATGAAGCTGGACGGCCGGCAAGATGCACTTTAGGGGCAAAGGGGGGGACATGTGTTAGAACTTGATGTATGCAATAAGATCAAGCATATTCCAAGGAAGGGAACTAATACGCTATTCATCCACGCATTAAAATTTATCCATAACGTCATCTATTTGTTCATGGAACTGCTAGTTGCCTCATCTAATGCTGTCTCATCACAAGCGATACAAGATATCAACAGAACGCCCGGTAAGGGACATGGTTTCTCAGTAACCAATGCCTGCAAAGACTGGTTCATGTCAGATTGCTATGATTCACTTCTCTTTCGTGCAATGTCGGTTCTTGGGTTGTACTATGTGGCACAGTGAACCTTTGCCCCCAAATGTTGCTTTATCAGACGCTCATGAAGCAGTAAAACCGTCAACACCAAGATAAACCAAAGATTTAGACAGACTGATAAATCGAATTAACATCGTAAAGACCAAACTCCATATTTAGCCTAGGTATAATCTGAACAAACCCATGATCCTCGCGCCACCAGACTGCTCATAAGTCAACACAACGCAACGCAACGCAACACAGCACGGCACGGCACAGCACAACCTCAGCTCCTCTCCCCCGTGATTTTGGTCTTTAGCTCTTAAATTAAGACGGACATTGACGACAACAGCATGCTCGACCAATCCACCAGGGTCTCCAAACTCCCCCCCGTATACACCTAATGACTTGCTGAGAGCATTCTTTTCAGGTGAATAAACAAGATCAAGGCAAATGCAGATGACAAAAACAAATAAGGGTAGCCAAGACTTTCGACGCCAGCCTGTGCCCCAGGCCCCTGTAATCGTACAAGAGTACAAGAGTAGGTAACTTAACCACGTTACCCAAATTAATCCCCATATCTCCTCCTTCCCCTCTATTGGTGGTGGGCTTTGATGCTCAAGAAACAGGCCCATGACGATGTCGTTTACTATCATTATGTGCATGTTCCAACATGCGTGGGTCTCGTCATCCGTGTCTCCGATTCACTGCCCAGGCAAAGATGACTGGACAGTGAAAGGGTGTGCTCCAAGAAGGGGCTTCCCAAGAGCATCCGTTATGCATTGACAAACATAGCCAAGATTGTATGTATGTGGGAATACACGTCTTTCAAGATACCTTCACTTTGTCACAACAGAATATCTTCCCCACAAATAGGCCCATAGCAGTAACAAATACGAAGTGACGCCACTATGCAAAGTGATGCTGAATAAAACACTCAAATATCTCGCTGTACGAGGTAATGAGGCAGCCCATCCCTTACTGAGCTGGCGGGTTTCCCTTGAGCCGCTTTGGCATCCTTGGTGTGGGTGGTTTGGCATTACGTGGCATTCCATTGGCAGCAGGCGTAGGTGCTCCAGATCCATCCTCCTCTTTCACTGCTGATGGCCGTCGGCGCTTGTTCGAAGCGGGGGAGGTGTTTGCACTGGGGCCGCTTGACCCAGTACCCTGCTGACTTTGCTGCATCTGCATTCCGGGAGCTTGCATGTGTCCGGGTGCTGGGCTGCCCATGTGTGGTGATCCAGGGAGATTCATATGAGCCGCGGCTGGGCTTGCACCCATGGGAAATTGTCCGAAGCTCGGTGTGCGGGCCCCGGGGGGTATTTGTTGACCATTCATATTGGGCGGAACTCCGTTGATCTGTGTTGAGACATACTGATCGAGGGCTTGGTACGGGCCAAGGCCGGGGTTCGAATGGTAAAATTGGAATAATGGGTTCATCTGTCCCATCACTTCAACAATCTGGACATTATTCATTAGCGTCACTCTTACTTACGTTGAGTGAGCTGTCCCTACCTCAAGAAACTGGAAGACAGCTTCAGTCACACCTTTGCTGTTGACAGCCGAATCCGGCAGGTCAACTAGGACCTCTGGTGGCTGGGTTTGAGGTGACTTCAACTGTCGACCCTTGCCCTTCTTAGACAATTCGGGTGATTTGCCATCCTGTGAGTTAGTTTTGTGCCATTCCTTCATCCACATGTGGGCGGGCTTCGCGGCATCGATGACCTGTTTTCGTGATATGAATTCGTCATGACTCGTGGTGAGGAACTCGAAAAGTTCGATCCTTTGTTCAGCGTCGAATTGTGCTCGGAGCGTACCACTAGCGACCAACTATCACCATCTTAGCAACTCATCTACTCAGATCAATCAGAATGTCTTACGTGAGATCCAGTCTCGAACCAATAAACGAAACTGGCCTTAGAATTTTCAATACAGTGACAATCGCCAGGAAGAGGTCGATCTGTCACACCCTTATCCATGATCAACTGCATATTCTTTACGCCACTGCCGAAATGCGTGTGAAAGTATCGAGCAATAGCAGGATAAGCGATTTCGTATTGCTTATCGGTCGTATCCTCGGCGTCAGTGATATGTAATGAATGACGAAAGACACCATTTGGTGAGAAGAAGCGAAACACAAAGCCCTGCCAGTAGGAGACGTCATCTCGGCCCTTTGAGCCCTAGAGATCTCTTGTTAGCTTGTCACAGAGGACTTCATTACGATGTATCTTACAGGAAAGCCACTCAAGTGTTCGCTGAATTGCATCAGTTTTAGTAAACATTGGCCCTTCATGCTATCTCGTCGCTGCTGGAGAAGTTGGCTTTGAAGTGCGAGTTGCTGCGCGGTAGTGGCGCTCATCTGATGCTGCTGATGCTGAGCTTGTGGCTGCGGTTGTGACTGTGCCTGGGGTTGGGGCTGCGGTTGAGCTTGTGGTTGAGCAGGAGTTTGTGGCACCTGTGGTTGGCTCTGTCCAGGTGGAAGTTGGGAGGGCTGAGCAGGAGTTGAGCTGGGCGTTTGAGCTGGTGTTTGAGGTCCAGTGGGAGCGGGTGTACCAGCCTGCGATGATTGCTGAGGGGTGTGCTGAGGCTGTTGCTGGCCAGACTGCTGTTGCTGCTGTTGTGGTTGGGTTTGAGGCTGAGGTTGTCCCTGGGGTTGTTGGCCCTGCTGGTTGGCCATCTGATTTTGAAGAGCGAGTTGATTTTGCTGCATAGCTTGTATGCTCTGAGCGTTCATCTGCATCGGTTGGCCTGGATTAGGTCCAGCTTGCATTTGCTGAGCATGAGCAACCTGCTGCTGCTGTTGTTGCTGCTGCTGCTGTTGCTGCTGCTGCTGTTGCTGTTGATGTTGTTGCAGAGCGAGCTGCTGGGCCATAATCGCTTGGGCTTGTGGATGCTGTCCCTGATTTGTTAGCTGAAAAGACGCGAATGGCAGCTAGGCTATGAATTGACTTACCGGAGCCAGGCCTCTTCTAAGTTGATGGAGCTGCTGAGGGTTGAGTTGGCTAAATTGACCCATGTTCATAGGCATACCGCCCTGGATATTGGCTTGGAAGGCTTGATGAGCCATGAGTTGTCGCGCTTGTTGTTGTTGCTGAAGTAGGTGTTGCTGTTGCTGTCGCATCGCAGCCATCGCTTGCGGATTACCAACTGTGAATGGGCCAATTAGCGGTTGCGCAGGGACAGGGATGGTAAGGACAGTGCCAGTAGGATATCACATACAATGTTGTTGCTGGAGCTGTTGCTGAAGCATTTGCTGCTGCGCGGTGGGATTGAGGTGCTGCAAAGCATGAGCATTTGGGTTCGCACCCGGCGGCATACCGCCCATGAGGGCAGGGTTTACTTGTGCTCCGGGAGCAGAGACCATAGGTCCTCCGAATTGATGAGGCATTCCCCCAGGAGCACCTTGCTGACCTGGGTTGTGAGGCATGCCACCAGGTCCCATGGGATGGCCGGCGACACCTGGATGCCCCATGCCAGCAGGATGCCCAGAGAAATTCGGGCCCATACTTGTTGCCATCATGATTAAGTAGTCGGGTCGATTATCCACGGCGTGGATATCGACGATCGCGTAGAAATACTATCGCATACGTAGAACGATGGGAATGAAGTGAGATTGCCAGACGACGCGAATGGGTGCGCGAAAGACGACTGCCGGATACTCGAAGTGGCTGAGGATGTTTATAATAGGTATTTCGCGTGTCGCGACGAGACAGGACGGGGTGCACGGTGCGATATTGATCGTGACGGAAATCAAAAACGACAAGGGAATATAGATCAAAAGCGTGACTATTGAGTCTTCTGCTGTGGAATCGTAGAGCGTCGATGCGATAGGAACCGCCAAGGCATCGGCGAGGGGAAGAGATAATTATTTGGTGGTGTGGTTTCGCGCTGCGAATGCGGACAAGAGAGAGAGAACAAGGCCGACGGGGGGGAGAGGAGGTTGTGGGCGAATAAGGCGACGATGGGGCGAGTGGCACGTCACGAGATTCCAAAGGCCGGGACCAGCGAAGAGGTCAATAGAAGTAAACCGCGGGACGGCCTGAAAAAGGTGAGGCCCAAAAAGAGCGAAGATCAAGGCGTTGAGAAAGAAATTGGTAGATTTGTCGAAAGTCGGGGACCCAGAGGAGAAGGCAATGCGAAGACACGGGAGCGATGCCACAAAGAGGGTTGATCCGCTTTCAGTACGGGGATGGGGAGAAAGAATGGGAGTCGCAAGGACGGGGACTGGGCCGTGGTTGAGTGGGCGGCTGGGCTGGGTAGTGTCTCCCGCGGATGCGATTAGGTTCAGTAAGGTACGGTTCGGTACGGTACAAAACTGTACAGCGGATACTGTCGTCTGCTTCTAGGTTCCTAGGAGTCTGCTCTGCCTGGGCTGTCTCTGCTAAAGGCCTGGCTGGGCTGAGCTGGGCTTTGATAATGCGACGGCGGACCCGGTACTCAGGTACGCACGTTGAGCTGACTGACAGGAAAAGCAGAGGGCGCACGCAAGATACCGGGGTTGAAATCTGACGTGACGGGGGTGGTTGGTAAATTTGAGATTCAGCCAGGCTGAATGTTGGTCGAAAACAAGAAGGAAGAGAAGAAGGAGAAAAGAAGTGGGAGGAGTTGGCAGACACTCGAGTAAAGGAAGTGTGCTGCTGCTGGTTGTCCAGTTGTAGTCTACCTAAGAGGGAGCCTGTGGACTAGACGGAACCATGGAAGCAAGGCAAGCAAGCGGATGTCGACCCTAGGCGTAGACTGTCGGTATAAGACCAGGAGAGTGCGAGTTCAAAAAAGCATATCTCAGATCTCGCTGGCTTGTCTGCGATTATGCTCTCAGACAAGAGATCTCAGGGTGGCAGTGACTGCGTCGAGGTACATTCGATGCCGATAGAGATTCGATAATGATCGACGGGCTTTCTCTTACAGACCAGGGGAAATCTCACTCAACTCGCTCGTTCTCTGTCACAATCTCTGGGTCGTAGACTTTTGGGGGAGCCATTTGACCTTTGCGTCTGGCAGAGTTGGGCGGGTGGGGTTGTCTGGTTGTAGAAATGGTTCTAATTCGTTGGCATGCAGGAAGTGGATAAACTTGTCGGCGGATTCGGACCAGGGCCCCGAGATAAGAGTGGATGTCTATGCACTTATTGAAGTATCAGACTTGTGCGGATCCAGCATTGACGAAACAAAGCAGCCAATAAAGGACACAAACCTGACAGCTGCTGGTCCCCTTAATTTGTCTCCAATGAGCCTTCAAATGAGCGACTCGATAGAAAAATATTATACCTAAAACTTGAAGCAACACCCCCCCTTATAGCGAATCAGCTCTTGAATCCCTGACGACACGCGAAGGTCCCTTGAACCGGGATGTTCCAATCTCAACCTACGTGCCGGCGGCATTGATCTTCAACTGCGTTATGTTGGCTGCAGCTGTTCCTCCAAATGCAAAAAAAAAAAAAAAAAAAAAAGTGAGCAATCAAATTTTGGCCCCAARAAAAAGCAATACTGAGGTAGCACATTTTTCAATAAGCAAAGTTGGCAGAAACTCACAGAATCATGACGTGAGAACGCTAACGAACTGATTAGCCTATTTATTCCAAGACAGACAATCCATTATCCATCCATCCATCACAGGTGGAGGACAAGACAAATTTCTTCATGCATCTATCGCGATGTTGAAGCGGGCCTTGAATTGGCTTCCGCCGCTAGTAGCGAAAGAGGATAAGATGCCGGTCACGTGAACTCAGCACAGTGCCATCTAAATGACAAATTTTCTTGCACTGTCTTTCAATATCTTCTCTCGATGCGGCTCTTAATTTTCTTCCTCCAAGCTTCAACCCTTCCAACAACAACAACCCGCCTTTGTCTACCTCCTCACACGAGCACAACGCGTGAGATCGCACGACGACTGTCTTCCTGGAGCAGCTGTTTTGATTTTGAACGGATTCGTTTGAGCGACTTGCCGCTGTGTCGGTTGTGATGGATGTTTGCTTTTGGCGGTTTGTTTGGCTAGCAAAATTTTCATTGCAGCCTCGCAACCAATTTGCATTTGAATGGTAAGCGTCACCACTACCTCACTTCTACCTCCCAGCACTGCCCCCTCTCTGCATGATGACACTAGTTACATTCTTCTTTTCCCAACTGAATCGACCATGAAGAAGTTCTGTATTCGGGCCCTAGGCCTGTTACTTGCCAGTATCAACGTCTGACTACACAACCATACTCAGCCTTTCTAGCACACGCATATCTTCCCAGCCTTGCTAACATCGCTGTTACAGATTTGAACAATGTGCTATTACCGTACCACTAACCAAGCAGCTTCACGAAGCTTTCTGAGAACTAACGTAAGTTTCTACTCATTTTATCTTCTTTCACAACAACCACTCCCGTTTTACATGATGAAAATTTCCTCTTAATTCGCAGTTTCCACTCGAGTCCCGATCGAGCCTTTTCTGGGACAGATGAGGGTTTATTCTTCCTTGGATGTCTGATCAAACACCATATCTTCACTTTTTTCCCGTCGACTATCTTTTCATGGGTCATGAAGCTAACGGTGAACAAGTTTTAGATGTCGTTATGGAGACCACTCCGCGTTCTAAGTATGATAGCATAGTTAATCATTTCGTCTCCTATTTCGTAATGTTGCTTATGCAGTTTTCGTGATGCTGTGCATTTGCTTGTAGTGTCATGACAACATAGATCATGACCACGTAGTAAGCTATATAGCTACATTCCACATCGGCGAGACCAAGCCCCTTCTACCAAGTAGTGATAGGTATGGAGTAGAGCTGGTCGTGGACCCTCACCTGGCATCGCCTCCGAAATTTCACATCTTTTGAGGATATGTCGACAGCTATTTAGACGTTGGTTCATAGATTACAGTACATTGCTCATCACCATGCCATACGTTAACTTATGTGTTAGCTGCTAGACACGAACTTCATCTCTCATATCGTCCCTTCTCACCCTGCCGCCTACCATGCCTCTTCTGTTTCTTCCCGTCCTTCCTCTTCCAAGCCAGTTTAGCTTCAGCATCTTACACAGCTCTACCACCCTCTCATTGCCTTCTGCACCTGCATCACCCGCCGACACGCCCGACAAAACACTCATACATTGCAGCATCCGACCAACCATCTCCGTAATGTGTTTGGAGTCCTCGACATTCTGCTCACGTTCCCGTAGGCTGCCTAGAGAAGGCGGTGGTGGGATTCCGCCACCAGACGGCGTGAATGGCCGTAGCCCACCATCACTCCCGTGGCTGCCGAAGCTGACGTTACTGATCGCACGGCTACGGCCGCCTGCCGATCCTTCACCAAGAAGGGTTGTACTCGTAGAATTGTAAGAAGCATTAGAGGGGTCGAGAGACATAGCTGTGCCGGGCCGGCCGAAAGATTCAGAAGGGGAGGTAGACAGGGATGCTTCCGGGGGCGAAGACATGGCCATACTTGCAAGCGACGAAGGCAGGAACTCAAGAGATAGTCGGGAGAATATTGTCTTGAGTGTCTCGTACCGTGGTAAAATGGCGGTATCTCTGTAGGCGATAAGGACTAGCCTCCGAACATCGAGAACTGCTGGTGCCGGTGCTACACGGGCTGGTCTCTCTGACGTAGAAGCAGACGCTATAGCTCCGCCCCAGAAGTCCCGTGCCTGCTCTCCGGTCATAAGTGTACCACACCCTGACACCTCCATATCGAGTGGGAGAAAGACGGCTTGCATATATGGCAGTATGGAAGTAAAAGTAAACATCCAGAGCTCAACTAGCGTGGGTATAAACCGGTCTTCTGGGGTTTGACGTAAGGTTCGGTCAAGTGACAAGAACCCTGTATGTAAAAGTTCTCGAAGATCCTCCAACATGGTATTTGGTGAGCGTCTATGCATGCACCACTGTATATGCATCTGTACAACTCTGTTAAAGTCTTCAACGGGGAGACGCAGATCTTCCCCTTCAAATATGGCCAATAGCTTTGCTTTCAGGTACGGCCACGCGTCGTCCAGCGACATGTGGTTGTGAAGACCGAGCTTTCCGGGGTCGACAGGATCATACATCGTCGACTGCTGAGACAGAGATGGTAGACTACTTGGTCCTGGCCATTCACTCTGCAGATTGAAACTTGACTCGCTCTCCAGGCGACTATCAGATCGCTCACCGAGTTTCTTATCCTTTTTGGCCTTGGCAAAGGTAGAGGAGTTGGGGCCAGGGCTCGGAGGAATGTTGAAGTTATACAAAGGGTTTGGCGCATTGGGATCTGTTGGCAACGAATTGCTGGCAGCTGATGATAGTGGGAGATGATACTCATCCTTGAGCTTGTGTTTTTGCCGTGAAAGAAAGTGGTGCTTCTTTTCCTTCTCTTTTCCTTTTTCCTTGTCCCTTTCTCTATCCTCGGTGGGTGTTTCGATAGGCCGGATCGTGGCTGAAGACGAATTGGTAAGGTTGTATATCGACTGATTGCTCGAGTCAACGAGACTGTTTGTGCTGAAGTTGCCGCGCTGAAGTGCTGATAGAGCCGAGCCAATCTTCCCTGGGCTTGGCAATGGCTTTTCCTTGGCCTCACCTTTTGTGCTAATCTTGCCTGGGCGGGAGAATAGCTTGGCCTTCGGCTTCTCTGCCTTGTACGGTTTCTCAGACGTAGGGGGTGGAGGAGGCGGTTGCGAGTATGGCTGAGGCGACGCTCTCGGGGAATTATGTCCAGATCGAGGAAATACAACATTGGCGGCAGCTGTAGCAGCGGAAGAATGTGGCCCGCCAAGTCGATCACCATGTCCTCCATGATTGCCAAACCCACTGTCCCGCGGCGCACTCGCCTCCGTCAAGCTCAACATTGGGGGGCTCGTAGGCCCCTTACTTCCGCTTCCGCGACGCACTCCATCGTTTTGATCACCAGGGAAAGGCACAGTCTGCGATCTCTGGCGCGAATGATTCTGGTGCGACATGACAGCAGCCTGCGCAGCAATCTGACTTGCCGACAAGTTGACATTGGAGGCTGTGGCGGCAGCAGCAGCAGCCGCTGCCGCGGACGCAGAGGCGGTCGACATATTATGATGAGACATTCCGAGGTGCGATGAAAGATTCGATGTACTCATAGACGGTAGCGTAGGCTCGAATGAGCCCTGGGTGGCCGAATGCTTGCGGGCATGGCCCTTAACAAGCGTCGCTGGTGATCCCTGGGTAACAGACCGTGCGTTGGCCGGCCTCGAAAAGTTGTGATGTCCTAAGCTTGCGGTACTAGAGTTTCCATGGGTCGTGAACTGGGCATATATCGGGGTCGCAGGAGATGACGGTTGTGGTTGAGGAGACGGTCGCGACTTGGGTATTGTGATAGATGGCCGAGGTGTCTCGTCCTCGTCGTCCGAGGTCTCTACTCGCCGCAGAGCAGGTCGCGAGGATGTCGAAAGCTGCGAGGGTTGGGCGGATGAGCTCGATAGAGGAGCGAAGCTGCCGGGGCCGCGGGGCTGGGAGCGTGAGGGTTGCATTATTGTTTTATGCGGCTCCTCGGCCGTTGTTACATCTTGAGACGCAAAGAGATGCGAGCCCGGATCGACAGGGTCGCAGGTAGGAACGGTGTTTGGGGTGTGTTTCGGCGTTGATGAGGCTAAAGTGTGATTTAGGTACCAAGTTAGTATCAAGAGTTCTTATCAACGTTGAGCTGATGTGGAGTGGAGATAATGAATAGGTGCTCGTGAACTGTCAGCTTTAGCTTAACCTGGAGTCGACCAGATTGCTTATCCTTCAGCAAGCCACTTCACTAGCTAACCTGGTTTTTAGAACAGAATTGGCTGTTGAATATCATTGATTGCGAAAGATATACGCGCTGAAGATATATTGAGCTGAAATACGGGATTTCAAACTTCCAGTCGCTCAATGTGGAATTGTATCTTGGGTGATTGAGCTTGTTTTTCATGATATACTTGTTCCGTCATGTCATTGCTCTGGCACCCTATACCTCCACGAACAGGTAATGTGGGGTTCTTATTCTACAACTCCACGTCAAAACACCACACCCAAGTCTAGACTTTGATATTCTTCCAACGCCGAACGCAATAATCGAAAACTCAATATGTCGCAACCAACTCTCACCGCAGACTACTCATCCCCAGCGAGTGAACCGTTCAAAATTGCCCACACCCTTCCGGCTATCTCATCTCCAGCCTCCACGGCCGACAAGTCGTCATATCTAAAGGCTCTGCGCGCCTCTGTCGCCGACACCCAGGAAACTATCAATAAAGAGCTCACAGCGCGAATGGAGCAGGACAAGGCGAGGGATGCTGCGGCCGAGGCCAAAGAGGAAGAGAACTATGGCGAGGAGGTGCAAGAACAGGAGGACTGAGGGAATCAACTCCTCGCGAACGATTGCAAACCCTTTAGCGGCAAGATGTGTTTGAATATGAAGGGTATTTGAGAAATATCATACTGGCTACCACTGATCCAATCCATGCAAATGCTCCTCGAAACGATGCACCCATCCGGCATAAACGACTCGTCTAGAACCCTCGACCCCAACTTGGCGCCTGGGATGCGTCTACTTTGTTCCCTGTTGCTCGGTTCAAACAGCCGTAGTGCACCACCGTGTTATCCGGCAGGACAGCTACAACGCTTCCGCCAATACGCATACCTCCTCCGAGTTTCTTGTGGCACACGACGCAGTGTCGCTCGTCTGTGATGGCAACGTGCCTGTTACGCCCGCCTTGCCCTCCCTGTACATCGTCACCAAGGTGCAGCCGCGCCGCGATAGATATGCCTTCAGCCTGTCGCAAACCAGCGACGATCCTTGCCTCGTTGACCAGACTATTTGCCGACCGAATGCGGCCTCGGAAGTAAGACTCAAGTGACCGAACGGGAAGGTCGTCTGGAATGAGTCCTAGAGTTGATGTCGCTGGGAGACGTGATCCATGCTTTGAAAGAAGGTCCAGTGCTGGTTCTAGATTGGGCTGGTTGGGTGGTGACGGTTGAAGATAGAGCGATAGAAGGGTGTGATAAATAGATGGTGTAGAAGTCTCAGGATCCTCCCCAGTTTCATTCTTCTCATTTGGCTGAGATGATGGAGCAGTATCTTGAGTCGAGTTGACTCTGTTACAGTATCTACTGAAGTTAGCTTCCGAGCTGATGGAACAACAGGTGAATGACATACTGTTCAGCTTTCTGGTAGTCCTTCATCTTGAAAACATAGATCTCAAGGGCTTGTTTGTGTTGGTTCATGTTGCTCAATACCACAGCCTGTGCCTCGTAAAATACTGGGTCTAAGTCGATATAAGTCAGTATAGATCACCACATGACTGTATATGAATCTTACCATCTCTGGGAATCAATCTAAACGCCCTGCTGAGACTGTAAACCTGCCGCGGCTGTCTCAAGAACTCGATGAAGTGATTCATCATTTCATCCCACTTCTCACCCTTGTCCATCTTCTTCAAGTTTTCAACATAGAGCTCAACTAATCGGTCGTGAAGGTCTGGTGTCATATCTTCAAGCTCAGTGATGATATGCTCCAGATAGCGTCCTTCTAACTGTGTATCAACATCATGTAAGAAAGACACAACTCGTTCTCGTGGGAGGGTCTCCGCATTCTCTGTGTCGCCCGTGAAGATCTCTAAGGCCTCATCTGGACTGGCTTTGAGGGTCCATTCTGCATGCTCAAGGATGAGGTCAATTTCTGGTGGTGGTAGACTTTTGAGGTACTGGATGGTGCGATGCGGTCCGTGAAGTGTTGGTGCGGCCTCGTCGGGTTCTTCAGCGGCTCCAAATCGTCGTAGAAGTTCTAAAGCCTCCTTATGTAGCTTCTTACCGTGGAAGAAATCCACCAGCTCGGTATAGCGATTGTGTTCCAAAAGCTTTTCATTAACCACATTAGGGTCACAGAAGTTAGGAATTCGAAACAGAGAGCTTGCTAAAGTTGGTCGAGAAAACATGTATGCTCGGAACAAAGTTGTGTCGACCAAACGAAAGGTGATTCGAAGTTCCTCCTCAAGTTTCTTCTCAGAGTCATCGAGCCCTATCCGTAGGAACTTCTCGGCTATCTCTTCTGTTGAACCATTTCGATCACTTTGAGGTTTCAGGTTTCCAGTCACAGGATCAATCACCCGTTGTAATCGAGCACGGGTCCCAGCCAGGTAGCTGTTGAGCTCCAGAACCGCGTTCGTCAAGTCCTTGTCTTTCAAAGGCAGATCCTCGTTTGACTCAGCCTCCCTCACACTAGCAGCATCATCGCCGTCCGCTGTATCCTTCTTTGAGAGGATGGATGCGGTGTCCGACTGGGGCCTCCTATAGCTGCCGGTAAGATATCTGGCGAAGCCTCCTTTGCTTGACTGCGGAGTTTCCTGTACCTGCTCAACGGGTTCAGGGGTGGTGGGACGAGTGCCATTGGTTTTCTTCGGTGTTCCTAGCGCGTCATCCGACTCTTCTTCTTCCTCTTCGCGGCCGGCCCAGGCAGATAGTTCTCCAGCAATGGATGGAGGAAACATCCTCAGAACTCGTTCAGGGGGTGCATGTACGGTATCCTCATTGAAGAGATCCATCGCCTGGCGATATTTCTTTTTTTTGAACAGCCCTTCAGCTTTGAGCATCTTGACCTCGCGAAGTGTCTGCGCCTTGTTCTTCAGCAGTGCATCTTCAAGCATTTCGAGAATGCTAATGGCCTCATCGAAGTGGCCACCGTCTACTAGTTCCTGAACCTGGGAGTCATAGTCTGTTGAGTCCATCTTCCAAACACATCGTTCACTGGAGATGTGAAAACCTTTCCCGGCATGTGCTAAGCTGTAAGTGGGTGACGGGAAGTGAAGCTGAGAAGCGCCTGGTAGTGATAGATTCTGAAGTGATGATAATGTTGTAGGATTCCTAACTTCCAGGGAGCCTTTTGAGGGAGCTTGTAAGGCAAGAATATATGGGTACGAGTACCCTATGAACTCAGGGGCATGATTCCAGGGAATCTGCCGTCTGTCGAGGGGTTTCCCGTCATCGTCGATGAATAGTGTGTTGATATCCTTTGCGAGCAACATTTCTCCCTCGGCCAATTTGGCCGCCAGAGGCTTGGGTATATAACCTCCCAATCCCATGTATCCCATACCAGCACTGCTCATCGCACCGAATCGGCTAGTCTGCCCAGCTGCTGGTCCCGAACCCGGACTCACGATATCTTCGACCTCACGTGTTACGACGTCGACCATCACGTACCCGCCATTCATACCACACACCAACTTTGTCGCATTTGCCCATGTTACTGATCGAATCGACTCAGGCAGCACGATCTCCTCCACATCCTCAGAAAGTTCGCTCTCAAGCCAGCTCCAGAGTAGCAATTTCCTCTTGACCGCAACAGCCAGCCGGCTCACGATCTCGGGAATTCCCGTGTCCGGATCCTTGACAATATTCGATGTTGACGCAAAGCATGATGCATTCTTGGTCCTGCTTAAGGTCTCAATAAGTTCGTAGGTTTTCAGATCGTGAAAAGAGACGTGATAATTCGACAAGGATACAATTGTGTTTGCGTCCTTTATAATAGCCAGCTGCTCGATTGCTCGCGTCGAGAAGCGTTCCACCTCGCGCATCAAATCAGTTGGCCTTTCCGACTTTTTCGCAGTATTATGGTTTTCGCCCACCGCAGACGACGAACCATTAGTGTTTGTATCAGTGCAACCATTCTGAGGTTGGTCGGAAAGCTCATTTAGACGGTAGATTCGGAGTGCGCCATTGTTAAGGCCGACGAGAACGCGGTCACCTGAGAGACGAGAGTTAGTTAGTCGGTGTCGTAGAAACTGCGGTGAAAGAGCAGCGAGACCACGGGGGTGTGCGCATACCTTGAGCGAGTATCGTCTCAATCTTAGACTTATCCTTTTGTCGCAGCTCGATGATGGGACGTGCTGTGAAAGCGGAGAGCATGGCGCCGGCCAGCTCGAAGCTGTAAAGGCTATTGGGAGAGGAGGCGCATCAGTCGGCCCCAGAGTTAGCCAAGCGCACGGTTTGCCAGGTGAAGACGCTATCAACAAGTTTGAACCATGAGGTCGTAGGATAGACAGTCAGTGTTAAGTGTTGTTGGTGTGTTTGGGTAGTTCGATGGACAGGAATGGTAGGACAGGTAAGGTTAGTAGGTAGGTAGTCAGTTGGGAGTCGGTATCCAGTGGCAGGGTCATGCCGCCAACCATCGACGTCAATAGATGGCCAGAGCTTCTTGCATTACAACGATACAGTGCGACAATGCGAACCCATACTAACAACCACATTAGATAGAAGAACCAAGCCTGATGATATGTACTGAAATGCTATATAACAACATTCATTCGCAGCACTTCATATTTAATTGACAAAAAAGAAAGCAGAAATATCTTCCAGTCTATGAATCCCGACGCTTGATCTACACTCATGAACATGGCAATGCACCTGACAGAACCAATGTAAAATAACACCGAGTTTCAAACACCAAAAAAACAACAACACATATATCAACACCCCATTAATTTAGTCAAGTCCCGCGACTTGCATAATCCCATAACCAAGAGTCACAACCACAACAAGAGTAATGAGACTGCTGGGCACACCGCGGCTAATGAAATGCTTGACTTGTAAATAACGCTGGCCGAACGGGTCTTCCTTCATGATAGCAGCTATGATAGGTTAGAATTGAGTCGTTAGGGGTAAATGCATGAAACTTACTCATGTTGGGGAATCCACTGGTTGGCAGACCCATGGCTGCACTACACATGAGCACTCCACCCATGACAAGCAGATTGGGGTGAGGCTGGTCCATAGCAACACCAACGTCAAAGACAAGAGGCAGGAAGATAAGGGCAGCGACTGTGTGGCTGATGAATGTTGCGATAACCAAGATCAGAGTTGAGAAAACAACCAGGACACCATACAGACTCATGCCCTCCACCTTCTCAGAGACGATCTCAGCAAGGGTATGTAGCAGACCAGACGAGCGTACAGCTTTGCCCAGAGACAATCCACCGGCTGCAAGGATGATGATGGTCCATGGGAAGTTGTTGAAGTCCTCCTTAGTCAGCAAGCCGATACCGAAGAATAGCACGATGGGGATAATAGCAATAACACCCATGTCTCCAAACTCGGCCTCTAGCTGGTGGCTGGCACACCACAAAGCAATGGTAGAAATGGTGACGATAGTAACGAACCATTGGAGACCAGTGAACTTCTCCTTGACAGGCCGAATAGGGGCAATCGTGGTACCCTTGCCTGGCTGGAAGGTAACTAGGAGCAGGAGCCAGATCAGAACAATCGAGAGAGCGCCGACAGGAATGACAATAAAGAACCACTGCAGCCACGTGGGCGCCGGTTGCATGATGCCCATTGCCACGACGTTCTGAGGAGAGGCGATGGGTGAGAGCATTCCACCGATATTGGAGGCGAGTGCGATACCAATAATGACAGCTTTCGACATGTTGGAATCAGAAGGCAACGTTCGCAGCATGGGCTGTATAGTTGTCAGTTTGAGCCTCTATCCATTTCATTGATTGACTGACCTCGATGATAGAATAGCATAGAACAGGAGCCGCGACATTGCTAATCAACATAGACGCAAATGCAGCTACAAACATGTTGGCAATCAACACAGTCTTGGGCTGGGTGCCAGCCTTGCTAAGGACAAGAGTCGCCAGTCGCTTGTCAATAGTACACTTGGACAAAGCAGCTGCTAGAGTAAAACCACCGAGTAGAAGCATGATGACAGGCGTCCACATGGCAGCAAAGATGGCAGATGTGGCTGCTTTGGAGTCGAGACGTTTTTGAGGCTTGCCTGGTGTCTCATCACGAACGACGTTCAAGACAACAGAGAGGAATGGGATAAGTAGTGATGTCACAAAGAGGGGAATGGTCTAAATAGGTCAGCAATGGTCAATCGCGAATTTGCCTGGCTGGAAAACCTACCTCAGTGGCCCATAACAAACTGACAAAGACAAGCATTGCCAGGCAGTTCTGCTGCTCGGGCTTCTCCATGATGGGGAGCAGAAGTAATAGGAAGAAGACAGTAAGACAAGCAACCAGTGTCCAAAGAGACGAGCTAGCGAGCCATGGAGGTAAGGTAATCTTGCCAAAGGGTGTGCGGAACTGGGTTTCTCGGGGAGCTTTGGCCTCGTCGCCTTGCAACCTCCTTGTGACATTCCCTCTCTCTTGTCCGAGAAGTGCTTGTCCCAAACCCGCAGCTTCAGCTCTGCGCTCGATACCAATAAGATCTCGCCACACGGTGTTACGCTCCCAGACAACATGTTCTCTGAGATGCGAACGAAGGTCTTTGCGAGCAAGCTCCTCATCTCCGCCAGTGACAATCTCAGCATAGGCCTTCTCCATTTTGGTAATGTTGTCCTCGAGAACACGCTTTGTCTCATCTTTAAAGGGGTAGGCGGTCTCGACATGGGCTCGCAAGTAGGGTCCCTTGAGTTCTTTATCAAGGATTTTGTCAAATTTCTTGAGCACCTTGGCAAAACCGGTGCGGTTAAGCTGGATAAATGACTTGAGTTCGCAGAGTGACACATAGAGGCCGATAATGCGCTTCTTGAGCATGATACCAGACGAAAACATGCCAGAAGAGAACATGAGAGCTTGTTCATCGTTTTCGTCGGCTGTGGTGCTGTGCCTCCTCATGTCGCGACCGAACTCGGAGGAAGCGTTCAGATCTTCAGAACGCGGCTTATGGATGTTGGGAAGTGTGCGCCTGCGGCCTCCGCTGCTTCGTCGCCTCGTTGTAAGCCCAGTAGTCTCATCTTCCTCCTCGCTCGCGCTCTCTTCATTGTCGGTGCTACGGCTCCGAGGACTTCTCGAGCGGAAGCCGTTGCGACCATCAGGACGGTGGGCTGATGAAACAGAGAGCCTGCGAAGGTAGCGGTTATCGGCGATGGCATCTTCGGCCTCGTCGCCAACGTCGCGTAGCAGTTGCGCAGCTTCCTCGAGCAGCTCGCCTTCCTTGGCAACGTAGAATGAGCATATCTTTTCTAGCTCGACGCCAAGAGCTCGAGAGAAGACCTCTTCGGCATCTTCTTGGTTTATAAGAGGTCGAGATTCGGCATCGCCAGTGGTTCCGCGTGCCTGATGGGCGGTCTTTTCGAGGTTGTAGATTCTGCGAGAAGATAATATTAGCTCACGTGTGGCTTGAATGCAATGTTAGCAGCACATACAGCTTCTTAAGATTGCTGTATGCAATGTAATGGCTGCTCCAATCTGGAACAGCATTGAACTGAATGCTATGGGAGAACTTCATCTCGTCTTGTTCTTCTAGCCAGCGGCGCTTATCGTCTCGCTTGGCCTGTCTTCTTGCTTCACGATCTCGGGCGTCTCGACGAGCCTGGATTGGAGGGTAATCGACGAGTTCGAACTGCTCGCTCCGGTGGGCGCTGGTGCTCGTATTTGCACTACTATCGCGTTGGTGCTGGTCCTGATGCTGGTGCTGATGCTGTGGTACCGGGACTGGGTCGTCTAATAGGGAGGCAGCAGCACTCCCTCCTCGTCTCGGATGGGCGTCGTTGATGCGAGTTTGAAACGTGGTGAGTGCAACGCCGGGAAGAGAGGAGGGATCGTCGTGGGGCGGTGGTGAGGAAATGGTTGCGACTTGAAGTTTGAACCACCGAGTGAGTTAGATTTTTTCGATTATCGACCAACAAGTATTGGAAAAGACGGAGTGTGTCCCGGTGACGGAAGGCATGTGGTTCGAGGGTCCCAATTGGGTGTCAAGGCCTGTAGCGGTAGTGTCAAGATCCTCTTGGAGTGGACTCTTTGGACTGTGGGATGAGGAAATCGTCACGGCAGCCCCGTTGAACCCAAAAAAAATTGGTGCACCACTAACGTCTCCACTGATATCGCACCGCGTTCTGTAGGGTCGAAGCAAGTAAACCTTGCTAAGGTACCTTAGATTTGGGACAAAGCAATCATCTGACGACGGTACATAAGGAATAAGTGAGGGCGTGGCTGTAATGCAAGGAGCCAAATCCAGGGCAATCGTCGAGAATGAAGCAACGCGCAAGCCAAGGGGTTAGTTAATGCGGATACTTACTGCAAAGGATCACCGAAGTCGCCCATGATAGGCCGGCTTTGAGTTTCCGTGCAGATTGATCCTTGTACACTGTGACGTCGTTCCCTGGAGTTCTTCGGGACTTGCAGAAGTTTGAAGTTGCAGTTGCAGTAACAAATAAGTCGATTGTAAGAGGTCGATTTCAGACTTATATACAACGCCTATATATAGACACGTTGTTGGTTAGGTAGACCAAGTTTCATTACGTTATCCTCTGTTTGCACCTAATTTAGGTATTCTACAGTCAAAGATTCATTCTCGTTTCATCCACTATTCCAGCCAGGACCCTTGTAAATACGACAAAAGCTTCCACGGAAATGCATGATATATCAGCATGTCTTGTCTTTCTTCTTCTTCCTCTTCAAAACAGGGGGAACAAAAACACAGATTCGCAAATTTCAAAATGTTGGTGTGCCCAAGAGCCATCACATGATAGAAAACGTGGGCAAATCCCCTGAATTGACAGGTTGGCTTCACGAGGCTGCACCCTCTCTACATTCTATCGGCTGAGACACTCAAGAAGAGGTGGAGGTCAGACGTAGGCTTTGAGGCGCCAGGGGGTAAGAAGACGTAAACTTAGGGTGTCAATATTAATTAATCTAAATGTCTCATCCATCCCAAATTAACCTAAGTATTTTTGTCACCTGGAATAGGTCTTTCTGGCCTCTGCCTGAGGGCGTGGGGGTATCTCCAACATGGATCAGTTACCAAGCATCTGCTGTAGAGCATTTGTGCGATAGGTCTCGCTTCTCTCTACCAACTCCTCGTGTCTTCCCTTTTCAACAACCTTGCCTCCCTCAATCATAAAGATGACATCGGCTTTGCGTACCGTGTGAAGCCTATGTGTGATGGCGATCACGGTGATACCACGTGCCACCCTCTCAAGTCCTTCTTGCAAAGCCCGCTCACTCTCAGCATCGAGGGCACTTGTGCTCTCATCAAGAAGCAGCAACTTAGGCCTACGCACAAGGGCGCGGGCGATGGCTAGACGCTGACGCTGTCCGCCAGAAAGACGAGAGCCATTAGGACCACATTCCGTGTCGTAACCGTTGGGTAGCTCCATGATTACATTGTGGATGTTAGCCAGCTTACAGGCTTCATGGATCTCCTCATCTGTTGGTTCGTGATCAGGAGTTGAGCCAAGCGATACATTGAATCGTATTGTCCCGTCGAAGAGTGCACAGTCTTGAGGAACAACCGCAATATCATTACGGAACTCGGTGCCCCCCCGAGCACAGATATCGTTGCCGTTAATCTCAACCGTTCCGCTAGAAGGACGGTGCATGCGTTGTACCAGCGACATGATGGTGGACTTACCAGCACCTGAAGGGCCGACGAGCCCAACGAATTGACCAGCAGAGATGGTAAAAGTCATTCCTGTGAGGATCTGGATGTGAGGTCGAGCTGGATATGAAAATTTGACATCCCTAAAGACGACGGTCGCCCCCTTGCTTCCATGACTCTTGACGGGCGCTTCAGCACATGCTTCGACATCTTTCTCGGTGTTTTCAGTAGCGAGCGTGAGCTTTCCCTTCCTGGCGTCATTCTGGGAGGATCCAAGGTTGATCAAGCTCAGAATTCGGGAAGCGGCGGCTCTAGCACGAGATACCTCGGGTGCAAGACTGAACATCTGACCCCAGAGCTGCGCACTGACAAGCATGCAAATGAGAATGATGAAGAATTCTCGCTGGCTTGCCTCGCCTGCGGTAATGCGAGTTGATCCCCACCAGTAGGCAAATGCGTAGATCAGATTTCCTGTGCTGTTAGCCAGAGAAAGCCACAAGTTGGCATACATGGAAGCAAGGGTGATTTCCTTTCGAGGTGCTCTGAGTGCCCGGCGATACGAGCTCATGATCTCTTCTTCGATAGACAGCGAGGAAATTGTCTTGAACGAGTTGACGGCTTCGTTAGCGATGCCAACTGCACCAGAAAATGCACCAGCATGCCGACGCTCGAACTTGGATAGAGATCGAAGCTGCATAATGCCGCAGCCAAGGAGGATAGGGACGATAACCAAGCAGACGATGGCAATCTTCCAGGCAAGGATATGTGAGAGGATGATAGCGACCAAGAAGTTCACCACAATGGAGAATATTGTACCAATGATAGAGCCACTGAAACCGCCAACTGTGGCAGCATCTGTGGTGATGACGGATAACAAAGCATTTGGTGTACGGCCCTCTGATTGATGCCAATCAAGGTCTTGCTCATAAAGGGAGCGGAAGCAAAGGACTCGGATCTTGTACAACAGCTTCTCAGCAACCATGCCGAAGCCAGTCCAACTTGTAGTATTGGCCAACAACTCGACACAAGCGATCAGGAACCACATGCCCCCGAAGAAACTACCAGCCCAACGAATGTCTTCAACAGGATTACATGGGCTGATGTTGTCAATGGTATAACCGAAGATAAGACCAGATGAGGAGAATGTGAGGCCAACAACAGTGGCAGCAAAGAGACAGACAATAATGAGAAGGAGATATGGTCGGACCATTCCGCTGAGGGTTCTCATAACAGTCCAAGCGGACTTGTTGGAATCGAGAGCAGCGTCTCCCTCGGGGGCCGCCTCCTTCTCCTTGATAATTTCTTCCTTTGAATCTTCCGCTACCTCTTGTTCCACGTCCTTGGCTTTGAGATCCGTGATAGAATCCTTCGCCGAGTGAATGTTATCGGTGCGGACGGTACTCGTGGTTGAGCCAGCATCTTCAGAGTCGACCGTCTGCAAACGGACCATACTAGCGTACGATCCATTCAAGGCCATGAGCTCAAGGTGGTTTCCTTGCTCGATAATCTCACCGCTGTTCATGACGATGATGTTATCAGCGTTCTTGATAGTTGACAGCCGGTGAGCAATGGCAATGACAGTGCGGTCTTTGGCGATAGATTCAATGGCCATCTGGATACGGTGTTCGCTTGCAGAGTCAAGGGATGCAGTGGCTTCATCGAGGATCAGGATCTTGGGGTCGCGAATGAGGGCTCTTGCGAGTGCAAGGCGCTGTCGTTGGCCACCACTAACAAGCTTCCCGCCTGTACCAACAAGAGTTCCGTAGCCATACTCAAGCCTGTCCACGAAACCAGCCGCGTCCGCCAGACGGGCAGCCTCCTGAACGCGATGAACGAGGTCAATCATGTCCTGACCAAATCCTTGAGCTGCAGTCGAAAGACCTTCACCCCGTCGGAGCTTGGCAGCAAGTTCAGTAAGGCCGGTGCCGAGAATAGTAGCCTTGAATCGCTCATGCTCGGGTTGAGGGGAGTTCAAAATACCGAGGGCTATGTTCTCAACGATGGATCGATCTAGGAGAGATGGCTCTTGCTGTACAAGACTCATATGGCTCCTCAAGCTTTTCACATTCAAGTTTTTGAGGTCATGACCATCTAGGAGAACCGTGCCTTCAGCAGGGTCATAGATTCGGGATGTAAGACCAGCGACAGTTGACTTGCCACTCCCTGACAAGCCAATAAGCGCTGTGTGTTTGCCAGCAGGACAATCAAACGAGACGTTCTTGAGCACGGAGTGATGGGGCCGTGAGGCATAAGCAAAGGATACGTTCCTAAAAGATACAGTTCCCTCGGCCGAGGAGAGCTTCTCTCCTTTGTCAGATCCAGTATCGATGACTGCAGGGCTGTCCATGTCTTCACGAAGTTTTTCAAACGATCCAACAGCAGCTCCAACTAAGGGCAGCAGCGGTGCGATACCGCCCAAAACAACACAGGCTATCTCAAGTTAGTTAGAAGATTCAATCTTGCGAAGCAGATGCTTACCATCAACCAGCAGGAGAATGACGGTATAAATGTCACCGACAGATGCGCCGCCATTACCCTCAACCATGCTCGCAATTTGTGTGCTACCCTGCCAGAAAGCAAGGGCATTTGCAGAGTAAGCAATGAAGTAAAGCATTCCAGCTTGAACAGCAGCAACGAAAGCTTTGTTAATACCCTGCTTTCGAGCCCCCTTCATCCTCTCAGCGAAAATGGCCTCTAGTCGCGGACCCGCCCCAAATGCCTGGACAACCGGGATATTCGCAAGAACCTCTGAGGCGATCGAAGAAGCAGAGGCGATCTTCTCAGACATTGCAGTCGCGAACTTTGCGGTGAACATGCTACCCACTGTGGCAAGAAGCATGAAAGCAGGCACAAGTGACACAAGAATCCCAGCGAGTGTGGTGTTCTTGATGAAGGCGACCACATACGAAGATACAAAGAAAGATGTGCATCCTAGAATGATGCCCACCTTCTCAGAAGTTCCTGACTGAATAGCTTGTATGTCTACATTGAGACGGGATGTAATTTCTCCAGCCTGTCTCTTGTCAAAGAAAGTAGCGTCTTGCAAGAGAATACTCATAAAGTAACGATCGCGAATACGATTCTCGAGACGACGGCTAAAGATCGACCATGACACGATGTAGGTATAGATGAGCGCAAAGCTGATCACGCCGATCCATGTGATCATGACCACCTTTTTGTTGATACTGTCCTGAAGTTCTTTGGGCGAATATTGCGAGGCGATTTCTCCATCATCGCATGACGCAGTATTAAGATCGTTTACGAGTTGACCAAAGATGATTCCCATCAGAGGAAACGGTGCTCCTGCCCCCGATGCTGCGAGAGTTCCGACGATGAGGAGGAGGATATCGACCCATGATGGGTTGGCATAGAAGAGGAGCTGGAAGTAGATGAAGAACGAGCGTAGACTCTAAACAGGGCGTTAGTTGGATGTTGGGAGGGGTAAGGCAGGGGATTTATAGGTTCTTGAAGGAACTTACCTTTACCCTCTTCTTTGGTGGTGTATGAGATGGAGCTGATATAGCTGACGATCTTGTAGATGGTCGTGGGGAGTGACTGGGTGGACGCTCAACAGTCGGGTCGTTGAGCGCATGTATCAACCTCTCTGTTGTAGCAGTGTCTGCCTTTGTAGAGTCATGACGTGTCGGTTCGCTAGCAGAATCGCTGCTAGTCGCGGCGTTGTGATGCTGCTCAGGTGAAGCTGAAGCCATCTCGACAGTGTAAGTCGCAATAGTACCAATGGATCTTCACAGCGACCCTACACAGAAGAAGCGGAAGAAGAGAAGATAGGGAATCTCATGATGAAAAGATATGCTACGCCGCCACTAAGCCCCGAGAATATCGGTCTTGTAGATCCCTTACTGAAGACCATGGTCGTCTTGGCATGAGGACCAGCCCCAGACGAGACGATCCATTTGGAGACGTGAAAACGGAGACGGAGCCGGTGCAGAGCCTCTAGTTCGCCGTCAAACAAGCATAATTTTACAGTAGAGTCACCCCGGTCTTGTCTTGGCAGCCCTAATAGGGATAAGGCCGCGGTGCTAGAGAAGCGAAGGATTGAAGCCCCCAATACAGAATAAAGTCGAGAAGATGCGCTGAACGATTGGTCTGAAGAAGGAGAAGAAGAAGGAGAAGACTTGAAGAGCGAATTTGGGATCTGACGATGTTGATCCAGTGAGAATGTAGACGCATTATGGTGCAGTAAAGACAAGATGATGGGCTCTGCTTTGGCCAGAGTTGAGCGTCAATATTATTTTCACAAATGTCCAATTCGAGATTTCACGATATTCCTCAAGTTCAAGAGAACAACATCCGTCGTTATTTCCCAACTATATCAGTTCCCCGAAGGTATAAATTGCTGATGATCCTGTTGCTATAAGCTTGATCCATCAGCGGGGCGAGCTAGTTCGAAACGTCAGGGATTGTTCGGATCAGATAATTCTTTTCGTTCATTCACTGGCCTGCTTGCCAAGCGTTAACCTTTGGGTGTGGTCCCCTCGCATTGGGACTGACTTCCTCCGACGGATTTCCGAACCCATAGCACACCAAGATCGACAGACGCAGAAGACACAGTAAGGGTAACTGTTCGGGGCTCAAGAGCATCATAGCTTAAACGCATCAGAATGTCTATGGTGAAGGAGTTGAGAATACATGTTATATATATCCATTGCCAAGGTTGGCTGCTATAAGGTACCTATAAATGGCTCACAACATCCGCTCCTCTCATAATACAACCTTGCTCTCTCAACATAGAGAGGCAAATCGGATAAACTCTACATTGAAATTTATTGAGAGGATTTGCATAACAAGTTCATTATTAGTCTAGAGATCGTCAAAATCATTACTCCAAAGACCGATCTGATAACGGTCTTCACACTGTACAACTCATCACCAGAAGTGGAATTGTGCTTCGAGACTGCGTGTTCTTGGATGAGTCAGCGGAGAACGGACATCCGTCAGATCTGATAATTTTCCCTCTTGTCCAGGGTGCCACGGCTTCAGTGGAGTTCCACGGTATTCCGTCGCTTGCGGTGGCTGGCTGGCTGTCTTGGTCTAGGTCTAGGACGGATCTGATAACTTTAACTCCACGTCCACATACAAAGAAGTTCCTCACACTAACATCAACACCAGTACCAACACCGTGATCATGGAGAATGCCCCGCTGCTTTTTCTTGTCTGGCTGGTCCCGTAATCCTTTCCTAAATCTCACTGTGAGACTGCCACAATATTCTTGGGAATTACGATGGAGAAACAGGGCCATGCAGGCTCCAGCCGAGAGATGAAAGGCCCCTTGTCTGAAGCCGGGGCCGGAGCCGGTCTTGGTCCGATATTGAAGCCTTTCTTGCGCCTTTAACCCGAGTACGGATACAGTGTATTCCTCCTCGCATCAGATGCCATACCGCCTTGCGTCACTGGCAGTCCTCAACGGGTCCTGTCGTTTATTCCCGGGTCTTCGTCTACGTATATTCTCTCACCTCTTCTTCCCTTGACTGCTTCAACTATTTCTTCTCCCGTTCCCCCCGTCTTACCACTCAAAGTACCCCATCCTTCAGCTCATGTTTATTGCTCCAAGGCCGTTCACGTTCTCAGGACAACCACTCAGAGTCCCACACGCTACTCTATCGCAGGCCATACGTTTCCTTACTTCGAGTTCCTTGCATACAACCCTAGCCTTACCTCGGCCTCAGATCCAAGTAAGATCTGTGATTTTACCGTCACGTCTTGTGTTTCGACGTCAAAGTCGTCTTACATTCCACTCCAAGGCCTTTGCTACGATGGGTTCGCTCCCCGAATCATCCAACGCCGTGCGCGTTCTCATCCTTGGAGGTTGCTATGGTGGTCTATCTGCTGCTGTCAACTTGCTTGATCTGAGCCAAGGATACTCTCCCCGCATGAATTCTGAGCCATACATCCACCATCCCGATCTTCCTCGCTTCAACATCGATATCACCATCGTCGATGAGAGAGATGGCTACTGTAAGTACTCTGCAGTCCAGCGGGGCCAAGCAACTTGATAAGCGCTGGATTCTGACAGTATCGTAGACCACTTGATCGGTTCCCCTTTGGCTCTTGCTGATTCTAACTTCTCCAAGAAGAACTGGGTCAAGTATGCTGATATCCCTGGCCTCAAGGACCCTAGCATCAACATCATCCAAGGCTCCGTCACCAGTGTTGACCTTGCAACCAAGAAAGCGACCATCTCTGCTCACCTCACCGAGGAGAAGAGTACCCTTGAGTACGACTACCTCGTCTCTGCTACTGGTCTGCGCCGCGTCTGGCCTGTTGTGCCTCAGTCTAAGACACGAAAGCAATATCTCCTTGAAGCCGAGAACCACATCAACTCTGTCCATAATGCTAAGCATGGCGTCGTGGTCGTTGGTGGAGGCGCTGTTGGTATCGAGATGGCTGCAGAGCTGAAAATGGTGAAGCCTCACCTCAGAGTGACTCTCGTTCACTCGCGTGACAAGCTCCTTTCTTCAGAAGGTCTTCCTGATGAGACCAAGGATGTTGCTCTTCAGTTGCTCCTCGAGGCTGGTGTTGAGGTTCTCATGAGCCACCGTCTAGCTACAAATAACAAGGTCGAGACGACTGACGGGAGTGAGAAGTATGAGATTGAGTTCACCAACGGCTATAAGATGTTCGCAAGCGAGGTTATCATGGCCATTTCCAGGAGTGTTCCGACCTCAACATACTTGCCAACCTCTGCCCTCGATGCAGACGGTCTCGTCAAGATCAAGCCCAAGTAAGTCAATTGTCTCCTGACTTGAAACCTCCAGTTGCTGACTCGCGCATAGTCTGCAGTTCCAGGACGGCACACCCAACGCCGAGTCGCACTATGCTGCTGGCGATATCACCAACTGGCCCGGTATCAAGCGATGTGGCGGTGCTATGCATCACGGCCACTACGTAGCACAGAACATCCATCAAAGCATCCTCAGCCAACGAGCAGGCCACACCCCAGAGTTCAAGGAGCTTGTGGTCTACCCTCCTGTGATTGGACTCGCAGTCGGAAAGAAGGCTGTAGCATCGAGCCCTGATACAGGCACAGTTTATGGCGAAGAAGTTGCTCAGTCTTGCTTCCGAGATGATCTTGGTTGGACGAGTAAGTTAAACCGGACCTTGATATGTTTCTTAAGATGACTGACCTGAGTCGATAGTTTGCTGGAACTACATGCAGCTCGGTGGCCGCAAGACTGACGAGGCTAAGGCCTAATGTGAAACGATCTTAGTGACTGGCGTTAGGGATATAATCTTTAGACATGTTACCGAGGATGAGTGACAGCCTTGCGTTGTCCTGGGTGTACTATTTACTTCTTCTTGATACCTATTATACGATTCTAAGCTCTTTTATGTTCATAGAGTGAGAAACTGTTCAAATCTTGTTCACGAATGGCGAATCTATCTGGCATGAGATTGACCCCAATGGGACCTCGAAGTGGTAAGAATCGAAGCCGTTATCATTAAGCGGCTGTATTTTCGTCCGTATCTACAATGTTAGTTGATATCCGCGATTCGAACTCATATCCAAAGTTTTCCTTGGCCCGCTTGTATCTTCCACCCTCAAGCATTTTGACAGGCGAGGAGACAAGAGTAAGGATAAAGACTACAATTCCAACAACCAGGGGAACTTCATGAATCGCCACATTCTAATTTAGATAGTTGCACATGTTCCAGACCCTCAGACATATGATGATGAAGGATTTCACATTCTTGTAAGTCAATTAAATTTGTTCGACACTTCTCTCCGTGTCGGGCTTTTGGAGAAAGGCAATCCGCCGAAATGAAGAAGAAATAAGCACATTAATGCCTGTTAGAGAAGACTGACAACAATCTGACGATAATATTACGTTGTAATGGATTAAAAGCACATCTAGCGACCATGGTTCTGCGTGACAATGGCGTCCATACTCCATTAGAGGCCACGTGATCTATACATTGCAATATAATCAATCTGTGTATCAACAAGGGAAAACTTGGTCGTTGAGCCTAGAATCCGTTTGGAGTAAAAGAATCATTTGTAAGTCCCGAACCGTCACATTTCAGCCATCGAGCCAAGGACATATCCTTGTGGTGGATATGCTACTTGTTCGGACCCTCCTCTATAACATACAGCCTCACGCCAATCTACAGGCAGGACAGGAGATAACAGTAAACGATGAGACGGGAAAGCACATATGCAAGCGACAAGTTCATAGTAAATGACGAGCATTGGGGAACTCGGACTTTCCATTCATTCCATGAGAGACTTGGCTTGCCGTAGGTTTCAGCGCCGTTATACCAAACTGGCATGGAGAATTCTAGCGCAGGAAGTTACTCAGATGAGCGAATAGTTTGTACTCCAGGTTTTAATATAGGAGCCCAGAGTTCTAGAAAGTGCGAGCTTCAGATACCTTGAGACAAGAGAGCGATCTGCGAAGAATCACCAATCAGTTTATACATCACATCATGGGCTCGAATTATGGCATAGCCTATCCTCTACACCAACATAGTTCTCCAACAGCACTATCGTCTCATCATCGGCATTCAGACTTTCAAGGTTTGTGACTAACTAAGTATCTATCAAACATAGGTTGGTTTGAAGAGAAGCTGAAACAACAGTAGCAGTGTCTTTAGACATCGACTTGGAAAAAGCCAGAGCCGAGCATTATTCGAAGTCTTGGTCCATGTGGTAGGAACAAAAACACTAAAGGTCACCATATTAGACCCATCGGCCTCTGCAATTAAGGCTATGATATTCAATAGCGATTAAGGTTCAGAACATTCACGTCATGAATCGCTTTGTACAGCTCATCTGGTGCCGTATTCCGAGTATGGTGTCTGGGGTTACCTTCGCCCAAGAAACACCAAGAATGTGAACGAAAAGCGGAGAAGCCAGACAAGATCGACAGTTCTAACCAAGGATTCGTTATACCCATGTTCATCGCTATGTATATACACTGGATGGAAAAGATCGGGAATAAACAATCACGTCTCAGGCATGATCGTCTTCCATCTTGCAGTGAAGAGGGGTCTTGCGTATGTACGGGCGATTCAGATCAGATCAGACTTGATTGATAAGATTGGATCGGAAATCCCATCGCTCAATTGTCTGTTCGTCCGTGCATGGTCTCCTCGTACCTGGCTACCGGGTTGCCAACCAGTGTTAACGTGCACGTGCATGCTGGAAAGTCAAAATATCGGCCAAGTTGACAGATGAGTGGCGATTGACATGCCACTGACGCCATGGACACCTCGGTAGATTTGAGAACCCGTAACTTACATGGAGACTCTTACAGTAAGTCGTGTGTCTTTTTCGAGCTCGTGGCTGTTCCCGAACTTACTAAGTAGGTGGCTTCAAAATACACCACACAAATGGTAGAAAACGGCCCTATGTCCTTGGCTCTTCACAGGTGGGAGGGCTGCAATATAGATGCACTGCTGAGGGTCAAGCATGCGTGCCTTGGACCGCTGAGACCAGACAATGTTCCCTGAACAGAGGTTCCAGGTACACTCGGTCTCGAAGAAATTCATCAGGCCATTCTATTCGTCAAAATCTTTGGAATCGACTTTTACAAGGATCACGAAGCCGGCACTCCCCCACCCCAGTGGTTAACTGGTGGGTGGCCCTACAGAACCTTTAGCGTGGTTGAGCGGTTTATCAGATCCTGCTAGCGGTCAAAGTCGGCAATACCTAGACCCTGATCCTGGGAATAGGTAAACAGCTCCGAAGACCGGATAAAGAGGAGGGGGGTGTGCAGGCAGAAAGTAAGAAAGTGGGCGTCAGGGGTGGCTGGTCTTGAGTTATCAGATCCGCTCTGACCCACACGAGAATCTTGACCCTGACTGCCTGAGCAGAGTTGGTTTGCACAACTCACAGTAGGGGATCTTTGAGACCTGGCTGCCATACGGCTTGGCAAGCTAAGTCCACTTCTGCGTTCTTGACGTCGTCTCCAAAATACCACTAGTCTTTCATTGCACCAAAGCCGAAAAAGTTGTGCAATGGCCTGGAAAGTTGTGGAATTGATCGGTACACCATCCATGCAGAATGCTGTCCCGACGTGTCAAGCTTGTTCCGAAGTGGAGGACCGGCATGGATACGTTCTCCCACTTATGCAGCCTGATATACTGGTGTGAATAGCTTCTTGAGTGTGTCGAACTTTTCCGTCCTTTTCCAACCCTTCTCGCTAGTATCCAATCTTTAATCCTCAGGCCGTTTGAACAATGTCAGCGCCAAAAGGAACATTCTCTGCCCTCAAAGCTGGCGAAACGGTCGTCAAGCTTCCTCATCCCTACCAGACCGAGTTTGCGATCGAAAAAGTCTCGGCACAACCTGACACGAATACGCCAGCCTATAAACTTGTCCAGAAAGCTCCTGGGTCTGACAAGCGGTTGCCCTTTGACCTTTATAACGATGGCCTCGTCTTCTCAGACCCAATTGATCTGAAGTCAAGTGAGCTTCCACCTCAATCCAACAACAGTCCTTGGGCTCGGGCACGCCGTTCACCATGTGTCACTGTTCATTGGGTTGGCACCGAGGCGCCACACTTGGGTCAAGTCTGGCTGCTTGCATATTCTCTTTTCACTTTGAGAACATCGGTGGAATCATATCGGCTGGAGTTACATGGAGCTGGGGCCGCTATTCTGGGCCGGCAACTCACAGCAGTGTTGCTTGCCATTGATCACCCTCTCAAGGGCCGGGAGAAGCGTCAAGCCTCCAACAAGACTGACGAGAGCCTCGTCCTTGTCTTGCGAAGTACCTTCTGGCAAGGCGCTGGATCTCCATTTGGACCTCGCCCTGTTTGGTGCCCAGAAGAATCGCCTTCTTCTCTGCCCGCCTCGGCCCCTCTTGGATCATTCCCTTTGACTCCTTTACACAACACAACGACAATCACAGTCGCCGGAGACCCTGATGATCCAGAAAGAGTTCAGCAGTCATGGCACCCAGTCCGACCAGCCAAGCCTGCACCTGGGGCTATTGTTTACAGCCGGTGGATTCCTCACCTCAACGAGACCTTTTCCATGGTGTCGGTCGACTATAATGACGCCGAGCACGTACGTCTCTTTCATGAATGGCAGAACGATCCTCGTGTTTCCCAAGGTTGGAGCCAGACTGGAACGTTGCAGCAACACCAAGAGTATTTGCGTCAGGTGCATGATGACCCGCATGTGATTGCGCTTCTAGCCAAGTGGGATGATATCCACTTTGCATATTTCGAGGTCTACTGGGCCAAGGTACGTTCACGTATGCCTTTCTTTTTCGCTACACTTCTGACGATCTCGTTCAATAGGAGGACCGGCTGGGTGGTTACTTCAACGCTGGTGACTTCGACCGCGGTCGACATTCTCTTGTAGGTGACGTGCGATTCCGCGGGCCACACCGCGTGTCGGCGTGGTGGAGCAGCTTGATGCACTACCTCTATCTCGACGATCCGCGCACTATGTATGTTGTTGGTGAGTCTCAGGAGACCAATACAACTATTGTTATGTATGACTTCGTACACGGCTCAGGCCTAGACAAGCTTGTCGATCTGCCACATCAGCGCAGCGCTTTCGTCCGATCGTCGCGAGAGCGCTTCTTCCAGTTGTGCCCACTCGGAGACAATGAGAAGGTTGTTGCTGGTACAAAGCTTGGTCTTGTGCCTAAGCTGTGATTGTCTAACAGGATATGATGGACATGATAGGTTTATAGAAAATACTGGTCGTTTGAGATATTCGGGACAGCAATAAAAAGTTCATGTATGTTTGGATCACATGTTTCTAGATGAGGTATCATCAAATTACTGCCTGTCCTACCTAGGTACCTACATATGCTTGTGATAAAAGAGCCGTGTCTCACCCGTGACTTAGCAACTTGCAATGTGAGGTTGAAATTTTGCATGCATCATAACCTAGGACTGCCAAGAAACAAAACGGCAGGTGTTGGGTGTCTGACCAGCGACCTAAGGTACTTTCCATTTATATCTATAGGTAGTAGCCTTTGCTCAATTTTCTCTCGGTTCTAAACTTTTATCTTCCAAAATTCAAGTCAATGATAATCGCATCACGCTCCAAAACATACACATCCAATCCATCGAGTCCTGTCCTGTCCTGTCCACTCCACGCCGCACTACAGCTTCGCAGCTACTTCATGCTTTCGCAGAAGCTCATCGCCCAGCTTAGCCATCTCAAACTTACGGACTTTGCCACTTCCTGTCAGAGGGACCGTTGCCGGAACATCGCCATCACCCAGCCAGAAGACGTGCGCAGGCGATTTGTGACCACCGAGCCTCTTGCGACACCAGTCCTTGATCTCCTCGAATTGGGGCTTCTGGTGGCCTTCAGCCAATTCAACAAAGGCACCTACGACTTCACCGTAATGCTTATTCTTGAGGCCGACGACAATGGCACGTGTTATAGCAGGATGATCCATCAGACGCTCCTCAATTTCGAGCGGGTATATGTTCTCTCCACCTGTTGAAGCGGGGTTAGTCAAGCATTCCGTATTGCCAAGACTGATTTTCTTGACTCACCTCTGATGATAATATCCTTAAAGCGCCCAGTAATCGAGCAGTACCCATTTTCGTCAAAAACAGCTTCATCACCCGTATGCAGCCAGAGGACGCCAGCAGCGTCGCGGATCATAGTCTCGTTGGTCTTCTCTGAGTTGTTCCAGTAACCAGCCTGTAGCTGGTAACCCCCAATGCAGAGTTCACCACGCTCACCGACAGGTACAATGTTACCATCACGGTCAACGATCTTGGCCTTTGCATGAGGCATCAAAGTACCGACAGTCGTCAATCTTGTGTCAATGGAATCGTCAGTGAAGGCATTGAAGCACGTTGGAGAAGCCTCCGTCAAGCCGTAACTGCTAGTGAACTCTGTCATTCCGAAACGGTTTACCAACAGCTCCATGAGGTATCGAGGAACGGGTGCACCGGCAATTATACCAGTACGCAGGTTGTCGCAGTTGAAGTTCTCAGGCCACTTTGCCTGAAAGAGCGAATCAAACATCGCTGGAACACCGTGAACGGCAGTGCATTGTTCATCAGAAATAGCCTTGAGCGTTGCGTCAATATCGAAGACCTCCGCCGGGTACACGATTTTACCGCCGTGAGTGACAACAGCAAGAAGACCGAGCACCAAGCCAAAGCAATGGAACAGCGGTGGAGGGCAGCACAGAATATCTGCAGGACCAAGCCGCATGCGATCACCAATAAAGCGTGAATTATTCACCAGGTTGCTATAAACTCGTCAGCTTAGAGGTCTAAAAGTCGACAGTTTGCACCAAGCTAACACATTGTTCAGAAGGATTGATGGATCACTTACTGGTGGGTGAGCATTGCAGCTTTGGGCAATCCGGTCGTTCCGCTTGTGAATTGAAGATTGACTACTTGATGAGGAAGCACCTTGGTCATTGCTTGATACAGTCTTTGGTGGTTGCGCCTGCGACCAGCATTCACCAATTCGTCATAGGTCTGGTATTCACCAGGCTCATCTCCTCTCAGCATCACAACCATGGGGGCTGTCTTCTTATTCTCAAGCTGCTGTAGCAGCGGCATCTGGTCGAGCCGTCCGATTCTTGGTGTTGTGAAGAAGATCTTGCTGTCAGAAAACTTCAACCCATACATGGCTTCGGTTGGTGTGTATGTGTTATTCAGGATGACAAGAATAGCACCGATTTTAGCCACCGCGAAGAAGACAGCCGCATATTGTTCACAGTTACCTGCCATAATGGCAACGCGATCGCCAACTCCAATTCCCATGTCCAATAACGATTGCGCCAGATATGAGCTTTGTTGGCTTAGCTCATTGTATGTCCAGCGGGCGCCTGTCCAGGGAATCACCAGACATTCTTGGTTGCCATGCTGGTATGTCTGAAGCTCAAGGAGCTCACCCAACGTCAAATCAACCAGTGGAGGATCAACAGGGCCATCAAGGATAGAGAGCTTCTGTTGTTGCCGCGACGGGGCGGAAGGTATATTCATCGTTTCGGTCGCCATGATGAGTGTGTATGAAGTTTGGAACTGACAAAATCACTTGAGAACTTCGGAGAAGCACGTCGAGATCTGTAAAGAAAGCAGTCCCCGAGAAGAAAAAAACAGCAGTGGATGCCGATCAAGGGTTCTCCCTTGCAATAATATGCATACCCAAGCTCAAACAGACGCTATCAACCTGTACGTCCGTATTAACCCGCCATGATGTCCTGCCCCACCATCAGTGCCGTACTCCGTTCAGGCCCATGCTCCTGGATGGGGGTGACGCCAATTACGGAATCCAATGCGTGTATAAGGAGCCAAGCAAAGCGGAATTGGACCAGGGCCGAACCGATGCGGCAATTTTTATGAGTGTTTGGTGGTGTCCAGATGGACGCCGTCTCACACTAGATATTGCCAGTTGCATCATCGCTCGCCGTCATCAATTGGCGAAGTCGTCTGAAGTTTGGCGGACTTATCACCCAGGATTCTTACACGAGCTTCTCCGCTCGTGCCAGAGTGGTCAATTGCAACGGTGTGTCTTCCCTCACCCATGTTTCCGAGGGCATGGCCTCGGGTGACAAAGAACCGAGACCCTGGGGATGGTTCCGTCCTGACGGAGCTTCTGTTCAGTTCCTACGCCATCTACGCACCTTTTGTGGCCACCTGCATTACTTCATCGCGTCAGTACTACTTTGCCATTTCATCGCCCTAATACTGCGCTTGCTCCATCAAGCGCAGGCCGGCGCGAGACCAAGTTTTTTTTTCTAGCGGCTTTTTTTGCGCCAAGTATCTAATCTGATGATCAGATAAGATGAGTTTGCCCCTCATTAGTTGTGCAGGGTTAAAGCCGCAGGTTTCTACGTTCACACCCCAACCCGAGATCGGCTAAGAGAGGGAAAATTTTTATCTGATCAATCTGGACACTCGTGAAGTTCCATCCACTTTCCGGACATCCCAGAGCGAGCACTGAACCAAATAAGCGGGGCGTAGGAGGCATTCAAGGTTAATTGCGATGAAGTGACATGACAAAGAAGCATAAGTCGTCAGAGAGTTGAACAGTCTAATGGTCACCATCAATGCCACTAACGTAGGTGATTCGGTCAGACTTGGTTCTGCGTCACACTAAGAATCGAAAGCTCAAAGCCACGTTGAGGTTCATTATCTTCAACCGAGAAAGAAGAAATTCGGAGGAGTCTGGCGAAAGAAAGCCTTGTGATCGAAGAATATACCGAACGCCCCACAGTAGTTGGTCACTCGCAGTGCAGCAGGCTCCAGCCCCAGCATAGGCTCCCAATCTAGTTACAATACCGATCCGGTTCCATGGTCTAAGGCTGTATGTAGAAGTCAATATGACTTTCTAACGGTCTGATGGTGGAACTGTTATGCTTAATAATGCGCCGTGGACATGGGACCTGTCTCAACTCAATTGCTAATTGGCGCATAGTCGCTGACAGTCATACCAAGCGAGTGCAAAGGCCTCCCTGTTTGAAGGGAACGAGCCTCCTATGCCGAGGCTCCGTATTCTTTCGCTTGGACGATTGAGTTTCCTGGAGTCCTGCTATGTGAAAGCCTGACCTACATGTTCCGAGGAACAATCGATAGTGTCCTGGTCCCACATCATGTCACTCATGACAACTGCTCTGTAGACTTCGTCAAAGAGGTGAGAAGCGGTTTCTGTAGCCCACCGAAACCAATCCCTCGAATACTACTAGGAAAGACTGTGCGTCACTCGAGAGCATTATTGCCCTTGTTGATGTATACACCGATTCGCAATTCTCACAAGTGGTCCTAGCCCTACATCATGAGGTGGTGATTAAAGGTAGGGAAGACTCAAATCCAGTGCTGGAACTGGTAAAAAGATTCGGTATATTGAGTCAAGTTCTAGAAATGAAGTTCTTCGGCTGATGGTTCGGTCTTTCACGTCCGATATCAACTGTAATGAGACTCCCATGATTGCTATGCATGGACATCTGACGAGGAGGTGGGAATTCTACCCAATCCAAGCACATTTCGCCGTTGTTTGTGAATACATCTTGGTGGCATTAGCTCGTACTTCTCTATTTGCTGAGTCCTTAATTGGGGACTTACGATGGCGTTTGATGATACTTCTCGCAAGTGCCATCATGTAGCATGAGAGATTATACATGGATGGACCACTACGATTCGAGGAGATATCATCAATCTTGATCTTCTAGTATAATAACTAGTTTTGCTTCCTTGTTTTTGAACCAGTTTGTAGTTCCAACCAGGCGCTTCTGATGTGAGCACCCTCTAATGCGATGTCATGACGGGTGAGAAGGCTGTAGAATTGTGGCCGTTGAGACAAGGATGCTATGAGGGGGGCTATAATCTGAAAGCAGTAGCCACTCTGAGTCAAAAAAATGGAATATCAGCCGTTCTCGACCTGCGATTGAATCGTGGTTTCACACAAAAGCATTTATTTATCTAGATCACGAGACCTGTGGTTTACAGAGCTGTCATGTCATCCCGCACCAGTGATCACCTCTTGAAGCACAGTGATACTCAGCTTCGATCTTGACAGTCCTTAATTTACGTGTGTCCAAGTCTTGGTATTTAAATCATTGGATAATTTGGCTGTGACGAATTGTTCATGGGGATGCAATTGTGAGACAGGCCGGCAGCGTATGCCGGTCATCTTCACTTCACAAACAAGTGAGCATATGATGAAAAGAGCCCCGGCATGTAATCATTCATCAACCTCGGAAGCTCTGAAATTAGTGACTCGTTACGGAAGTTATTATGACAGGCCGCTGTTCCTAAGATCCTAAAAAGCTACATGAATCATTATCTAAGAATAGACTCTAGAGCAGATGATAGATATCTGCATCTTGCAGAGCCCTCTTCTTCAAATGTTCCAAGCAGGATAACTACATCCAAGCCTATGATTTAGATCCGAATGGTCATATTCTGTACTGGATGGTCCAACAAGGCATTGTACCAGATATACTTGACCAGCGAGCCACAACGGGGGCCATTCCATCCATGTTGAGGATATCGTCGGAACGAAGGCGCAGAACCAGAACCAACACTTATCATGTGCTTTATAGACTCCCCTGACCTTTTTCCTGGGAGATTCCAGTCAAAAATTGGATGCTGCTTTATTTATTTCATCCCAAGAAATCATACACGTCGATGGTCATTACCAGGTATTGGGAACCTGGCGTGAGCAGATCGCCAAGATACACCCTCCAAAGTGCACGGATATCCTAGATGTATTATTAGCCAAAGCTCTTCCAACCAATTGTCTTACTTGCTTTGATCGATAGATTGTACGCTGGCATCTGAGTGTTCTTACCATCAACTGGGAATCACCAAGTATCATAACGAGCCGTGAGTTTCAGCAATTCAATAAGCTTGGCAAAGTTATATTGAACTCAAGGTGCCAGAATGATTAGCAATACAGTTCAAGAGAGAGAGAGAGACGGGGACATTCTATACATTCACATAGAAGCGCGCTAGTTGCTATGACGTGTCTGTGTTATCATGACTTGTGTAGTGCCCAGAGGTCGCTGGCAATATCGGTACGTATAGTCACATGTCAAGTCAATACATGGATGTATTGAACCAAAACTGACCCCAAGCTTCTGGCTCTTCGATACTCATTATCAGAACTTCTCAGCCGGGGGCCGTGTGAAGATTGACTGTTGGGAGTAGTCTGTGCTGGAGCCGTCACAGGTCTAGGTTAATCAGCTTGCCCATCCCTTTCCACACCAGCCTGTCTCAGACAATTCAATGAGACAAAGACTAAAAAGAGGCCAAAACGGCCAGATTGAGTTTGGGTGTGAGAAGGAGGCAACAAAGAGTTAAATGCCCGACTTCCTTTTCCACAGTCTTAAAATGTGAGACTGAAAGTTACTGGAGTGTATTGATATTTAGGTACATCCTGCATACCTACGCCAAATCATTGTTAGAACTGTTGGACAGTCTCTGGACCATAAGATGTGCATACTAATACGGTTGTAGTCCGTCAAACTTGGCAGTGCTGATGTTAACCTTGACGTTGTTTTCAAGACTTTAGGTACCTACCTAGGTAGCTAGTCTTGGTTTGCAGTCTAGGTACCTTAGTATCTTCCATTGACCTGGAGTGTGTTTACTTGAGCTTTAAATAGGCACACAAGATTTCACAAGGAAGAAAGGAAGTGCTGAAATAAAGCCGAAAGCTGAAAGATGTAGACATTCCGTTGAAATACTCTTCCCATTCGAGTATCTTACTGAAGGGCTGAGAACATATCAGTAAGGCCATGACCAGAAATATCAGTCCTGAGGTAGCCAAAGACAATAATAGATGTGGCCATCGAAAGAAATGCGGTTGCCAATCCCAGTCCCAGCTTCTACAAAGAGTGAACGCCACTACCTAGGCTTCAAATATTGTATCCTCAGACAGACTTAGAGTGGACGAGCACGTCGATACTCTTTCGAAACGTTTCTGGACGAACTGGAGTGGCTACAAGGAATATATTACCCTACTTAGACCTTGGGCAATTCTATCCGAGTCCAGAGGCGACCTGATTTTTATACCAGCCTCTGACCCTACTATCGAAGGATCGATTTGATTTTTGATATTACAGTTTAGTGCAGTACAGTCGAACGATACCAGCCCATCAAATCAGCGTCTTCAGCTTCCGCCGGCCTCTCGCTACATGATCTTTGCAATACTATACTCATAGGAACAGTGCCAATCTACCAAAGACCTCTCAGCACTTCAAAGTCAATGTGTACCCGCCCCGTTGATGTGTGATCGACAGGGTGCGTAACTCACATGACAGGTACGGAACGAGCCGTCGACTTGGGTCTTGCAGTGACAATCTACAGAGGCGCCATTGAAACTCTGTCAAGACGGTCAAAACTCAATTCAGCTGACGGCATGTGATACTCTCCCAACGAACTGTGGCGCCAACCCTCAACTATCACAGTCTATTACATCACGACAGCACCAAGACAATGATCTGGTCACTCAGCTCAGTGAACAACGGGCGAGAAGCAATGCCAAGTTAAAGAATACAGTTATAGCAAAGTTAATTAGCATGGCCGCAATGCTGGGATCAAGAGGTATCAAAATGCAGGCTTTCCCCTCAGCTGCCCCAAGAGACTCCAATATGAGACAAATCCATGCCCAAAAACTCCCTATACCAGCATGACAAGGTCATGGCGGCAAACAAGAAAAATAAACATAACTAGACCAGAATACACAACACATTTCCTTCCCTACATGGTGTACCAAGCCAGAAAGCGAGAGCCCATATATAAGCGCCATGCGTCAACCGCATTGATAGTCCTCCGGGGTTTTATCATAATCATGAATTCGTAACGAGATAGCCTCATTTAGGGGTCTCTGTCCCTTCTCCAATGCCGAGGGCTCTAACAAGACTGCGTCGAATACCCTTGCCGCTTGTCGAATCGTCCTTGTCGCGACCCAGCAGGCCAAAGCTCATGCGGCGCACGGTACTGCCCGCGTTCTCTGAGGGGTTTGAAGGCTTCTTAGATTTTTTCTTCTTGGCGACAGGGGCGGGAGCCATTGTCGGTCGTGGGGGCCATTCGCCATCTCGCTTCCAGCCAGTAACGCAAGCTCGAAGCATATCGGACAAATTAATTGGGCACGAGGGCTGAAGGCTGTGGATGATAACCTTGTCGTAGAGACTGAGATATACAGACGGTGTGATGGATGCGCGCAGAGGGTTATTGGGAGGTAGGAGAGGTGGGGGAAGAGGAAGCAGGACCTCAACCGGATAATTTCGGCTGTCGGGAGGTGTCGATGGCGTGGTGTCTTTAGATCGAGCATTGCGAAGCTCGTCGCTTCTCGCAAGTGAAGAATTGTCTGACGCATCACTGACTTGCGGTGGTAAAGTAGACGCAATTGTCGAGGCAGGAGGAGATGTCGACATGGAGCGACGGAAGAAGAATCGACGGGGAGATAATGGTGACACAGCAGGAGGCGTTGTAGGCTTGGCCCGAACGCGGACAGTTCGTGCGCCCGTCCATGCGTTTCGCCGCGCTTCGAAACAGGCGAGTCCTTCGTTCCATTCCATTTCCTTGCGAACTGCTCTCCTTCGCTTGGCGCGCTTGCCCTGAACCACAGCTTGGACAGTAGAGCCCACATTATTGGGGTTGTCAAAGCGGAAAGGCGATCGCGAAGGTCCAGGCTCATCCTCATCATCAGAAAGGTCTGAGGCCCAGTCTAGGCGTGTACGAAAGTTGACTAAATCTTCAGAGACCGTACTGTACGTGGACTCGGCATCGCTGCCGTCTTCGTTATCTGATGACTCAGGTTCATCGATTTGGTAGCCATCATCCTCGCGCGTCTCATCTTGGATTGACTTTGTCGGTTCTGTAACATCGAGACTGGTGACAGCCTCAATTGCATCAGGTGTTTCAGATGCAGTGTCGACAACAGCGACGTCGCCCTCAAGTAGCGGGGGCTCGACAACGCGAGAAGGCCATGGGAACTCCCAATCGTTCTTGACTTTGGCGTCGAGATACCTCTTCACTGCTTCCTTCTGCTTCACCTTGTCCTTGCTGAGAAGGTCTGCGTGTTCCTCGCCGTACCAATCTGGGGTATTGGTTGGCAGTGGTGTCGGTAACTGGACCGAGTGGTGACGGAGCTTAGCGATGGGTGATCGCGGGCTCTTATAAATATCCGAGAATATCATATTTGAAGATGTGCTTGCCCGGGCTGCGGTGGCCCTTGAAGCAAGTTGAGCAGTATTTGCTGGCGATTGCTTTGGAGAGCCCAATGGCAATGCAGGCGACTCAGTAATTGGAGTTGTGGTAGCGGGTGTAGTATCGGTGGCGGCAATTGTCGAGCGAGAATGCGGGGGAGCGGATGCGACCTGAAGTAGAGGGTGGATGTTGGTTGGGGAGGATGGTGTGATATCTCGAGCTGGCGATTGTTGTCGGCTATGTTGGTGTTCCTGTTCTTGTCCTTGGTCTGGATCACTTGTCTTTGCGACTGGATTAGGTTATTAGACGATCCTTCTTGGCAGGCAGAGGCAAAACACAAATTTTGACGAGGCAAAGCTTAACAAAGGCGGGAAAAAGCAGCAGCCAACAATTCTGTAGGAAAGATGGGCGGATGTGTGTGTGTGTCTGTGTGTGTGTGTCTGTGTGTGTGGACGTGGACGTGGACGTGGTACAGTACACTTCGGGGGTGCCAAAGGGCATGGTTTATATGGAAGCAGGTGGTGGTATCGATTAAGCGGAGGTGGCGTTGGAAGGGAAGATCAGGTTAAGGTAAAGCGCTATTGACAGGGCTCGCATGGGTCATTTTTGAGTACTAGCGATGGTCCGAGTCGTTCTCGATGCGACAGACACGCTGCGGCTCCTTGTCCGATTGAAGGGGATGTGTCTCCTTATATGACGATGTGTTGTCGCTCAGGTAGAGAGGCATGTAACGCGGGGAACAGGGAGTTGAAGAGCCAAGGCAATGCAATTTATGATCGAAGCCAAGGCCGGGAAAAGAGCAAGGCAAGGCCCAATTGAAGAGCTGTAACAGGAGAGAGGGAGGCAAAAGACTTGCTTGGCTCACCAGGACATGATCGGCAGCGGATCCCCAGAAACTAGAGCCGCAGTGGTAGCGTGGAGTGGATTTGAGGTATAATGCAATGCGAGGCCAGACAAGACAAGACAAGACAAGACAGGAAAGGAATTGACAGTAATTAACGTGAGACAGACAAAGTGAAGAGGCGAGGATAAACAGGTAGAGTGAAGAAGAGACAAGAATAATTAGACTTGTAGTTGTCTGAACAACTCGAGTAGATGTCTAGCAACACAGATTCCGAAGCCAAATCAAGGACTAGGTTGTCTGATGCATCAAAGCTTGGATACTTTGGAGGTCCTAGTCCCTGCATCTCCAGGCTCTGGGCAATTCAATCTAGCGGTGATCGCTCGTGTGCGTGCAGCCGTGACCCTTGCATGGATGAACGAGCGAGCGAGACGAGGGAAAATATGGGGTAAGGCTTGGGTAAGGTTTTGAGTTTGCGTGCTGACCGAGAATAGCAGACGGCGTTGGCCGAGAACAGAACAGAAGGGAACAGAATAGGTAGGTAGGTAGTTAGGTATGCATAGTGGGGAGACAAAGAAAGAAAGGAAGGAAGAAAGTGATCAACTTACTACTGCCGATATCGACATTCGATGATTCTGTAGGTGCTGCAGTTATACCAGTAGACGACTGATGACGGTCGGAGCCGACGCAAGATGCTTGTTCACTACCAGTGCCAGAGCCAGACTCAGGGCCAGGGCCAGGCGTTTTAAGCGGAGAAGGCGACATGACTGAGGTGAAGAGGAAGGCTGAAGAAGGACAAGCCTCAGTCTCAGCCGCGGCCTCTGTCTCTGTAGGTGTCGAAGGGTTCTGCAGGGCAGGGGTCACAGTCCAGAACTGGAACGATTGACAGAGTTTTTGGCTTTTTGGGGGCCTCAAGGTTCTGCCTGCTATCCGTACCGGTTCTGGTTTTCGTTCTGGACCGGTTTACGGGTGGTCTGGTCTAGTCAAGTGCTTCTCGTTGCAGCAGCCAAGAAATACCTCACGCAAGTCCAATGTCAGGTTATGATATTTCCGAGGCACGGACGCAACGTGCACCCTAAATGTGGGAAAAGAATGATGGTGGTTGGCGATAATGGATGTTAGCAGCAACTTTTCTGGTCGATGACAGTGACTGAGAGAGGTTTGTGCGACAAATTTTGATGGCAAACCTGCGGGAGGTTCCACGCGCGGTCACCCTATACCCTGCACTCCCCGGCCCCCTAAAATTGAGCGCCAGCGCCTGTGAGTGAGCCTGTGCGACAGCCCGATTCCCCACTGGACTGACTTGCTTGGGTTGCAATTGGAAGAGTCCTCTTTGGCTAGTAGGTAGGCTACTAGGTACTCCGTAGGTAATGATCCTTGTCCTAACATCCATGGGAACGTACAGGAATTTATTGATACCTAAAATAAACGGGAGGGTTCGGTTCGCGCTTGTTTCCGACGGGTAAACGATGCATCCATCCATCATCACCTTTGGCCATTTTCGTATTATTTTGGTCTTGCTTTTTTACATGTGAAGAAGAGACAGTGGATCAAATGTCGTGTGACTCTAAATAAACCCCCCCTTTCGCGATCGATGCCCGCATAAGGTATTCCTTACCTACAGCTGGAGCTCGACCCAAGGTAGCCCAGTGAATGGAGATTGAGGTGACTTTCAGGGTACAACTGGGGAATAGCGGGGGATGAAGGAATCACCAGCCACGGGGCAATCAGGCCTGAAGTTGGAAAAGCTGGAGCGGTCAATTGATCTTTCTCATTGGTTGACAAGAGTCAGCCGCCCAACTTGACACTTGATGCCCCAGACTGTCGATGCACGTGGACACATCGTGACAGCCAGTCAGTCACCTGCCTACCTGACCTTACATATCAGATATCAACAATCACACTACTATACCTACTAGTTAGGAGGTGAAGTAGGTAGGTGCCGAGAATACAAGAAACTCGAGAATAGCGGATGTTCTCGCGGCAATTTGTAATATCCTCGCTCAACGTTTCTCACTCAACTTCAGCTTCATGCCCCGGTTACCTCCATGCCAAGTGACGTAGACGCCGTCAAAATGATATATGCAGGTAGATGTAATGCCAGACCATTACCGTTTAAATAGGCGCCTATCGCGCTTGCTAGCTGAACAGCCATTCACTGTCTATGTTTGTTCCCAGCTTTGACAATACATCTTTGTAAATACTTTCCATTGCATCAATCAGCCTGTTTCCAAAGAGTCTAAAAGTCTTCACTAATAACAACACAAACCCTTGATCGTTGGCCTGAGTGACATATGTTGCAAACTGAAATAATGGAATACATGCAAGAGTTTGCCATACCCATAGGTACACAGAGGAGCATGATATAGATAAGCAATGTAATAACCAAGTCAATAGAAGTTTCGCTTCGCAAGAGATTGGTGGGCCGAGAGTGCTCATCAAAACACCATATTAGCACGCCATAACCATTGCCAAGCTATAAAAGGCTTCAGTGCGAGATTGTAACACATCACGATGTCAAGATTCATTCAAAGCAAGGGACTCTTCATTTTTATCTTCGTTTTTTTGGTATTCTGTGAGTTTTCTGTGTGTCAAAAAAACACCATCCAAGACATGAACCAGACATCCTTCTTCATCACTGGGCTGTGCCCCTAGCTCATCATTTATTCATCCTTCATCCTTCGCATCCACCGCAAGCGACATCATTCTCATCGTTCTCGCTCTCCTCTCACGATTCGTACTTTACTGCTGCGCGCCAGGACCAAAGCGAACCTCACACTGGGGCAACGCAAGTTGCGGGACACGGGCCTTCTTGGTGCGAGCCTTCTTCTTGGGCGCTGCACTGGCATCCTCACCCGCCTTGCGCTTGTTGTTACCAGTCTTGGTGGTATTGGCTGCCACTGCGGCTGCGGCTGCGGTTGTGGAAGTAGGTAGAGTAGTGGCTGTTGTCTGGTTTAATACAGCAGGATTCAAGAATACTCCCTCGGGAGCGGCATTAGTGGTGTTTTCTTGGCCCTGTGACTGCTAGTCGGGGTTGAAGACATTGACCGAATCACCAAACAGGCTGTTGTTGGGGTCTTGAGGGTGGAAGTCGGGGCTCTGTGGAAGCTGAAAAGGGGCATCTTGAGTCTCTTGAGATACTACAACGGGAGAGTACGGCATGTCTGTAAGGCTCACATTGGGTGCGGCAGGAGGCCAGTTTGAGGCAGGCCCAGTAGCATTAGAAGAGTTGAAGTCTGAACAGCCAGTAACGGGGAACATAGTGTTGTCGTTGCCAGTAGTAGCGTTGGGGTCCTGAAGATTGTTTTCAGGGATGTCTTCAAGACTGGCGAAGACATGCAGAAGGTCATCCCCAAAGGCCGGAATATCAGCTGGGGCCATGCCTTCGGTCACTCCCGCGGTCTGCCTGTTCACGGCATCGACGTCAATAGACGAGTCTATCCCGGCAGTCAGCAGAAGAATAGTGCGATCAGTGTAGTTCAACTCACCACCAGCTCGGAACCGGTCAATGACGGCAGCGTGCTCGGCGTCCAAGTCTCGGTTGCTTGGGTTGGGGATATCAGCAACATAGACTACAGTGCCAGACTGCCCGGGAAGAGGTCTATCGAGCTCGTTGGAGACTTTGCGCAGCTGGGTGCCTTGTTCATCGTCTTGGGGAAACATGGTGATCTCGTCAAATGGCTCAGACATAGTATCCTTGTGCCCAAGGGACACATCCGGTTGGCAAGTCTTGGAAATGTCCGGAGAGGGAACAGACAGAGAAGGGTCGACAGTATGGGCCGTAGAATCACCCTCAGAATCAGCAGCAAGCCATGTCAAAAGAGGGAAAAGACAGTGATCAGGGGTCATGGCAGCGCCAGACTCAGAGACGGGAGTCGATGGGGGGTGGGAAGAGTCACATTGCGTGAGGGGGGATTGAGCAATAGGCTCAGCATCGAGAGGCAAGTCCTCGTCAAGGTTATTTCTGTTATCAACAAACATGGGATCGTTGGTGTTGGTGAAGTCCTCAGCGGGGTGGAGGGCGCTATCGTCCCATGGGTTGCAAGGTTGGGAAGTGCAGTCATTGCCAGTGAGGTTGGCCGTGGGTTGTTCGTAGGTGGTTTGAGATGTGGAGCTGTTCTCTCGAGCGACCTGAAGAGTCAAGTCACTGCCAGTGGTAAGTGGTTGAGTGTTGCCAGCAGTGAATGATTGGGCGAGGTCACTGTCAAGGATAACTTGGGGAGGGAAGAAGCTCATCGAAGCTTGCTGATTGAAGACATCGCCACCAGTAAATTGTGCAGGTAGGGCAGTGTTACTCTGGGTAGTGAAGGGGTCGTGAGAAGCTTGAGCGATAGGACCGTTGTTGAGAGAGGGCTGAACGGCGAGAGTAGTGGCAAGTTGAGCATCGCCAACGACTTTGGGAGCAGAAGTTGTTGTTGTATTAGTAGTCTTGCGTCGCTTCTTGTTGACGATATTCTCGGATGGGGTTTTGAGAACTCTAGTCTTGGATTTACTGTTCCTCTTTGTAGACTTTGAGGTCTGGATTGGCTCACCAGTCTTGGCAGCTTCATCCATGGCAGTCTTCTTCTCCGCCCGAATCTCTGCGAGCATTCTATTGATCTCTGCATTGTTAATGACCTTGGGTCCGGGGAGGTAGTAGACTACCGAACATAGTCAGTATTGGTGATTCGTATAATAATAGCGAGGATGAAAACTTACTGTTGTAGCTATCACCTTGAGGTGTGATAGGCAAGCCGTTTGCATCGCGAACCAATCGGGGGTCGTCAGGGTCGATGCGAACGACGCGGCGTTTGCTGGGAAAGACTTTCTGGCCCTTGTCCTCGGCCTCGCGAAGCTTCTTTTCCTTCTGAGTTATCTTCTTGGGTCCATCAGAGCGCCGAGGAGCAAAGATGCCTGGAGCATAGACACGCTCCTTGGACCAATCCTCGAAGGATGAAAAGCCATTTGAAGACGCTGGGGTAGAAGGCTCCTCTGCTGAAGAGTCCTGTTTAGGAGAAGTTTGGGAAGTCGATGATTGATCACCGGACAGCTCTGGGGTGACGATCTTCTGAGCATCATCACCAAGGAAGTCTTGGAGTTTGTGTTGAGTAGGAGGGGTAGCATGAGGTCTGGCATCCTGGAGTAGAAGGCGTGTACGAGGGTTCGTTGCGAGGTCAGTATTCATCACACTTGAGATTTGAGGCAAGGAGCTGTCCCTCTGATTCACACGAGAACCTTGCTCGGTCATGGAGTCTGGGTTGGCACTCAGGGCCGGAACAGTCTGCACGGTGTTGCCGCCCTGAGAATCAGAGGACTCAGTAGTAGGAGACGCAGCAGTAGGAGACTGGACCGCAACAGGTTCATTTGTAGAGGCCTGTGCGATAGGAGACTGAACAGAAAGGAACTGTGCAGTAGGATTTTGGGCAGGAGGAGTTCCAGGAGTAGAAGCACGAGGGCTAGGAACCTGAGTGGTTGGGGTTTGCTGCATCTGAAGAGCTGGTCCGTGTTGGAAGTTGGACTGGGCAGCGGACCCAGACGATCGCATCATCATGTTGTTGATGATGGCTTGTTGCTGATTGATGCGCATCTCCATCTGCTGCATCTGCGCGTGCAACTGAGGAGTCATGTTGGCCATAGGGACGGCACTCTGCTGAGGTACAGGGTTGTTCTGAGTAGGAGTGAAGGAGGGCGCAGTGGCGCGAAGGCCTGACGTGTGCTGAACAAAACCCTGACCCTGAGAGTCGCTCATGGCAGAATCTTGGGTGTTGCTCATGAAGGGAGTCTGAGCATTTCCCATGGGAGGAGTAGGAAAGAAAGGAGGCTGCATGCTCAGATCGCTCATGAAAGGCATCTGAATATTGCCCATGAACGAGTTCTGCATGCTGCCATGGAACTGGTTCTGGCTGTTGGACATGAAGGGGGTCTGAGACTGAGTGAAGCTCTCAAAGCTGGGGTTGCCCGAGGCCATGTTGGGAGTAGAAGAGGAGCTCTGGGCCCAGTAAGGGTTAAATTGATGAGTTCCAACCACCATGGGACTGCCGAAGTTGGCGTTGTTGTTTGTATCGTCAGAAGGAGAAGTGAAACCACCAATTATCTGGTTATGGTTCTGCATCTGGCCGAGGCCATTCTGACTCTGCTACAAAAGCAATGTTAGAGATGAAAGTCTTGCGGGCAAATCTGATGGATGTAAACTTACCATGAAGTGAGCAAACTGCTGCTGCTGAAGGTTGTTGAACTGAAGTGCATTTCCGTTCTGTTCCATGAAAGGCTGGTTCTGCCGCTCCAAAGAGTGTCAGTTGCGTTTCTTCTCATCTCGAGTGCGCGTGTATGACACATGCGGAGAGATGATAGCTTACCTGGCGAGCAGCTCCTTGCTGGATATTTCCCTGGGCCATATTGGTCATGTTGGGTTGACGAGAAGACATTATAAAAAACGCGACTTCAAGACGGAGAAGTATATCTCGAGAATGCTGCTGGTTGTAAAGATGCTGGGAGCGATCTTGGAGCAGAGTCGAGGATTGTGAAGTAGCTGAGAGCTGAAGCTTAGATAAAAGAATCAAGACTGTTAAGCAGAAAAGACTTGAGAATTGTGTACGACGAGGAGGATATCTCGAAGAATCAAGTGGTATGGAAGAAGTAGAGAAGATGGAGTTGCCGCAAAGAGAGCTGGTTGAATCTCCACGACGCTCAAAGTCTGTCAAGTCTGTGTGTTCTCACGAGAAGAAGCAAGATTCGATAGACGAAAGCGAAGAGCGTAGAAATGGAGCTGATATCAGATTGTTGGAAGATGCTGCGAAGCTGAGGCTGCGTGCACGAAATCTGATGATGGTAAGGAGAGGAAGAAGAAGAGGAGAGCAAGTTAGAGGCGAAAACTCTTCTATATATTCGAGTCCGAGCCTCGGCGCTACTAAAGTGCTTGCATGTTTGAATAGGAGTGGTGGACATGGCAGTGCAAACGGCCGTCAAGGGCTGTCAAGAGCTGTCAAGGATCAATATAATGGCGTTTGGCCAGCCCGGCAGCTGTCAACACTCGTAGACATTTCCTGGCTCTCCCTAAACCTCTGAGATAGTAACTCGTTGGGGGCTGTACTCATCTTGATGTTGAGACATCGGGCTGCTGCTGCTGACTGAGTATCGTGAGGTTAACGATCTTGATGTTGCTGAATTTTGGGCCTATGAGGTTTTATACTACAAGGTGTCACTCCACGTCAAAACACAACGACTAAATCTACTCCTTTCACTTCATAATCATAGATCATTCATCTTGGTCTTGTCAATAGATAAAATACTTTGCAGGTATCTCGGCTCAATGGTGTTGAGTTGCTCCTCATTGTGCTGGCACTTACGCTGCCCTCAGCTATCGGCCCGCCTTTGATATTGTCGGCTAACGGCAACGCTTTGAGCTATTGTTCCTGTGCTCAATAGAGCTGTTCGAGATGGTCCTAGCTTATGGGAAGCGGGCCCGAGTTGCTGAGGGCTTCGCGTGCCAGACGGTAGCTACCTGTCGTCTTGTCTACATATCATTGTATCGAACGGCGATACTGTAAACGCCGCAAAGGCATTACAAGTCTCCGTATAATGAGCCCCTAAGCTCAGGATATCTTCTATAACCGACCAAACAACTTCAGTCAATCATTGACTAGAATCACCACAAATTTGCGGGACTCTGCGTTACGGTTTTGCGGTACAGTGTCAGCGGCTGGCAGACTTAAGAGATGGCATTCACTACCACTACCACTCTACAGGTCAGCCCCCCTGCCTGCCCACGGCCGTCATCGGCGGTCATCGGCGCACATCTAGAAGAGCTTGCATATCCATTGCGTGTTGATCAATTTATATAGAGTGGTTGCAGGAATGTTAGTGGGGTTGCATGAACGGCCTAAAGCCAAGTAATATTATCGATGTGTACCCGTTCAGCCAAGACAAATGAAAAACCAGGAAACGATTCCCTTTGAATTCTTCTTGGAATTCACGTTTCGATATTTCAGATAAACCAACTGAATTATGACTTGTGTAGGTGCTCGAAAGGCAGCGAACTACCAGGAGTTGGTATTCAATAAGCACACGATGACGCCTCCTTAAGCAACTTCCTGGACCATCTTACCCGGTGCCAATTTAGATGCAGGCTTGAAAACCTGACCGGCCGGGCTGTCAAGCATCTTTTCTGTCACTGCCACTCGAACTCCAGTTTTGTTGCTGACCCACCGAACGAAGACAGGATCAGGCTTGTTCGAGTCTTCTAAACCGCCTGCGCCAGCAGCTGCGGCCTTGCGGTTGATCTTGGGAGCTTGCTTTTTAAGGAGTTTGTTGATCGTTTCCATCTATAATCTGGGGTCAGCACACAGTCCACACTTCTGCTTAATTCAATTTTGAGGTTACCTTTACTTCCTCATTTCGCTTTTCACTCAAGTTACGGCGTCGCCGGGCCATCTCCTGTCGACGCATGGACAATTCCTCAGCTGTAAAAACCTTCTTCGCTTGTACCTCTGCCAACATGGATTAGTGTTGCAAGTGTAAGTACAAGCGCTAGACTCACCATCTGACAACTTCATGTACTGGTGCGCATTGTCATCTTCAAATCGAGCTCGTTGCCTCTTTGTCATTTTGGTGAGATCGATAGACTCGTCTGGGTTACCATCTTCGTCATCATCTTCGTCGTCATCGTCGCCTCTGTCGCCTTCATCATCTTCCTCCTCCTCATCTTCTTCGTCTTCGTCATCCTCATCTCCTTCTTGGCCTGCGACCTCGATCTCCTCACCTTCAGCATCCTCATCACCATCGTCAGCCATGGTCTCATCACCAAAACCTATGGTCTCGTCTCCAGCGTCGCTATCAGCGGGGTCACTAAGCTCGTCGTCGTCGTCGTCATCATCATCCTGGATGACCTTGGCAGCCGATGCTCGAGGTGCTGGCTTAGACCGGGCTGGTTTGGAAACGGTGATGGTTGGGGGGGCTAGATCCATATCGATGTCTCCCTCAGCATCCTCCTCTCCCTCAGCATCAACATCCATCTCATCGTCATCGTCTTCCTCCACCTCAATCTCTGCCTCCTCTTCCTCTTCCTCATCTTCGTCGGGGCTTGAGTCAACCACATAACTTTTCTTAGCTCCTCGATTCCGCTTTCCGGATACGATTTCTCCGCCTTCAAAGCCACGCTCCCCGCGTGTAGCCTGTCGTAGTTTGTTGGAAGGAAGTTTGACAGTCAAACTCAAATGACGATCGCCACCTGGTGATGAGGCATCATCTCGGGAGACGGACACGCCTGAGGCGCGACCAGATCGTCGTGACGACATGCTTCTTTCGCTTCTTTCTGGAGAGTCAGCCCATCTGGCATGAACAGAAATGACTTCATTGGCCTTAGTGGCTGCTGAGCGACGTGGACGCGAACTCATGATGATAGATGGTCGCACTGGCGGGGCCTGGGGTGGATGGTAGAAAATGAAGAAAGTGGAAAATAATTAGTGGTATGCGAAGTGAAGGGTGGGTTGTATTTGTATCAGGATAGAGTTCAAGGAGTCCTGGGGTCCCAGGGAAGATCGCGAAAACTTAAATATGTGAAGTCAAATGAGTTGGATGACAGAAAAGGAAAGTGATTGGAAGACAAGTTTGCAGGTTTTGGTTTTGACAAGGCTGAAATAAGCTCAATTTGTTGGGGCGGGAGTGAGACAGCAGGAGCAGGAGCAGGAGTAGGAGCCAAGAGCCACCGAATAAGGGATTGGCTGGAAGGAACAGGCAGGGCCAAGGCAGGGCAGGGCAAGTACAGCTCGGATGTTGGTGGCGATTGCCGTTGGCGAGATAGGATAGGATAGGACAGGATAGGCTGGAGTCTGGACTTTTGTAGTGTTGGTGACGCTTCATTGGTGTAAAGACGACTTGAGCTTGAAGCTTGAAGGATGCGAGGCTGAAGATAAACAGCCAACTAATGCAATTTATCCTGCAACCAGTCAAGCCGATCAATCGACCAACCAAGGGCTGACTACCTAGGTAACTACGTGAGACCTCTATCTGTGAATACCGCTGAATCAGGGATTCCTATAAGCGGGATCCTGCACGTGGCTGAGGATCATCGGCCAGGCCAGTCCAGGAATATCCTAATCCTATGGTAGCTCAGACAAACTGCCGATATCAAAGGCCAATACAGAATAGCTTGGGGAGAAGCTTATCCTCGTCGGTTGCATTGAGAGAATTGGGGGACAGCCACGAAAAGGATTACAGAGACGGACGGAATTGGTGGGTGTTGTTTTGCTGCGACCAAACAAAGGGAGGGACAACCAAGAGGAAAGGAAAATTCACAGCTCACCTGTTACAGCTTTTGAATGCCTTGGTCTTGCAAGGTCACACCACGGCAGCTTGTCGCCTATTCACTTTCACTTGCCTACTCTTGAGACGGCTAGCAGTTGCTAATTGGGTTTTAACCGCTCCCAATCGCTTCACCCCGAACAGGGTCTGACTGAGCCAAGAGCTGGAGGCTCAAGCGCAATCGCTATTCCCAGGGCACAAGCACGCAAGTTGCTTAACCCGTTGGGACCGGCAGGTGACGCGGTACGAGGTTCGTGAGACGAGCGTGGTTACACGTTGTTGCTGTGTCCTGCTTCTGGCGGTAGAATTGCCTGCCAAAATGAGATTGGCTGATGGGAGATGATGGCGCTGAATCTTTTTGGCGCAAGAACTTTGGCGCGATTCCGGTGTCTTGAGCAGAACGTTAAAGGGTAGTGCGAATGGGATTTGATATTACTGAGAAGCCTGGGCGTTCACCGAGGTCCTTGATGGTACAGGCGATCTTTCACTCTGAGATATTGTCTGGAATTGATGCTCTCAGGTGAATGCGCGTTCTGGTCGTGCTACCGTTTAGCACAATCCCGTTTTATTTCCAGCAACGGCCAAGGTACCTTAGTAACGGAGTGGCGACCGTTACGTACACTACTATCCGGCTTCCTCAACGGCATCAATACGTATTAACATACCTAGGTAGGTATGTTCTCTCAGGCTCTTTATTTTAAGGAAGGTTTTGAGGGTGAAATCTCCAAGCAAATGTATATTTTCTTACTGTTTAACATGGCTCGATGGCGAGACTCCAACATCATACAGGGACTTACCTACTACCTTAGTACCTAGTAGGTAATCTGGTAAGTAAGGTACCTAAGGTACATGCCAACATAAGGTACTAAGCAGGTGACGGGAGGTAGGTTAGTAGGTACCAAATAAGGTACCTAAGTACTGCCTAAAGGGTCTAGGTAGACTCCACCGTCATCAGCAGGAGGACCGAGGCATGTGTCTGACCTCGCCGAACCTTGCCTACACCTCGGAAACCACAAACATTTCCCTTCCATCATCTACCTTAATTCAACGTTTCCGTTAACTAATGTTCCAGTCTTGTAACTATTCGCGTGACACTATCAAACATGAGCGACTCAGATTCTGATCCAGCCATCCCAGCCTGGCAGAAGGCGCAATCCGATGAGATCGATAGCCAAAACACCGAATCGGCCCCGACGCCATCCGTGAGCAGCTCAACATCAGAAGTCGATGCGCCAGCGGCAGAAGCAACAGCAGAAGAGACACCCCAGCCGGAAATTGACACAGACGGTCAAGAAAGACTCGAGGTTGCAAGACGCTTTCTCGAGAATGACGGTGTGCGACACGCGCCTCATGAGAAGAAGGTCGAGTTCTTGAAGTCCAAAGGCATTGACGAAGCCGAAATACACGCGCTTCTTGGTCAAGACGAATCCACAACAGAGACAGAGGTTTCTATTACTTCTTATCTTGCTCCCATATACTATGCTGACAATTTCAAGGCGCCAATCCCAGAAACACCTAATTCTTTTGCTCCAACACCAACCGAAACTCTCCCTCCAACACCAGCTTCCCATCCGCCCGTCGACCGACCCCCAGTGGTCACGTACCCTGAATTCCTTACGAAGGCACCCCGCCCTCCTCCGCTAGTTACAAAGGAGCGTCTCTTCAACGCTCTTTACGCAGTCACTGGCCTTTCCACCCTCATCTATGGGACAAGTCGCTACGTTATTCGGCCTATGGTTGACAGTCAGGCCGAAGCCCGTACAGATTTCCACGATCTGACCTCGCGAAAACTCGATACCCTCGTCGCAAAGCTTGAAAAGACCGTCTCCGAGGTTCCCCCCAAGAAACCCATCGCCGCAGTTGAGGAGGAGAGCGATGCTGAAGACCCTACAGAGATGTTCCACAGGGACATGGGCACTCAAACCACATTCCCCATAAGCTCTGTGACAGCTATGACAGACTCTAAGAATAACGAGTCGGCTGCCAAACACAACACCAATCAACTCGGTAGCTTGAACAAGACTCTTTCTGGCCTGAAGGATGAATACCGTTCCCAGAGCGAAGGCATGGATAAGATCAAAACTGCTGTTGATATGCTACGGGATGACCTTGACACAATGACATACACTGCGTACCCCGATCACAGTACTGGCTATGACCTGTACGGCCGCTCACGCAAACCTGAACCAGATGACGAAATCCGCAAGGTGCGGGATAACATCCGGCGTGTGAAGGGAGTCTTGCTGAGCACGAGAAACTTCCCTGCCTCGGCAAGATGATTTATTTCTGAAACCAGGCTATGAAAATGGCAATCCGTATCATCTGTGTCACTCTCGGAAAAGCTTTCATAATGTACATTTAGTCTTTACAGTACGCTATCGTCATACTTAAGCATACCAATATACCCCCTACACATCCATCCGTCATGGTATCACGTAGAAGTGAACTCCTCCATGTGGTATCCCCTATGTTCTTGCCTCCTTACCTCTTTTCTTTGAGCCCACATCGGGTCGCTCAGGGACTTCGATGAGGTGTTTCGAGAAAAAGGCTGGCCACTGCATAACCCTAATATGCTCGAAACCACGGCCTTCTTTTACCTGCTCATCGTACCACTCCAGGGTTGGTCTGAAGACAAAATTCATCGTTCTTCCACGGTATCCTTCACTCCTTTTATTTGCGCAATGCATAAAGAGGCGGTTTTTGCATCTGGTCGGCCGATCCATATTCTTCCCACGAGGAGCATGGAAGACAATCTTCAGGTCCTCATCTGCGGCATCAACTGTCCCCGTAGGTTCATCAACGTCCATTGCATCTGGAGAGGATGGCCGTGATCTGATGGGCGCATTTCCTGACTTGACTTCCCTCCATCCCTGAGTCATCATTGCTGGCAGTACGGCTGGAATAGATTCCCTCAGATTCTTCATAAGATGCTGAAGCTGGTGGATAGTAATATCGACAGGGTCTGTCAACCCCTGTGGAATCACATCTGGCCCCCTAATCCATACTTTCCTCAGTGGCAGTTTGTTGTGAGGCCCTTCAGCAAGCCGTATCATTTCGCGTTGTGCTTCAATAAGTTGCCCATCGTAAACGTATGGATCATTGTCCGGCATTTTCATCACAGGATCCCATATTACCAACTCCATAGCATGCCAAGGTTTCTTGGCTACATCAACAGGTCTGTATACAGCAATCCACGGCCGTCGATTCTTGTTAGTGGTTTCTCGATTGTCGCCGTACTTCCAGGATCCCTCAATCGTGTAGCAGAAGGCCACGCCAGTATTGATAAAGGGGTGGCCATGAATTCTTCCGTTGAAATAGCGAAGACATCTATCGTATGTATCGAACTCGGAAAAGCCATGTGCCATATCGATATTCCAGTAAGAGACGGGGCGATTAAAGACTGTTTGCGGGCCCCAGTCCCTGTCCCGAATATCGCTTTCCAGTTGTCCTAGGAAGCGCTTGAAGGATACCCCGTCATCGCGGGGGACTAAGTGCAGTCTTCTCTGAGGTGCTCTCTCCATAGCTGACTGATTCTGCGCGACAAGGGAGGAGGCGGCAGGGTTGACTTTTCCCCAAATATCGTCTGGATTACCCAACGTTGAGGGAGTATATTCGGGGATCCGGATTTGGTGAGTGAGCCTCTGGATGCCAGCATCAGGGCTTGATCCAAGCACGGTGAAATGCCGATACTGGTCTAAATTCAGAATAGACCACCACCCAAACCAGTTGACAAGACTCTGCTCATCGTTGCCATCAATCGAATCAGGGGCGAACACCACAATTGATTGATCATCGTCTAAAGGTCCTACCAGCCCTCTGACATGTTGCAAGCACTTAAAAAGAGCATCGATTTCTTTCTCGGCTGTCGCCTTGTCCTCTTCGCGTACTCGGGTACTTCCTAGACGCGTCTCCCAGTCTTCCTTGACCATAACAGCTACCTCGTGAATCCAGTTCTCAAAGTCGGCACATACGATGAGCGTAAAAGCACCGCGATGTTGCTGCCAATATTTGTAAGCCCACTTGAAGAAAGCCCAGGCCTGCTGAGGCTGTGAGATAACAAAACTGGGAGTAACTAATACAGCTTTCTTCTGTCCGCAGATAGTTTGCAGAGTGACATCCCCGATCCGGGATGGTTGGCCAAGAGAGGGATAAAAGGGCGCAGGTTGCAGAGATATGGAAAAGAGGCGGAAATTGAAGTTTGGCACGTCGTGAAGGACAGTCCAGACTGAAGGAAACAGCCGCGTAGCCCATATTGCCTCTTCATGCACGATGACTACGCCTTGGTCTAGCTTCCTGAAGCTAGCCCAGTGTCCGGCGGTGAGGCTAGAAAGCAACCTACACTGAGGGTTGCAGCTTCGCAGCCATCCGCTCAGAAAGTGAGCTTCTTCCACAGCGTTCATTGGAAATACCAGGAAAAAGTTGTGGTTGCTATAATCCATGAGGGCCTTTTCTGGTAGTAATTGCTCGTACTGGAATCCCAAAAGCCGGTTGAAAACTGTCGGTATCATTTGTGGCAGAACGTCGCCACCGCCAACGCCCTCTGGAAGAACAATCGGCGCAAGCGAGCGCGTTGTCAGGTGAGGAGAAGACCGAAACAAGTAATAATGTAGCAACACAGACTCTTTGAACGATGCATAAAGGAAGATGCACAGTTCTTGGTGATATAAGAGGACCCCAACAGACCTTACACAGAGCCAATTCGCAACTGTAGCCAAGCTATCAGGGTCGCCAATGCTTGTCACTGAGCCGGTACCCAGCTTAGCAGCAGTCAGAGCAGTCTCTTGAGACCAGAAGTCCCGCGTCGTACAAGAGTGTGTGAAGATTAGGATGGGGTGCTGTTCAAAGATACCCGACCAAGGCTGCCCATTCTGATCCTCGTCTCTTTCAAAAATAACCGAGAATGTTTCCCGACTTCCTGGGCCAAACTGCACCTCCGTGGTGATGGACTTGTTAGAAGAGCTCGATTCATCGTTCATAACAGGGGCTCTCCCAGCCCAACATTCTTGGTTGTCTGAAGCCTTTGTCTGGAAAGTCGACTCGGATTGTGGCCCAGTGTTTTTCTGGGCTTCACGGCAGTCATCTTCTATTTTAATTGGGGTCGTCGCTCGAATAAGAGAATCCTCGCGTAAGAAGAGACTTTCCTCTCTCTCTCCACGGGCGGGTATCGTTGCCTCTTCAACGGTGCCCCAACTAATTGACTTCTTGGGCCTTGACTTTTGGGTCTCGGGGATGATTTCAGTAGAGTTCTTGTTTTGTCCGAGGGGTTTAACTGTTTCGTTCGGGATTTCGGGACGCAGCGGTAAGGCATTCAGGCCGTTGATAGATCGCTCTGCTGGGTTCAGAGAGATGAGATCTGTCGGTAGTCTTGCAGGTGCAGCGCTTTCTCTGTCACGACCTGCTTTTTGTATGAGATTCACATACCTTGGCTTCAAGAGTTTCGACTGTTTGGTGGAATCTTTAGCAGCTTCGGCGAGAGTCGTGCGCTGCTTTCTCACTGTGCCCCCTGAAAATACATTTCCTGTGAAGGCTTGCGCAGGCCGGGTCTTGCGAGCCTTTGTCGGTTGCCCCTTGCGTAGGTGACTATCGGTCCGCTTTATCAGTCCACGAACGCCGAACTTTGATGACAAGAGATTGCTTGAAGCCACCGGCTTTTGTAGTGGTCTCTTATTATCAACAAGGACTTTGCTTGGTTGCCGTCGCAGTGGTGGCTTCTGGCTGGTTGAGGGTGTGAATGAGGCTGTAGTTGTAGTCGCAGCTGAGTTCATTGGCGGTCGTGAAGGATGATGGACAGATGCTATGCTGTTTTGACGACTACTTTTTGGCGAACTATCTTCACTCAAGCTTACGGAAGCTCTTTGTGTTTTGTCGAAAGAGTGTTGTGACAGTTGTCCGACCTCAACATCCATATCAATGTCTGTGGCTACCGACGGACTAGAGACGACAGAACCGCTGGGCTCTTCGCCATCCGGAAATCGATCAGCCCATTTCAGATGATCTTCCATCTCCATGAACGAGGTTTCCTCTTCGCCTCTCAGCTTTCTGCGTCGATTTCTTTCCTGATGGCGGTCGAGCTTGGCAGCATATTTGGACTTGACAGCATTCTTCCAATCTCGAATGTTCTTGAACATGTCAAAATCATCCCGCGATTTTGTTTTCTCCCAACCTTCCAGGAGGGCATTGCTCAGATTTTCTACAGGCTCCCATGTTGCCTCGCACAAGTCAAAATTCTCCCATTCGATGAGATATCTTGGTAGGCCATCAATAGGCCATTCGGCCAAGATTTCATTAACGTTCCACTCTTCGTCGGAGTCGTGCTCACTGACGATTGTCGAGACTATTGATTCATTATCGGAGTCATCCATCTTGGCATCTTTTGGCGTATGCTCTTCATGTGTATCATAAGGTACAACCTCCAAGAGCCGCTGATGTTACTCTCCCACTCTTAGGAAGAAATGAAGTCAGTCGTGGTTTTGCAATGAACAAGGTGGGGAAGTCAAACTCACTGAGGTATACGGTTGAGTATGTTCCGTACTGAATAGAGTTGACCTGAGATTTCGTGAGTTTGTTGTTTATTGACGCCTTGACGCGATGAATGAAGTCCCAAATTTGTATGGCCAGGCCTAACTTCGGTGAGGTGAGGGAGAAATTATAGGAATGAAACGAGATGACGGGCCGGTCTTGATCTCTTCTTTTCTCCGTTCTCTACGGAGTAACATTTCAGGTAATAGGTAAGCTACCTAAGGTACCTAGGTCAGAGCTTCACTGGGGCTGGGCGCGTGTGGGACTGGCTTGGCCTGGGCTGCCTGGAAAGTGCTAGCCAGGTCGCGAGATCACGTGAGTGACTTAGTTCATCGGCGTCTTTGTTCATCCCTTATCTAATGCACCTTAGGCGCGGCTACAAAATTTAAATAAATCCCATTTACAACTTGGAGAGCAGATTATCTGCATGGGCAAGTGCTTTACCAGAGACTCCTATCATCGTCAGTAGATGTGTCAGCCCTAAATCCTTATTCTTTTCCGTGCTTCGGATTCATTTGCACTCTCCCCTGCTTGTCTACATAGATATGGAGCCTAACCTAGACCCTGACTTCATCGACACCATCCACCTGTTTGTTTGGCTTTAAACGTCCAATAACGACTCGAATCTTGCTGGGAGCATCCATACGGCATGCTGATCAAACTCTCGGCATCTTCGTTGTCAAGAAGTAGGGTTCGGTCGTATTGTCTACCCACAATAAACTAGGTACCTTAGTAGCATGACAAGCTGGAAGCAGAAGCCAGGTGGACATATTTCTAGCACCCATCACTTCATGATTTCGAAATCAAGAAGAGCGGCCAACTTCCAGAGATGCCTTGGCTTCTCATTTAAATCATTAATAATGATTATAAAGTGTTCTGATGACCTATATGGTGCTCCTAACACATGAAAGAGGGCAAGGGCCAGGTTACAAGAATGTGCATTGAAACTACATCATAATATGCGACCAGGTTTGTAAGGAGTATCGGGTTCAAAGCAAAAAGATACTGCATATCTGAAAGCGGTCAGCGATCAATTTGTAGGTTGCAATGAGCGAGCGATATTGATGCGGTTAGTCCTATCCCAGGAGGCGCGAAAACCCAGCTATACGGGGAGATATAGATGATGCAGCCATCCTTCTAAGATGCATCATGCGATTACTAGTCCTGGCCTATCACATCAGAATGTGTCCGGATTCGGTAGCTGACAATTACATCTACGACTTGGAGCCTCCTTTGTCGTTGCCTATTCCATCCATTAATATTAAGTTGGCAAATTACACACTAAGGCACACAAGGTAGCTCTGACCAACAATCTACTCGAGAACAGCCATTTTTGGGGACAGGTTGCATTCCCTTGATTTCTTATACTGGAACCTAGCAGTGATGCGAACAGCACTACTTTCGCTACCTGGCCACAGTGGCAGAGTGGGTGTCTTTGTGCGACCGCTATGTGGCTGCCTCCACTAACAAAGAGGCGTCTAATCCTAGGTAGGCTCCCGGCTCCCCCCTACCTAAAAACATAGGCAGCTCCAGTTAGCAGTCTTACCCCTCGGCACGGGGGACTGGACGTCGAGGTACAAACAACCGCCTATCGCCAGAGCCGCGCATTCTCTCCCTCTCCACATCCCAAACCTCAACGACGTCGACTAAGGTTGCCTTTCTCGCAGCGCCAGCGCACTCGCCTTCAACCTCACCCTCATCTTCGATACACCAACTTGGTTCCTCTCAGTAATATACCTGAAGCAACACCACCGTAGTCATGGCCAACGACGAATATGATGTACGTCTTGCCCCTCTCCCTACCCTCCTTAGCATTTCATGTCCCGCCAGTTGCTGACCTGTGGGCCCCCTTTGCAGTTCCTCTTCAAAGGTGCCGTCATTACCATCTCTCAAAGGCCACGCCTGGTCCGACGTTTGCGACCGCCCCTTACTGACATTGTGAACCTGCAGTCGTCCTGATCGGAGACTCTGGAGTCGGAAAGTCCAACCTTCTCAGTCGATTCACCCGCAATGAGTTCAACCTAGACTCAAAGTCGACCATCGGTGTCGAGTTCGCCACCAGATCTATCCAGGTCGACTCAAAGACAATCAAGGCCCAGATTTGGGATACCGCTGGCCAAGAGCGATACCGCGCCATCACTTCCGCCTACTACCGAGGTGCTGTCGGCGCTCTCCTCGTTTACGACATCAGCAAGCACCAGACCTACGAGAACGTCACACGATGGCTCAAGGAGTTGCGGGACCATGCCGACGCCAACATTGTCATTATGCTGGTTGGAAACAAGAGTGATTTGCGACACCTGAGGGCTGTTCCCACAGAGGAGGCCAAGTCTTTTGCTAGTACGAAAATCCTACCCAATTTGACCCAGGAGGGTCCCTCTTACTGACACTTTTGCAGGCGAGAACCACCTGTCCTTTATCGAGACGTCTGCCCTTGATGCCAGCAACGTCGAACTTGCATTCCAGAACATTCTGACTGGTTCGTTGTTCACCCAATTTCTTCAACCTATCTGTGGCTTGAACTGACAATATGGACAGAAATTTATCGCATTGTTTCAAGCAAGGCCCTCGACAGTGGTGACAGCGCCCAGGCCACCATAGGCGCAGGCACCAATATCTCCCTGAGCAAGCCTGCCGACGACGATGCTGCCAAGGGCGGAAAGTGCTGTTAAATTCCTCGCAGAGCCGTTTGCAGACGGATATAGGGCTTTGGGGGTTTGGGATACCTGGCGTCTCGTTTGTCCCCGAAAATGCTCCTCGCTAAAGGAGAGTGGAGGAGGCGAGGAATCGTGATACGTCTTTTTTTGATATCAGAAGGCGCGGTTACTTCGGCTTTCCTTTGTTCTTATTTTTTGTCATGATGGTTGTCTTGGGGTTGATGCGTCCAACGATCGCTGCGACACGGTTATCTTAACGTAGCTGAATGAATTCTTTATAATGTTCGCCCTCTAATGAGCTGTACCTCTGTGCCTCTATACCTAGGTACTTTCTCCACCACCTCGCATGTACCGCATTCGAATTAAACGCCGCAATCAATGTATGCCTACACGTCATGCTGATCAGAGCCGACCGGACTTAAACAGGTACTGGCACTGTGGGTTGGTATCGAATTCATTTGCTACCTTAGGTAGTAGCTTAGTACATAGTGTACAGCTCGTTCCCAGGGTCTTCGGGTAGCGGGGCAATCCTCATCCAACTCATCACCTTGGATGCAGTCCTTAATTAGGTACCGATAGATATTTCCCTGAAGTAATGGGCGGGCTATCGTTCTACTACTAGGCATGGTCCGATCTACTCTACTTATCCATCTCACGCAATGCATTCACAAGGCTTAGATTAAAGCTTTCTGAGTGGCTCTGCCTGTCTGCTTCAGAAAACATGTGCTACTGCATATCCCCTCCTCGGGGGGCAAGAAAACACCGGGCCTTGATATGAGGTGTCAAAATAAACTCAGCAAAAGATACCCTAAACTTATGTAAAGTTAGTTACCCAAGTCCTTTTGTCATTTAGGATTAAGGTCCTGAGTTTTCTTTCCTCCCCTAGTCCCCTTGGGACGGCTTGTCTCGACTGCTAGAGCGGTGTCGCGGCCCCACCTTGATACCTCCAGTACACCCACTCTCTTATCGCGACCTTTCAAGTCTTATCGAGACTCAGCCGACTAAATTTTTTTGGAAAATTGTCCGCCGCGTCGCAAAGCCTGGCCCAGTAAAATCATCACCAAGTCAACATAGCTTTTTTGATAATTGATCCCAATCGCAACGTCGGGATTCATTCAAGATGGCTGCTGTCTACAAGTCTATCTCCAAGTCCAGCACTACAAAGGTCGAGGCGCCTAGCAATGGCGTTAAGAAGAACAAGCAGAGGGTTCTGATCCTCTCTTCTAGAGGCGTCACTTACCGGTAAGCAATTCCACGACTCGGATGTAGGGCGCATTCCGCTAACATTGCTATTCTTCTCAAGACATCGTCACCTTCTAAACGACATTGCAGCAATGCTCCCCCACAGCCGAAAAGATGCAAAATTCGACTCCAAGACAAAGCTGTACGAACTGAACGAGCTGGCCGAGCTCTACAACTGCAACAACGTGCTCTTCTTCGAGGCAAGGAAGGGCAAGGATCTGTATGTTTGGCTTAGCAAAGTCCCTAACGGGCCTACCATCAAGTTCCACCTCCAGAACTGTAAGAGTTGACACCAGACGACGCTTTTATCCAGGCTAACACCAAACAGTGCACACCATGGAGGAACTTCACTTCACCGGCAACTGTCTCAAGGGGTCGCGGCCCGTTCTCTCCTTCGACGGCGCTTTCGACAAGCAGCCTCACCTCCGGGTGATCAAGGAGCTCTTCCTCCACACCTTCGGCGTACCCCAGGGCGCAAGAAAATCCAAGCCTTTTATCGACCACGTTATGGGATTCAGCTTTGTCGATGGCAAGATCTGGGTTCGCAACTATCAAATCAACGAGGTCGAGGCGACAGCCAAGGAGGGTGAAGAAGAGGAAGAGACCACCAAGTCTCGATCTGGCAAGCCTGATACCGATATCAACCTGGTCGAGATCGGTCCACGATTCGTCTTGACGCCTATCGTGATCCAGGAGGGCTCTTTCGGTGGGCCTATTATCTATGAAAACAAGGAGTTTGTGTCACCAAACCAGGTCCGAGCCGATATTCGAAGGACAAAGGCTTCGCGACACAACGCCCGCGCAGAGAAAGAGGTGGAGAGACGGGTCAGGAAGGGCGACCTTGGACTGCGATCTGTTGGCGGCCAGCGACCGGCCAAGGATGAGCTGGATACCAAGATGTTGTTCGCCTAAACCTTTTGATMCCTTMCCTGCCGATATAACCAAGTACTTACTGGCTTGATCCATTGGATCTGAACACCGGGACGGGGTGTTGGAGTTTTAGGTCATACTGCGTTTTTATTTGCCAAAAGAGAGAATATTATACTTGAGTTACCGCTAACGATGCCATTCGTCTTATTTCGTCCTCCCTGATTGTACCCCCCGGTCAATCACCTGGTTACAAAGTAATCAAAAGAACTAAGTTTCAGATCAGGGTTGTCAGGTTCTGAGGGCCAGGTATCGCATCATCACTTAGCCCGCCCGGATGAAACTCGGCAGATTGTTATCAGTGCGTAACCCAAGTCGCGACCTTGTCATAACCTATATCAATCGACCCCCTTTCCTTCTTCATCCTCATCCTCGCTGTATATTCAATCAGTGCATTTTGCAGACGAGCATTGCACTTGAATACAGCCATGAGAATCACAGTTACCCAAAAACCGATGCCTGTGTGCATCTCTACTTCCGTCACAAGCCCCAGTGCCGGGGTGACTGAACAATAAGCCCCGGATCATTGATGCTTTAGGTGACTCAACAGTGGGATCCCTTGAAGCGACGAGGGCCAAGCTGCTCTTATAACAACAACTTTCTTACATCAACTCTCTTCCGGTGAAGGTGGGTACAATTTGAGGATACAGCGACTTGATTTTCTTAAATCTTGGCTCCCCGACACCGTATTGCAAGTAAACAAAATGCAAAGTCCATCAGGTCCGTTATTTTCTTCTCCTTTCCAGGCATAATTTTATGCCTAACTTCCTTATAGCACCCGTCAAATCGGCGACTCTGGTTCTGTAGTGAGATTGTATAATCGCGTACGTGGTGTACAGACGAGGACCGTTGCTGTCCACTTTACCTGCAAATATTTTGTACACTCCAAAACCCAATCCTTACAATTCGACCGAATATTTTACCCTCTATCCTCAAGCCCTTTATATAAGACGTCCGATCATGTTAACATCTGTTAACATGGCGCCGAAGATGTCCAAAAACCATTGCCTTACTGGGCTTCCAACTGAGATCCTTTTGGACATATATCAACAACTAGACCTAGATGGTGTTTTCAACCTTTGCGCCACTCATAGGACGCTACATGAACTCTTCGACAAGAGAAAGGCCTCAATCTTGCTTCCTGTCCTTGTCAGGGAGTTCAGCCCCTTTGATGAGCTCCTTCAGGTTTATACGGCCTCAGTTGAGGATCTCGATTCCCGCGGTGGACTGTATGCTCCACGCAGAGTCGTGTTTAAACGATTCCTTGGAGACACTGGAGTGGTGTTAGCTCCGCGTCCAGAGCATCAGCCTACTGTGTCAGTGGACGCTGTTGAAGGATTCATCACGCTGAACAAGCTAGGCAAACCTATTATACCCCGCGCTCAACCACTGAAAACCGTTGTTCTGACTGTGAAGGATCTGAAGCCACTTCTCAGCTACTGTTCTCTTGTACTGAGATGGCAAGCCAGGTTCCCTCAGATGAGATGGTTTCACGAGCCTGAGAATTGTCGTCTGCTTCGCGAGCACGAGGCTGAAAGGTTCCGCAGAGCCATGTATCGATGGTGGCTCTATGGTTTCTACTTCCACGGAGACTTCCCCCGACCTCGTGTTGGCCTTCCAGAGCCTGGTGTGGATGACGTTAGACTGAGTCAACTTCGATTATACTCCACAGGCGAGCTGGTAGAGCTGATGGATCTGGTTGAAACCATGAAGGATGTCGTGCTCCACTATCTCTGCCCACGGCTTGACCCTAGTCAAGACGAATATGTAAGTTCGCACTTAGACTTTCGGGGTTCGTTACTGACATACCATTAGGAGGGCTGCGATTCGTATCTTCATGATGTTGTCGACCGACCTGGCTCCTTGGCAAGAGGCTGGCGGGATCAGAGTCGTTGGGGCCGTATCGTAAAGACTTACTGCAAACTTGGCCCTAAAGATCTCCTGCATCTATTTGAGAACATCTATAGCTACCCTAGAAAACGCCTTATTACTGAAGCTCGGTCTCTTCAACCGAATCTCACTTTCGACCAAGAATCTATCTCGGTGTCAACACAATGTGTCCTGGATGAGCGACAGTGGTCCTTGAACATGCCTACCTTGCCTCTGGATGGCCTAGGAGGTGTGATTGACTGGGATGATGAGCGCGACGCTGAACGCGTCAAGTTTGGAAGTGATGCTAGTCTGGATGGGACATTGCCAGGGGGTGCTCGGATGCTTCGGTCTTCATCTCACTATTCGCCTCGCGGGGATGATGGATCTTATCTAGAAGATGTCCAACGACAGACAAGGATGGAGGGTAGGTATATGGTTTCGTTCGCTTAGGCATGAGTGCCTTGTCGTCAATAGACATGCTCTCGTTCCTCTGGTTAACCTTGGAGTTTATGAATTGTGGCAGTATTCGCTGGAGCACTTACTACATGTGGATCGTCAGATGTGGTCGCAATTAAGTCCGAGGCTTCTCACTATTAGAAATGGATTCCCCGGTTGAGTACATGGCCGTGGTGTCTCCTGAATTGCCTAATGTTAAATGCTGCTTTCTCACCTGTGCATTAACTTGGTACCTTGCCCACTCGACTGTGAATTACCAGTACTGCTGTTGTTACATATGTACTATCTGTAGGATCTGAGATGTAGTCGCAGCCCAAACCAACGATTCATTGCCAGCAAAAACATAAAGAACAATGTCCTTTCGACCCAAGGTATGGGTCAAAGAAGGAAGTTTCAACTGTTTGCAGCCAAGCAGTAGCCCCCACTGCTAGGCAGTAGGTAACTTAGAAAGTTAGGTGCCTTATCGATGGAGGTCGGCCGCTGGTCACTCAGCGGCCAGTAGCGCCTGAAACCATAGGGGAGCCCGCACGCCAAAATCAACCTCCACAGCTGAGCCTCACTTCTCCTTCCACTCCATCTCATACATCTAATCTCAAAGCTAATATCAACCACCGCGATTAAACACGATCGCGCATCTCAACCCACCACTCAGCATTGGACTTACTCATATCTCAGCTCTCTAGAACCTCACTATAAGAGCCTAGCGTATGTTCTCACGTCTTTACAACCTCTCCTCGCTGTTGCGATCGCGCCATACTTAGCAGGGGTAAGTGAAGTGTTTTGTTCGTGTTGGCATCATCATCTTTCATATCCTTTTTAAGTGCTTTGATGCACTCAGCTCCACAGACCTAGGCAGAATGCCCTTGCATGTGCCTGAGAGCCAGGTAGATCAAGAATCTTGTGCGCTTGTGCGAACAATGGCCAGCCGTATGTCATTTTGGCTCATGTAATTCACTAACGCAATTTACCTTTGTCCTCGAGCACCTCCTTTGTTTACCTAGACAATGATGGTCAGCAATTGTTTGTAAACTCGACCATAAACTTTCTAACTTGTGTATAGATCCATCTGCTAGTGTTTATTTACTCCGTCAATCCATAGGCCTTGGTTCTCCCAAGTATATTCGCAACTCCTGGGGTCGTCAGACCTTCAGTGAGGATATTGGAGATTATCTGCCATGGATACAAGTATCACAGATGCTGTTGATCATCCAATGAAGGATGCAGAAGCGCCTAATGGGTTCAACCGCACTAGCAACACCAGTATCGACGACGATGACACGGCGTCTGAGGATCCATGCGAGGCCGATGAAGATCCACCACCTCAAGATATAACCTTCGATCAGATGCGTCGTAGAGGTTTGCTGCCAACAGGCTGTTGTTATGATGACCGGATGAAGTTGCATATGAATGCGGACTTTTCACCCAACGCACATCATCCTGAAGATCCCCGTCGTATCCACGAGATATTCAAGGCATTCAAGAAGGTTGGCCTCGTCTATACAGGTCCCGAGGCAGAGTTGCCAAGAATTATGCGGGAGTGTCCCACGCGTTATATGTGGCGCATACCTGCTCGTGCTGCCACCCGAGAGGAGATTTGCCTCGCCCATCATCCTGATCACTTTAGCTGGGTGGAAAACCTTGACAAGATAAGTTCGGTCGAGCTTCGAGAACTGACTAGGCAATATGACCAAGGGCGGGAATCTCTCTATGTTGGTAGTATGTCTTACCAGGCCGCCCTACTTTCAGCCGGGGGAGCCATCGAAACCTGCAAGAACGTCGTGACTGGTCAAGTCAAGAACGCATTCGCCGTGATCAGGCCACCAGGTCACCACGCAGAGTTTGATGCGCCAATGGGTTTTTGTTTCTTCAACAACGTCCCAGTGGCAGTCAGGGTCTGCCAACAGGACTATCCAGACATTTGCCGGAAGGTTCTCATCCTGGATTGGGATGTTCACCATGGTAATGGTGTCCAAAATATTTTCTATCAGGACCCAAACGTCTTATATATCTCTCTCCATGTCTACCAAAACGGTCTCTTCTATCCCGGTAAACCCCCAAATGATATGACGCCAGATGGTGGAATCGACAAATGCGGAACGGATGCTGGCCTTGGTAAAAACATCAATATCGGCTGGCATGACCAAGGCATGGGTGACGGGGAATACATGGCGGCATTCCAAAAGATTGTGATGCCTATCGCCAAAGAGTTTAATCCGGACCTCGTGGTTATCTCTGCGGGATTTGATGCTGCTGATGGCGATGAACTAGGGGGCTGCTTCGTTTCTCCCAGTTGCTACGCTCATATGACACACATGTTGATGTCCTTGGCTGACGGAAAGGTTGCAGTGTGTCTAGAGGGAGGCTACAATCTTAAGGCTATCTCGGTGTCTGCAGTGGCCGTTGCGAAGACGCTCATGGGTGAACCGCCGCCAAAGATGGAAATTCCTAAGATCAATAAGGAGGCTGCACGCATACTTGCCAAAGTCCAAGCTCATCAGGCCCCATATTGGGAGTGTATGAGGGCAGGCATCGTTCGCATTCCTACCGACATCCAGCCAACGATATCCAGCCGTCTACATGACGTGATCAGAAACGCCCAGAGACAGGTTCTGCAAGCAAAGCACAACATGATACCTCTCTACATCCAGCGCGAACATCTATACAAGTCATATGAGAACCAGGTCTTAGTGACACCAGGCCTCCATCAGGAAAAGAAGGTTCTCATTATCATTCACGATCCGTAAGTCAATTGCATGAGGAGAGGGCTATAACTTGGGCCTTGACTACTGACATCATCTCTTAGTCCTGAGCTTCTCGCTCAGCCGGATGTTATAGACAGATCTGTCGACCCTCACAATGCCTGGGTGGTGAGTAGATATTATTCATAGTAAGCGATGCAAGAACTGATAAGAATAGGTTGATGGTGTAACGGATTACATTGACTGGGCAGTGGATCAAAAGTTCGGTGTCATGGACGTTAATATCCCAGCCTATGTCACCCACGACGAGGTCCGTGATCATATTCATAAGTAGTGGCTGATCTCTAACCGTTGGTATAGGAATCCGAGTCTTATGTACCTGGTTTCAAAGAGAAGGCTCTCTCGGAACAGATCCAGACGTTGGTGTGTTACCTGTGGGACAATTACTTGCAGCTTTATGATGCCGATCACATTTTCTTCATGGGCGTTGGCAATGCATATCTTGGAGTCAAAGTCCTGCTCCTAAACCGAGGTAAGTCGACTAGCTGCTACGAGCCTCTATATCAAATTTCTGAAACGAAATAGATTGCAAGTCAAGAATCTCTGGGGTCGTAAACTTTGCCAACGGAACGCTCAGGCCAGTCAAGTCAGAGTTTGATTCAGATCTATCATCGTGGTATAAAGAGAACTCACGAGTCTACATTGCAGGCGATCATGCATGCTGGGCTGATCCTGATCTGACTCGAAAAGTCAACAAGCGGCGCTTCGGGACAGTCGTTCGTAGCCCAATGTTTGGTCTGAACAAGATGATGGCGCATCACGCCAAGGAGGCGCGGGAGTGGATCCTCGAGAGGGTCGAAGAAGTAGCAGATGCCGATATGACTGAAGATGAAAAGTCATAGATGCGGTCTCGGCAACGATGTTAGTTACAAGTTAGGAGAAGCTCGGTGTTCCCTTGTATAGGGGTAATGTTCTTGCTCTAGCAGGTCTTATGAGTAGTGCAACCAGAGATAGAGTCTGTTTTCCTTACGTGTGTTATTTATTATATACCTATAGGCAGCGCCTTTGTACCAGTGTCATATTTATCACCTATGGAAGTCATAATAACTGTCGCACGAATACGACCTGTTGTGTTCCCGGTCTTGAAGCAATACAGTGTGAGTAGTATGTGTATGTATTCAACGACACTGTATTTATCTGCTATCGGATCAATGTTAGTACCTAGGTACTACGGAGTACTACCTGTTAGGTAAGGTAGTAGATACCTTAGTAGCTAAGGTAGGCAGTCACGGAAGTCGGGATGCTGAATCTCCGACCTCCCTGCTTTGGTCTTCGATTTTTGGAAGCTCCACTGACCCAACTTGCGACTCGCACGCGTGCTTGCGCTTTCATAAAGCCAAATCACAACGCATCGACAGAAGCACTTGCCGTGCATCATATCTATCCTGACTAAGGCAAGAATGGATCGCGACCGAGGTCGAAGGTGAGTCATAATTCGTTTGCTTATATGTATTGCATCTTGCGTTCTTCTTCTTCATCATCATCATCATCATCATCTACGCCTCCCATCCTTTTGCGACACCATTTCGGCATCTCTAGCACCACCCGCAGACACCCTCGAAACACGCTACACGGCAGCCTACCACTTTGAGCAATACGACTTGGTCTACACACGTCTCGTGCTGCGGCCCCGACCCAAACTCTAGAGAATATCGACCAACTGAGCGATCGTGCGATGGCTGGTCATATTGGGATGGAGGAAAGCGGCAGCGACTCTCACGAAGCCATCGAAGATACATCCGAGTTCGAGCAGTCGCCTGGAGAGCTTGTACAGATTGTTCGACGACACTGGGACATTGGCTCTTTTTGGCGGGTCACCTGCGGACGGCAAAGCCATCGTGATGAACTAGGCTATAAACCAATAACGATGGTGGTGACGATCCGGCTACACTCCCATCAACATTTAGCATATCGCTTCGGTATCTCTGGTGTCCGGATTCGTACCCTGGATCAACATGGGAATGCTCATGGGAACGTGTCAGAACTTTTGATCAACCCATGCCAGCCCATACCCTAGGAGATGCTGCTGGGTTCCCACCCATTTTGCCGGCATTTCGTCCTCATCCACAGGCTCGTCACAGCGAGGATGGAGAGCATTGCTGGGAGGACTGATGCTTGGAAGCGCGTCAAGCGACGCTGGCCGTCTTATCATAAGATTTTAGACCGTCCGCTGAAATACCCGAAATTCTGCTAGGATCGCCTGAGGCAGAGTGTACTCCCGCCTTCCTGTTGATCTTGACCGTGGCACAATATTTGGTCTGACCTTTGCCAGAAATTATCATGGATCATGACGGCTCAGCAGGCCACAGTACGCGAATTATACTACGCTCATTCGTCTGTTTCTTTCTTTCTTTACTTTTCTTTACTTTTCTTTCCCTTTCTTTGTTTTCAAAGCGTTCTCTATTTCACACCCACAAAACCTCATGATTCCCACACAAAACACTAACATGAAAATAGGTTTGATGATGGGGAAGTCGTTAGATACGGCGCTGGAGAGTCATGGAGGCCCACTCCTCGAGACCGGTCGCCTAGGCGGGTCAGAAGTCCGGTTAGAGAGCGAGCAAGGACCCCTCGACCTAGAAGTCCACGTCCCCGGAGTCCAATTCCTTCTGGATCCGATAGCTATGTGCCTGGCAGATATCCACCACGTCGTAGGTCGAGAAGTGGAGGAGACCGATACCGGCGAGAGCGATCAAGAGAACGCGAGAGTCCGCGCCGGCGGGAGCGTAGTAGGTCTATGCGGCGGCCGTCTCCTCGACGTAGCTTGTCCCGGAGAATTTCTCCCCCTCGTGGAGCGGATAGATACGAAAGGCCTCGGTCCCCTGCCCCTGCCAGAGATTGGGAACGCGATCGTGAGAGGATCAGAGATCGAGAATGGGACCGTGACAGAGTACGTGATAGGGGACGTGACTTCGAGCGGCGTGACGAAAGGTGAATTTACTTGCCCCGTGTTGATAGCGAGGGGCTAACTGACAGAAGGTGGCGATCTAGGTCTCCATTTGGTGTGATTCGCCGCGACAGAACTCCTCCTGTGCGGTCCCCCGTGACAGGTCCTCGTGGTGGTTCATATAGGCCACGTTCGCGTTCCATTAGTCGACGCGGAAATGACCGATGGCAGTCATACAGGCGCGTCAGCCCCCCGAGAGAATCTGGAATCTCATCTGCGATCACTTCTCAGTCAGCTTCTGGAAGATCCTCACCGCGACCGAGTTCTGCAAGAGCTCGTTCACCACTTCAGTCTCGAGAAGAGTCTCCCCATCATCATGCCATGGCCCCAACAAGGGAGACACCAAGGCCTGGACTTTACGATACAAATACATCAGCCCCTACTCGATCACCGCCACGAGGCCCTGCAGCGCTGAGAGCACCTCCAACCGGCCCGGCAGCAAACAGAAATCCCGCAGGGCCAGTATCTTCGCCAGCCCTGCCTCCTCCCGCTCGGACTCAGACACCTACGGCCCCTCCTCTACGTTCAGGGACCACAAGCCCAACAGTCCCCCCAGCTGGCCCACGAGGTTATGTGCCTCCAGCTAGAGGTGGGTTTGCCCCCCGAGGAGGCAGAGGTGGTTGGAATCAAGCACCAGCAAGACACATTTCAGGACCTTCACCGACTCCTTCAACCCCCAATGGACCTTCAGCTATTCCCACTGGCCCACGTGCGACTCCGTCAAATACATCGTCAGCCACAACAACGACGCAATCTCGACCGTTCAATCCTCCGACTGGGCCATCAGCTCAACATGCTGGTAGCGCACGGCAGACTTTGGCGCAATCCATGCTCGCGACACTACCCCCCATCATCCCCGGCGGCAAGTTGGATCCTTCCATGACGCCTCTCGCTCTTGGCGTAACTCGAGAACTTGAGCCACATTATCGCAAGCTGAAGGACGAGGAGGAAAAGTTGAGAGATGAATTGCACGCGAAGCAAGAGCGGCTACGAAAAAGTCTGTACACGTGGAATAGACTCGAACGTGACTCGCGAGCGTGGGAGATGCGAAGTGACCTGAGCGAGAAGAGCATGAAGAACCTAGCTGGTGAAGGCATGGGTGGTGCCGCATTTTAAAAATATGTGCCACAAGATGTTAGGAACTTGGCGCTCAAGGATTATCGTTTATGCTTGTATGATTGCCAAATATGCAGGAGTAGGTTCCTGTAAGCGTTGCTTCCACTTGCTTCTGGTCATGAGAAATCCCAAGCCTCGGGAGATTTTGATGCTTACATTGGTTCGAGGCGTCCTGCTTGTACAACAGTTGTATGACGAGATAATAATTATGATGAGCCTGTCGTACGTGAATTCAGCCTGGCTATTGCCTTTGGATTGTGAACTATACGAGAGCGTATAATCAGCCTTATAAGGTGCCTCTTTCTTACCTTTTAGTAGTATTTTAGGCCCCATGATAGCCGTGCTCATTTACTGAGGTATCCATCATGCTCACTGACAAGATGCGCCGGTATCTCAAACTCATGGAGATGCCAATATCATAAACACTTGAATGGAGTATAAACTGCATTATAGGTTTCAATTGCATGCAATTTGTCAGCGTGTCGTCTGTCAAATATTCATGAATCTTACGTATGTAGCTATCTCACATTAACTTAAGCCAAACACACCACCCCACACAGTCTCGATAGTACCAAACAAAGCTGCCCTACAAGTCAACGGGGGAAAATCGACAAGTTTGAATTTTACCAACAGTCCACGCGGTGATGGCGACGTAGAGACTGAGCCGTGGCTTCGTCAGACTCTGATTGAACAAGCAATGATACTGTATTCAAGGCCAGATCGAAATTTATACACCTGGACAAGCTTCCAGGTCCTAGACTCGGTTGCCAGATGCCGCAAGACCAAGTAAAAAGGTACATGGCCACATTTCAACAGAATTTCATGAATGATTAGACGCTACGAACCGTCCTCCAGTCTGTGCGAAGCAGAGGTGTATTCATATGCGGTTAAAGCCATCATCACCATGCTTCGCAAGATTTCGTGCGTACCTGAGAGGAGCCAGCGTAGCATGACATAGAATCTGGGCCACGCGCTCAAAGAACGCATGGTACATTATGGTGGCCAAATTACTGGAGTATGCCATAGATACATTAAGTATTAGTATGGCTGATAAGCATGATCAAAAGACATGGCCAGTTGCAACATCTGTCACTCCAGTGTAAAAATTAAGTTGTACCGTTTCGAGACCGTTCATGCTATATCCTAATACTAAGATGATATGAACTCCAAAAGAGCCAGCAGATGTTGCACTATACGCCTGGAATGGCCAATTTCTCTGATCCCAAATGATCAGCTATGATACAGACGTCTTTGCGCAGTTAACGCCAGATAAAGACTGCATCATCATCTTCATCATGGTCGCCGTCCCACTCGCCATCCGACTCAGCGCGATCATCATCCACAAAGTCTTCCATACCGTACTGCAATTCAGTGGGCTTTTGGTTATCGAATACAATGGATACAGTAGTACAGCGTCCTTGAATCGTAAGGGGCACAGGCTTCTTTTCACCCTCGGCCTCATCCCCAGTCTGACTGGCAGCACAACCGGACTCGGCTTCTTGGCCTTCTGCATCAGAATCGAACTCATTCTCATCTGTGTCGGGTTCGGCGTAAGTTGGACGACCAAGCGAATTACGGAGACCTTTGGAGCTGTTCCTTGAATCAGAGTCCGAAGCATGTGCCGCTAGACGACTGCTTCGCCGAGATGGGC